>NC_044559.1:106742868-107425368 GCF_007565055.1 Rhinopithecus roxellana
GGATAAACCATCGGTGGGGCTCAGTGTGTGGAAACTGCTGCCCTGGAGAATGGAGCAGTGTGGTCTGCCGGTCTGGAGTGCTTCCCACATACAGGGCACCAGCTAAGGCATGACTTGAACAAACACATACACAAATCCATGTCTATATTTTTAATATATGAAGAAATAGATAACTTATATAAATATACGCATCAACATATAAATACATAAAAATTAAAACATAGATATTTATACATGGAACTTTTAGAGCTGTTTCCCTTTGTGGTGGTGTGCCTCCAGGCAGGAACAAGAAAGCCTAGATATGTAAATTAATACTTAAAAACATGTATTACTTAGTAAACATATATAATCACATAAATTTATATATAAACATGTATGTATGTACATATATTCATAAATATATTTATGTATATTCATATATAAATCACAAACCCTCAACCATGTGGGTATACACACACACACACATGTATAAACTAAACATAACCCAAAAATCTCACACAAAGACACACCACCCTCCCCCCCACACACACACAGATGCATGTACTTTTACACTCCTGGCTGTTGGGCGATGCTGCCACCTACTGCCAGGGAGCCAAAAAGGCAAATTACATGACCCCTTTGCAGGTGGTAACACTCAACCATTCCCTTGAACCAGGGCCAGTCCAAAGGCCATCATTTCCTAGCTTAAAAGCTGTCCACATCACCAGAACCTGTCAGTCAGCACAGGCGCTCTCAGGCGGCTGCTTTCAAGGGTGTCTTTCTTGGCTGATTGAACTATGCAGGAACAGGTGAGGCTTTCTCAGCACAGCTGCGTCCTCCCAGTCCACCAGAGGAACTGCACTCCGTGGGGGCCCAGGGATTTGGAATTTCTGCCTTAAAAAACAGTGTGGGGCAATCTACGAGTCTGGAGTGTTTCACACATAGAAGACACAAGCAAAGATACAACTAGAAATAAATATACACACAAATATGAATATTTAAAATGTATTGTGAAATATGTAACATGTGAATATATGCATCAACATGGAAATAATTAAACATCGATATACAGATATTTGTGCATACAACATCGTAGTGCTGTTTACCAGACTGTGGTGCTGTTTTTGTATGCAGAAGAGTAAAAATCATCTACGCTCAAGCACACACACACACACACACACACACACGGATGTATGGAAACTATAATATTGTACCCAAAATATACTTCTTTGACATATTTTGAGATGGCCCTTCAGAGGGCCTGCAATCAGAAGGAGCCCTGCAAAGTTGTCTTTTGCGGGTGAGATTTGCAACTTTATAGAAAAGCTGCATTGATAGAGTCATAATTGAAACTCTGAGGCCATTCCTTGTCTGGATGTAAGAAAGATGAACTGAGAGTCTGACACCTTTAGAGGTCTGGAAGAAAAACATCTACCATCTCTTTCTCTGAGGGCTACTATCTGTGAGGATTCTTGTAAATAACAGGACCACCTTTCCTAGCCAGGCCTTTCTCTCTCCTCTGATAACTGGTTTTGCCACCATCCCCTGTTTTGCCACTATTCATGCCCCTATTCTTTGTGTTACCTGAAGATGTCATAAAGCATCAACCCTTGCTTCTCTTTCAGTTTCTATATTCTGTACATTTCATGTGCATGTTAATACATTTACATGCTTTTTCTCAGATTAATCTGTCTTTGGTCAGATGTTACTTAAGAGAAACTTCAGAAGGAAAAGGAGAAGTTTGCCCTTGGCTGTACAATATATTTATACCTCAATAAATACAGATATCATATATAGGGACATATGTGTATAATATGTAGAGATAAACATATAGACATATATAAATATAAATGTATAAAATAAACACAACAAGAAAATAAACACACACAAAGACAAAAACAGATGCAAATACATTTATACTAGGGACCACTGGGCCATCTTGCCACCTGCTAACTGTGAGGGGTGCCACAAAGGCCACAGGAGTTTTTTTGTTTTGTTTTGTTATTTTATTTTATTTTATTTTTTTTTTTTGAGACGTGGTCTCTCTGCCACCCAGGCTGGAGTGCAGTGGTGCGATCTCGGCTCACTGCAACCTCTGCCTTCCAGGTTCAAGCAATTCTCCTGCCTCAGCCTCCTGAGTAACTGGGATTACAGGCATGGGCAACCACACCCGGATAATTTTTGCATTTTTAGCAGAGACAGGGTTTCACTATGTTGGCCAGGCTGGTCTCGAACTCCTGACTTCAGGTGATCCGCCCTCCTCGGCTGCCCAAAGTGCTGGGATTACAGCTGTGACCCACCGCGCCCAGCTGGACCACAGGAGTTTTACCCTGTCACTTCCAAGGGACCCTACACTGATGGCAAACACCAGCCCACCACCCTTTAATCAGACCCAGCCCAGGTGCTGTCACCCTCCAGTGCAAAAGTTGTTCACAACCCCAGAACCTGGCAATCAGGATCGGTGCTCTTCTTTTGAATGCCTTAAGTGCATATGTGTGTCCTGTTTAAGTGGGTAGAGAAGAGCCTTTGTGCAGAGAGAAAGAAAGGCCAGGTCTGAGCCTTCAGCATGTGCTGGGGCAGTGCGAGTGCGGGAGGAGCACGATGGTAAAGGCTGGAGGCACAGTGAGGCCAGGGAAGGTCTCTGCTGAGGACTGTTGACAGCTTTCAGGAACCAGGAAAATGGGTCAGACTCTGAAGGCTACTCACTTCTGAGGAAGTTTGTTCCAACCAGTTTCATATGGATTAAGAAAACTCTGCAGTTGTTCTTGAGGTACTTGAGGTGTCAGGTGCATGAGGTTTCTTTCATAAGAATAAAACACATGGCAAACAGGGTTCTGGTTTTCTAGACTCCGAAATAGGTGGCAGGCAAAGAAAATCGCGTCAGAAAAAGTCTGTTGGACACTGCTGACTCGGGTGAATAGATAATACTGTCACCAAACTAAAGCCTAGCTTGCGCAGTGATGAGAGTCTATCATGCCAGATATGAACTGTGCATGCACAAGTCGGGAAGCTACAGAGAGCCCCGAGGCCCTGGGCTAGGAATCTAGTCTTGGCCAGAAGCATTGCTAGCTTCCCAGCTGGCCTCTGCAACCAAAGGCCAGGCTGAAGTGCATGGACCTCCAGAAAGCCCATCTTTTCTACTTTTAAAATCTCATGGAGGTTGGTACCAACCAGATAGGACTTGAATGGAAGATCACCTGATATTACCCGGTTCCATAGGCTTTTGGCATCTCCATTCATCCCAGAACAGCCAGTCAGCCCTCTCTGCTGCGTCCCAGAGCATCAGGAAATGAATAAACAGTCCTAGAGTGAGACATGGAGAATACAACGAAGTATCAGAGGTGAATGGCCAGGCAGCCAGTGGCTCTTCTGCCTCATCCCTTCTGCGTGAACATTGTGGGGAGGAGGTCTGGGTGATGGCAACCATTTGGAGTCTCCTCCCTCTTCACTGGAGAATAGCAAGACCTGAGGTCTGCAAGGAAGGACCCTACCATCTTGCCTTTGTTGGGGGTCACTCAGCAGCCAACCGCCTATGCTCCGGGTCTTTAATTCGGATTTTGATGATTCCTGGGGATGCTATAGAGTCGTCATGTGCCTTGACAGTAAGTGCATGGGAGCTAGATTTACTCTGGCAGAAAGAGAAGTACAGGGACTCCTCAAGAGCAAAGCCTCTTCAAGAAAGATGAGTTGAGCTCAGGCATCTCCTTCAGAAGTGCTGGCTCACTGCTGCTTCTGTGCCTCACCGTACTGGGGGAATCTTCTGTGAAGCTGCCCCGGTCCTGTCTGCCTGGACACTCACCCTGCAGATAGCTCTCTGCATTCAGCAGGGTCTGGCCTGGCCCTCTCCTGGGGGATGGAGACCCCTCTGCTCTTCTCCAGACCCTGCAAAATTCTGGAGAGGAAGGGAAGGTGGAACAAACACTTTCTTCCTGCTTCTCTAGGTTGCTGGGTCATCTCTCTCCTTCTTTTAGCTACAAACTCACAGTCCACCTCCTTCTTCTTCTTTACAAGCCCCTTGGGTCCTCCAAGAACCAAAGTAAAAAAATGTTTTAAAAATGTGCAGGTCCATTCTACTTCCACCCTGCCATGTAGCTTCCCTGAAGTGACCCCGTACAGGTTCTTCCATCTGCTTGTGGGGGAGGAAGTTTCATCTGCTTGTGGAAAATAAAAGGCAAGCAAGGGATACAACTTAATTTTTTTTGTTTTTGAGATGGAGTCTCGCTCTGTCAGGCTGGAGTGCAGCGGCGCAATCTTGGCTCAAGGCAACCTCCACCTCCCAGGTTCAAGTGATTCTCCTACCTCAGCCTCTCGAATAGCTGATACTACAGGTGCCCACGACCATGCCTGGCTAATTTTTGTATTTTTAGAGATGGGGTTTCACCGTGTTGGCCTGGCTGGTCTCGATCTCTTGTCCTCGTGATCCACCCACCTTGCCTCCCAAAGTGCTGGGATTATAGGTGTGAGCCACCGCACCCAGCTGGGATACAACTTAATATTAAAAAAAAAAAAATTTAGAAAAACCAATCATAAGGATACTGATTATAACAGCCCACTATTTTGGTATAAATTTGTCAACCTGAAATAATCAAGGAAAGAGAATCCCATTTCCAAGAGTTTATTCAAGTGAAAAGATGGGAAAACTCTTTCATCTTGGTAAGTGTAGGAGTGGGAGAAATAGCATGCTTAAGTCATTTATTTATAGACAGCCATCCACTTCTTAGAATATGCTCACTGTACTCACATAACACTGTTTTTGAGGCCTACTAATAGTGCTTTATTTGTATGTATGTATGCATATATTTGCACATGTATCTATTTCCTATAGAATATATAGTTAATATAGCTATATTGCATCATGATGAAATTGTGTGTAATTGCTATTATATATAAAGAAAAATATATACATCTATAAATGTAAATATATAAAATAAACACAATCAGAAAATAAACACACACAAACAAAAAACAGATGCAAATACATTTATACTAGGGACCATTGGGCCCTCTTGTCACCTGCAAATACATTTATATAAAATTGTGTGTAAAAGCTATGATATATATAGAGAAATATATATGTATATCAATATAAATGTATACAATAAACACAACCATGTCTTATGCATAAAATCTCCAAGTAAAAGGCATCTAAATTTAGTATACATTGCAATACACTAAATGTTGCAAATAAGATGTTTGAAAATGTCCTCCATGGCTTCTTGTCAGGGGAATATGCCCAGGATGTGATGGTTGGGACATAAAGCATATGCATAATTATTTTCACTAAGTATGAAGAAAATCTCCAAGTGTGTCTGAATCCTTGAGAAAAACATGAACATATCCACATACATTTCCACTAATGTTTGGCATAATCCAAATTTCTAAAATTAATAAATTGATATAAAGTGCTTTTCTTTTTTTTTTTTTTTTTTTTTTTGAGACAGAGTTTCACTCTTGTTGCCCAGGCTGGAGTGCAATGGTGCTGCTCACTGCTCACTGCAACCTCACAGTCTCTGCTCACTGCAACCTCTGCCTCCCGGGTTCTAGCGATTCTCCTGCCTCAGCTTCCCAAGTAGCTGGAATTACAGGCGCCTGCCACCACACCCAGCTAATCTTTTGTGTTTTTATAGAGACAGGATTTCACCATGTTGGCCAGGCTGTTCTTGAACTCCTGACCTCAGGTGATCCACCCGCCTCGGCTTCCCAAAGTGCTGGGATTACAGGCGTGAGCCACCGCGCCTGGCCTCAAGTGTTCTTTTGTGTCGTTTACCTGATGACTAATTTTTCTGAGTTTCCCTTCACATCTTTTCAACCTATTAAAGTTTTTCCTACTTTGATTTACCTATTCATATGCTTCTCAGTGTTCTGTTGGATTTCGCAAGTCTTTTCTTGTTAATGTAAAATAGTTTCTTAAAGAAACCATTAAGATTATGAAATGAGTGTTCTGTGCATCTAAAAATCCTAGTTTCTTCCCGATATTTATTCTCTAATTTTTTTGTTAGTTACTACAGCCCCACATATTCAGTTGATAACATCAACATCCATGTAAATACTACACTTCTTAGCCTCCCTTGCAGGTCAGTGTGGCCATGGAACTAAAGTTGGGAAAGTGAGGTAGAGGCGGAATTGTGTGTCTGTGACTTCCAGGGACTTTCCTTATGGGAGGAGGTATTTTGTTTTTTCTACTCCTTTTTCATGACTGCAGCTTGCGATACAGTTGTGTTTCCTGGAGCTCCAGCAGCCGTATGTGCCCTGGGCACAGCTGGGAAGTGCGGAGTTCTGATGGCTCATGAAGCGGAGCTGCGGCACCTGAATGGCCAAGCCTCTGCCTGATTTTACGTGAGCAAGAAGTATGCTAACTTCTCTAAGGGACTGTTATTTTGGGAATTTTCTGTCACCTTCAATTGAACCTTATTCTGTGTAAGAGAGGCTATACATAGGTCTACTCCATAAACACAGATCATAGAGAAGGATCGGGAATGACACAGGCAATGTGGCTTTGCCATCATGAATCGGTCAAGATTATTCCATTTTCACTTCTGGGTACCTTGAATGTAGTGTTTGACACGTGTTTCATTTTCCCTTATCACAATTTTAGCTCATTTAATGAGTGCTGGGCTAACCATGGCACATTCTTCTTCTGCATGTACCCTGCCGTACGTCCAGGTTCGTGTCACTGTGTGATATCAGTGTCATTGTGACAGCCGTAAGAGAATACAGGAGCAATAGTGCAACAGAGTCACCTCTTGCGGCTGATGTGAGTATTCCCTTAGGTTTAAGTGAACAGGAAAATAGACACATTTGCAACAGGGAGCTCAAAAACAGTCTGTCAAATGAGGTCATAGAAACTATGTGCAAATTTAACGTAAAATGCTGAGCTCTGTCCTCAGTCGCATGTGCCTCTGCCCAACAGGTTTCTATTCGGGAAGGGCAGCGTAGTTCTTCTCACATTTTTCCCCTTTGTTTTCTCCCAGGTTTCATGGTAAAGCAGAAGATTCGTGAGAGGGTGTCTGCTTCATGAGAGGGAGAAGATTCATGAGAGGGTGACCGGTCCTAAAGTGCTTTTCTCCACAGGAATGTCACCTGGGCACTGAAGCCAGGGGTCCCAGGTGCCACTGCGGAGGGCTGCGTTCCCAACTTCAGTGAGGGAAAGCTAAGAGAAGGCAGGCAGGGTTCACAGTTCCCTCACCCACTTGCTTAAGCAATACATGAAAGGTTCAAACTAAAAGAAATCTGAGATCTTACAAAAGCATTTAGAACCATATATAAAGCATGGATCACTTTTAAATATTTAAAAATGCGCACAAACCACATAAGCTACTTTTGCTAAAAGTATATGTTCTTTGCAGTAGTGGTTAGTAGTGTTCTTTTGTGAGATGGCTTTTTTTTATTTTTGAGACAGGGTCTTCCTGTGTTACCCAGGCTGAAGTGCAGTGATATGATCATAGCTCATTGCAGCCTCGAACTCCTGGGGTCAAGCAATCCTCCCAGGTAGCTGAGACTACAAGGACAGGCCACCACATCTGACTGTTTACTTATTCATTTTTTGTAGAGACATGGTCTTACCTGTTGCCCAGGTTGGTCTGGAACTCCTAGCCTAAAACAACCCTCCTACCTCGGGCTCCCAAAGTGCTGGGATTATAAGACTAAGCCATGGTGTCCTGCTAGCATTTTTTTTTTTTTTTTTCAAGCAATCACCATTTGGATTCTTAGTTCTCTTAACTTTTAACTTTTAGATTTTTAGCAGTTCAATACACCTTCCAAGTGTTCCTTGGAATATTTTTTCTGGTTTAACTATTGGTGTAGGTGATATCTACGGTCTGTTTTAACACTAAGACTCTCTGATCTGTATCCATTTTGTTAGAGTACATATGAGTAAAGCCAAGGTCATCCAATGACGACCTCACTCCAATACCTTTTCCATGATTTCTAGTTCTAAAGTTGCCTGGTGATTTGGGGGAAAAAAGTGCTTTTGAGAAACATACTTCAGAGTCCCTGCTCTGTCTTAATTAACAGTGATAATGACATTGTTTTGCCTTACTCAATTAGATTAACTGAGCAAGCATTTATTGAGCAGCAATTATGGGCAAGACATTAATAAACAAAAAATGATAATAAATAGTCTTGACATTAGGAAGCTTAAGGGAAACATGACACATTAACAAATTACTACAAATAAAGGCATAATATATAAAATAAGAAGAGAATAAACTATTTTAATAAACATGTTCTACCATCCACAGGTCCCAGTGTGCAGCTTCACTCAAGGGAAGTAAGTTTCTAGGCCAGCAGCTAAGGATGCATTTAGTTTATATTCAGCCTCTCAAAATGCAGTTATGTAATCAGAATACAAAAACAACCAACAATTCTTGCCCAAGCTTCATTACGTTTCAAGTAATACTAAAAGTCATACAATGCTTATAACATAAAACTTTGTTGTAGAAAGTATATTTGGCCGGATGTGGTGGCTCATGCCTGTAATCCCAGCACTTTGGGAGGCCAAGGCAGGCGGATCACGAGGTCAAAAGACTGAGACCATCCTGGCCAACATAGTGAAACCCCGTCTCTACTAAAAATACAAAAATTAGCTGGGCGTGGTGGCGCGTGCCTATAGTCCCAGCTACTCGGGAGGCAGAGGTAGGACAATCGCTTGAACCAGGAGGCGGAGGTTGCAGTGAGCCGAGATCGCGCCATTGCACTCCAGCCTGGGCTACAAGAGCGAAGCTCCGTCTCAAAAAAAAAAAAAAAAAAAAAAAAGTATATTCAATAAACCTTGCGTGTAAACAGTAAGAGCTCTTTGCCTACAAAATAGAAAAAAGGAATTACAATTAAATACTCTTCAATAAATCTGCGTTGCATTGCTATCACTCGCTGACTTGCTCAATTGATCCTCTCAGTCAACTTTTGTCTCTTCTTTGCCGCTAAGCGGCAGTAAAGGCTAAATTATGACGCAGCTCTACTAAAGCGTTCCCTATCCAAGTGACGTTTTCCCATTATTTCTACTTCTAAAAACATGAGTGTGAGATGGGATTTTAAACTTCCACTTTAAAAAAAGAAGAGTGGAGGGAAAAGTGTGGAGGGGAGAAATAAAGACACGTGAATAAAACATTTGCTTTACCATTTAATCTTTGAAAATGACATGGAATGCCAATTTGAAGATCACTGAATCTTTAAAAGAAATTGCAATCTGAACACAGTCCTTACAAACGTGCCAATCGCTGGTTCACTGTGGTAGGTCTCCCATATTGCCTATGTTGTCACCGAATTACACTTGACCGTTGCATGGGATTACCCTCCACCCTCTGGGGCTTCACTAACGAGAATCCCATCTACCTGCGTGCCATGCTCACCACTTTCCTTGCCATCTATTAGCCCCTTCTTTAGTATTTGATCTTCAGGTCACCTGTTCCCTTTCTAGCTCTTTCTAGCACTCTGATTTTCTCTGTTCCTTTAGCCTACCCTATTCCAGATCAGCTCTCAGAGACGAAAATGGGGACTTCAGGATGGAGAAATGAAAGGAAGCTGTTATTATAACCTTTCCTATCTTATTTTCCTATAAATTCTCTCTTTCTGTCTTAGTCTCTCTTTCTCTCTCTCTAAGAAATAGAGATAAATTTACAGAGTAAGAGATATTAGGAAGATAAATTTATTGGCAGGGTCAGGAAAAATTGAAGAGTTGCTAATATTAAAACAAATTTGAAATAAACGTTTTTAGACTTCATAGGTAGCTCCTTTCAAAAAGGTTAAGTTAAAGAATCTGGTTAAGGGCAGATGACAGAATATATGTAAAATATTTGATACTGTTTCTGTTATTATTACAATACTAATCATGTCTATAATATTTTAAAAGTAAAGAATTATATAGTTGATATTTCTAGCCAATCTAGAAACAGATTCTTATTTTAGTTTGGATACTTGTTAACCTTTTCACAATCATTGAGATCAAATTAACTTATATTTTATGTAAATTATATTCCCTTATGGAATACCATAGAATTGTTATTATAAATCTTAAGTAAGAAGTTATGTGTTTCATATAGCATTCCAAAAATAAAACCAACAGTATGCTTTGCTTTCCATTATTATGAAATCTATGTTATAAAACTTTTAGTATTGCAAATATTGTTATAAGTAAACAGTTTCACTGAAAATGTGTGCAATTTCACCTAAAAATAGAAAATAAAAGCTTTGTCTTCAGAAGCTGTCAAGAAAAATTATAATAAAAGCTATATTTTCCACAATTCAGATTTAATTAATTTTATATATTGCAATTGATTTAAATAGAATTCTAATTTTAGAACCATTTTAGGTTTACAGAAAACTTGTGACAATAGTATGGTGTTCCTGTAAAGCCCAAACCCAGTTTTCTCTATTATTAATATCTTAGTATGGTATATTTGATACAATTAATGAATCAATATTGATGAATTATTGACATACAAAAATCATACTTGTTCAGAATTCCTCAGTTTTTATTTAATGTCCATTTTCTGTTCCAGGATACAATTTAGAACATCACATTACATTTAGGCATTAGGAGAGAGACTCCAAGTTACATTGTGCTGTTCTGGTCCATTTAAAACTTGATGTTTGAAAATGTGTAACAAATTATATTTTCCAGTTTTAAAAGTCACATTTTTATCTTACAAAATGTTTAGAGTGCACATGAATATGTGAAACAATTTCATTATTAAAATACTAAATTTTGGAATATGTAAGTTTTAATTATTAGAAAATGTTTTCAACTGTGGGTGTGTGTGGTTTATTTAAGTGTTTTTATGAAAGCATTTGGGAAGTCTCCACCCATGAATTGGTGCCTCTTAACTTCTACCTGTATTTCTAAGAGTGTCAATTACATACATTTTACAGATTTTCTATTTAATCCATGAAGTTATTTTTGAGTGTGGTGTATATCTTTTAACAATATGAAAGGCATAACTCTTTTTTTTTTTTTTTTTTTTTTTGAGACAGAGTCTCGTTCTGTTGCCCAGGCTGGAGTGCAGTGGCGCGATCTCAGCTCACTGTAAGCTCCGCCTCCTGGGTTCACGCCATTCTCCTGCCTCAGCCTCCGGAGTAGCTGGGACTAGAGGCGCCAGCCACCACGCCCGGCTAATTTTTTTTTTTGGATTTTTTTTTTTTTTTTTTTAGTAGAGACGGGGTTTCACCGTGTTGGCCAGGATGGTCTCGATTTCCTGACCGTGTGATCCGCCGGTCTAGGCCTCCCAAAGTGCTGGGATTACAGGCGTGAGGCACCGCACCCGGTCAACTCTGTTCTTTTTACCTGTTAAACCGATACACTTTTATTTACATATGTTCCAATATCACTGATTCAATTTTTGCAATGGGAATTCTGCTTTCTACTCCAATAAACACATCATTTAATTGCAGTCTTGTTTGTTTCATTTCCTTGAGGTTTTCTTTTTTTGTGTACTTCTGCACCATCCATTCTCTTTCCTAACAGCTTTAAGCAGTATTGATTGACAGCCTACTCTGTGCCAGTCTTTCCTCCATAGGACTGGCCTCTAAGTCAACATTTCCAAGGGCTCTTTCTCAATTACCCACAGGTGGGTCAGCTGGCTTCTCTCTTTCCATGGGCACACCCGTCAGTCAGGTCCCTTTGCAGCTCCTTCAGTTGGCTTCTCATATTGTTCATCCCTTTTGTCAACAGAGTCAATGTTTTCTTGATTTTTTTTTCTTTTTTCTTTTTTTTTTTTTTGAGACGGAGTCTCATTCTGTCACCCAGGCTGGAGTGCAGTGGTGCCATCTCGGGTCACTCCAAGCTCTGCCTCCCAGGTTCACGTCATTCTCCTGCCTCAGCCTCTGAAGTAGCTGGGACTACAGGTGCCCACCATCATGCCCAGCTAATTTTTTGTATTTTTAGTGGAGACGGGGTTTCACCATGTTAGCCAGGATGGTCTTGATCTCCTGACCTGGTGATCCACCCGCCTAGACCTCCCAAAGTGCTGGGATTACAGGCGTGAGCCACCATGCCCGGCCTTCTTGATTTTTTTTTTAAACAAAAATCTCATGCTCTTTGAAATTTAATTATATTTCTTGGACTGAAATTTTCCTTTTTGTTTTATACTAAAAATATGTTTTTCTTCTGAATTATTCCTTTCCATTTATGCCATAGGGTGTTTCTAAACCTTCAAATGTTGTTTTAGATTGTATTGTTTTAATTACTTTTATTCTGTTACTCATCTTCAAAATAAATTAGACCTGGCGTCTGCCAATACACTGCATGGATAAATTCTCCTTGGCTCCAGTTCTTGTCCACCTGATTGCTCCCCAGGCTGATCTCAACCTCCTGAGCTCAAGTGATCTACCCGCCTCAGCCTCCCACCATGCCTGGTTGGAGCTATTTTTTAATGGGTACCGAGTTTCACTTTGGGAAAAAGGTGGTAACGGTTGCATAACAGTATGAATGTACTCAATACCACTGGGCTGGGTACTTACAAAATGTTAAAATGGTCATTTTCATTTTTGTGTTATATATATTTTACCATAACAGCAAAAATTAACTTTATAAAGTTTTATGCTGTTGGAAACTCTGGAAACAGTGGGAAAAGGGGGAAATTTTATTAAGTAAAAATTAATTTTGCAATGCAGATCTCTTTTTGCTAACTCAAACTTTTGTTTATTTCAATAAAGCCAAATCCAGTAAACTATTTGAAGCCAGGATTAGTCACAACTAAAAGGTTGGACTGTTTCCTTCAGAAACTGAATGTTTTTCTTGCCTGTCATAGGCTGGTGTGTTCCAAATAATAATGGAAATGTCCTCAAAAACAGAAAATACTGGTTCGTGTATATTTTAGGGACTGTTTCTGAATTTTCTATTCTTTTGTTCTTATCTCTTTATCTATTTATGTACCATTACCAACCATTTTAATCATAGTAGCACTTACATATGTTTTAATAACACACAGGGCTAGATTTCCCTGTGTAAAATAAAAACTATTTATTGCAATATTGTGGTGATAGTCAAAGATTAAAAACAATTTAAATGTCTTTCAACGTGAGACTGACTGAATAATTATGACCAGTGGAATAGCACAAAAAATAATGGGGAAGTTTTTAATGTTTGATATATAATGATCTCCAGAATATATGGTTAAATAAACAAAAAAGCGGTTGCAGTGGCTTATGCCCATAATCCCAGCACTTTGGGAGGCCAAGTCGGGTGATCACCTGAGGTTGGGAGTTTGAAACCAGCCTGGCCAACACGGTGAAACTAAAAATAGAAAAATTAGCCGGGCATGGTGGCGTGCACGTGTAATCCCAGCTACTCCAGAAGCTAAGGCAGGAGAATTGCTTGAACCCAGGAGGCGGAGGTTGCAGTGAGCCAAGATCGTGCCATTGCACTCCAGCCTGGGTGACAGAGCGAGACTCCATCTCAAAAAAAAAAAAAGTTTCCACCAGAGGTGCTTACATTTGTTGAACACTCACCTTTTTTTTTTTTTTTTTTTTCCGACATGGGGTCTCATGATGTTGCCCAGGCTGGTCTTGAACTTCTGGGCTCAAGTAATTCACCCACCTCAGCCTCCCAAAGTGCTGGGATTATGGGCATGAGCCACTGTGCCCAGCCTCTGAACACTCACTTTTTAAAATGTATTTATTTTTATTTTTTATTATATTTATTTACTTACTTATTTTTGAGACAGTCTTGCTCGGTCATCCAGGCTGAGTGCATTCGCGTCATCTCGGTTCACTGCAACCCCCGCCCCCCAGGTTCAAGCAATTCTCCTGCCTCAGCCTCCCGAGTAGCTGGGATTACAGATGCCTGCCACCACACCCAGCTAATTTTTGTGTTTTTAGTAGAGACAGGGTTTCGCTATGTTGGCCAGGCTGGTCTCGAACGTCCGACCTCGGGTGATCCCCCGCCTTGGCCTCCCAAAGTGCTGGGATTACAGGCGTGAGCCTCCTTGCCTGGCCCAAATGAGTGTTGGGCTAACTACTTTACAGTATTATCTATATCATTTCATTTATTGTTTACAAGGCAAAGGTAGGTACTGGCAAAATTATACACCTTGCCCAGGGTCACACAGGTGTGGATAGTTAAGCTTAGATTTAAAACAAATAGTGAGTCAGGCGCGGTGGCTCATGCCTAGAATCCCAGCACTTTGGAAGGCTGGGGAGGGAGGATCTCTTGAGCCCAGGAGTTTGAGACCATCCTGGGCAACATAGTGAGACTCTGTCTTTACAAAAAATTTAAAAATTAGCTGGGTGCAGTGGCTCTAGGCTATGGTCCCAGCTACTCAGAAGGCTGAGGTAGGAGGATTGCTTGAGTCCAGGAGGTTGAGGCTGCAGTGAGCTGTGACTGGATCATTGCACCCTACCCTGTGTGACAGAGGGAGACCCTGTCTCAAAACACAAACAAAAAAAGAGCAAATAAGGGATGGCACTTCCAGAACAGTGGAGTAAATGCCTCCAAAGGCCCGCGGCCCCATAAAAACAATGAGAACACTGGCAAAAATTGCAAAAGTCATTTTTTCAAAACATCTGAAATTAATTAAGGCTTGCAACAATCTGAGCATCATCGATTCAAGAAAAACAACTGAATCTCAGTAAAAACAGGAAGCTTTTAATATTTTAATTTGTCTTACTCTTATCCTTCTCTCCCCAGCTCCACAGTGGCCCTGAAAATGAACTTGACAATCATGGTAGCTATGAAAAACAGCAGCATAACAGTTATTTGAGAGGGAGGAACAAGTTTGGTGTAAATCCCCAAACCCTAATCTAAAGAGAATTGTCATTATTTGACCTGACTGAAGAATCCTGGGAAAGATCCCATTCTCAGGACTTACCTTTATTTGACTAATACATTCCTATCCTGAGGGCATTCTGTCAAACCAATCAGTGGCAATGATTTGCCACTGAAGTGACTGAGGCAGTGATACTAATTGGGCAAATAAAAAGCTGAATCAGAAACTTAAAAGGAGACCAGCCTGGACAACATGGTGAGATCCTATCTCTACAAAAAAAAAAAAAAAAAAAAAAAGGCATATTCCCAGCTATTCAGGAGGCTGAGGCAGGGCTTGAGCCTAGGAGTTTGAGGCTACAGTAGCCATGTTCACACCACTGCACTCCAGCCTGGTTGAAAGAGCAAGACCTCGCCTCAAACAAACAAACAAACAAAAAACTTAAAAGAGGCTCAAAGTGGTGATATGCACCTGTCATCCAAACTCTTTGGGAGGCTAATGGGGGATGTTTGCTTGAGCCCAAGGGTTGAGGCCAGCTAGGGCAACATAGCGAGATCCTTATCTCCAAAAAAAGAAAGAAAGATAGAAAAAGGGAAAATCTGGGGAATTAGACCTCTCTAGAAGGCTTTGAAATGCAGTAACAAACACACACAAACACACACACAAAAGGAAAGAGCAGAAAAAAATGCAATAACATACTCTTGATCAAGAGGTGATGAATATCATATTAAAAGTCTTTAAAGAAAAATACCATCAACCAAGAATTGTATACAATTTCACCAATACTATCCTTCACAAGCAAAGGAGAAATTAAGACTTTCCTAGCTTTAAAAACAACAACAACAAAAAAAAAACCACTGAGAAAAATTTGTTATTAGGAGAATTGTTCTCAAGAAATACTAAAAGGGGGCCAGGTGCGGTGGCTCAAGCCTGTAATCCCAGCACTTTGGGAGGCCGAGACGGGAGGATCACAAGGTCAGGAGATCGAGACCATCCTGGCTAACACAATGAAACCCCGTCTCTACTAAAAAAATACAAAAAACTAGCTGGGCGTGGTGGCGGGTGCCTGTAGTCCCAGCTACTCGGGAGGCTGAGGCAGGAGAATGGCATAACCCTGGGAGGCGGAGCTTGCAGGGAGCTGAGATCCAGCCACTGCACTCCAGCCTGGGCAACAGAGCAAGACTCCGCCTCAAAAAAAAAAAAAGAAATACTAAAAGGGAGTGGGAGGGGTTGCTCATGCCTGTAATCCCAGTGCTTTGGGAGGCCAAGGCAGGAGAACTGCTTAAGCCCAGGAATCTGAGATCAGCCTGGGCAGCAGTGAGACCCTGTGTATTTTTAAAATAAATAAATTTAAATTACCAAATTTAAAATCAAAAATAAAATAAATTCTTCAGGTTGAAATGAAAGACATTATACAGTTACATGAAGAAAGAAAGAACACTAACTATGCAGGTCAATATAAAATCAATATAAATGTATTTTGTTTGTAACTCTTTCTTCTAACTGATTTAAAAGACAACTGCAGAGAGCAATAATTAAAAAGCTGCGTTGACGGACTTATAATGTTTAAAGATGTAATTTGTGACAGTAATAGCACAGAGTGGGAGAGGGAAAGGAACTATATTGGAGCAAAGTCTTGGTATAATATTGAAGTTAACTTGGTACTAATTGGAACTAGATTGTCTAAAAACGTTCATTGTAACCCCCCAGGGCAGCCAGTAACAAAATAACACAAAACTATACAGAAAAAGAAACAACAAGGGAATTAAAATAGTACAGTAGAAAACGTATTTAACATGAAAAAATGTAGTACTCACGGAGTAGAACAAAAAAGGTATAAACCATCTAGAAAATAAATTTAAAAAATTATAAACATGTTTTACTTTATCAATAATTGAATGTAAATGTAAATGGACTAGCACTTTGGGGGAGGCTGAGGTGGACAGATCACCTGAGGTCAGGAGTTCAAGACCAGCTTGGCCAATATGGCAAAACCCTGTCTCTACTAAAAATACAAAAATTAGGTCTGGGCGTGTTGGCACACACCGGTAATCCCAGCTACTAGGGAGGCTAGGCTGGAGAATCACTTGAACCCAGAAGGTGGAGGTTACAGTGAGCCGAGATCATACCATTGCACTCTAGCCTGCGCAACAGAGTGAGACTCTGTCTCAAAAAAAAAAAAAAAAAAAAAAAAATCCATTAGGAAAACACAATCATTATAAATATATATGTACCTATCAACATAAACCCAAAATACATGAAACAAGCACTGACAGAATTGATAAGAGAAATAGACAATTAAAAAAAATACCTGGAGACTTCAATACCCACTTTCAATAATGGATAGGAAAAGAAGATTGATTAAAAAAAAAAAAAAGACTTTCCACTGGGCGTGGTGGCTCGCGCCTGTAATCCCAGCACTTTGGGAGGCTGAGGCAGGCAGATCACTTGAGGCCAGGAGTTGGAGACCAGTCTGGCCAACATGGCAAAACTCTGTTTCTACTAAAAATACAAAAATTAGCTGAGCACGTGGTGGCACACACCTGTAATCCCAGCTACCTGGGAGGCTAAGGCAAGGGAATCGCTAGAATCTGGGAGGCGGAGGTTGCAGTGAGCCTAGATTGCACACCGCACTCCTGCCTGAGCCACCCAGTGACACTCTGTCTCAAAAAAAAAAAAAAAAAAAAGAAAAGAAAAAAAAAGACGTTAACAACATTGCAACATTGTAAACCAACGAGACCTAACAGACATCTATAAAACACTCTACTTAAGGAGGCAGAATACACATCTCAAATGCACATAGAATGTTCTCTGCAATGAATCATATGTTAGGTCACAAAACAATAAATTTGAAAGGACTGAAATAATAAAAAATATTGTCTCCAAACGCAGTGGGATGAAATTAGGGATAATAACACAAGAAAATTTGAAAAGATTCACAAGTGAGCAGTAGACAACACACTTTTAAATAACCGATGTGTCAAAAAAATCACAATAGAAATTTAAAAATACTTTGAGAAAAATGAAAACGAAAATATAACATACTAAAACTATGAGCTGCAGTAAAAACAATTATCAGAGGAAATTTTATACACCAAATGCCTCTATTAAAAAAGAAGAAAAATCGGCCAGGCATGGTGGCTCACGCCTATAATCCCAGTACTTTGGGAGGCCGACACGGGTGGATCACGAGGTTAGGAGTTAGATACCAGTCTGGTCAACATGGAGTAACCCCATCTCTACTGAAAACACAATAGCTGGGTGTGGTGGTGGGGCCTGTAATCCCAGCTACTCCGGAGGCTGAGGCAGGAGAATCTCTTGAACCCGCGAGGCGGAAGTTGCAGTGAGCCAAGATCACCCCACTGCACTCAGCCTGGGCGACAAAAGCAGAAACTCCATCTCAAAAAAAAAAAAAAAAAAAAAGAAGATATAGAATTGAAGAATTGATGGGTGCAGTCAACCACCATGGCACATGTACACCTATGCAACAAACCTGCACGTTTCACACATGTATCCCAGAACTTAAAGTATAACTATATATGTGTGTGTGTGTATATATATATATTTTAAAGGCCAAGTGCTGTTGCTCACATCTGTAATCCAGCACTTTGGGAGGCAGAGGCAGGTGGGGTGGATCATGAGGTCAGGAGTTCGAGACCAGCCTGGCCAAGGTGGTGAAGCCCCATCTCTACTGAAAAATACAAAAATTGGCCGGGCGCGGTGGCTCACGCCTGTAATCCCAGCACTTTGGGAGGCCTAGGTGGGCGGATCACTGGGTCAGGAGATCGAGACCACCCTGACTAACATGGTGAAACCCCATCTCTACTAAAAACACAAAAAATTAGCCAGGCATGGTGGTGGGTGCCTGTAGTCCCAGCTACTCGGGAGGCTGAGGCGGGAGAATGGTGTGAACCCGGGAGGCGGAGCTTGCAGTGAGCCGAGATCGCCCCACTGCACTCCAGCCTGGGGTGACAGAGCGAGACTCCATCTCAAAATAAATAAATAAATAAATAATAGATAAAAAGACAACCCAATAGAAGATGTCCAAAGGATTTGAATATATAACTTTCTAAAGAAGATATACAAGAAGCACATGAAAAGATATTGAGCATATTAGTGATTAGGGAAATGTAAATCAAAGCCACAGTGAGATACAACTTCATACCCATTATGATGGCTATATTCAAAAAGACAATAACAAGTACTGGCAAACATGTAAAGGAGAGAGTGTTGGCAGGGTAATCAGACACTATCAAATACGACTTTCTGTGATGATGAAAATTTTCTGTAAATCTGTATTGCATTGCCAATATGGTGACTGCTAACCATATGAATACTGCCTGAAATGAGCACCTGAAAGTTGAAGTATAAATAGAAGTTTTAATTTTATTTAATTTCAATTAAAATAATTGTGTGTGGGTTGGGCACAGTGGCTCTTGCCTGTAACCCCAGGACTTTGGGAGGCCGAGGCGGGTGGATCACCTGAGGTTGGGAGTTCGAGACCAGCCTGACCAACATGGTGAAACTCCCTTTCTACTAAAAATACAAAAATATGTCAGGTGTGGTGGCACCTATAATCCCAGCTACTTGGGAGGCTGAGGCAGAAGAATCGCTTGAACCTGGGAGGCAGAGGTTGCAGTGAGCTGAGATCACACCACTGCCCTCCAGCCTGGGCTACAGAGGGAGACCCTGTCTCAAAAAAGAAAAAAGAATAATAAATAATAAAATAAAATAGTTGCATGTGGTTGGTAATCGCCATATTAGCACAATATTTTGGACCATTATAATATACAGCTTCCCCAGAGGAATAATAACCTTTTCTCTCTCATATGCAGTAAGGTAAAAACTTACAAACTATGTATCAGATACAAAAAAAAGTTGTATTATTTATAACTCATCTTGTTCTCAAGCCCCAGTTCAAGTGAAAGTGCAAGAAAAATCTTTGTATTGCCAGGGAAAAGCAAATCAGCCTTCTTCTGTTTAAGCACTGTCTCTTTCAGTCCGTACCAGTTCCTTTTGTTAGATAATCAACCTATTCCTAGACTTCCACCAGGTTGCCTTTCTACCTTGAAATTGCTTCCCCCTCTCAATCCTCCTTAAGTGGCATTGATTGAGGGGAACTTCATGCTTCATCAAAGCAGGGGCTGGGCACTGTGGCTTATGTCTGCAATCCTGGCAGTTTGGGAGGCTGAGGTGGGAGGATCCTTTGAGTCTAGGAGTTCAAGACCAGTCTGGCCAACATGGCAAGACCTTGTTGCTACAAAAAGAAAAAAATTTTTTTGAGATGGAGTCTCACTTTATTGCCCGGGTTGAAGTGCAGTGGTGTGATCTCAGCTCACTGCAACCTCTGCTTCCTGGGTTCAAATGATTCTCCTGCCTCAGCCTCCTTAGTAGCTGGGATTATAGGCCTGCACCACCATGCCCAGCTAATTTTGATATTTTTAGTAGAGATGGGATTTCACCATGTTGGCCAGGCTGGTCTCAAACTCCTGATCTCAGGTGATCCACCCGCCTTGGCCTCCCAAAGTGCTAGAATTACAAGCCTGAGCCACCGCGCCCGGCCTACAGAAAATTTTTTTTCGGAAATTAGCCGGGTATGGTAGCTCGTGCCTGTAATCCCAGCTACTTGGGAGGCTCAGGCAAAAGGATCACATGAGCCCAGGAATTTGAGGCTACAGTGAGCTATGATGGTGCTACTATACTCCAGCCTAGGCAACAGTGAGACCCTGTCTCAAGAAAAAAAAAGAAAAAAAAGGCAGGTATGAAGAAAAGACAGTGCAATATGGCTTGGCTGCTCTGGCCTGGGCATCCGTGCTGGAGATCATGGATGCGTAGCTTGTCCCTCATGATTGCTTTAGGCACTCTGTCAACATCAGCTGCTAAATTCTAAGGTTCCTTTTCCCACCCTGGTCTCCAGTTGTAAGGTCCCTGTAGCATGCAGCTTGTATATTCTGACCCCAGGTCTCCTTTAGAATTTCAGTTTTCTTAGCATTTCCATATGCCTTACGGAGCCTTGTGTGAACTTTTGATTTTTTACAGAGATCTGCAGTTACTAAAGAATGCAGACACCATCTTGGGCCCATTTGCCTAGAAACCTCCTCAACCATTTCGAAATTAGCACTTGGATGCAGTCATGTGTCTCTCGCCTTTACAGAATGGAGAATGTTTTCAAAGGGGTTTTTGATTTCTTGGATTATGCACTGAGAAGTCAGGAGAAAGAACCCCTACACTGAGTCCCAAAAACTTATTTGAATGTTTCTTCCCAGAGTGTGAACCTAAACCTTTTCCCCCCCTTTCTTTCTTTCTTTTTTTTTTTTTTTTTTTTTTTTTTTTTTTTTTTTGAGATGGGGTCTTGTTCTGTTGCCCAGGCTGGAACGCAGTGGTGCAATCTCCGCTCACCGCAACCTCCGCCTCCTAGGTTCGACGGATTCTCCTGCCTGAGCCTCTCAAGTAGCTGGGACTACAGGCGCTCACCACCACGTCTGCCTAATTTTTGTAATTTTAGTAGAGACAGGATTTCACCACTTTGGCTAGGGTGGTCTTGAAATCCTGACCTCAGATGATCCACCAGCCTCGGCCTCAGAAAGTGCTGGGATTACAGGCGTGAGCCACCACACCCAGCCTTTTCCCCCTTTCTTGCTTTTCTTTCCCCTCCTTCCCTGAGTCTTGGGCTCTCTAACTCCTTTTCATGACTTGGATCTTCTCTATACACGGCTTTATAATAAAACTCAATTCCCCAACATCTAAGCCTTACTTTTGATATATGAAAGGATGCTTTAAAATTCTGAAATCCTTTTCTTATAATGAAGTCTGACTTGCCAGGCCATTTTCTCATGACTGGTTTTAAGATCCTAGTTTGCTTTGAAAAATCTGAAAATTGACTTTTTCATCCTCTTTTCCATTTGTGACCTAACAATCCACATTCTCTCCAGAGCAAATGATTGCCTCAGAATTAAAAAAAAAAAAAAAAAGATTAAAAATCTCATTCCATCACTAGGAAAAGCAAAACATATTAGCATATTTTTAAAACCATTACTAGAGCTACTTCCTGAAAGCTGGTGAAGCACTCTTGCACTAATTCTAAAAAGGGAACCTCTTCCTCTGAGTGAATGCAGTCCACACCAGAGCTTTCAGCTTGGCGCACAAAGCTCAGATCCTACTTAATCCTCAGCCAAGTGTGCTGTGTATGAGTAACCCGCATAACCACACATGGTAGTCCTGGATAGCGCCCAGGTAACACGTATATGTATTGCACAATTTTCCTCAGTAGACATCTGACACTGTTGTTTTCTTGATTACCTACTCTCTCCGGAAACTTCCCACGCCAGCCTCAGGGTGGTTCAAATAGTTTCGCTGCTGCTGTTTGAACATGCCCCTACTGCCAAAGGTGATAAGTGGAAAGAAGATGAAATTCAAGCTGATGGTTAGGCATGGTGGCTCACGCCTGTAATCCCAGAAATTTGGGAGGCGGAGGCAAGAGGATCACTTGAGCCCAGGAGTTAAAGACCAGCCTGGGCAACAGGGCAAGACCTCATTTCTTAACAACAACAAAAAAATCAGGCATGGCGGTGTGAGCCTGTAGTCCCAGCTACTTGGAAGGCTGAGATGGGAGGTTGAGGCTGCAGTAAGCCACAGTGAGCTGTGACGACGCCACTGCACTCTAGCCTAAGCAGCAGAGAGACAACCTGTCTCAAAAGAAAAAGAGGAAGAAGAAGAAAAGGAGAGGAGGAGGATGGACGTTGTGGCTCATGCCTTTATCCTAGCACTTTGGGAGGCCAAGGTGGGCGAATCACAAGGTCAGGAGTTCGAGATCAGTCTGACTAACATAGTGAAACCCCGTCTCTACTAAAAATACAAAAATGAGCTGGGCATGGTGGCGCATGCCTATAGTCCCAGCTACTCGGGAGGCTGAGGCAGGAGAATCACTTGAACCCGGGAGGCTAAGGTTGTAGTGCGCTGAGATAGGGCCACTGCACTCCAGCCTGGGCAACAGAGTGAGGGTCTGTCTCAAAAAAATAAATAAAATACAAAATAATATTTAAAAAAGAAATTTAACTTGGAATAATCAGATTTTCTTTTTGGGAGATATGGGTTTGGAATGGAAGGATTTCAATCTCAGACTGGGCTTCTTGAATGCAGTAGAAGGGAAAACTTGGGATTTGAATTTATCATGCTCTCCACCATTTAGAAAGGGCAGTGAAAAAAACCTTTTCGCAAAGAAACAAGACATTTATTGAGAATGCTGCCTGGGTTCCTGCTGTTCTTCCAAATTATTCATTCTAGTACTTCTTTTTTTTTTTTTTTTTTTTTTGAGACGGAGTCTCGCTCTGTCGCCCCAGGCTAGAGTGCAGTGGCGCCATCTCCGCTCACTGCAAGCTCCGCCTCCCGGGTTGACATCATTCTCCTGCCTCAGCCTCCCGAGTAGCTGGGACTACAGGCGCCCGCCACTATGGCCAGCTAATTTTTTGTATTTTTTAGTAGAGACGGGGTTTTACTGTGTTAGCCAGGATGGTCTCGATCTCCTGACCTCGTGATACGCCCGCCTCGGCCTCCCAAAGTGCTGGGATTACAGGCGTGAGCCACGGCGCCCGGCCCATTCTAGTACTTTCTTAGGACTGATTACTGATTGCATTTCTATTTCTGATTTCTTTATGCCTGAATTTTTTTTTTTTTTTTTTTTTTTTTTTTTTTTTTTTTTTTTTTTTTTGAGACGGAGTCTCGCTCTGTCGCCCAGGCTGGAGTGCAGTGGCCGGATCTCAGCTCACTGCAAGCTCCGCCTCCTGGGTTCACGCCATTCTCCTGCCTCAGCCTCCTGAGTAGCTGGGACTACAGGCGCCCGCCAGGTCGCCCGGCTAGATTTTTGTATTTTTAGTAGAGACGGGGTTTCACCATGTTAGCCAGGATGGTCTTGATCTCCTGACCTCGTGATCCGCCCGTCTCGGCCTCCCAAAGTGCTGGGATTACAGGCTTGAGCCACCGCGCCCGGCCTATGCCTGAATTTTTATAATAAAGTCTTTTTTTCTCCCACCCTCAACTGATGATAGCTTGAGCTATTTTCTGTAACTTCCAACGAAAGAAATACTAACTTTACGTGGATTGTCATTTGTCTCTAGAACTTTTTTCAGAGACTAGGTCTCACAGTGTTGCCCAGGCTGGAGTGCAGTGATATTCACAAGTCCAGTCATTTCACGCAACAGCCCAAACTCCTGGGCTCAGGTGGTCCTCTTGGCTCAGTCTCCTGAGTAGCTGGGACTACCTCAAACTTTTATTTTCCCCCCACATCAGATGGGTAACATGCCAACATCTTAACAAGGTTTGATGGAGGCACATCTTACACATAGCGTGAAAACCCAATCATCATGCTTATGAACTATGAAAGAATCAGAACTTTTAAATTTGTTTTTTTTAGTTGTATCAGAGTCCAGTCAGGAAACAAAAATTACTATAGCTATTTCAATAAGTAAGGGATTTATAAAACCATTGGAAGAGTTTGATACTCAAAGTTCAGGGAAGACCGTCAATAGCTCCCAGTTCACCAGTAGGCTCAGAGAATGAGGTACTTGTTGTACCTGGCCAGGTTAACTGCTCCAGAAACTGCTCTGTTACAAATGCTTACAAAATCTTACTGAAGTTGAAAAGGGAGGTGGAGAAGGAGATGTTGAAGGAGATGTTGGTTCAGCAGCTTCCAAAATTAACAAGAGATTTACTCATCTAAAAACCATACTGGCCAGGCACGGTGGCTCATGCCTGTAATCCCAGTGCTTTCGGAGGCTGAGGTGGGCGGATCACGAGGTCAGGAGTTTGAGACCAACCTGGCCAACATGGTGAAACCCGTCTCTGCCAAAAATACAAAAAATTAGCTGCGTGTGGTGGCAGGCACCTGTAATCCCAGCTACTTGGGCGACTGAGGCAGGAGAATTGCTTGAACTCAGGAGGCGGAGTTTGCAATGAGCCAAGACCATGCCACTGCACTCCAGCCTGGACAACAGAGCAAGACTCCAACTCAAAAAAAAAAAAAAAAAAAAAAAAACCACGGCTGGGCATGGTGACTCATGCCTGTAATCCCAGCACTTTGGGAGGCTGAGGTGGTTTGATCACTTGAGGTCAGGAGTTTGAGACCAGCCTGGCCAACATAGTGAAACCCCATCTCTACCAAAAAATACAAAAATTAGCTGGGTGTGGTGGCACATGACTGGATTCCCAGCTACTCAGGAGGCTGAGGCATGAGATTCACTTGAACTCGGGAGGTGGAGATTGCAGTGAGCCAAGATCATGCCAAATTCACATGTGGAAGTCCTAACCCCAGTACCTTTAAAGATATTACTAAGATAAGGTCTTTAGGGTGGGGCCCTAATTCAGTATAAATGTTGTCCTTATAAGAAGAGGAAGAGACATCAGGGATGTGGGTGCAGGTGAGGGCACAGTAAGAAGGCAACTATCTACAAGCCAAGAAGAGACACTTCAGGGAAACCAACTCCGCATACTTCTTGATCTTAGGCCTCCAGCCTCCAAAACTGTGAGAAATAAATTTTTGTTGTTTAAGCTACCCAGTCTGTGGTATTTTGTTATGGCAGCCCTGGTAGAGTAATATACTCCTCCTTACCCTGTTTTCATGGAGAAGGTGGTCATGTCACATAGTGGTGGTGGTGGGGGTGGTGGGTACCTGGGGTGTCAGGGGTTGAGGAGGCAGGCAGGTTTAGGGGGAAAACCCTGATTGCCTGACCCCTGGCTTCTTTCCACTAGTTCTCACTGCTACTCTACATTCTGGTCTGTGGACCACTCACTTCCAATGTAATGTTCTAGGATACCATATCGTGAATTAACTTTTCAGAAGTCTGAGATTCTCAGGATGTGGTGTGCTAGATAATAAGATTAGCAATTATGTACCAAAATAATCCAAATTATGATTTCGCCTGGAACATCTCTTAATTCTTCTGAAGTGAGTCTTTATGATGGCTAGCAATCTGCTATTTCTGAGCGAGATACAGAAATTTCAATTTCTCTTCATGCATATGTGCCGAATTTTCAGTTACACACGGTTTTTCATGACCAAATTGATTAGTCTGAGTAGACATCCATGAAATGAAATGTGCAAGGTCCGATTTACAGTTTTAGCCCTAGGAATACATCATTAGGTATATACAGCCACTGTTTTTCCTTATTCTGTTGGGATTCTTTGAAAGGCATTTCAGTATAATTTATTTGCACAAAATCCACAGAAAAATACTAACTCAATAAAGAGTATAAAGGTGCACATTACGGGAGAGAAGTTAAACTGAAAAAGTTAGCGTGATGCCCTTAATTTAGTGTCACAGTGTCTACCTGCAATTCTTTTTTTTTTTTTTTTTTTTTTTTTTTTTTGAGATGGAGTCTTGCTCTTGTTGCCCAGGCTGGAGTGCAGTGACATGATCTCAGCTCACTGCAACCTCCGCCTCCGCCTCCCGGTTCAAGCAATTCTCCTGCCTCAGCCTCCTGAGTAGCTGGGATTAAAGGCACCTGGCACCACGCCCAGCTAATTTTTGTATTTTTAATAGAGACAGAGTTTCACCATGTTGGCCAGGCTAGTCTCGAATTCCTGACCTCAGGTGATCCGCCTGCCTTGGCCTCCCAAAGTGCTGGGATTACAGGTGTGAGACACTGCACCCAGCCCTACCTGCAATTCTTAATGTTAACTCTTGAACTTTTAGTCACTTATACTTTTCACCATACATCAAAGGCAACAGAAATACGTAGTTTTCCCTTTTTTATTATTTGAAGCAAGGAATTGTTTCCCTACTTGCATTTTCTTTGTCCAGCTTCATCGAGATATACTTAAGTTATTTATTTATTTTGAGACAGGATCTTGCTTTGTCACCCAGACTTGAGTGAAGGTTCGCCATCATAGCTCACTGCAACCTCAGCCTCCTGGGCTCCTCTAGCATTAGCCTTCCGAGTAGCTAGGGAAGCCACCATGCCCGGCTCAGAGGTATAACTTAGTTGCAATAAAAGGCACAGATTTTTTTTTTTTTTTTTTTGAGATGGAGTCTCAGTCTGTAGTCCAGGCTGGAGTGCAGTGGTGTGATCTTGACTCACTGCAACCTCCGCCTCCCAGGTTCAAGTGATTATCTTGCCTCAGCCTCCTGAGTAGCTGGGATTACAGGTGTGCGCCACCACGCCCGGCTAATTTTTGTATTTTTAATAGAGATAGGGTTTCACCACGTTGGCCAGGATGGTCTTGAACTCATGTCTTCATGTGATCCACCTGCGTTGGCCTCCCAAAGTGCTGGGATTACAGGCGTGAGCCACCACACCTGGCAAAAGGCACAGATTTTAAGTGTGCAATTCAAGGTGATTTGACAAATGTATGTAGTTATGTAACCCCCAGTACAGTGATGATATTGAATATTTCCATTACGTCTAAAAGTTCACTTGCATCCGAATATTTCCATTATGTCTAAAAGTTGACTTGCATCCCTTTGGTGTCACCCCACCACTACTACAGCCTTTGGCAAAGTCTGATCTGATTTCTATCACTGTAATTTTGCCTTTTCTAAAATTTCATAGAAGAGGAATCATACAGTTTGTTATTTATTTATTTGTTTGTTTGTTTGTTTGTTTGAGACAAAGTTTTGCTCTTGTTTCCCAGGCTGGAGTGCAATGGTGCAATCTTGGCTCACCACAACCTCTGCCTTGTGGGTTCAAGCAATTCTCCTGCCTCAGCCTCCCGAGTAGCTGGGACTACAGGCGTGTGCCACCACGCACGGCTAATTTTGTATTTTTAGTAGAGATGGGATTTCTCCATGTTGGTCAGGCTGGTTGCGAACTCCCAGTCTGAGGTGATCTGTGCACCTCAGCCTCCCAAAGTGCTGGGATTACCGATGTGAGCCACCGTGCCGTTTTTTTTTTTTTTCTTTTGAGATAAGAGTCTCCCTCTGTCACCCAGGCTGGACTGCAGTGGTGTGATCTCAGCTCACTGCAACATCTGCCTCTTGGGTTCAAGTGATTCTCCTGCCTCAGCTGCCTAAGTACCATGCCCAGCTAATTTTGGTATTTTATGTTTAGTAGAGATGGGGTTTCACCGTGTTGGCCAGGCTGGTCTCGAACTCCTGGCCTCAAGTGGTTCACCCACATTGACCTCCCAAAGTGCTGGGATTACAGGTATGAGCCTCTGTGCCCAGTTCGTGCCTGGTTACTTGAAAAAATACATACATTTTGTAGAGACAGCCTGTTGCCCAAGCTGGTCTCAAACTCCTAGGCTCAGGTGATCCTCCTGGCTCAGCCTCCCAAAATGCTGGGATTACAGGTGTGAGCCATTGCGCCCAGCCTTTTGGCTTGTTTTAAAAACTGATTTGTCATCTTATTACTGAATTGTAAGAGTTGTTTGTATATTAGGGTACAACTCCTTTATCAAGATATTTGTTTTGCAGATATTTTCTCCCAGGTTTTGGTTTGCCTCTTCTTCCTTCTTTCTTCTTCCCCTCCTCCTCCTCCTCCCCCCTCTTTTGTTTCTCCTCCTCCTTCTTCTCCTTCCTCCTCCTCCTCCCCCTCCTCTTCCACCTCTTTCTCCTCCCTTTCCTCCTCTTGCTTTTCCTCCTCACCTTTAAGGCATGAGGGATAAGTTCTTTGAGTGAACTTTACATGAGCTGCAAATATTTGTACAAGGTTGCACTATCCACTGGATTTTGGAAATATCACTGTATTAGTCCATTCTAGCACTGCTATAAAGAACTATCAGAGACTGGGTAATTTATAAAGAAAAGAGGTTTAATTGGTTCACGGCTCTGCAGGTTGTACCAGAAGCATAGCAGCTTCTGCTTCCGGGAGGCTTCAAGAAGCTTCTGATAATGGCGGGAAGGAAAAGAGGAAGAGAAGCGTCTCACGTGGCAGGAGGGGAGCAGGAGGCAGGCGGGGAGGTGTCATATACTCTTATTTTATTTTTAAGACATGATCTCCCTCTGTCACCCAGGCTAGAGTGCAGTGGTGTGATCTTGGCTCACTGCAATCACTGCCTCCCAGGCTCAAGCAATCCTCTTACCTCAGCCTCCTAAGTAACTGAGTCTACAGGTGCTCACTACCACACCTGGCTAATTTTTCATGTGTTTTGTAGAGACGGGTTTTTGCCATGTTGCCCGGGGTGGTCTGGAACTCAAGTGGAACTCAAGTGGAAGTAGTTCATCATGTTGGTCTCCCATTTTGGGAGTCAAGCGAGTCTCCCGCCTTGGTCTCCCAAAGTCTGGGATTACAGGCGCAAGCCACTGCACTGGGCTGCCATGGACTTTTATTTTTTTATTTTTATTTTTTTTGAGACAGAGTCTCGCTCTGTCGCCCAGGCTGGAGTGCAGGGGCGCGATTTCCGCTCACTGCAAGCTCCGCCTCCCGGGTTCACGCCATTCTCCTGCCTCAGCCTCCCGAGTAGCTGGGACTACAGGCGCCCTCCACCACGCCCGGCTGATTTTTTTGTATTTTTAGTAGAGACGGGGTTTCACCATGTTAGCCAGGATGGTCTTGATCTCCTGACCTCGAGATCTGCCCGCCTTGGCCTCCCAAAGTGCTGGGATTACAGGCGTGATGTCATACACTTATAAATGAGCAGATCTCAGGAGAACTCACTGGAGATCATGGGAAGAGTTCCAACAGGATGCTGCCTAACTATTCACGAAAAATCTGACACGTGATCCATTCACCCTTCCCCCACGTCCCACCTCCAACATTAGGAATTACAATTCAACATGAGATTTGGCCGGGATACAGATTCAAACTATATCAATCAGTAACCTAGGAAACTTGACGGCATTTTCAGTAGTACCCTTAGCTAAATTCCTTAACCTATGTAAGCTTAAATTTCCTTATTTGATAAAGAAGGAAAATATTTATATTATCTCTCAGAGTTGTGAGAAGAAATCTGACAGTACTTTTTGTTTGTATTTATCATGATTATTATTATTATTCATTCATAGCTCAACTGCATGGAAAGTACGTTGAAAATAGTAAATCAGTATTACCTCCCTAATCACTTCCCCAATGTTGTTGAAATGTGTCAATATTTGGATACATGCAAACCGAGTGATTTGTACAGTTAAATCTCAAGTAGAGACCGAGATCAATAATACATTAAATTTTAATAACTTGGATTAAGTCGTGTTTGGGTTAACGATAAGTATCAAAAGATAACTATTATACCTATTCCAGATATCATGGAAAGTAATACATTTATTATTGATTTATAGACCACAGAATCCTTGATGGAGAATCTGGTGGCAAGGGGAAGTTAACGCTTTTAGTAGGAAACTGAATTTTTCCTTTCAGAGGTTGAAGAGGGAAACTAGTTCCCTGGGGCCCTGAATAAGGCCCTAGTAAAGGCAATATTCAATAAATACCTGGTGATGGCAATTTTTAATTTGGTTGAGTGATGTTGTTAATGCTATAGTTATTTTGATTCTAAATGACTTTATGGAGATACATGGACATATGGATTTTACAATGATCTTTAGTTTCCTCTTTGGCCTTTGGACAACACTTTTCGTAGCTGATTATATCCAAAGCATTTAATGTTCCCGTTGAAGTGAAGAGCTTGAAATATAGGGCCTTTTGAGACTATTCCAAAGCAGGTGATAAAAACAAAACAAAAATCCAGAAGCAAAAAACGAAGGGCCAGGGTGGGTGGCTCATGATTGTAATCCTAGCAGTTTGGGAGGCTGAGGCAGAAGGATTGCTTGAGGCCAGGGGTTCGAGACCAGCGAGGGCAACAAAATTGGATCCCTGTCACTACAAAAAATTAAAAAGCTCAGCCCCAGTATAGTGACCCTCGCTTATAGTCCCAGTTACTCCGGAGGCTGAGGCATGAGGATCGCTTGAGTCTAGGAGGTCTAGGCTGCAGAGAGCCGTGATTGCGCCACCACCACCGTACTCCAGGCTGGGTAAGAGTGAGATCCTGTCTCAAACAAACAACCCCCACCCCTAAAAAACCGTGCACTTGACTTTAAAAGTGTAGGAAGATTACATGCCAAGCAGAGTCACAGAAAAGAGAAATTAGGGCAGGAAAGCCCTATAAGCTATGTATGTTTATTTTATAATTGAGTCTTTAAGGGTATGGAATTCGTACTCAACTTGTACCCCCAGTGTCCAGTACACCGCTTGGTAAACAGCTGGCAATCAAGAAATCTTTGCTAAATTTTAAATTAATTGATGGGGGCGAAAGTTCAGAAAGTAAAGCCTGACTCGCGTTATTTCTAAGAAGGCAGAGGAAGTAAAAATCTAGTTTTCCGTACTCTGTCCCTTTTTAATCCTTCTGTGAATGGATGTCCCTGATTCACTGACATTTCCTAATTAACCAAGTTCTGCCAAGTTTCACATGAAACTTGGGGAACCGATTTCACTCCCCCAGAATCACCCTGTGGCGCCACCTTCCGGAGCTGTGAGGAAACTCCGGACTTCCCCCCAACACCGCCCCCTCCCTCCACCTTCGGTCTCCGCTTTCTGCGCTCTGCCTCGTTGTTTTCAGAGGTGTCTGCGCGCATGCGCTTTGGACGGACAGCCTAGTCTAAGAGAGACTACAATTCCCAGAAGACAGTGCCAAAGAAAACAAAATCCCGCGGCCCGGCGGGGGGAGGGGGGGAAGAAATGAAGGCTCGCGAGAGAATGAGGTTCAGGCGGCTGCGCGAAGTGGGTGGAGGGAGACCCGAGAGAGTGAGGAAGAAGGGGAGGAGGTGCTGTCCCACAATACCAGGCGGGAGGGCGGGTAGTCGGTTTGTATCCGGGCTGTGAGGTGCTCGGAGCCTCGGCGGACCTTGCTGCCTCTGTCTCTTTAACGCGAGAGGAAGCGATGCAGAGGGGTGGAAAATGGCAGAGCTGCAGATGTTACTAGAGGAGGAGATCCCGTCTGGCAAGAGGGCGCTGATCGAGAGTTACCAGAACCTGACTCGGGTGGCGGACTACTGTGAAAACAACTACATACAGGTGAGGCGTGCTGGCGGCCGGCGGGCGCTGGCCGGGTCGAGGACCCGCCGGAGTGACCAGCCCACTGGGCGGGGTGGGGAACTGCCCTGACCTCAGCGGCTGCCACCAGCCCGAGCCCCTACCGCAGCCCCAACCCCAGCCCCAACCGGGGACAGAGCGAGTGGCCGGGCTGAGGTAGTCAGGCTGCGATACAGGAAGTGGCTGTGGTAGTGGAAATCGATGGAAGGGGAGAGAAAATGGGCGAGGGAGCCGGGAGCCCGCCGCCGCCGCAGCCCGGCGCCCCCCTCGCGTCCGCCTTCCCCAGGGCCGGGCCACCGGGGTCGCGCGCCCCCCAGGTAGCCTCCAGTCCGCGGGGCTGGCGTCCCGGAGACCCCCCTGCTGCCGCCGCGCCGCCTCTCTGCGCCCGGAGAGGAGAGGGCAGGGACCAGGCTCAAGCCGCAGAAGGGATAGGACCAGCGGGGTGTGTGTTGTGTGTCGGCGGAGGGTGGGGTGGGGGCGATTATGTCAGTTTCAGCCCCCAGAGGGTGTGTCTTTTATTTATTTATTTATTTTAAAAAAATTTGTCATGAGTCACATTACACCGACCTCCCGGAGGAGAGGAGGAAGCGGGTGTGGGGAGTGAGGGAGGGCGTTTGAGAGAAGTTAATCTTAAAATTCCTTTAATTGAAGGTTTGTAAATCTGCCTGCTTGTCCATTTTCAAGTCGGGTTCTCCCCCCACCATCGTTTTCACTTCCGCGCCACCGTAATGTATTCTAAGAGGTTGTTAGGGCTGCTATCATTAATTATCAAACACGAATTGTTTTTAACTCCTTGGAAAAACGGCTTAAATACTCTCCCTTCTCCCAAAAGTTCTTGAACTGTAGGCTTCATAAGTAACTTAAAATAGACTGGTGTCATCGCTGGTTGCTTATTTTCTGAGGTTTCTCCCTTAACAAGCTAAGTAAATGTATAGTATATGAATCCAAATACTCCGAACTACAACGTAAAAATATCAGTTATTGTAAATTAGAAAACTCTTGGGACTTGGTGACAGATGCTGGTTTGTTCATTTCTTTTTGGATGATTGGAAGTGAATTGTGTGTGGTAGTTTGTTTTGAAGATCTTTAACTGTGGAAACCAACAGTTTGCACTAGAAACAAAGTAGCACAGTCCTTTGTATAAATATAAAGCCACCAGAAATGCTCTTGCTTTGGTAAGGCAAGGCCAGGACGTGCTTTGAAAGGTTAGGGTTATTGCAATTCAGAACTAAATTATTTATAGAGACGCCTCCCATGTGATTATAATTTTTAAGAACCAATGTTTCTGTGTTGGCAAATGCTTTCCCTCTTTATTTTTAGAGGGAGATGCTGTTTTCAGAATGTTTTGAATATTTTTCAATTTTGATGTTAGTAACATTGTATCTTCAGTAGCACTACTCGGAATTTATCTTCACAATTTTTTTGTCAAGTTTTTACTTTAGGAATTCTTCGGATAAGTAAACTTGTTGAATACCTGCCACATCTACTGTATCACTTTGTTTATGCAAACTTTATATTTAGCCCTTCGAAACTTAAAAATCTAGTAGAAAAGTGGCTATAGTTTGCAAAAATAAAAGTGATCTTGTAGTTTATCGATATTAAAAATAGGCAACTTTTATTCAACTTAACATGAAAAGCCTTGAAATTGAGGAGAACCTTAATTTGCTGAAAGTTTTAAAGATTTTTGATAAGCCAAAAGGAGAGCACAGTAAGTTAAATTGCTCCCTTTCCAGAAAAGTTATGTCTTCTCTGTAGAAGTCAGTAGATAAGTACTTCATACAGGGTGGCTCCTTTTTGTTTTGCGTGTTGGGAAATCTGACGAGTATATAGTGTGGTAACTATGTGTTGGCAACTGTTGGTAACTGTAAACGTGTTTTAACCTGTGTACTATTTCTTTTTCAGGTAGTTGTATGCTGTAATGCTTTTTTTACCCCTCTCTGACCCCTTTCCTTTACTCCTCTTGCTATGATCATGTAACTTTGAAGCACTTTAAAACTTCTTTGCTAATATCTCTAATTAAGTCATGTTATTTCTCATACAGTCTCTCACTTTATAAAATGTTAGTGCCATGGTGCAGGCCCCGTTTTTTTATTTTCGTTTTTTGCGGGGGTGGGGTGGGGTATAATTCTAAATCTGACACCAGTGAGGTGTTTTGTTTATACTGGAAAAAAAAAAAAAAAGAATTCACACAAAGCAATGATGATCTAAATACCTTAGTAGCTTTTATTCATTGGGCTACAAGATCCAGGCCACTAGTTGCTTCCCTAAGGGACTCAGACAGGGTCAGACTCAGAAAGTGATGTGGAAGTTGATGTGGTAGGTGGTGCTGATGACTTTGGTGCTAAGAATGGGGAATAAATAATATTAGAAATATCCATTAGGGTGTCTGTTGAGGTCTTTCTATATCCTTCCTGTGACCTGATTGGGTTATTTATAACTAATACTCTTCGTAAATATACCTCTTCTCAGTGAAAGTATGCAGTTGATGTGTGCTTTGAGAATTTTTAAATAAGGTGAGCTAAGTTATTGCTTGGGTGATTTTTGTTCTGAGATTCACTTTTCATTTCATTTTTCTGTAGTTTGAAAGTGCAGTCCAGTTTAGCTAAGGTGTGTAGCTGAGAAACTCTTTTGGCTGTGGTGCATTTAAGTTCTTGGGGCAGTTCATTAGTTCTTTGGTTCTGTTGGCTTTATTAGATTGTATTATTAATAGCAAAACATCTGAAAAGATTCTACGTTAAAAAGGACAGTTTTTTTCTTTCTTTTCTTTTTCTTTTTTTTTTTTTTTTTTTTTTGAGACAGAGACTTGCTCTGTCACCCAGGCTGGAGTGCATTGGTGTGTGAACACCACTCACTGCAGCCTCCACCTCCTGGGCTCAAGCAATCCTTAGCCTCCCATGTAGCCTCCCACCTTAGCCTCCCATGTAGCTGAGACCACACGTGTGTGCAAGAACAGGGTTTTAAAAGTTGCCATGGGATAAATAATATTAAAAATAGAAAGCGTTTTTTCTTTTTTTTTTTTCTGTTTTTTGAGACAGGGTCTTGCTCTGTTGCTCAGGCTGGAGTGCAGTGATGCCATCATGGCTTACTGCAGCCTCAACCTCCTGGGCTCTGGAGATCCTCACACCTCAGCCCCCACAGGTAGCTGGGACTACAGGTGCGCACCACCGCTCCCAGCTAATTTCTGTATTTTTTTGTAGAGATGAGGTTTTGCCATGTTGCCTAGGCTGGTCTCAAACTCCTGGGCTCAAGCGATCTGTCTGCTTTGGCCTCCCAGTATGCTAGTATTACAGACATAAGCCACTGCACCTTGTCAGAAGGTGTTTTTCATTTTTTTTGAGATTGAGTCTCGCTGTATCACCCGGGCTGGAGTGCAATGGCGTGATCTCGGCTCACTGAAACCTCAGCCTCCTGGGTTCAAGCGATTCTCCTGCCTCAGACTCTCAAGTAGCTGGGATTACAGGTGCCCACCACCACCCTTGGCTAATTTTTTGTGTTCTTAGCAGAGGCAGGGTTTCGTCATGTTGGCCAGGCTGGTCTCGAACTCCTGACCTCAGGTGATCTGCCCTCCTCGGCCTCCCAAATTGGGATTACAGGTGTGAGCCACCATGCCTGGCTGAAAGTGTTTTTGTATAGTATTTATGTAGACATACAGAGGAGACTTTTCCATCTTTGTTTAATATGACCAGATTGAATTTTTCATGCCAAGGACAGTGCTTAACTTGAACACACATGTTTAGCCAGTTCTCTGTGCTCTACCTTAGAGTTAGTTCATACTGCCTTTGTTATGGAAACTATTTTGGGAAATAGGAAGGAAAGCTGAGTGAAAAGGAGTAGAAACTGCTTAAGAAGATTTGTCAGGATGCAGATTGGTAGGCTGGGGGTAAGGACAGAGAAGTCTTCATACAGCTTAACTTTAAAATTTAATTTTATTTTTTGTCTGGAGTTCTACCAGGAGCTTTATTTGGGTTAACAAGTATGTTCTAAAGTCTGGGAGTATGAAGGGGATATCATCCCAGTATGTTACTGTGAGCTACTCACTTCAGCTTGCTTTCCTCCTCCTGTGACATTTCCTTCATTAGCACATTTAATCTCAGAAGGCGGGTGATTTTTGAGCAGGATCCCTTTGGAGTAGGTAAAAGCTAACATTTCTGATACTGTACACTTTATGCCAGTTTATAAACTGCGTCACTTCTTTTTTTTTTTTTTTTTTGAGTAACTGATGGACAATTAGAGGTTCAGAGGTATTAAATACCCAACCTAAAGTTCAGTAGCTTGTATGAGGTGGTGCCTGGAATCAAACCCAGATTTTCTCAGCTCACTGCAACCTCCAAACGATTCTCCTGCCTCAGCCTCCCGAGTAGCAGGGACTACAGGTGCGTGCCACTGCACCCAGCTAATTTTTGCATTTTTAGTAGAGACAGGGTCTCACCATGTTGACCAGGCTGGTCTTGGACTCCTGGCCTCAGGTGATCCACCCTCCGCAGTCTCCCATGGAGTTGGGATTACAGGTGTAAGCCACCATGCCCAGTCTGGAATGGGATTTTTTGTTTTTTTGAGGTGGAGTCTCTCTCTGGAGTACAGTGGCACGATCTCAGCTCACTGCAATCTACACCTCCCGGGTTCAAGTGATTCTCCTGCCCCAGCCTCCCGAGTGGTTGAGATTACAGGTGCCCACCACCATGCCTGGCTAATTTTTGTATTTTTAATAGATATGGAGTTTCACCATGTTGGCCAGGCTGGTCTCAAACTCCTGACCTCAGGTGATCCACCCACCTCAGCCTCCCAAAGTGCTGGGATTACAGGCGTGAGCTACCACGCCAGGACCTGAATGGGGTTCTTATGGCAACATAGGGGATAAAAACAGTGTGTGAATAGATAAGGGTAGAGGGTAATGTAATTGCCTCTATTTATTGAATACCTACTCCATTGCAGTCTCTGCTGGTTGGTTTTGTATTATCTTTAAGCCTTACAAACTCTACATGACAGACAGTGCTGTCTTACATACGAGGAAATTAGGACTCATAAAAGTCAAGTTTTGTTTAGTCATAGAGCTAGTAATTGGCAGTCAGGACTTCCTTCTGACTCTGGCAGACTCCATAGGCTGTGCTCTTTTCATATACTGTTTCCACATGAATGAATCTGGAACTCAAGACTGGTTTAGGAATACCGTGGAATTAACAGATTAGACTGGTATTGGGCAAGCCTGGGAACCTAACAACTCTTTACCATTGTTTCCGGTTTGTAACTATAAGAAGAGGTATGTTTGTAATTTAGGGACTTGCCCATATCACCAAAGGATGGTAACTTTAGCATCTGAAATGTTTCAGATTACAGAATTTTTTGTTGAATTTTGGAATATTTGCATTATATACTTAATGGTTGAGCATCCCTAATCTGAAAATCTAAAATCCAGAATAGTCTAATGAGCATTTTTTTTTGTGTCATGTTGATGCTCAAAAAGTTTTGGGTTTTAGATTTCCAGATTAAGGATACTGAACGCTGTATAGGAATTATAGGCTAGTTTTTCACTGAGCTCCCTGGATCCTTTTTCTTTTCCTGCATCCTTGCCTGTTTTTTTTTCTATTCTTAGTCTGTGTTGCAATTGTGCTAAGAAATTTTGGAGACGAATTTGTAGAGATTAACAAAAAATGTGTTGAAATATTCTGGGTACATGTGATTTCTATACAAACCAGGTTTGGAGAGAAACAAAGTGATTCAGGAGATTAGGATAGATTGGAATGATTTGAATTCTTAGAATTGCACTTTGAAGTTTGAGTAAAACAGTGGCTAGCAAAGTTAGAGATATAGGTTGGAAATGTAAATGTATTTAACAGAAGGTTAGATAATTTTATGGGAGATCCTTGTTAAATTGACCCATGCCATGTCATTACATGTTTATTCATACTGTTGTGTCAAGGTGATACAGGGCTGGGTAGAGCAGGATCTGACCTAGCATATCAGTTCTTTTTTTTCTTTTCTTTCATTTTTTTTTTCTTTCACACCATGTCTATGAACCCAGCATATCAGTTCTTATGAAAGTTCATATCACATATATCAGTTCTTGCTAATACTCTCAAGGTGAATACTGAATATTTTTAGGGCTACATAATATTTGAAAATTTGTATTAAAACTAATGTTTCTTTTTTCTTTTGTAGCTTTAATACTAATAACAGCTTTATATGTAATACTTCTCTCTAGTCCTGGTCTGTTTAGAACCTCAATTTTAGCATGCTTCTGTCTTTTGGAGAGTTTTCTTAGAAAATTGTTGAAATAATCCCTTAGGATACTTTCAAATTTTTCTTATGTGCTTCTGCTTTCTCCAGTTGATTCTGATAGCTCAGGAATGCTAATAGTCCTTGTGGAAAGGAGATATTTAGGCAATTGGGGATCTGCTGTGTGGCCATTTGTACTAACCTTATTTATATTCAGTGAAATTATGTCCTAAGAATTAACACAGTTAACAGTCAAAAATATGTTAGCCAGAAAGGAAGTGTCCATATTGAGATAAGAGGTTGGATCAAACTCTAGGAGATTGTGCAGATACAAATCTATAAAATCCATGAAAATAGTGTTGTCATGAAAAGTAAGATAAAAGCTGGGCATGGTGGCTCACGCCTGTAATTCCAGCACTTTGGGAGGCTGAGGTGGGCAGATCATGAGGTCAGGAGGTCGAGACCATCCTGGCTAACATGGTGAAACCCTGTCTCTACTAAAAATACAAAAACAAAATTAGCCGGGTGTGGTGATGGGCGCCTGTAGTCCCAGCTACTCAGGAGGCTGAGGCGGCTGAATGGCGTGAACCCGGGAGGCAGAGCTTGCAGTGAGCGGAGATCGTGCCACGGAACTGGCAGCCTGGGCAACAGAGTGAGATTCCGTCTCAAAAAAAGAAAAGAAAAAAGTAAGGTAAAAATGATAGTTAAATGCTAATTTTGAAGCATTTAAAAAGTTTTGATTGGGAGTTTGTATATTTTTCGTAATATCATCTTGTGTTGATTGTAATATTTATTGAAATTATGGTTTGATTGTAGAAGAAATAATAGTCAAACCCCAGAACTACAAACTTTGTAGATCTTAATATTTAATAAGACATCATGTTAGAAATAAGGGATTTTTAAAAAAAGGACATCATTGAGAAATAAGACAATAGGAAAGTAGCAATTATTGAATTTTGTTTTTAAAGGAAATAGTTGACTTGCTCTTTTTAACAGTAAACATCCATCCCTTAGAATGGAGACTTGAAATTTGACTACTGTGTGTCAACCCAAATAAGTACTTTTAACTTTGGATCTATTAATTTTCTCCATTTACAAAATAAAACTTTCTCAGACATAGTTAGTAGTGAACCTGTGTTTATGAAGAAAATCTGTTAATGAGGGACCACACCCAGCTAATTTTTTGTAATTTTTGTAGAGATGGGATTTCGCCTTGTTGCCCAGGCTTGTCCTGAACTTCTGGACTCAAGCGATCCTCCTGGCTTGGCCTCCCAAAGTGTTGGGATTACACGCGTAAGCCACCATGCCAGATCAGCACAAATATATTTTTGAAAAACTTCAATTTACCTTTAATTCACTCATTTCCTCAATGCTTTATAATTAATTTTTATTAATAATTTCTACATTATTTGACAAAATTGTATTTGGTACATTTTATTTTTCCTTCTCTGGAAAGGTGAGTGTGGCACTTTTTCAGAACCCATGAGAAATTAATGCCCTCCACTTAAACATCAGAAATGTATATATTACATCATATAGAAAAAGGTGCTTTCTACTACGTCAAATATTAGCAACTTAAGAGTTGTAACAACAGATGCTTATTTTATTTTATTTTTTTTTGAGACGGAGTTTCGCTCTTGTTGCCCAAGCTGGAGTACAATGGCACAATCTCCGCTCACCGCAACTTCTGCCTCCTGGGTTCAGTCAATTCTCCTGCCTCAGCCTCCTGAGTAGCTGGGATTACAGGCATGCACCACCACGCATGGCCAGTTTTGTATTTTTAGTAGAGACAGGCTTTCTCCACATTGGTCAGGCTGGTCTCGGACTCCCAACCTTAGGTGATCCACCGGCCTTGGCCTCCCAAAGTGCTGGAATTACAGGTGTGAGCCACCGCGGTCAGCCCAGATGCTTATTTTAATAAGGCAATGCAGAGAAAAGAGTACATGGGTGCCATTTTATTTTTAATTTTTATGAAGGATGGGGTCTTCTGTGTTCCCCAGCTGTTCTTGTAATTCTGGGGTCAAGCGATCCTCCCATCTCAGCCTCCTGAGTAGCTGGTTCTACAGACATTCCCCCCCAAGCCCCTCCCACCATGCTCAGCTCACGGGTGTCATTTTAAAATCGTGATTGTTACTCTAAAGTGGGCCCTCAGCATAGTTAGGCAGTCCCACTAGATAACCTCGCCAGTTTATTCTTCCACTTACCACAAACTATTTTAAATTTTTTATCCCCTTTTGAAATCTGACTCTTTCCTTTCTTGTTTTTTGTTTCATAGAGAAAATAGACTTGATCATATAAGACCTGTAATTTCTTACCACTGCATCTCCAAACCTTCTATCCTCGCTCACCCTGTTCTACTTCCTTTTCATAATGGAAGAGAGGCGTTCTTCCTCCTAGCTGAAGTCCTAACTCTGGGTCACATTCTCTCCTGCCTTTTCATAAACCTTCTGCTTCTGATATATTTATACCTCCTCTGTTTACTGAATTTCTGTTTTCAGAATTGAAACATTTCAGATTGCTGCCATACTTGAAAACTCTTTTGACTTCATATACCCATCTAGTAACCGACCTATCTCTCCTTTATGGGTTAACTAGTTTTATTATACTATTGTCAGCTAGCTGCAGTGGCTGAAGTCCGTAATCCCAGTTACTTGGGAGGCTGAGGTAGGAGGATTGCTTGAACCCAGGAGTTTGAGACCAGCTTGGGTAACAAAGCAGAACCCTGTCTCAAAAAAAAAATTAGCTTAGTCTGTAGTCCCAGTTACTTGGCAGGCTGAGATGGGAGGATCACTTGAGCTCAGGAGTTTGAGGCTGCAGTGAGCTATGATCGCGCCACTGCACTCCAGCCTGGGCAACAGTGAAACCCTGTCTTTTAAAATAAAAACAAAAAACCAGGCATCTTCTTCCATCTCTCACTTTTCATTCACTCTTTAACCTGTTCTATTTCCACTGCTCTCTGAATGCTAATAACCTCCATGTTGCAAAATTCTTTCTCATATTAATTCTCATCATGCTTGTTTTCTTGTCATCATTTTGCGTGGTTGATTTTTCGTACTTTTTTTGAGAAGTTAATCCTTTGGCTTCTCTGCTTTTCCTATTACTCTCTGGCCCATTATTCTCTTTTACTATTAAGTATTAAAGTGGCTTCGTATGGACTCACTGAAACCTGGGCATCATTTTTTTTTTTTTTTTTTTTTTTTTGAGACGGAGTCACACTCTGTTGCCCAGGTTGGAAATGCAATGGCGCGGTCTAGGCTCACTGCAACCTCTGCCTCCCAGGTTCAAGCAATTCTCCTGCCTTAGCTTCCCAAGTAGTTGGGACTACAGGCACGTGCTACGACACCTGGCTAATTTGTATTTTTAGTAGAGACGGGGTTTCACCATGTTGGCTAGGCTGGTCTTGAACTCCTGACCTCATGATCCGCCCGCCTCGGCCTCCCAAAGTTCTGGGATTACAGGCATGAGCCACCGTGCCCAGCCGAGAACTTTTTTTTAGGTGGGTTCTATCTATTAGCATTTACTGTTCTAAAACTAAAACTGAGCAGTTTAAAACATTTATTAATTCATTTAAAGTGATATCTAATGGGTTTATTGTTAACATAAATAATATGTTTTATGAAAAATGTAACCTTAGTTTTCCAAAACAAAAATGTTTAGGGCAAGAGTAACATTAATTTACATTATTGCACATCTCAGTGGCAACAAAATTCTTATATCTGCTTCTGTAGTTAATCTGTTCATTTTGTTTTGGTTGAAGTATGTGAAGGAAATCTGTCCTTACATGGTTATGTAGTAGAAAAAGGGGGACTATTGTAATATGCCGTGCACATAGTTGTGGATAATTTTCTTTGATACTACAACAAAACTTGGTAGATGGTAGTTTCTTAAAGGTTAGTTACAGTGTGGATTCTGAAACCGTATCAATAAACATTTTATACTCCATTGCATTAAAATACATTGCATAGGCCATTTGGAAAATATTTTTCACTGAGTTATGCAGACCTTCTGAATGTTGACACATTTCATTATACAATGTGAAAAAATTATAATCACTAATATTAACACAGATCTCACTTGAAGAATTTTCAAGTATCAAAGCTTTCAAGTTCACATTGATGGATGCAAGTTTTCTAAGATTGCAGTTTTTGCTTGAAAGCTTACATTTTATTATTGGCAACAAATATTGCCAGTTATTTTCCTTGAAGTGTTAGGCTTACTTACTCATTTTTAGGAAAATGTCTGCCAGATGCTCAAGTCTAAATAATCTTAGTTTACGTGTGAGTTGTTTTTGAAGTAATAATGATGTTCCATGAATAATTGGCTTATTCTGCTTGCAAATAAACTGCACAAGTGCTTTTTCCTAACAGGAGCCATCATACTTAGTATGTAGCAGAAGTACTATATGTGTATTTCCATTTTGTCATACACAATATTAAAAGACATTTTCTCAAGGGTCAAGATTTAATAGAACTAATAAATTTTCCTGCTTCATCAAGAGCATTTTAAAGTGAAACTGGCTTTCTTAAACTTCTTTTTCTTCTTTTTTCTGTGGATGGTTGGCAGTAAAGAACATGGTGACTACTAGTATTGTCGGTGATGTTGCTGTGATTGCCTGAGAGGCTACTGTAGTTTTACTCACCTTTGTTTTTGTACCCTCAATTCAAATGTCAACTTAGGAAAGAAAGCAAATAACATTAGTAGTAGTATAAAAATAATTTTGACCTTGTGGACCCCGTGTAAAGGTCTTAGGAATCCTCAGGGGTTTGCAGAGCACACTAGACAACATTTGGGATAGATGATTGGTTCAGTAGACTTAATACCTTCCTTTTGTGGTAATGGGAGTCAGAATTTTAAATATCTTTGTATACTACTATGTATCTTGTGAATCCCTGACTAATGTAGTTACCATTAAAATAAAAAATGTAAAGTTTCTTATGTAGAAAGTCTTGGCCAGGCGCAGTGGCTCACGCCTGTAATCTCAGCATTTTGGGAGGCCAAGGTGAGTGGGTCACCTGAGGTCATGAGTTCAAGACCAGCCTGGCCAACATGGTGAACTCCTGTCTCTACTAAAAATTCAAAAATTAGCTGGGCGTGGTGGCACGTGCCTGTAATCCCAGCTACTTGGGAGGCTGAGGCAGGACAATCACTTGAACCTGGGAGGGAGAGGTTGCAGTGAGCTGTGATCGCACCATTGCACTCCAGCCTGGGTGATAGAGCGAGACTCCGTCTCAAAAAAGAAAAAAGCCTCTTATTATATTGCGTACTGTGCTAATTATTTTGGTTCTCACTATTTGGGTCTTATTGCTCTGTACAATTCACCTTTCACTAGCACTGATTTTGAAACTGATTTGCTGCTAAAAGTTTCATACATCTGTTATCTTCAAATTTCATACCAAAAATGTAGTAATTTGTTGATATGAGTTTATTTGATTCATAGGGAGTTGTTAAATGATTTTTAGGAAGTAGTGAGAAATAATTTTAATTTTAAAATGATATAATAGTCATTCATTTCTAATTTGAGTATGTTCCAAATTAGATGTGAAGAAATCTCTTGTTATTATCCATGGCACATATCATTTTGGTACTAATATATTTACATCTTCTTTTTTTTTTTGAGACAGGGTCTCACTCTGTTGCCCAGGTTCTGGAGTGCAGTGGCACGATTACTGTTCACTGCAGCCTTGAAATCCTGGGCTCAGGTCATCCTCCCACCTAAGCCTCCCAAGTAGCTGGAATTACAGGTGCACCACCATGCCCAACTAATTTTTTGGGTATTTTTTGTAGAGACAGGGTTTCACCATGTTGTCCAGTCTGGTCTTGAACTCCTGAGCTCAAGCAGTCCTCCTGACTTGACCTCCCAAAGTGTGAGCCTCCCAGGTGTGAGCCACCAGGCCTGGCCCAACATCTTAAAAAATAGGAATAACCCAGCTGAAGTGAAAGAAAAGGACAAAAAACGGAGGGTACAATTTTTGTTTTAGTTGTTTCTCTGGCATTTTCCCCCTTTTATTATATACATTTTGTGTTTTCCATGAAAAAAGGCTTAGGATTTATCTTTTCCTCTGTTGAATCATACCTCTTTTAAAAGCGTTGAGAAGCTTTTTTTTTTTTTTCAGTTCCATCTTCCCTTAAAATTAATAATAATCAAATTTTGCTTTTTTTTTTTTTTTTTAAAGATAGGGTCTCTTTCTGTTGCCCAGGCTGTAGTACAGTGGTGCAATCTCAGCTCACTGCAGCCTCAACCTCCTGGGCTCAAGCAATCCTCCCACCTCAGCTTCCCAAGTAACTGGGACTACAGGTGTGCGACACTATGCTTGGCTAATTTTTGTTATTATTTTTTAATAAGGACAGGGTTTTACCATGTTGCCCAGGCTGGTCTTGAACTCCTGGGGTCAAGGGATCGGCCTACCTTGACCTCCCAAAGAGTTAAGATTACTGGCATGAGCCACTGTGCCTGGTCCTCAGAGTTTGCTTTGAATAATGGGAAGACAAACTGGTGATACTCTTATTCTTTTAGAATAATCAGATAATACCATAAAGATGCCAAAGAAAACTGGCAAAATTGTGTAGGTTCCCAAGTTGGAACCACAGGATTTCCAAAAGAAATGCACAGTAAAATGAAATATATGTATAACTGTATGTATTGTGCTTCTTAGTATGACAGAATTTATTAGTTTGTCACATACTCAGTTATTCTGCGACTTTTTACATGTATTATATGTCAGACTGTTTTGTGAATCAGATACAATTTCTACCCTTAAGTGATTTATAGTTGACCTCCTCTGTTAATCAAATAACTCCAACTATAATACATTACATCGGCCGGGTGCGGTGGCTCACGCCTATAATCCCAGCACTTTTGGGAGGCCAAGGCAGGCAGATCACAGGGTTAGGAGATTGAGAGCATCCTGGCTAACATGGTGAGACCCCGTCTCTACTAAAAATACAAAAAACATAGCTGGGCGTGGTGGTGGGCGCCTGTAGTCCCAGCTACTTGGGAGACTGAGGCAGGAGAATGGCATGAACCTGGAAGGCGGAGCTTGCAGTGAGCCAAGATCGCGCCACTGCACTCTAGCCTGGGCAACAGAGCGAGACTCCGTCTCAAAAAAAAAAAAAAAAAAAAAAGAGAAATAAATTACACCTAGGGAAGGTACATGTGACATGAAAGTATATATCAGGTGCTGCCACCTAGCTTAGTGTGTCATAGAAGTAATGTTGGAGTTGAGATCTGAAGGGTGAATATATGTTAACAGAGAACATTTGGGGGAAGGGAAAACAGTGTCTCTGCAGAGGGGAACAGCATGCATACAGGCTCAAAGGTGAGTGAAGGCAGAGTGATTTTGAACAAGTTACACACTTGTGTACTTCAGAGTAAACAGAGTCATTTGTGAAGAGGAAGATAGTTACCTGATAAGGATTTTGATGTTTTCTTTTTCTGAGGCTGATGAGAAGGCATTGAAAGTTTTAAGCCAGCTGGGCACAGTGGCTCATGCCTATAATCCCAGCACTTTGGGAGGCCAAGGTGGGCCCATCACTTGAGGTCAGGAGTTCGAGACCAGTCTGGCCAACATGGTGAAACCCCATCTCAATTAAAAATACAAAAATTAGCCTGGCATGGTGGTGCTTGCCTGTAGTCCCAGCCACTCAGGAGGGTGAGGCAGGAGAATCACTTGGACCCAGGAGGCGGAGGTTGCAGTGAGCTGAGATCGTGCCATTGCACTCCAGCCTGGGCAACAGAGTGAGACTCTGCCTCAAGGAAAAAAAAAAAAAAGAAAAAGAAAGTTTTAATGGGATGATACCTTTTTTACTTTTTATAAAGGTTCCTCTTGTTTAGAGTGGAGAACAGATTGGAAGGAAGATTGAGTACAGATTGGAAGGAGTTCAGAACAGATTGGAGGGAGGCTAGTCTGGAGGTGATGGTAGCAATTGGTGGTGGTTTTTCTAAAATCTTTTGTTTTTTTGAGACGGAGTCTAGCTCTGTTGCCCAGGCTAGAGTGCAGTGGTGTGATCTTGGCTCACTGCAACCTCTGCCTCCCAGTTTCAAGCAAGTCTGTCTGCCTCAGCCTCAGTAGCTGGATTACAGGTGCCTGCCACCATGCCCGGCTACTTTTTGTAGTTTTTTTGTAGAGACAGGGTTTCACCATGTTGGCCAGGCTGGTATTGAACTCCTGACCTCAGGTGATCTGCCTGCGTTGGCGTCCCAAAGTGCTGGGATTACAGGCATAAGCCACCATGCCTGTCCATTTTTTCTAAAATCTTTAGTGCCTGAACTCATCATGGTAAACTGTGACTCTTTATTATTTTTCTTTTCTAAAAAGAGGAGTGTTTGAGGCTATTGGGATTTGTTGAACTGAAATTCATTCAACAAATAGTTAATTGCCTACTCTATGGAAGACTGTCTGCTAGGTATTATGAGGTGGTGGTATGATGTCTGTATTATTATTATTATTATTATTATTATTATTATTATTATTTTTGAGACAGAGTTTCACTCTTGTTGTCCAGGCTGGAGTGCAGTGGTGTGATCTTGGCTCACTGCAGCCTCCATCTCCTGGGTTGAAGCTGGTTTTGAACTCCTGACCTCAGGTGATCCGCCCGCCTCAGCCTCCCAAAGTGCTGCGATTATAGGCGTGAGCCATCACACCCTGCCTTGTGTCTCTATTATTTATAAGCTATGTAGAAATCATTGAAAAGCCTTAAATCTAAGAAAAGAAAAATTGGTCTATAGTATTTATAATTAAATGAGGAAATGTTTTGTATGGAAGAAAAATAATTGTTATTTTTGAAAGGTTTTTGATTTTAGTTTGACGACAGTCAGAAGATTGCTTATGGAAAGAGAATATGTCAAGCTGCATTTTTTTTTTTTAAAGCATTTAGGTAATATGTTCCTGTAAAAGAGTCAATACAGTTGTATTAAAAGTCAGACTTAAAATGTCTCTTCTTCTCACCATACTGCTTTTATTCTCTCCCCTCAAACTGTATGCTTGTTTTCTGCCTTTCCAGTTTTTGTACAAAGGATGTGCTTTGGGAAGATTCATGTTGAATTGGTGCGGGATGGATTGGAGAAGGGAGACTGGATGGACAGTGACCAGTTAGAGGACTGTCACATTTGTCTCACTGTAAAGAGTATTTCATGAATTGAGATAGCTATAGTAAGATTGAAAAGGAAGAATCAGCAAGCCTTGGTGAAGGAGATATGGGTGGCTGGGAGGAAAAGGAGAATCCAAAGAAGGCTTATTTAACTGGTATCTCTTTTCCTGCAGCATAAAGCTAATGCGCCTACAGAAGGTAATTTGCAGTCACAGAAGTAAATCTATAGACCCCTTCTTTTTCAGCCGTTAGTACACAGTTGGTTTCTGACACTTTCCAGCTTTTACTCCTCCACAATTGAATTGATTGGCAGAGCAGTGGGTTGGAGAATAGGAATAAAGCTTGACTGCTAGCTGGCTGTGTGGGCAGAACGGGGAAGGGAAGGGGGAAGAGGAGAGGAAAGGGATTCCAATTTCTCTGGCTATATACTTTTGTGGCATGAGGTGCATGTGTCTTTTGATGTTAATTTTGATGTTCTATCCTAACCTTCTGCATTATAGATTGTTGGTATTTTTATATGTGTAGAGTCTTTATAAATTTTGAATACATATGATACGTGGATTGAAAATGCTCTCTTTTTGAAAGGAACTTTTAGAGAGAATTCTGAGGAACAGTACAGTGTTTGGGGTTCTCAGGGCAAGTGTCTCCTAAAGAATGAGTTTAGCTGAGTCATTAATGTAAAGAGTTGAGGGGAAGGGGGATTGGGAGGCAAGGGATATATAGGTAGTAGGAACAGAAAGACAGCAAGGCATGTTTGAGAGAGCTGTGAGTAGTGTCAAGTGCAAGGGAAGGTGGAGGAGATGAAGTCTTAGTCAAAAACATACTTGAACTGCTGTCACTAAACTGTAGAAGATCAGGTCAGTGTTTCCCAGATTTGAAAATAGAAACCGTGTTTTCAATTTAACACTGGTAAGATGAAATTGTGCTTTTGCTGTGTCCTGACATATTCTGTTCATTTGTCTAGACACATTTCGCATAATCAACGGAAACCATTGGATGAGTGGTTAAATATAAGATAAGTGAGTTATAGGTCTGAATCAATCACTTTTGTATGAGCTAATTGTCATAACTTGGAGACTGCTTGCATGAGTGGCTTTATTGTTAGTGCTTATTAATACCTTGTGGTATATATAACTTTTTTTTTTTCCAACTCAGTTGTATATTTCTTCCACCCATCCTGCCTCTCCTACCTTGCCCCACTACCACAAAGAAGAAGAAGAAAGGCGGCATGGTCCTATCTCTATGAAAATCCTGCCACTCTCATTTTTGGTTTTGGGTGAGGAGGTACGGTGCTGCAAGGTGGGAAGAATATGTGATATATTAATATGTACGTCACTGAGGAGAATTGCAATACATTCCTTTTATAGTCAGGTGGAAGTTTTAGGAAAAGCTTTGCTTCTACACACACACAGACACACACACACACACACACATATATATAGATCCTTTTTTTTATATAATAATCTTGCTGTGTCATACAGGCTGGAGTGCAGTGGTGCGATCTCAGCCTCAGTTCACTGCAACCTCCACCTCCCAGGTTCAAGCGATTCTCCTGCCTCAGCCTCCCAAGTAGCTGGGGCTACAGGTGCGTGCCACCATGCCTGGCTAATTTTTGTATTTTTAGTGGAGACAGGGTTTCACTGTGTTGGCCAGGCTGGTCTCGAACTCCTGACCTCAGGTGATCTGCCCACCTCAGCCTCCCAGAGTGCTGGGATTATAGGTGTAAACTACCATGCTGGGCCCCACCAAGATATTTTGACCTTGTGGATACTATAAATCATATAATCTTTTTTCCTTTATCTTGGTGGATTCATGCAAAAGCCAGAGCCAAACTTGTGGCTCTAATTATTTATTTATTTATTTTTTGAGATGGAATCTTGCTCTGTCTCCCAGGCTGGAGTGCAGTGGCTGAATCTTGGCTCACTGCAGCCTCCTCCTCCTGGATTCAAGCATTTCTCCTGCCTCAGCTTCCTGAGTAGTTGGGACTATAGGCGTGCACCACCATGCCTGGCTAATTTTTGTATTTTTAGTAGAGGTGGGGTTTCACCACATTGGCCAGGATGATCTTGATCTCCTGACCTTGTGATCCACCCTCCTCGGCCTCCCAAAGTGCTGGGATTACAGGCCTGAGCCACTGCACCTAGCCTCTTGTGGCTCTAATTTATTATGTAGTACTCTGTGGTCTGTATATTAACATCTTGCCTTTATCTTTTATATTATGTGATAAAACCCTGATTTTTGTATTTTGAATTTTCTTGTTTAACTGTACACATTTTTGTACTGGTATAGCAATAGCTAATGGCATTTCCCTAGACCAATGAAATTGGCATCTTTTTAGGGAGAGAGGGTTAGATTGGCTCTCAGGCTCTGGAATTTTTTTTTTTTTTTTTTTTTTGAGACGGAGTCTCGCTCTGTCGCCCGGGCTGGAGTGCAGTGGCCGGATCTCAGCTCACTGCAAGCTCTGCCTCCCGGGTTTACGCCATTCTCCTGCCTCAGCCTCCCGAGTAGCTGGGACTACAGGCGCCTGCCACCTCGCCCGGCTAGTTTTTTGTAGTTTTTTAGTAGAGACAGGGTTTCACCGTGTTAGCCAGGATGGTCTCGATCTCCTGACCTCGTGATCCGCCCGTCTCGGCCTCCCAAAGTGCTGGGATTACAGGCTTGAGCCACCGCGCCTGGCCAAGCTCTGGAATTTTTAAAAAATTCACCAGATAGTGCTAGTGTCCAGCTAGAATTTTTTTTTTTTTTTTTTTTTGGATTCCACACCAAAAACTTAAGCCATAAAAGAAAAAATAAATAAACAGAATGATGTCAAAGTGAAAAACTTCTGCAAAACAAAGGACACAATCAACAAAATGTAACAACCTGTGGTCTGGGAAAACATATTTGCAAACCATTGATCTGTTAAGGGGTTAATATCCAAAGTTCACTGAAGAACTCAAACAATTCAGTAATAGAAAAATAATCTGATTTGAGAATGGGCAAAAGACTTGAACAGACATTTTTTCAGAGAAGACATAAGGATGGCTGACAGGTATATGAAAAGGTACTCAGCAGCATTAGTCATGGGGAAATGCAGATCAAAACCACTGTGGGTGCCACCTCACACCCCTTAGGGTGGCTATCATAAAAAAGTGAAGCGATAACAAATGTTGGCGAGGGTGTGGAGAAAATGGACCCCTTGTACACTGTTGGTGGGAGTGTGGATTGGTGCAGCCATGATGGAAAATAGTATGGAGGTTGCTAAAGAAATGAAAAATAGAACTAGCGTATGACCCAGCAATTCCTTATCTGGTCATATACCCAAAGGAAGTGAAATCACCACCTTATAAAGATATCTGCACTCCCATGTTCATTGCAGCATTATTTACATTAGCCAAGCTGTGGAAACAACCTGAATGTCCACTGATAGATGAATGGATAAAGAACATGTGGTATGTATATATAATGGAATATTATTCAGCCTTAAAATGCAGATACTGCCATTTGCCACAACTTGGATGACCTGGAGGCAGTATGCTAAGTGAAATAAGCCAGGAACAGGAAGAAAAATATTGCATGATCTCATATGTGGAATCTTATAAAAAATTTTAAAAGAAGAGTCAAATATACAGAGTGAATAAAAGAGTGGTTACCAGGAGCAAGTGGGTGGGGGATGGAAAATGTAGGTGAGGGGTAACAAAATAGCAAGTGTGTAGGATGAAAGAGCCTAGAGATCTAATGTATAACATGTAGCTAATAAAAGGACTGTAGCTAATATTTGGAATTCCTGCTAAATGAATAGATTTTTAGCTGTTCTTGCCACAAAAACAAACCAAAAAAAAACCAAAAAAGCAAAAAAGTAACTATGTGGGATGACATATATGTTAATTTGCTTCACTGCGGTAGCCATTTTGCCTTCTGTAGGAATCCTATAACATCAAATTGTACGCTTTAAATATATATAATAAAATGTATTAAAAAAAATGAAATAAAATATGTGGTTGATATAAAAAGAATAAAAGCTCACCAGGTAGTGCTGATGTCCACCTAGAGTTGAGAATCAATTTTCTGGAGCAAGAGTGGGCAGGTGCTTCCTGTAAAGGGCCAGATAGTAAATATTTTAGGCTTTGCATGCCATATGGTCTGACCCAATTACTCAACTCTGCTATTGTAGTAAGAAACCCATAGATGATATGTAAAGGAATGGATGTGGCCATGTTGTGGTAAAATGTTATTTGCAAAAATGGGGAGAAGTATTTGGCCTGAGGGACATAGTTTCTTGACCTTTATTTTACAGCCTGAATTTTAATTACTATGCTAGAAGCTAACGGCAGTGGTTGATGACGGACCAAAACTGTATTGGTATGGCCCACATACTGAGATGAATGCCTTTTTTAAAATGCTTTTGTTTCCTGTTAATTGGTGTTTAGATTTCTAAGTGATTAAATTATCTATTTGCCTGGGATCTGATATGATAATTTATTAATACAATACTTTTATCTTTTGGTCTCATTTTTATTTTATAATGTACATGTGTGAAGAGAATATCCCTCTGTTCACATCTCAGATTTTTTTGGAATAGCAGTAATGTAGAAAATTCAACTGATTACAGTAGAGATTGATACTTACAGTTTTGTAATTTTTATACTTTACCAGAGCAGATTAAGAAATTAGGATACACGTAATTTTTCAGGTAGTGTCATAGTGGTCCTGATTTTTAGTTTGGAAAATGTGACTAATGAATCACTAGGCTGGATATAGCTAAGACTAATTCTGTGAAGCTGTGTTGTAAGCTGGTTTAAGTGAGTCTTAGTCTGTTTGTGTTGCTACAAAGGAATACTTCAGGCTGGCTAATTTATTTGACTCATGGTTCTGCAGGCCGTATAAGAAGCATGGTGCCAACATCTGCTTCTGATGAGGGCTTCAAGTTGCTTCCACTTGTAGCTGAAGGGAAGGGAGCTGACATTTGCAGAGATCTCTTGGCAAGAAGCAAGGTGGGGAGGTGCTAGACACTTTTTAACAACCAGCCCTTTGAAAGTAATAGAGCAAGAATTTACCTGAGGACCCCAAGCCATTCATGAGGGATCCTCCCCCATGATCCAGGATACCTCCCATTAGGATCTACCTCCAGCATTGGGGATCATATTTCAACATGAGGTTTGAGGGGACCAACATCTAAACTACAGCAGTGAGGAAATATATAATCGGTAGGACAAGGTACTTTTGCTAGTATTCATAGAATCTTGAATTTTTTTTTTTTTTTTTGATACAGGATCTCTCTGTGTCACCCCGGCTGGAGTGCAGTGGTGTGATCATAGCTCATTGTAGCCTCAAAGTCCTGGTTCCAGCAGTCCTCTTGCCCCAGCCTTCCAAGTAGCTGGGACTACAGGCACGCGCTACCATTTTTACTGTCTTTACCATCTTTAAAGTGCTAACTTTAAAGATTTTTTTATTTTTATTTTTTTGTAGAGACATGGTTTTGCTGTGTTCCTCTGGCTACTCTCAAACTCCTGGCCTCAAGTGATCCTCCTCCCTTGACCTCCCAAAAGCATTGGGATTACAGGTGTGAGCCACCAAACCTGGCACGATTTTTTTTTTTTTTTTTTAAAGCAGAAGTACTTCTTTTTCTCAAGTCAGTTAAGGGTGGTGCTGATTGTGACAGTGTTAACTACCACCCTACCTAGTAAGTTTGTTAAAAGATGCATTATACTGCTTGAGTAATTTCCTAGTAAAGTTACCTTTTCTTTTTTTCTTTATTTTTGTTTTCGAGACAGGGTCCTGCTGTCGCCCAGGCTGGAGTGCAGTGGTGTGATCTCGGCTCACTGCAGCCTCAAACTCCTGGGCTCAAACAGTCCTACCTCAGCCTCCCCAGTAGCTGGGACTATAGGCTCATGCCACCATGCCTGGCTAATTTTTATATTTTTGTAGAGACAGGGTTTTGTCATTTTCTCCAGGCTAGTCTTGAACTCCTTAGCTCAAGCAATCCACTTTTCCTCAACTTCCCAAAGTGCTGGGATTACAGGCGTCAGCCACTATGCCTGGCTAGTTAAATTTATGTGGGCATGAATTAAAGATGTGATTTTGTCACTTCAGTGAAGGATAACCTAGAAACGTGTTAAATGTTTAATTTTTGTTTCTTCCATTTATAGAACCCTATGTGTAGAACATCAATTGTTTCATAGATCAAAAACATTCTCAGTTATCCTGAGAACATTTTCTTTCTCACTCTCCTCTCTTTACCCTCCCAGTGAATTAAAATTCATGTGGTTTGCAGAGTGGTTAATGATGACTTGGAGTGGTTCGTCTTAGAGGCCACATTAGAATTATATTTTGTTCATTTTTAGAATTATAAATGGAGGCAGTGTGGCATAGTGGCAGACCGGTCTTTGGGAGACGTAGTGGTTCTATTTTTCCTAGCAGTGTTATCTTGGGCAAGTTACTTAACCACGACAAGTTTCTTTTTCCTCTTTTTTTGCTAGGCTAAGTGGGATATTTCACTTAAAGCTGTCTTTCTTGTGTACATATCACAGAATACATATTACAACAGAATCCTTGTCTCCTTTTTTGTGTCCTCTGATTTCCACAATCTAGTTTATAAAACTGCACCTGAAGTGATGTTTCTAAAGCCTAAAACTAGTCATTTTTTTCTTCCTAAAAATTCTTCAATATTTCCCCACTAGCCTTACACTGAAATCCACATTCCCTAAAATGCTCTCAAGGGCCTACAGTGTTTCTCGAGCCCTGTGGTATATTCCCCCATTGCGTCTACTGTTATAGGCTTACTCACCTTTAAACTGATACTGTTCATTTCATTCTACTTGGAACCCCATCTTCTGCTTCTTCCTCTTCCCTTCCCCTAAACTGCTTCTGATGTTTAGAACATTAGGTGAAATGAAATTCCCATACCTCAGATGCATATGAAAGATTAAGAGTTGGCCGGGCGCGGTGGCTCACACCTGTAATCCCAGCACTTTGGGAGGCCGAGATGGGTGGATCACGAGGTTAGGAGTTTGAGACCAGCCTGGCCAAGATGGTGAAACCCCATCTCTACTAAAAATACAAAAATTAGCTGGGCATGGTGGCAGGCACCCATAATCCCAGCTACTCGGGAGGCTGAGGCAGGAGAATCGCTTGAACCCAGGAGGCGGAGGTTACAGTGAGCCGAGATCATGCCACTGTACTGTAGCCTGGGTGACAGAGCAAGACTCTGTCTCAAAAAAAAAAAAAAAAAAAAAAAAATGATTAAGAGCTGTGTAAAGATCAGTATCGGTGCCTTCATCTGTGAAACCAAGATATCTGCTTAGGTTTACTGTGAAAATGCTTTGAAAACTAAGCTGGGTGTGGTGGCTCATGCCTGTAATCCCAGCACTTTTGGAGGCTGAGGCAGGTGGATCACTTGAGGCCGGGAATTTGAGACCAGCCTGGGCAACATGAGGAAACCCTATCTCTACTAAAAATACAAAAATTAGCTGAGTGTGGTGGCACACACTTGTAATCCCAGCTACTCAAGAGACTGAGGCATGTGAATCGCTTGAACCTTGGAGGCAGAGGTTGCAGTGAGCAAAGATGGATCGCACCACTGCACTGTAGCCTGGGCAACACAGTGAGACTCTGTCTCAAAAACAAAAACAAAAAAAGAAAATTAAATCCTAATTATATGTAACTGTTAACAGTATTGCTGTCAAGTATATATTTTGGGTATTTGTAAGAAGACATCATTTCCTAATGTTTAAAGTTAAAGATTATTCTAATTGTGAACAGAATTGTGTCCCCCCGCCATCCTTATGTTGAAGCCTCAAACCTGTCTCCCCCACCATGTGACTGTATTGGAGCTAGGGCCTTTAAGGAGGTGAATAAGGAGGTTAAATGAGGTCGTAAGGCCGGAGCCCTGATCCCGTAGAACTAGTGTACTTATAAAAGAGGAAGTCACAACAGAGATTGGTCTCTCTTTGCCATGTGAGGACACAGCGAGAAGGTAGCTGTCTGCAAGCCCGGAAGAAATCCCTTGCTAGAACCAGACCCTACTGGAACTTTGATTGTGGACTTCTTGGCCTTCAGAACTGTGAGAAAATAAATTTCTCTTGTTGAAACCATGCAGTGGTATTTTGTTAATGGCAGCCCAAGCCGACTACTACAGATTAAAATATAATTTCCTTGTGGGAAAGGCAAACTAGAGTGATTTCTCAGGTAACATTTTAATGAGTAACACAACCAGCTGTAAATTCTTGGACTAGTTTAGAAAACAGCCTCAGTAACTTGAGAATTATCTTAGTAGATCTTTTGTCTATGTAACTAGGGGGGTATTACTGTAAATTGTTACTTTCTGGTTTAGCCAAGACCCTTTTTATGAAAGTACTTTCTCCTCCCATATAAAAGTTAAATGATTTAGGATGCATTTGGCTATAAGTAATACAACTCAGTTAACTTAAACAGTAAGGAACATTTACTATTTCGTGTAACAAATTCCAAGGTAGGAATTTAGGGTTAGGGTTAGGGTTAATTCTTCCGCTCAGTATCATCAAGGATTCACTTTCTTTACATTTTCACCCTCAGTTTTGGTGGGGTGGTAGGGAGGTACCGTTAGCCTTATTCTTAGTCTCCTGGTATCTGCAAGATGGTTGCAACAAAAATGTTACATGGTTATTGTGGATCATTTGGAAAATGTCACAAGAGGGAAAGGATGAAAACATAAATCACTCATAATCCAACTATTTACATGCGTTACCTTCTCATTGGCATATTAGTTTGTACAGGTACTAATTCTATCAAACAAAATTAGGTCACACTGTTTACACAAATGTATGTTGTTCTTTTCCATTAAGATACTATCAAGAGGCCAGGCACATTGGCTCACACCTCTAATCCTAGCACTTTGGGATGCTGAAGCGAGTGTATTGCCTGAGGTCAGGAGTTTGAGACCAGGCTGGCTAACATGGTTAAACCCCGTCTCTACTAAAAATACAAAAAATAGCCAGGTGTGGCGGCTCATGCCTGTAGTCCCAGCTACTCGGGAGGCGGAGGCAGGAGAATCGCTTGAATCCGGGAGGCGGAGGTTGCAGTGAGCTGAGATTGCACCACTACACTCCAGCCTGGGTGACAGAGCAAGACTCTGTCTCAAAAAAAAAAAAAAAAAAAAAAAGATACTGTGAAGAGAATTATCCATGTCATTAAAATTCTCAGTAAAAAGGGACTGCTCACAGTGGCTTATGCCTGTAATCCTAGCAGTTCGAGACCAGACTGGGCAACATGGTGAGATCCGGTCTTTACAAAAAATACAAAAACTGCCAGGCATGGTGGTGTACGCTTATAGTGCCAGCTACTTGGGAGGATCCCTTGAGCCCAGGATTTCAAGGCTGCAGTGAGCCGTAATTGTGCCACTGCACTCTAGCCTGGACCCTGTCTCAAAAAAAAAAAAAAAAATTCTTAGTAAAAAATTTTTTTTTCCTTGAAACGGAGTCTCGCTTTCTTGCCCAGGCTGGAGTGCAGTGGCACGATTTCAGCTCACTGCAAGCTCCGCCTCTTGGGTTCACACCATTCTCCTGCCTCAGCCTTCCAAGTAGCTGGGACTACAGGCACCCGCCACAATGCCTGGCTACTTTTTTGTATTTTTAGTAGAGACGGGGTTTCACTGTGTTAGCCAGGAAGGTCTCCATCTCCTGACCTCGTGATCCGCCTGCCTTGGCCTCCCAAAATGCTGGGATTACATGTGTGAGCCACCGCACCTGGCCATAAAAATATTTTTTCCCTTCAAGTAATGATTGTTGAAAAAGTTGGATACAGAAAAATAGAATAGTAAAAATTACCCATATCTCACAACTCAGAAATAACCACTCATATATCAATATATTTCCTTTTAGAACATTTGTGTGTATGTATTTAAAATTAGATATAGAATAATTTTTTTTTTTTCCTATGGCGACAGGGTCTAACTCTCTCACCAAGGCTGGAGTGCAGTGGTGTGATCATGGCACACTGGACCCTCAACCTTCTGGGCTTAAGTGATCCTTCCATCTTAGCCTCTCAGGACCCTCAACCTTCTGGGCTTAAGTGATCCTTCCATCTTAGCCTCCCAATTAGCTGGGACCACAGGTGTACACCACCACACCCTGCTAATTTTTAAATTTGTTGTAGAGATAAGGTCTTGCTGTGTTGCTCAGGCTGGTCTTGAACTCCTGAACTCAAGTGATCCTTCCACTTGGGTCTCCAAAAGTGCTGGAATTACAGGTGTGAGCCATTGTGCCTGACTAATTTTAGTTTTTTGAGGAATCTTCATACTGTTCTTCATAGTGGCTGTACTAATTTACATTTCAACCAACAGGATACAAGTGTTCCCCTTTCTCCATGTCCTCTCTAGCATCCTTTATTGCCTGTCTTTTTGATATAAGCCATTTTAACTGGGGGTGAGATGATATTGCATTGTGGGTTTTTTTTTTTTGAGATGGAGTCTTGCTCTGTCACCCAGGTTGGAGTGCATGGCACTGCAGCCTCTGCCTCCTGGGTTCAGGTGATTCTCATGCCTCAGCCTCTTAGGTAGCTGGGATTACAGGTGAGTGCCACCACACCTGACTAATTTTTGTATTTTTAGTAGAGAGGGGGTTTCACCATGTTGGCCAGGCTGTTCTCGAAGTCCTGACCTCAAGTGATTTGCCTGCCTTGGCCTCCCAAAGTGGTGGGATTACAGGCTTGAGCTACTGCACCCGGCTTACTTTTTGTATTTTTAGTAGAGACAGGGTTTCACTGTGTTGCCTAGTCTGGTCTCGAACTCCTGACCTCAGGTGATCCACCTGCCTTGGCCTCCCAAAGTGCTGGCATGACAGGCCTGAGCCACCATGCCTGGTCTGTTGCATTGTGGTTTTGATTTGTGTTTCTCTGATTAATGATGTTGAGCATTTTTTCACATACCTATTTGCCATTTGTATGTCTTCTTGTGTGTGTATGTGTGTGTGTGTGTGTGTGTGTGTGTGTGTATGTGTTTTGTATGTCTTCTTTTTAGAAGTATCTGTTAAGATCTTTTGCCATTTTATTTTTGGATTATTTGGTTTTTGCTATTGCATTGTATGAGCTCCTTATATATTCTGATTATTAGTCCTGTGTCAGATGGATAGTTTGCAAATATTTTCTCCCATCTGTGGGTTCTCATTTTTCTTTGTTGATTGTTTCCTTTCTTGTGCAGAAGCTTTTTAGCTTTATGTAATTTCATTTGACTATTTTTGCTTTGTTGCCTGTGCTTTTGAGGTTGTCATTTTTATTGACTAGATGATATTCCAGTATATTATGTTTTTTCTTTTCTTCTTCTTCTTTTTTTTTTTTTGAGATGGAGTCTCTCTGTCACCCAGGCGGGAGTGCAGTGGCGTGATCTCAGCTCGCTGCAACCTCCACCTTCCGGGTTCAAGCGATTCTCCTGCCTCACCCTCTTGAGTAGCTGGGAATACAGGCGTGCGCCACCATGCCTGGGTAATTTTTGTTTTTTTAGCAGAGCTGGGGTTTCACTATGTTGGCCAGGCTGGTCTCGAACTCTTGACCTCAGGTATCCACCCACTTTGGCCTCCCAAAGTGCTGGATTACAGGCGTGAGCCACCTTACCCGGCCCCAGTATATTAATTTTTTAATCATTTGTCATTGGCTATTTAGATCTCTTCTAGTTTTTTGGTGTCGTAAATAAAGGTGGCATGAACATCCTTGAACATACAGATTTTTTTGCATTTGGCCATTTATTTCTTTTGGGTGAATTTCGTGTAGTGAAGTGTGTGTGTGTATGTATATATATACACACACATATATGTATTTAAATTTTGTGATATACATTATCTGATTGTATTTTTTAGTAGTATGTGATAGTATTTGCCCAAGCTATATTCTTGATCATCATGGCTCTTGCTGCATAATTCCTTTTAAGAAGAATTAAAATTATATGAGAAGATAACTTGTTAACATGGAAGGAGTTAATGGAAGGAAGCGAATGTTTTGGACTAATATGAGCTGTTTTCTGTTAGTAATACTTAAGTATTTAACAGATTATGTGTTTGAATGTAGTTCTTTCTAGAGCTGGGGTTTTTCAGGTTTTGCAGTAAGACTGTTTTTGAAATATAAGCCTTGTAGTATGGCGTAGGATGGTAAAAGAATTAGTTTGGGGAAAGCGTCATTGTCTTAGGCTATAGCTATGGTCAAACTTAAAATTTCAGAGGCCAATTATCTAGTTATTGGGAATGTTCTGGGGATGCAGATTGAAGTGAAAAGGTTTAAAAATACTCTGCATTATGGTTGAACTTGGAATTCTGTATGCTGAATATGTATGTTAGCAGTTGATTGTTCTGTGTAGCTCTCCTGTTAAAGAAGAGAGTACGCCCCAGCTGGCATTCCTGTCAGTCACAACTGTGTGACACCACAGGCAGCAGAGGCTTCCCTAGACGTTGCTGGGAATGAACGGGCTCCCAGAGCCTTTAGCAGTTGTGTAAGTGGGAGGCGGTAGGGAGGCTGTGTTAAAGCTTTTAATGAAAGGTCTCAACCTGAATTGTTAGGCAAAAAACTTATTTTTTTTGCTGGATACTTGCCATAACCTGGTAGGATTTCTTTTTAGTTTTCACTTTGATTGGAATAGGCATTCTGTTGGAGAAAATGAGATCCTTTTAGTGGTAGCTAGGCATTGCATATATGTATGCCCCAGTCCCCATGACTGTACTATAATGGATTATTTGTCAGTAATGAACCAGCATTTGGCCCATGTGCTCTTTTTTCCCTGATCCTGTCCTCTCTCTCCATGAAGTGATTATGGATTCTTCCTGGAAGGTTTCTCAGGTCTGTAACCAACCAAAGCATTTGTTGGCCTTCAGCAAAGTAGATGTTTGTTTTTGTGTACTTTATAGTGTATAATATTCTTCTTGCCACAGGTATTAAAACCTGAGATTTTAAATCCTTTCCATTGGTGTTAACATACTTTATTTTTTAAAAGGCCTTAAATATAGAACTGTTTCTTGTATACTGTATTTCATGAATTCTAGTAACTGCCCCTCCCCTACTTAGTATCTCTGAAATTGGGAAACATTTTACAAGTAATCATGTCCTTAAAAAGTCATCAGCCAGTCAGCGGTCATAGCATATTTGTCATTGTTTGTGCTTATGTGAATTTGGTTGTTTTTCCTTGTGGCTTAACTGGATTATTGCACCCTTAACGTTTTGAACAACAAACCATTTAAGGACCAGTGGAGGATAGGATAGAAGCCAAGTTTTTGTCGTAAAACATTTTTTTGACATCTTCTGGTAAAATCAATAAATTAGCTTCATCAGCATTTGCAGAATTGGTGTTGGCAGCTTGGAAGAAAATCATGGGAAGAAAACTCTGGAAATAGCTGTGCAACGTTATTTTAGATGTTCCATTATTTGTAATGGGAAGTTCACAGCATCAACTATTAATATATAGTATTCTTGCCACATTGTTCAATATGAATCTAATCATGAGGAAACAATCAGATAAATCCCGGTTGTAGGATTTTTTACAAGATGCTTGGATTTTAAAAATAATTTCTATGTTTTGAAAGGAAAAAAGGGTCAGGTTGGGAGTGTGTTCTATATTTAAGGATACGAAATAGAAATATGACTGTCAACAGCTGTGAACAATCTTTGATTAGATCTTAGATCATATGGAATAAAATAAAACATACGTAAAGAGATTTTTTTTTTTCTTTGAGACAGAGTCTTACTTTGTCTCCCAGGCTGGAGTGTAGTGGCACTATCTCGGCTCATTGCAACCTCTACCTCCTGGGTTCAAGCGATTCTCATGCCTCAGCCTCCTGAGTAGCTGGGATTACAGGTGCCCACCACTACTCCTGGCTAATTTTTGTATTTTTAGTAGAGATGGGGTTTCACCATGCCAGCCAGGCTGCTCTTGAACTCCTGACCTTAAGCCGTCCACCTGCCTGGGCCTCCCAAAGTGCTGGGATTACAGACGTGAGCCACCATGCCCAGCCACAGAAAGGCTTTTTTTTTTTTTTGAAGTTGGAGAAATTTGGGTACAGGTTTGGATTAGAGATAAGTTAAAAGTTAGACAAATATGGTTTGACAGATGTGACATTTCTAGAAAGAATGGGAGGAGAGTTAAAGACGTGGAAACAAAATGGTAGAAAACTTAAAAAAATGCACATGAGACCCTTGTTTTGTTATGTAAGTGGGGTTAGTAGACTGTTGTCAGTCCCAGCAACTCAGGAGGCTGAGGTGGGAGGATCAGTTGAACCCAGGAGATCAAGGCTGCAGTGAGCTGTGATTGTGCCACTGCACTCCAGCCTTGGGTACAGAGAAAGACTCTGTCTCTAAAATTACAGAATGGGTAAAATATTTGAACATTTTATCAAGGAAGAAATGGACGCCACACAAGCACTTGAAAACATTGTGATTTGATAGCAAAATGGAAATTAAAACCATAATGAGGTATCATTATATACCTACTAGAATATTTAAAATTAAAAAGACTGACCATACCAAGTGTTGTCAAGGATGTGGGGCACTCAAATTTTCATAAGTTTCTAGTGAGAATGCCAAATAATATTGTTTCTGTTTTTTGTAAAATAGTTTGGTGGTTTCTTTTCCTTCCTTCCTTCCTTCCTTCCTTCCTTCCTTCCTTCCTTCCTTCCTTCCTTCCTTCCTTCCTTCCTTCCTTCCTTCCTTCCTTTTTTTTTTTTTTTTAAAGGAGACAGGGTCTTGTTCTGTTGCTCAGACTTGGAGTGTAGCAGTGCAGTCACAGCTCATTGCAGCCTCAACCTCCCTGGCCCAACTGATCCTTCTACCTCAAGCTCCCAAGTAGCAGGGACCACAGGTGCATGCTGCCAGACCTATCTGATTTTTTATTTTTGTAGAGACAGGATCTCACTATGTTGCTCAGGCTGGTCTCGAACTCCTGAGCTTAAGCAGTCCTCTCACCTTGACCTCCCAAAATGCTGAGATTACAGTCATGAGCCACCATGCCCAACTGGTAGTTTCTTACAATGTTAAATATACACTTAACTTACCGTGTGACTCAGCAGTTACTATCTTTAGGTATTACCCAAAAGAAATGAAAACATATGTCCACACAAAGATCTTCTACTCAAATATTCATAGTAGCCCAGAACTGGAAACAACCCAAATGTCCATGAGCTGATAAATGGAGAAACAAATTGTGATACATCCATACAATAGAATACTACTTAGCGGTAACAAGGATGAATCTTAAGGACATTCTGCTAAGTGGAAGAAGCCAGATACAGAAGACTATAGCTTTCAATTCCATTTATGTGAAACTCTAGAAAAGGCAAAACTGTTGTGACAGAAGGGAAGTCAGTTTTTTCCAGAGTCCAGAGGATGGGGAGAGAGTTATGAGGGAAATGTTCTTTATCATGGTGGTTATACTACTGTACCCATTTATCAAAGCACATTGAATTGTACACTGAAAGTTTAACAATTTTAATATATGCACTTCATACTTAATGCTGACCTCCCTTCCTCATCCAAGAAAAAAATGAGATGATCCATAGCATCCTACAAAAGTTACTAGTGACTTTTTGGTTTGTTTTTTTAACTTTTTAATATTGTTATGAAGTCTTAAATGTAAACATTTTGTGTGTTTCATTCCATCGCAGTTATGATCCTCATTGATCCTTACATTGAGCCCTTTGGACATGATGCTAGAAAATTCCTTTGTGGCTTTTTTGTTTTGTTGTTTGTTTACTTAAATTGACACATAAAAATTGTATTTATTTATGGTGTACAGTATTTTTTGAAATGTGCATACATTGTGGAATGTCTAAGGTAAGCTAACACACCTTGCTTCACATACTTTCTTTTTGTGGTGAGAACCTTAAAATTTACTCTCAGCAATTTTCAAGTATACAATATGTTACTATTAACTATAGTTACCGTATTGTAACCAGGTACCTTTTGATATACAGCCTGTTTTAGGTGCATCACTATACGGATAACGGGTGGTGCTCCATGGCTACTAGACAGTCTTTATTCTTAGATCTTTTCATTGGACAGAGCTGGGATATTAAGATATGATATGATAAATACATTTTAGGTTTAAACTGGTGCTTTTAGTTTCAGTCTAGAACTATAGGATTCTTTCTTAACCTGTCTTTTCTTATGTCAGAATCTGTTTTGAACCATGCCCCAAATCTCAGTTCTCAATGACATAGTTAATGATTCGCTATATCCCACCCTATGCAAACAACAGTATCAGGGTAATAATTTCAGTACTAACACCAGCAATAAAGAGACTAAAAACAATTTTTTTTTTTTTTTTTTTTTTTTAGTTTTTCCTTCCCCTCTTTCAATTACTTTTGTTCTAATGGTAAATCCTATTAAGAATGTACAATCGAATTACTGTGCTTTGAAGCCACTTCTAGAGTGCTTTCTCTCTGGTTAAGACCGCTAATTGGATGCACAGTTAGGCTCATTTGATTAATTTACCTTTACTTTGGTGTAATTCCTTTTTAAATTTAAATTTTGTTTTGTGATTGTGTGAATTATTTACAGGCATACTTCTCTTTATTGGGCTTTGCTTTACTGTGCTTTGCAGACTGCGTGTTCTACAAATTGAAGGTTTCTGGCAACCTTGCATCGAGCAAGTCTATTGGTGCCATTTTTGTAAGGGCATGTGCTTACTTTGTATGTCTCTGTCATATTTTGGTAATTCTTAAAATATTTCACACCTTTTTATTATTACTGTATCTGTTATGGTGATATTTGATGTTACTACTGTAATCGTTTTGGGGCAGCACAGACTGCACTCACGTGAGATGGTGAACTTAATTGTATGTTCTGACTGTACCATCAACCGACCATTCCCTCTGGCTCTCCCTCTCTTTGAGCCTCCCTATTGCCTGAGATGCAGCAATATGGAAATTGGGCCAATTCATAACCCTATGTTGGCCTCTGAGTGTTCAAGTGAAAGAATTGCATGTTTCTCATTTAAAATCAAAAACTACAAATGAGAGCTTAGCGAGGAAGGCAAGTCAAAAACTGAGATAGGCCGAACATTAAGCCTCTTCTCCAAACATTAGCTAAGTTGTGAATGCAAAGGAAAAGTTCTTGAAGGACATTAAAAGGGCTAGTCCACTGAACACGTGAATCACAAGAAAGAGAAAAGCCGGCCGGGCGCGGTGGCTCATGCCTCTAATCCCAGCACTTTGGGAGGCCCAGGTGGGTGGAATCACAAGGGTCAGGAGTTCGAGACCAGCCTGGCCAGCATGGTGAAACCCCGTCTCTAATAAAAACACAAAAAATAGCCGGGCATGGTGGCTGATGACTGTAGTCCCAGCTACTCGGGAGGCTGAGGCAGGAGAATTGCTTGAACCCAACAGGTGGAGTTTGCAGTGAGCCAAGATCGCTCCATTGTACTCCAGCCTGGGTGACAGACTGAGTCTCCGTCTCAAAAAAAAAAAAAAAAAAAAGCCTATTGCTGATAGGGAGAAAGTTTTAGTGGTCTGGATAGAAGGTCAAACCAGGCTGGGCATGGTGGCTCACTCCTGTAATCCCAGCACTTTGGGAAGCTGAGGTGGGCGAATCACTTGAGATTAGGAGTTCCAGACCAGCCTGGACAACATGATGACATCTTGTCTCTACTAAAAATCCAAAAAATTAGCCAGGCGTGGTGGCTTGTGCCTGTAGTCCCAGCTACTTGGAAGGCTGAGGCAGGAGAATGTCTTGAACCCGGGAGGTGGAGGTTGCAGTGAGCCAAGATTGTGATAGTGCACTCCAGCCTGGGCGATAGTGCGAGACTCTGTCTCCCCCCCAACAAAAACAAAGGTCAAACTAGCCACAGTATTCCCTTAAGCCAAAGCCTAATTCAGAATGAGGCCCTAACTGTTCAGTTCTGTGAAGGCTGAGAGAGGTGAGGTGAGAAAGCTATAGAAGGAAAGATGGAACCTAGCAGAGATGGGTTCATGAGGTTTAAGGAAAGCAGCCATCTCTATAATGTAAAAGTGCAAGGTAAAGCAGCAAGTGCTGATGGAGAAGCTGCAGCAAGTTACCCAGAAGATCTAGCTAAGATTATTGAAGGTTGCTACACTTAATGACAGATTTTCAATGTAGACGAAACAGTCTTCTATTGGGAGAAGATGCCATCTAGGGCTCTTACAGGGGAGAGAGGAGAAGCCCGTGACTGGCCTTCAAAGGCCAGGCTGACTCTCTTGTTAGGGGCTAATGCAGCTGGTGACTTCAAGTTGAAGCCAGTGCTCATTTGCCATTCTGAAAATCCTAGGGCCCTTAGAATTATGCTAAATCTGCTCTGCTTGTGCTCTTTAACCAGAACAACCAAGCCTGGATGACGGCATATCTGTTTACCGCATGGTTTATGGAATCTTTTAAGGCAACCATTGAGACCTGCTCAGATAAAAATATTCCATTCAAAATATTACTGCTCACTGACAGTGCACTTAGTCATCCAAGAGCTCTCATGGTGATGTATAAGGAGATTAATGTTGTTTTCATGCCTACTAACACATACTTATTTTGTAGCCCCACAGAGTAATTTTGACTTTCCAATATTACTATTTAAGAAATACATTTCATAAAGCTATAGCTGCCTTAGATAGTGACTCCTCTGATGGACTTGGGAAAAGTAAATTGAAAACTTTCTGGAAAGGATTCACCATTCTAGATATCATTAGGAATATTAGTAATTCGTGGGAGGAGGTCAGAATATCAACATTAACAGGATTTTGAAAGAAGTTGATTCCAACCCTCATGGATGATGCTGAGGGGTTCAAGACTTCAGTGGAGGAAGTAACTGCAGATATGGTAGAAACAGCAAGAGAACTAGAATTAGAAGTGGAGCCTGAAGATGTGGCTCAATTGCTGCAATCTCACAAGAAAACTTGAATGGATGAGTTGCTCCTCATGGGTGAATAAAGGAAGTAGTTTCTTGAGATGGAATACTGTTCCTGCTGAAGACGCTGTGAACCTTGTTGAAATGACAACAAAGGATTTGGAATATTACATAAACTTAGTTGATAAAACATTGGTAGGCTTGAAAGGATTGACTCATTAAAACAATTTTTTTTTTTTTTTTTGAGACAGAGTTTTGCCTTTGTTGTCCAAGTTGGGGTGTAGTGGCACGATCTCGGCTCACTACCACCTCTGCCTCCTGGACTCAAGCGATACTCCTGCCTCAGCCTCCTGAGTAGCTGGGATTACAGGCATGCACCATCATGCCCAGCTGTTTTTTGTATTTTCAGTAGAGATGGGGTTTCACCATGTTGACTGGGCTGGTCTCGAACTTGTGACCTCAAGTAATCCTCCCGCCTTGGCCTCCCAAAGTGCTGGGATTACAGGCGTGAGCCACTGCTCCCGGCCAAATTTTTTTTTTTTTTTCGGAGACAGTTTCTCACTGTGTTGCCCAGGCTGTCCTGAAACTCTTGGGCTTAAGCAGTTCTCCTGCCTCAGTCTCCCAACTGGCCAGTATTACAGGTACAAGCCGCCACCACACCCAGGCTTGATTTCAGTTTTGAGAGAAGTTCTCCTTAGGGTAAAATGCTATCAAATACTGCATGCTATAGAGAAATCTTGTTAAAGGAAAAGTCAATAGATGCAGCAAATTTCATTACTGTCTTATTTTAAAAAATTGCCCCAGCTACCCCAACCTTCAGAAACCCCACTCTGATCAGTCAGCAACCATCAACGTGGAGGCAAGGCCCTCCACCAGCACACAAATATTAGGACTCTCTGAAGGCTCTGAAGATGGTTAGCATTCTTTTTTAAGCAATAAAGTATTTTTAATTAAGGCATGTACCTAGTTTTTTTAGACATAGTACTATCGCACATTTAATAGACTACAGCATAATATAAACATAACTTTTATATATACGCTGTCTCCAGCCAAAACCACAGTATCTTTGCAGTGTGCCTATATGTGGTTCCAAAGAGAAATCTGTGAAACAAGATATGCTTAAGGGATTCTGTCTACTATCCATGTTTTCTCTATCCTATTTATTACCTCTCCTCCTGCGTGTGATTTTTTTTTTAATGTCGAGGTTTATCTTTCCTTTAAAAAAATAAGCATGTATTTTCATATTTCCCTCTGTTAAGAAGTAGCGTATTATACACATTTTTTCCCCACATTGTTTTTTTTTCTTTTTTCTTTTTTCACCTTAGCAATATTCTGGAGATGATGGAGTCGTGGTAACAGAGATATTCCTTGAATTCCTTGTCCTTATTATGGCAGTATAATACTCTATTGTGTGGAGATATCATAGCTTCTTCAAACAGTCCCCTGCGTATGGGTTGTTTCCAGTCTTCTGCTGTTATAGATAGTGCTGCAGTGAATAACTATGTACATATCTTTTTGTATTTTTGCCAGTGATTTTTTGAGATACATACCTAAAAGTGAACTTACTGCGTCAGAAAGTAAATCTGTGTGTAATACTGCTGGATATCATTAACCAGTGAGTCAGGGTTTTTTCTCACAGCTTTGCTGAGTGTCTTATCAGACTTTTGTATATTTGCCATTTGGGTGAGTGAGAAACAGTATCTCATATTGGTTTGCACTTGCATTTCTTTCCTATAATGAGTGAGGTTGAACATCTTTTCAGTGGTTAAGAGTGGTTCCATTGCTTTTTGTTGAGCTTTCTGTTAGATCTCTGTTCCCTTTTTTTTTCTGTGTAGAACTGGAAGGGACATGAGACCATTTTGTTTAGTCTTTGAGTTCATGACACTGATACCTAGAGAAATAAATGATTTTCCTGAAGTTGTAAGTAGGTAGGATAGCCTTTTTTTTTTTTCATTTTTAGATTATATGTTAGTGATATTTACTCTTTCTGGTATAAGTTGTTGATTCCCCTTCTCACCCACATACAGTTTGTCACCTTTTAACTTTGCCCCTCTTTGAGGAGTTCTTGCCTTCTGACTGAGTTATCTATAGGAGTTTGGGAAGAAGGGGTGGGTGGGGAAGGAATTGGAGCAGTAAGATTCACCGTAGTTTTTGTGGGGCATGATGGGCTTGACTCATTATAGATAACAAGGAGGTTGGATTTCTGATGGTGGTTAGCGGGCACAGGAATATAAGGCAGACTGGATTTAGTCCATTTCGTTGTAAGTGGATTGGGAGCTTGAGGCTGACAGTAAAGTCCTTACGATGTAATGCAGTGATGGAAATGGTCTAGGCAAGGAGAACCAATTGGTGCAGTGTGTCTCTGATACTGTGACTACAGTTAGTGGCCCCTCTAGTGGATGAGCTATTCAGGAGAGAGTTGTTCCCAGCTGGCACATGGGGATTTCTGCCATGGCTTACTTCAGTAGTATCCTGAGACTATCATATTGGTACAGCGAGATTTTTTTTGTTTTTTGTTTTTTTTTAATTGAGCTTCTCTATTAAAATAATATAGCTTTGCCTTGCTGTAGAATATATGTTTAATGCATGTTAATCTAAGTAAGTATTTGTTGTTTTTGTTCTTATTTCAGGCTACAGACAAGAGGAAAGCTTTAGAAGAGACCAAAGCCTATACAACCCAATCTCTAGCGAGTGTTGCTTATCAAATAAATGCATTGGCCAACAATGTACTCCAATTGCTGGATATCCAAGCCTCTCAGCTTCGGAGAATGGAGTCTTCCATCAATCATATCTCACAGGTAACAGCTTATAAAATGCTTTAAATTCAATTTCATTAAACTGCAGCATATGCCAAAGAAGTAAATAGCCCGCATGTATGGATTTCTGACTCATCTTACTGGTGATAATCACTATCATGTTTTAGTTTGGTAAACCTGCTGTTTTTCTTTTAGTCCTTTTTTTATCATGATAAAGTAAACATAACATAAAATTGACCATTTTAACCATTTTTAAGTGTATAATTCAGTAGCATTAAGTACATTCACATTGTACAACTGCCACCACTGTCCTACTCTTAGGAGCTTTTCTGACGTAAAGTTATTTGTACATAATTAAAGAAGAGAATTTTTATAAGTTTTGACACAGATGTATACCCATGTGACCATCAACACATTCAAGATAATGAACCATCCCCTCTCCCCCTGCCAAATTTCTTTATTTTCCTACGTAATCCCTCACTCCTGTCCCCTGTCCTTAGGGTTTCTGTCCCTAGAGATTAGTTTACATTTTCTAAATTTTTATATAAATGGAGTCATACAGTATTTACTATTTTTTTTTTTTTTTGGTCTGGCATGTTTTACTATGCATAATTATTTTGAGATTCATTCATGTTTTTGCATGTAAAGGTAGTTCACTCTTTATTGCTGAGTAGTTTCTATTACACATTTTGTTTATGTGTTTACATGTTGATGGAAATCTGGGTTGTTTTTAGGTTTTGGCTGTTACAGATCCCATGAGAACATTTGTATGCAAATCTTTGTATGGTCATATGCTTTTATTTCTTTTGGGTAAATACCTCTGTGCAGAATGGATAGGTCATGTGGTAGGTGTCTGTTTGACTTTAGAAGAACCTGCCAAATTGTTTTCTGAAGTGGTTATACCACTTAGTTTGCTGAGTGTTCTTATCAGGAATGGGTGATGAATTTTATCAAACGCTTTTTTGCATTTGTTGAAATGTTCATATATGTGTGTGTGTATGTATGTATATATATAAGTCTATTAATATTGTGAATTACATTGATTTGTGTGTGTATTAGGAATTTTTGCTTCTGTACTCTTGAGTGCTATTGGGCTGTGGTTTTCTTTTCTTGTAATGCCTTTTTCTGGTTTTGGTGTCAGTGTAATGCTGGTTTTATTGACTATATTGGGCAGTATTCCCTCTGGACCTGGAGTATTCTTGGTGAAAACGATTTTAACTACATATTTAGTTTCTTTTGTGGATACAAGCCTATTCTGTTTATCTGTTTTTCCTTGAGTGAGTTTTTTGTCTTTCTAGGAGTTTAGCTATTTCACCTAAGTTGACAGATTTATTTGCATAAAACTTTTGTAATAATCCCCCAGCTTTTTTTTTTTTTTTTTTTTTTTTTTTTGAGACAAGAGTCTTGCTCTGTTGCCCAGGCTGGAGTGCAATGGTGTGATCTTGGCTCACTGCAATCTCTGCCTCCTGGGTTCAAGCAATTCTTCTGCCTCAGCCTCCAAAGTAGCTAGGATTACAGGCCATTGCCACCACGCCCGGCTAATTTTTTGTATTTTTAGTAGAGATGGGGTTTTGCCATGTTGACCAGGCTGGTCTCGAATTCCTGACCTCAAGTGATCCACCCACCTTGGCCTCCCAAAGTGTTGGGATTTCAGGTGTGAACCATGACACCCTGCCTAATCCCTTACTTCAAAAATATCTGTAGAATCTATAATAATTTCACATTGCTCATTCTTCATATTGGTAACTGGTGTCATCTTTCTTTTTTAAACTAATCATTATGGCTAGTTTACCAACTTTATCAATATTAAAAAACATCTTTGGCCTTATTAATTTTCTATTTTTTTGTTTTCTGATGCATTGATTTCCATGTGACCTTTATTATTTCTTTTTCTTTTGCTTACTTTGGGATTGATTTGCTCTTATTTTATACTGTTTTGTTTTTTTTTTTTTTTTTGAGATGGAGTCTTGCTCTGGTGCCCAGGCTGGAGTGCAGTGGCGTGATCTTGGCTCGCTGCAACCTCCATCTTCCAGGTTTAGGCCTTTCTTGTGCCTTACCTTTCCAAGTAACTGGGATTACAGGTGCACCCCATGCCCAGCTAACTTTTTGTATTTTTAGTAGAGGTGGGGTTTCACCATGTTGGCCAGGCTGATCTCAAACTCATGGGCTCAAGTGATCTGCCTTCCTTGGCCTCCCAAAGTGCTAGGATTGCAGGTGTGAGCCACCACACCTGGTCTTATTTTATACTTTATTAAGGTGAAAGCCAAGGTCATTTACTTGAGACCCTTAATCTTTTCTAACATAGGGGTTAAGCTCTGTAAATGTCCCTCTAAATAGCGTATTATTGGGAGGTCGAGGCGGGTGGATCATGAGGTCAGGAGTTCAAGACCAGCCTGGCCAAGATGGTGAAACCCTATTTCTACTGAAAATACAAAAACTAGCCGAATGTGATGGTGGGCACCTGTAATCCCAGCTACTCCCTCGGGAGGCTGAGGCAGATAATTGCTTGAATCTGCAGTGGGCCAAGATTGTGCCACTGCACTCCAGCCTGGGTGACAGAGCGAGACTCTGTCTCAAAAAAAAAAAAAAAAAAAAAATTCAAAAAAAAGTAGTGTATTAGCTGTGTCTCATACATTTAGATATGTTGTGCTTTCATTTTCATTTAGCTCAAAATAATTTCTAAGTTCGCTTTTTTATTTCTTTCTGACCCAGGGGTTATTGGAAATGTGTTACTTAGTTTGCAAGTATTTTGGGCTTTTGCAAGGATATTTCTGCTGTTGATTTCTAATTTAATTTCTTACTGGCTCAGAAAAATATACCTCATATGATTTTTTTTTTTTACATTAAGTAGTTTTCCCCCCAGCTTTATTGAGGTATGGTTGATATAAAAAGCATATATATTTAAGATGTACAATGTGATGTTTTGAGATACATATATACATTGTGCAATGATTACCACCATCAAGCTGACTAGCATATCTATCACCTCACACAGCTACTTTTTTTATGTGCAGCGAGAGCATTTAAGATCGCCTCTTTTAGCAAATGTCAAGTCTACAACACTATATTGTTAACTATAGTCATCATGCTGTGCATTAGATCTCCAGAACTTATTCATCCTGCATAGCTAAAACTTTATACCCTTTGAGCAACAGCTCCCCTTTTCCCTTACCCCCAATCCCTGACAACCACCATTCTACTCTCTGCTTCAATGAGCTTTGATTTTTTTAGATTCCACATCTGAAAAAGTGAGATCAGTTTTTGTCCATCTGTGCCTAGCTTATTTCACTTACCATAAGGTCCTTCCCAGTTTGTGTCATGTTGCAAATAACAGGATTTTCTTTTTTTAAGGCTGAATAATAGGAATAATAGTCCATTTAAATAAATGTGTATGTATACCTGCCCCCCATATTTTCTTTGTTCATCCAATGATAGACACCTAGATTGATGCTGTGTCTTGGCTATTCTGAATAATACTTTATATGTTCTGAGTGCTTTCATATTTATTAAGAATTGTTATATATCCAAGAATATGCTCTGTCTTGGTAAATGTTTTGTGTGTATTTGAGAAGAATGTGTATTTTTCTCTGGTTGGGTGGAATGTCTATAAATTTCATTAGGTCAAGTTGGTTGATAATATTCAATTATTCTGTGTCTTTACTGATTCTGTCTGATTTATCAATTATTAAGGGAGGTAAATTGAAATCTCCAACTAATTTTGAATGTCTGTTTTTCTTTGCATTTTTGTCTTTTTTCTGTTGCGTGTATTTTGAAGTGATATTATATTAGGTACACAAATGCTTTGGCTTGTTAGGTCCTCTTGATGAATGGACCCTTTATCTTTGTAAAGAGACTCTTTTTATCTTGGTAGTATTCTTCAGAAATCTGTTTTGTCTGATGTGAATACAGCCATTCCAGCTTTCCTTTTATCCTCTTTTTCTGCCTCCTTGTGTGTTAATGGAGTGATTTTTTTTTTTGGGTGGGGGGCTGATTTGCTGTAACACTTTGTTCTGCTTTTCTCTTTTATTATTTCATTCATGTTTGCCTTAGGGCTTCTGGTAAACATCTTTAAACTTATTAATATCACTTGAAGGTACACTATGTTATTACTTCAGGAGTGTGCTAAGACTTTGTAATAGTTGATTCCACTTCTCTCCTGTCTTAGGGCTGTTGGTGTCATGCACTTTCTTTTTTCTTTTTTTCTTTTATTGAGACGGAGTCTCCTCCCTCTGTCACCCAGGCTGGAGTACAGTGGCATGATCTCGGCTCACTGCAACCTCTGCCTCGCAGGTTCAAGCAATTCTGTGCCTCAGCCTCCTGAGTGAGTAGCTGGGATTACAGGTGCCCGCCACCATGCCTGGCTAATTTTTGTATTTTTACTAGAGGATAGGGTTTCACCATCTTGGCCAGGCTGGTCTTGAACTCCTGACCTCATGATCCACCCACCTCGGTCTCCCAAAGTGCTGGGATTACAGGTGTGAGCCACCGTGCCTGGCTCGTGTCATGCATTTTCTTTTTGTGTATGTTTTAAACCCCATGATGCTTTGCTCTTTTTTTGTTTTTGTTTTGTTTTTGTGACGGGGCTCACTTTGTTGTCTAGGCTGAAGTGCAGTTGCATGATATTGGCTCACTGCAACGTTTGCCCCCCACTTCCCCCACCCCACCTTCCCAGTTTCAAGTGATTCTTATGTCTCAGCCTACTGAGTAGCTAGAATTACAGGTGCATGCCACCACACTCGGCTAATTTTTGTATTTTTAGTAGAGACGGGGTTTCACCATGTTGGCCAGATTGGTTTCAAACTCCTGACCTCAAGTGATCTGCCTGCCTCGGCCTCCTAAAGTGCTGGGATTACAGACGTGAGCCACTGTGCCTACCTGTTATTTTTGTTTTGAAAAGCAACCAGCTTTGAATGAGATTTACTATGAGGAAAGTAATTCCTCTATATTTACCTATAGTTACTATTTCTGATCAGAAAATATACATTATATGATTTGAGTCCTTTCAAATTTGTTGGGACTTTTTTTTTTTGAGACGGAGTCTTGCTTTGTCTCCCAGGCTGGAGTGCAGTGATGCTGTCTTGGCTCACTGCAGCCTCTGCCTCTTGGGTTCAGGCCATTCTGCTGCCTCAGACTCCCAGGTAACTGGGACTACAGGCATGCGCCACCATGCCCAGCTATTTGTTTTTTTTTTTTTGTATTTTTAGTAGGGATGGGATTTTACCATGCTGGCCAGGCTGGTCTCAAACTTCTGACCTCAAGTGATCTGTCCGCCTCGGCCTCCCAAAGTGCTGGGATTATAGATGTGAGCCACTGTGCCCGGCCGGGAGTTGTTTTATAGCCCAGAGTTTTGGTGGTTTTTATTCCCTTGGAATCCTTTAGCATGAAGTGTTGCTCTATTCTACTGGTGATAAATTCTTTCAGCTTTTGTATGTCTGAAAGAGATTTTTGCTTTTTATCTCTGTTTATTATTGTGGCAGAATATGCCTAAGACAAAATTGATCATTCAACCATTTTTAAGTATGCAGTGGCATTAAGTACCTTCACATTGTTTTGTAATTATCACCACCATTCATCTCTAAAACTTCTTTCCTTTTTCCAGACCAAAACAATTGTACCTGTTAAGCATTAACTCTCCATCCACAAGTGATCCTCCCACCTCAGCTTCCTGAGTAGCTGGGACTATGGACATGTGCCATTGTGCCTAGCTTATTTTCATGTTTGGTGGTATCCTATTGCCTTTTTAGATTTTAGGACAAAATTGGTATAGATTGGAACTTTGCTCAAATAATTTTTTTTGTAGAACAGAATCTAGTATAAAGTGGTTGATGCTGGATCTTCAGAACTTGCACAATGTCTGGCAAATGATTGGTTTGCAGTAAGTGTTTACTGAATTAAAATAAATCTCTTGGCCAGGCAAGGTGGCCTGTAATCCCAGGACTTTGGGAGGCCAAGGTGAGTGTATCACTTGAGGTCAGGAGCTCGAGACCATCCTGGCCAACATGGTGAAACGCCATCTCTACTAAAAATACAAAATTTAGCCGGGGTGTGCTAGCAGGCACTTGTAATCCCACCTACTCCAGAGGCAGGAGAATCACCTCAACTCGTAGGCAGAGGTTGCAGTGAGCTGAGATCACGTCACTGTACCTCAGCCTGGGTGACAGAGTAAGACTCTATCACACACACACACACACAAAAGTCTTTGCAAAATTATTTAGGAAAAGTATAATAGAACCTAGTTTTTAGTTGATTCTTATACATGGATTATAACCAGAGGATCATTGTACATTTTATGTATAGGCAGTCATAATTTTGAATGGTTATTGGAGGTTATAAAAAAATGGTAATGCAAGCTGAAGGTATACAAAAGAATCTTACTAATCAATGGCTAAAATTATGGTTGTTCTGTGGCCTGTAAAATTTTTTGTCAAAACATTAAAATCTCTCTTTTTGTTATAAATGAATAGAGAAATGAAAAAAAGTTATGCTAACATTTAGTATACCATCATGTAAAACATTCGAGGTATTGAGAATTAAAGGGTTTTCTTTCTTTGTTAGAAAAGTCGTTTGAATAGCACTTGCTACCTTCTCACTGTATAAGTTGTTATGAAGCACACATTTTTTCTGTGCCTTGGCAAATTGTCTTTCTCCTTTGTCTGTGTGGATCAGCTCCTCTCAACATTTTATCCTTTGGATTTTAAATGTTGTGAAGTATTCTAGAGTTTCTTTAATGTAAAATTTTTATGGTTATCATTTTATCTGTAGTATCTTCTTCCCTTTCATCTCAGCCACTCTGTTCATTTATGTTAATAAGTGCCTTCACGATATTCTTATGGCTACATATCTGTAGTCTCCTGAATGGCAGCAATGTCAACATTCCTATATGCATTATTTCTATTTTAATCCCATTTACATTCAATTCAAATTTCACCTCTAGCATTGTCACTTTTCATGTCTTTGCTGCATTTTCATCTTTGTTAGCCAGTTCTCTCTTTGATAGCCACTTTTGTAAAATGTCACGATGGCTTATCATTTAGGGCACAAGGAAGCAGCATGACTATGTACTTTGTAGTCTGTGGATGAACTTAATATCAGATGTACAGAGACCATCCATCAATAAACTTTGAAACAAAGACACGATTGGTCATCAGTAATGATGCTCATCTGTTACTTATGTGGACTTAAGACCTAGCAGCAAAGTTTGTACTTTGTGCAATTATTTATAGTTCTTGTGGTAACTGAAATTTGCTTTTATGTTTTTCTGAGACAGAGTCCTGTTGTTGCTCAGGCTGGAGTGCAGTGGCACAGTCATAGTTCACTGTAGCTTCAAAACTCCTGGGCTGTAGTGATCCTCCTGCCTCAGCCTCCTGAGTAGCTGGGACCACAGGTGCACACCATCATAACCAGCTAATTTTTTTGGGTGGTGAGGTAGAGATGGGATCTTGCTGTGTTGCCCAGGCTGGTCTTAAATTCCTGGCTTCAAGTGATACTTCCACCTTGGCCTTCCAAAGTGCTGGCACTACAGGTGTGAACCACTGCACCTGACTGTAATTGAAATTTAAATTGTGTAGTTGGAGGACTGGTGTTAACTAAAATATGGTAACTGAAATTCATGCATGTCGGAACTGTGCAAAACAACTTCCTATATTTTGTTTCTTCAATAACAAAACATTTTCAAATTATTTTTCCTCTTTATTTAATTATGAGTATTCTCTGTGTTCTGCTGAGCTTACCAAATTCAATTCTCATTCTCTGGAAGATGTCTTAATTCATACAGATGTAGTTATTTCAGTAGATTTAAAAATAAAGCTGTTAATACTATCAGTTGACTTACTGAATAATAAAATTAAGGTGACTAAGTAAATGAAGCTTTTGTAATTCTGTAAATTACATTGAATTACTTGGAACTTTTAAATGAAGCTGAAATCTCGGTGGCTCAATTTACTTAAAAACAGGCTTTTTGGGGGGCATTTATTCTTAATTGGGGAAGTAAGAAGAGTATTTTCTTGCTCTTCCAAATTGCTATTCTTAAAACATTGCTTAAGTAAATGCATTGTAGTGAAAGAATTTTTTTTTTAAACCTCTCAGAGCTTTGTGAGGGATCTACATCTGTCATACCTTGCCTGTTGAGTGGTGTGTTTTTAGCTAAAATTCTGCTTTGTAATCTCTTAATGTTAGCATAGATTATGTGCCAATTAGGAAATAATCTCAAAATTTAGAATTCAGAGCTTGTTTGAGTTTTCAGTTTCAAAAAATTTTTAAACTAAAAAAAAAAAATAATCTCCAGTTCTATCAGGACTTGGGTAAATTAAATCTTTAATTATTTCAGGAAAGAGTCCCTTTCCTTTCAATGTGGAGCTTTTAACTTTGTTTGTGTGTTGGCATGTTTTAGATTTATAAAGTTTTCTACTTTAACAATTGTACCCCCCATTTTTCCCATCTTAGATTAGTAGTTACCAAATATTAGTAGCTTTCTCTGGTAAAGTAATTACTGAGAAGTCCTTTCTGTAACCAATATTAACTTCTTATTTTGTAAGTTTTTAAAAGATTCTTATAGTGATATTTCTTGTGGCACAGTAGTCATCTGAAGGTAGCCAGTCACTTTCCCTGTAAGATATAGTAAGTAATATTAGGAGAAAGTATGCAACTGTTAAATTCTTTTATATCACCAACTTTTTCACGATTAAAGTATTTGCTTAGTAGAGTGCTTAGCAATGTCCATTATGATTTCTTTTTCCATTGGCAATTTTGGGCTTTCCTCAAATCATGGAACTTAGAACTGGAAGGGACATTGGATCATTTGGTTTATTCTCTGATTTTATAGGTCATGACACTGATGCCCAAAGAAATAAATGATTTGCCTGAAGTTGTAGGTAGCTAGTATAACATTAGAAATCAAAAGATGGGCATCGACTCATAGATGATCCCTTGGTTTTCTCTTCTGTACTACAATGCCTCCAATTTATAATCAGAGTCTTCAAAATTTAGGAATTGGATGAATTGCCCCATTCAGTCTATTTCTGTAGTGGGCTCACAGAACCTTATATAACAAACCTTCAAAGTAACTGCATCTTTTAGGAGACTGTTTAGTTTTATATAGGCAAAAACCTAGTTACTATGGGCACTGGGGAGGTAGGGTGGCTACCTAGAATGGAAATGCTAACTGAGTCAGTGCTCCGATTTCTCAAATGTTTTGTTAGGATCCTTTTACATCTTAAATTATTGAGGATCCAAATAGGCTTTGGATTCTTTGGGTAGATCTTCCAGTATTTATCATATCAGATATTCAAACAAATTTTAAAAGTATTTAACTCATTTAACAATAAAAGAAATCCACTATTAGTTCATACAAATAATATTTTAATGAAAAAACCTATTATCCAAAACAAATAAATTTATGAGAAGAGTGGCATTGTTTTACATTTCTGAAAATGTCTTTAAAATGTTTAGTTGAAGATCACGGGGTTCTCGTGTCTGCTTCTTCATTCACTCTGTTGTGATTTGTTGTTTGGGTTGAAGTATGTGAAGAAATTTTGCTTGACAAAAATATGTAGTTAGCAAAGACAGCATCTTGGGGACTTCAAGAGTCTTTATCAGAGAACTATTGCTTTATGTGGTTATTACAGTTTAGTCCCTATGGATATGTATTGTGAATATTATATGCAGGCCATCATGCTCCCATTTTAAAAGAGTCATCCAAATTGATAATACATCTCCACCTGTAGTTGCTTTTGGCTCTCCATCATACATTTTTTGTTTCATCCTTACTGACTACTTAGTGATATTTTTGGTGCCATTATCCCCATTATGAAGGGGCTTCTTCAGATTCCTAAAGGATTGTTGGTATTTATCTTAGATTTCCTCAGCCAGTTTCTTAAAGGTATTTCATGAATTTTTTCTTTTTTTTGGGAATGGAGTCTTGCTCTGTGGCCCAGGCTGGAGTGCAGTGTCGTGATTTTGGTCCATTGCAACCTCTGCCTCCCGGATTCAAGTGGTTCTGCTGCTTCAGCCTCCCAAGTAGCTGGGATTACAGGTGTGCACCACCATGCCTAGGTCATTTTTGTATTTTTAGTAGTGATGGGGTTTCACCATGTTGGCCAGGCTGGTCTTGAACTCCTGACCTCAAGTGATCCACCTGCCTCAGCCTCCCAAAGTGCTGAGATTACAGGTGTGAGCCACTGCGTCTGGCCATTTCATGAATTTTAACATCAAGCATGCTACTCTTCCTTGGCACTTACTGGCTGAGTTGTGTGTGTCCCCCCACCCCACCCCAACAGGTTTATATTTTGAAGTCATAACTCCCAGTCCCTGAGTGTGACTGTATTTGGAGATAGGGTCTTTGAAGAGGTAATTAAGTTAAAATGAGGTTACAGAATAGGCCCTAGTCCAGTATGACTGGTAGTCTTGAAAGAAGAGAGTGAAGACACAAAGAGAAGATGGCCATCTGTAAGTCAAGGAGAAAGGCCCTGAGAATAATTCAGTCCTTGTAACATGTTGATCTTGGACTTGTAGCTTCCTGAGTCGTGAGAAACTAAATTTCCTAGCCACCCACCTGTGGTACTTTGATATGGCAGTCCTAGCAAACTAATACAGCCCTCTTATGTTGTCCTTAGCACTATCACTTTTATACTTTTTTCCAACTATTATGGATGTAAACTTTTGCCAGAACCTTCAATATGGACAGGAAGATATAATGTAGATTGATTTGTGTCATTTGTCATTCAAAATCAGAAAAGCATGACATGTTCAGTCAGTGCCCAATGGCTAGGAGCATTCATTAGCACTCACTTGATATGGCTGATTTACTGTGAGAAAAGTACGTTAACTGTACTAGTCAGTACTCTGGTGGGTTTGTATGGACATCTAGTGTTTCTAAAATGAACCATGTTATGCTGTGTTGAGTAATGCTGCCAAAAGATATTCCTAATCCCTGGGAATGTGGATGTTACCTTCTGGCAGAAGGGGCTTTTTGCAAGTACAAATTAAAGATCTTGAGATGGGAAGATTATCCTGGATTATGCAGTGGGCCATAAATGTAATCACAGATGTCCTGATAAGAGGGAGGCAGAGGAGGGTTTGACATAGAAGAGCAGAAGGTGGTGTGGAAACAGGAGCAGAGATTAGAATGATGTGGTGACAAGTCAAGGAATGCTGGTAGTTACCAGAATCTGGAAGAGGCAAGTGAACACCCCCTCCTGAGCCTTCTCAGGGAGCCTGGCCCTGCTCACTCTTGGATTTGATCCTGTAAGATTTTGTTCAGATTTCTGGCCACCAGAACTGTGAAGAGGATAAAGTTCTGCTAAGAAATTTATATAAATCTTTGCATAAATTTATACAAATTTATACAAATCTTTGTTAGAGTTTGGTTCTTCATGAAATAGATTTAAATTGGAATTTTAAAAGGATGTTATAAAATTGTATAATATTCTTAACATCATAAGGAAAACATGAAAAATTCCTCAAGTTTCCTGCCAAAGCCCTATTATGAAATAGTATTTTTTATCTTCAGCTTTGTTGTTTTAAGACTGATATCTAACCAAAACAGTTGCTAATTTTCCTGTTGTAAATATTGAGGACCAATAGTAAAATGATTTAGAGCAAATTTCCTAACTCCCTTTCTTTGGAGGGATGACAACTTTTTATTAATTCAGATTAATTAAGCATGCTTGCTTTAATTGTAGTTATTAACAAGGTATATTTATAGAGGAATGAGCTATAGTAGAGATACACTAATATAGAACGTAGATTCTTCTCTGAATGTAAATACATGCTACAGAACACATACATTCTTATTTGGGGGCTAGAGGGACTAAGCCATATCTTGGCACTAAACTTTATCTCAGCATTATCTAAAATAAAATTTTCTTAATTATTATATTAATAAACGTTTGTTCCAAAATTATTCTACAGGGATTCTTAATAGCACCTAGCAGAGAGCCTGGTACTACTATAAGCTTACTTATAACCTTACTTATAGTAAGTTACTTCATGTTAATTGCAGGAATTTATGAATTTTAATATATTTTAGATATCTGAAATTTATGAAGTAAAAAATACTCTAAAATATACCAGTGATTTCTGATATCATTAGATTTTCTTCCTTTGTATTTCTTTCCTTCTCCTTCCTCCCCTCCCCTTCTTCCTCTTTTTCTTTCTTTCCCTACCCCCTTCCTTTTTTCCTTCCTTTAACATTTCCTGCCAAGGAAACACATTTTGGCTACAATATAATTTGTATCAGTTAATTTTTTTTTTTTAATGAACAGGTATACTAAACTCTCCCAGACTATTAGTTATTGGTGTGGTAACCAGACCTTCATGCCATCAGAAGAGTTACATACTTCATGTTTATTGAATAAATAATCTAGTGCAGGGGTCAGTAAACTGTGATCCATGAGCCAAATCTAGTCCTTCCCCCTCCATTTTTATAAATAAAGTTTTATTGGAACATATCTGTGTTCCTTTGTTTACATATTGTTAGGGCTGCTTTGGCTGACACATGGCAAAGTTGAGTCGTTATGACAGAAACCGTATGGCCTGCAAAGCCTTAAAGATGTACTCTCTGATTGTGTCCAGAAAGTTTGCTGATCCCTGATGTGTTATACAAACATTTACTTCAAAAAATTTAAAAAGTGTTCTTGGGATTTAACACTGGTTTCTCTATTTATAGTAAGTAACTTTTTTTTTTTTTTTTTTTTAAGATAATTTTTCTGGAGGTGGATTTGCTGAAATTCCTTAAGGAGCCAGAAATTTTGAAGAGTGGGGCTGGTGCAGATTGCATGATGATACAAGTTGTACATGTTTATGGCTTTATTCCTACTATATTCTCAGCATATAGGCTTAGCTTGTGTAAGATATGATGGAAGAAATTCTGTTAGAGTTTGGTGTTCTGACACCAGTGGAGAACTGCAGTGCTGTTCTGACACTGATCACACAGCGTTAATGCAGACCCCACAAGGGAAGGGCCCAGTTCCACAGGTCTCCCTTCATTTCAGGTGCTAGTGGCAAGTAGGGTCCCCATTCTACCCATCCTTATGGCCAACTAGCTACAAATCTGGGGAGTTTCCCACAACCCCCCTCAGGGTTGATAATTTACTAGAATGATTCAAAGATTTCAGGGAAACACTACCCATATGATTGCAATTTTATTTAACGGATAGACATCAGGACCAGCCAAATGAAGAAACACAGGGCAAGGTCTGGGAGCTTCCAAACGTAGAGCTTCCATGCTTCTTGCCATGGAATCAGGACATGCTACCCTCCTGACTCATCAGTGTGTTCACCATCCAGGAAGCTCCACCAGGCTTTAGTGTCTAGAGTTTTATCAGGGCTAGTGCTGTTTTCTCACAGTTGTTTTTGGTTTGTGCAGAAAGAAAAGTAAGACTAATTAGTGTTCATATGTATTGTAAGTTAATGAACTGTTGTCAGGTAAGGCTTATATCGATTCTAAGATTTCCCCCCTTTTTTATGTGAAAATGAAAGTTTATAGTAATATGTTTGCTTTATTTTTATTCTTTTATTTATTTACTTGGATACTCACTCTGTCACCTAGACTGGTGTGCAATGGTGTGATCAGAGCTCACTGTATCCTCAAACTCCCTGGCTCAAGGGATCCGCCCATCCAGCCTCCCAAGTAGCTAGGACTGCAGGTGCATGCCACCATACTTGGCTGATTTTTTCATCTTTTTGTAGAGATGGGGTCTCACTATGTTTCCTAGGGTAGTCTTGAACTCCTGGGTTCAAATGATCCTTCTATCTTGGTGTCCCAAAGTGTAGGGATTACTGTGAGGACTAGTTTTTTTTTTTTTTTTTTTTTTTTGAGACAAGTCTCACTCTGTCACCCAGGCTTGAGTGTGGTGGCACGATGTTGGCTCACTGCAACCTCTGCTTGCCAGTTTCAAGTGATTCTCGTGCCTTGGCCTCCCAAGTAGCTAGGATTACAGGCACCCACCACCATGCTCAACTGATTTTTGTATTTTTAGTGGAGATGAGGTTTTACCACGTTGGCCAGGCTGGTCTCAAACTCCTGACCTCAGGTGATCCACTTGCCTCGGCCTCCCAAAGTGCTGGGATTACAGGCCTGAGCCACTGCGCCCAGCCAGTTGTTTTTTAAAGTGTCCTTATTGGCCAATAAAACCGGCAGCAATACCTTGTACTTCTCCCTGTGTGTCTGTCTGTCTCTCTCTCCCTCCTCTATTACCTTTCCCCCTTCTCCCCTACTCCTTTTCTTTGTCTGTCTGCCTCGCCTCCCTGTCCGCTCCCCCTTCTGGAATCTTTTAAAAACAATTTATTAATCTGTGAAATCCATAGTTAGAATAACCTGGACTGTTCCATCTCCCAGTTACCTTTTTTTTCTTTTTTTGAGATGGGGTCTCATTTTGTCTCCCAGGCTGGATTGCAGTGGCATGACCTTGGCTCACTGCAACCTCTGCCTCCTGAGTTCAAGCCATTCTCTTGCCTCAGCCTCCTGAGTAGCTGGGATTACAGGCACGTGCCACCATGCCCGGCAAATGTTTTGTATTTTTAGCAGAAATGGGGTCTCACCATGTTGGCCAGGCTGGTCTCGAACTCCTCACCTCAGGTGATCTACCTGCCTCAGCCTCCCAAAGTGCTGGGACCCTGTTACCTTATTTTAACACATGCATACACACCAACCCACCATCCCACCCCTGAGTAAACAAAGAATGAAACTTGAACCATCACCCTTATGGGGCCAGAATATTATTTATTTTTAGGATAGAGAATAGGGGCAATGCTATGAATTTAGTTTCTGTTCCAGAGTAAACCAACCAAACATTCTTCCAGTGGTAATGACAGAATACTTCCTATCAAATCAATCTTATTACAGATAACTTAAACTCTGAACAAAATATAAAAAACAAAGAGTACCTGAAGAACAACTAGTAGCAGACAGAAACTACAAAGAAGAAGGTGTTATTATATACTTTTAAAAATGAAACAGCCCTGGTTGGTTTGCTATTTTTTTGAACAGTCTCGTTGTGATGCCCAGGCTGGAGTGCAATGGTGCGATCTCGGCTCACTGCAACCTCCGCCTCCTGGGTTCAAGCAATTCTTCTGCCCCAGCCTCCCAAGTAGCTGGGACTACAGGCATGCACCACCATGTCCAGCTAATTTTTGTATTTTTAATAGAGTCAGGGTTTCACCATTTTGGCCAGGCTGGCCACGAACTCCTGACCTCAAGTGATCCATCCACCTTGGCCTCCCAAAGTGCTGGGATTACAGACGTGAGCCACCGCGCCTGGCTGGGTTTGCTAATTTTTGTAGCTAGTTTTACACCATGCTAGACAGCTAAAACTCAGTTAGGAAACTGCTTATAGCTTGTGACCCAGAGGGCAGAGTTCATGGTGACCACAACAGCTGGAAAGTGAGTGGAAAGAGAGACCTGAAGGGAAGGATCCCCAAATTTTGCATTAAACTTTATTTAATGTATTATAGGCTGAGCTGCGTGTGGAGCAAACTGCATGCAACTCAGCCAAGGATAAAAGAACTGAACAAAGATTTCAGCTGCTGTCCATCTTGGAGGAGAAAGTTTGCAGTTTAAGTCAAGCTAAGTTTAGTATAAACTTTTTTTTTTTTTTGAGGCCGGCTCTCACTCTCGTCGCCCAAGCTGGAATGCCGCGGTGTGATTACGGTTCACTGCAGCCTTGTCTTCCCAAGCTCAGCCTCCTCCTCCCACCTCAGCCTCCCAAGTAGCTGGGACTACAGGCATGCGCCACAACACCTGGTTAATTTTTTGTATGTTTTGTAGAGATGGGGTTTCGCCATGTTGCCCAGGCTGGTGTCGAATTCCTGGGCTCAAGTGCCTCCAAAAGTGCTGGGATTACAGGCGTGAGCCACTGTGCCCGGCCTGCTATAAACATTTTTTGTTTGTTTTTTCTTTTCTACTTCTTATCTTTTTATTTTTCCTGCCCTTGGAAATCAAAACATTTTTTAAAGGACTATAACAGAATCTAGAGTTTCTGTAAGATATCATTTACCACATATAGAATGTAATCTAAAATTACCATACTTAGGAAGAACCATGAAAACATGGCCAATATTCAAGAGAAAAGATAATCACTTGAGATAAAACTTGCAATTACATGCATGTTGGATAAATGATGATTTCTTATATGTGACTACTTAGGGATTTAGGGATTTAAAACGTTTTCTAGTCAAAGGGAATTTTAGGGTACTGATTCTAGTCTAATTCATTGTTTTTCTCATGTATCTAAGGTCTAACTGGCACTTACCAGTTTGTTAGCCTCTTGCACTGATGTTACTCATTTTCTTTCCTTCTTGGTGTGCTTCTTCCCCTGTAAGGTGTTAACTTGTTTAGTGTACATGAGTCAAGGATGAGGAAATAGAAACCATTCTAACTATCTTAAATATAAATTTGCTCTCCACAAATAAGTTCCAGAACTCAAAAACTGATACACTGGGGAAGCTATAACCACTGATGGTGCCATAGAAATTACTGAATTTAAGAACCTTATGCAAGGGTTTCAGGCCATTGCTTAGAAAGCTGCTGCCACTGTTGCTGCCTCAACTGCCTCTTGACACCCACAGACCTGGTGACTGGGCATTGAACTTGGAGTCTAGCCGTTGTTTCCAGTGTGGTTGCCTGTAAACATCCGAACAGTTGGAGAATGGACACTGGAGCATCAATTTGGAAAAAAAAATCTTATTTCTTGTCTTGCTTTGCCAGTAGGAAACGTAAAGTGGTAATAAGAGATCTCCACTTCACTTTCAGTTTCTGAATCCCATGAAAGTATTTTTTGATAGATCAGAAATTATATCCAGAAGCCTGGTGGTGAGAACAACTGGACAATATTGATTTTAGCTTTTTAGCTTCTGCAGTGCAAGCAGATACTCTTGGGGCAAGGATTGGGAGGGTAGAATTAAGATTGAATGAGCTGGTTTTACATCATGCCTTGAAGGAATAACAGTTGAATTGGGCTTAACGGAAGCCTGTGCATTTATCATGTTGATACGGAGTATAGATGCATTCCAGTCTGAGGTAATGTCATTAGAGAAAGACATGGATGGTTTTTTCAGGGTGATTAGAATGTAGGGTATGATTTCTGCAATGAGGAAAGTACCTGGAGATCAGTTTGCAAAAACCTAAAGTTCTCAATTGTAGCTTATTTTCCTTTGATTTGGTTTCATTGCTGAGGCTGACTAATTGTGTTGTGCTAGGGGAGTAGCTGGTATCCTTTGGCTTCTTCTCTGCTTCTTATATCTGCTAGGTGCTGGAATTATACAGCTTCTGAGTCAGAGCAATATGCTTAGCAGAAGTAAGCATCAGTCTTCCTGAACCATCAGATGGCAGACTGACGTGATATGCCCTGAATCAAAGGAAAGGCAGTATCTTTTGGAAAGTGGAGACTCTGTTCTTTGCTTTTAGGGTAAACAGCAGGCAATCCTGCTTCTGTTCAATATGCTTTTTGGAGAAATGAATCACTTAAGCCTGCATTCTGCCTCAAATAATCTATATTTGTGGGGTTAAGGAAGCAAACCTTCAATCCCTCCCTGTTGATCACGAAGTGTAGGTGAAACCATTTCTCTGTTGTGTCCTAAAATTTGACAATAGAGTGTTCTCATTTCACTTAGAATAAAAACTACCTTTTTTAAAAAAATAAAAATAAACATAAGCGACTTTGGAACTGTCCTTAAGCTGATTATAAACAGTTAGTTTGGGAGTCTCCTTCCAAATTTCATGTTCTTTTGGTTGTCTGTAAGCCATTCATTCACCAGGCTGCTGCTCAGACCTCTGAAGTCTCAGTCTTCACAGTAGCCTAATCTTGCTTTAAAGTCTGGAAATGGATTTTTACTTCCTATAGTTGGAAGTTCAGATACCATAGCATGGCATAAAAGGCTCATTGATGTGGTCTCTTCAACTCTCGCATTTCTGCCCTGCCCAGCTTCTTGAAGTGTGCAGACACAGCTGTAAATTTGTGCGTCTTTGCTTTTCCATTATCTGTTTGTCTTACCTGAAATTCAGTTTGTCATGTTTCTGTTCTGCCTAATAGGAACACCATCTGAGGTCTTCACTAATCAGCTCAGGATAGAGTTACTGGCTCTCTCTTTGTTTTATACCTTCTAACTTATTCCTACTTTTACATTGATTTTTGGGTATGTGTTTTTGTTCCTTACCTTACTCTTTAAAGATAAGGACCATGTTTTATTCATCTCTATATCTTTATTACATAGTAACTGGCACTTACATCGTTTGATAAGGATATGTGGCAGTGTGGTGTACTCTGGAGTCATAAAGACCTGTGTTTGAAGCCATGTTCTGTCACTGTGTGATTTTTTCCTACCTACTTAACTTTTTGAGTTTAGTTATCTCATATGCAAAATTTGGACAATAGTGCTAATCTTGGAGATTAAATAAGGAATTGCACATAAAGCATTTACCTTTACATAGTGTTGGCATTATTAGTCATCACGTCTGTCATCCCTTTTTTCTCTTATATTCAATCTCTCTTGTGTTCCCACTTCCAATAAATATTTAACATGCGTATGTCTTCCCATCTTAAGTTTTCCTAACCATGCCTTTTGATAAATTACCTTTCTCTGTTGTCAGTTTACAACGAGGTCTTGAATCTGCTAGTTCCTGGCAGCATCTTTCTTCAAACATATGTATGCCTCAATCCATTGTGATTTAAAAAATTTTTTTTAAATACAGAGCCTTGCTGTGTCACACAGGCTGGAGTGCAGTGGCATGATCGAAGCTCACTGCAACCTCTGTCTCCCGGGTTCAAGAGATTCTTGTGCCTCAGCCTCCCAAGTAGCTGAGACTACAGACATGCACCATGACACCTAGCTACTTTTTGTATTTTTAGTAAAGACAGGGTTTTGCCATGTTGGCCAGGCTGGTCTCGAACTCCTGACCTCAGGTGATCTGCCTGCCTCAGCCTCTCAAAATGCTGGGATTACAGGTGTGAGCCACCGCACCCAGCTGATCTATTGTATTTGACTTTGTTTCCTTCCACTCCCTGGACATTGCTTTTGCAGAGTTGTCAATTATATCTTTGTTCTAAATGTAATAGAATTTTTTTTTTTTTTTTTACTTCATCCTTTGTACTACATACCAGGTTTGTAATTATGTTTATTTGTATGCTTACTTATTTAATGGCTATTCTTTCTTTTGAGGTTAAGCTTAATGATGACAGGAACCTTATCTGTTTTGTATGTCATTGTATCCCTAGTATCTTCAATAGGGCCTGGCAAGGAGTTGATCCTCAAGTCTCTAAATTTTCAGTGTGTCACTTTAGAAAATCTGCAGTTCTTTGCAAATAGGGCACAGGTGTCAAGTTTGTTTTTAGAAAGGTTCTCCATTTTGAAGCAGAATGCATACACTCTAGTGTAAAATTTCAATTATCAATTATTTGGTTCAGAATGTTAAATAGATGACTTAATGTGATCACTAAACATTTTTGCCTGCCTGTTTCCTGAAAAAGTCAAAATGTGGGGAATTAAAAAGGATGACGTAGATTAGAATTTGTATAATAATTTAGTATTACTGGTGTTTGCATTGTTCTCTACATTTCCACTCTGCCTTGCAATTCTTGTGAAATGACCAGGCAAGAGCTATTTAACCAAGAAATAGGAGAGCAAATGGACTTCAGTCATTAAAAAATCCCTGTGCCTGTTACTTTTATTAAAAACCTACACCCATTTCTGTCAGATGAGGTCATGTCAGTCTTTAAACTTTGCCTTTAGGCTAAAGGTAAAGGGAAGCATGGTATAAAAGATTGATCTTATTTCCCCTTTCCTCTCTAGTTTTCTTCTTTTCCCTTTTTTCCCTCATACTCTGTGCTTCAAACATTCTAATTTATTTACTGTTCTGGAAGTATACGTTTGTAGTGCTAGTCCCTTTGCCTGGAGTGTCTGTCTCCCCTATTTCTTCTGCCTAACTCTTGCTCATTCTTTAGGCTTCATCTTAATTGTCTCTGCCTAATGGAAACCTTTTCCTTGCTCCCAGAAGACTAGGTTTGATTTTTCCTAATACTTCTGTATATACCCCTGCATGACAGATAGCTTCTCTTTGATCTTCCTGATCTATGCTTTCTTTTTCTGTCCTGTTCTTTGCTCAGTGGGCTTACTTGTATGGATTTTGTCAATCAGTATCTGTGACTTGGACTTCACAGTTCAGCTAGTGTAGAACACAGGTAGATTGGAAGCAGTGAGAAAGGCCAGTTCAGAATATTTATTTCCCTGGTTTCTTCACTGTGAGGTTACCTTGGGTTGGCAGTGTCCTGACACAGGTACTACCCCCCTCCAGGTGGCCTTCTCTATGTGACTTTCTGTTCCACATTGTTGTAATCTCTCCCATCCCTTGCCATTTGGATTTAGAAGTACTGCTCCTGCTGTTAGTGCTACTTCCTATATTTCCCATGTTTTCCCCTTTCCCCTCATCACTCCATTGTGTTTACTTCTTTTGTGTGTAAATAATCTGTGAATGATCCTCATTGAAATATTGTGTTCGTTTTTGATTGGAAGTCTAGTTAGTATATCCCCAACATACATTATTTGTGATACTGCCTTCTCTCTCTCAAACAATTGCCTGTTTTTGCCTTTGCCCTCATTTTAGGTGAACAGGAGCCTCAGTTGGTGAAATTCTAAAGCACTCTACCCACATTAGATAGGACAGTGCTGTTTTAGTTTATATTATATATTGCGATTCTCTGTAAGACTTGATTTGAAATTAGGGTTGAACAATAAAAAAAATTTGAAAATTAGTGACTACAAGGGAAAAAATCCTAAACTATCTTTAATGGCATTTAAAGGTTCTTTAAAGGTCTGGCATCTGGTGTCTGCCTTAATTTTTTGCCTTTTCCTAACTCTTCTTGGACTTTTAACTTCCAGGGATAACAACTGTTCTCTCCCATGTTAGTGTCTTGACATATGTTATTACAGACATGCATCACCTAGCTAATGCCCACTCTTCATTTAGTTCTTATTAACCTAACTTTTTTAAAAGGGTGGTTTTCCCCTGTTTCTCCTTTCTGACCTGTTTCTTGCCAGCACACGTGCTATTAGGAGTCTCTGTTAACTATTTTTGTGGCATCCTATACTTTCCCTTCATAGCATTTGTTATTTGAATTATATGGCTATTTGTCTTGATTGTTCGGTATGTCTCTTCCATAGGAGGTGTATTATGGTCATTGCTCTATTCCCGTTGTCTAGCATGCATGCATGCATTTATCTAACAAATAAAAGGGAAGGATGTTAGAGTGGAAGGATAATCACATCATCTCTTTGGAGGAGTATGATGCAGAATTTAGGGCCATTAAAATTCTTCACTGTTTTGAATGAGGCCATCCCCTTTTAACTTCAGTTAATGAAAAATCAGCCTATCTTTTTAAGAGAAATTTTATTGGATTGCAAGTTACAGGCATAGGACAAAGAGCTTTTTGTTTTGAACAGTTTGAGAATAACTTGCTGGTATGATGCTCTCATTACCCCTGAATACTGTGGTGTGTATTTTCTTTTTTCCATTTTTTTTTTTTTTTTTTTGAGACAAGGTCTGGTCCTATTGCCTAGGCTGGAGTGCAGTGGCACGATCTTGGCTCACTGCAACCTCCACCTCCCGGGCTCAAGTCATCCTGCCACGTCAGCCTCCTAAGTAGTTGGGACTACAGGTGCGTACCACCATGCCTGGCTAATTTTTGTATTTTTTGGAGAGACAGGGTTTTGCCATATTGCCCAGGCCAGTCTCAAACTCGTGAGCTCAAGCGATCTGCCTGCCTCAGCCTCCAAAGTGCTGGGATTATAGGTATGAGCTACCATGGCCAGCCGGGATGGTGTGTGTTTTCTAGAAGCAAATACATTTTACTGCATCACTGCAGTATGCTCATCAAAGTCGGGTGATTACCACTGATACATTGCTACCATCTAATCGTCAAATTCCGTTCAAGTATACCAGTTGTTCCAATAGTTTCATAGGAAAGGATCCAGTTCAGAAACACTTAAATATCATGTCTCCTTCATCTTCCTCAGTCTGGCACAATTCTGCAGTCTTCTCTTAACCTCATCTGACCTTGATCCTTTTTTTTTTTTATTTTTTATTTTTTGAGACGGAGTTTCGCTCTTGTCGCCCAGACTGGAATGCAATGGCGCGATCTCGGTTCACCGCAATCTCTGCCTCTCGGGTTCAAGTGATCCTCCCGCTTCAGCCTCCCAGGTAACTGGGATTGCAGGCATGTGCCACCATGTCAGGCTAATTTTGTATTTTTAGTAGAGATGGGGTTTCTCCGTGTTGGTGAGGCTGGTCTCGAACTCCTGACCTCCCAAAGTGCTGGGATGACAGGCGTGAGCCACCGCGCCTGGCCCCTTGATTTTTTTTTTTTGAGGCAAGGTCCTGGTCTGTCGCTCAGGCGGCAGTGCAATTGCCCTGTCATGGCTCATTGCAGCCTCCACCTCCTGGGCTCAAATGATCCTCCTGCCTCATTTTTTGTTTTATTTTGTAGAGATGAGTTCTCACTATGTTTTCCAGGCTGGTCTCAAACTCCAGGGTTCAACCATCCTCCCGCTTTGGCCTACCAAAGTACTGGAATTACAGGTGTGAGCCACCATGCCTGGCTGACCTTGATACTTTGGAAAATTTATAGCCAGTTGTTTTGTAGAATGTGTCTCCATATGGGTATGTGTAATGCTTCCTTGTGATTAGATTCAGGTGTTTGTTTTTGTTTTTGAGACAGAGTCTCACTCCGTCGCCCAGGCTAGAGTGCAGTGGCACGATCTTGGCCCACTACAACCTCTGCCTCTGGGGTTCAAGCGATTCTCCTGCCTCAGCCTCCTGAGTAACTGGTACTACAGGCACGTGCCACCATGCCCAGCTAATTTTTTGTATTTTTAGTAGAGACGGGGTTTCTCCATGTTGGCCAGGCTGGTCTTGAACTCCTGACCTCAAGTGATCCACCTGACTTGGCCTCCCAAAGTGTTGGGGTTGCAGGCGTGAGCCACTGTGCCTGGCCTGATTCAGGTGATATATTAAAGATTACTTTTTGAAAGCAGTAGTTGCCTATTTAAAAGCTACTCTCACTGTCTTTTTTTTTTTTTAACGTTTTTGTGGTTTATATTGTAAAATTTTTTTCCGAGTGTTTTTAGTTTTGTGTCTTTTGAATCTATGATAATCTTGAAATCTAGAGGAAACCTGTAGAGAACTTGGCATGCTCATCAAGATGTGATGTCCCTAAAAATATTTTGGAAGAGACCAGCAAAATGTACTGTTAGAGGAATTTTTTTCAATTAATTGGGAATAATCGATTTTGCTTTGTCATTAAGATCATTTCTAATTGAAAAATTCTTTGGCTTTTGAATTGCAAGTGGTACTTAAACTTCTAACGCATAAATAAGTATATTTAATTATGGCAGAACTTATTTCTAAAATAGCCTTCTTGGTTAAAACAAATTGTACACATTTCATCTCTCAGTTTTAGCTCTGAAATAATTTGAACATCCAAACGAAGGCAGTCAGAATCACTGTTCTAAGCCTATTTTTAGATTTTTTTCCCCTTCAGTTGGTTTCCTTTCTAGCCACCTGCAGTTTTATGTGCAGTCGCACGTGCTCATTTTTTCTAATTTTCCCCCTCCCCTGAAACTTGGCAAGCAGCTTCTTTATTGCTTTTGGTTTGTTCTTTTTGAAGAGCAAAGTGTAAATTATAAAGGCTTCATTGAATGTTTAAATTTATTTAAAAATATTTTTGAGAAAATGCAGCATAATTATGGAATACAGGACACTCTGCCTCTAAGAATCTTTTCTGATTATAGTTCATCTAGATATTATTATATTAATATACTACATATTAATATGCAGAATATATCTTTTTTATTCTTGTGGCTTTTTTCTGTTTTTAAAGATTTGGATGACAGAGCTTTAGGAGATGGAACTGGAAAAAAGTTAAAAACATTGCCTCTTCTAATCATATAACTGGAGTCACAAAAATACAGTGATACTTATTTTAATAGGAGTACTTATTGAATTTACATTTAATGTAGTTAATGATGTGTTTGAATTCAAATGAAACATCATTTTGTGTTTTCTACTTATGTCATCTGTTCTGTCTCTTTTTTTCTCTTTTCTTACTTTCTTTTGGATTAACTTCCTTTGGAGATTTGTTATGTGTGTACATGCTGACTCCTGCTTGTGGTGAATTGTTTCCTTATGTGTTTTGTAAATTTGTGTTGTGAGCTTATTTTAAGATCTCATCTGTTGAGATCTCTGCGCCGCCTAAGGGATATACCGTTGATCAGCTAAACTGAAGGTATATTCCCTCTTCTGCTAAGTGTTCTAGGATGCTGTCAGTCCAGGACTATAATTTTTGAACCTGAAAACTTCATGGAAACGTGTATACTTTCTAGAACATTCCCCAACCCCACCTCGGTGTGTGTGCCTTAGTTTCCTATAGCTGCTGTAACAATTTATCACAAATTTAGTGACTTGTAACAACTTTATTTTACAGTTCTGGAGGTCAGAAGTTTGAAATGGGTTTCACTGAGCTAAAATCAATATGTGGATAGGGCTGTGTTCCTTCTAGAAGCACTGGGGGAGCATCTGTTCCCTTGCCTTTTTTTTTCAGCTTCTAGAGGCCACCTGCACTTTTGGTGCATGACCCCTTCCTCCATCTTTAAGTCACCAATGGCCAGTTAGGTCTTTTTTGTATGGCATCACTGATCAGTACTGACCCTCTGGCTTGCCTCTGTGGCTTATAAGGACCCTTGTGATTTCATTTGTTTCACCGCCCCCCACCCCGCCCCAATACTGGGTAACACCCTATCTCAAGATTCTTAATCACATCTGCAAAGTCCCTTTTGCTCTATCAGTTCTAGCTTCCCACTTTCAGCAAGCCCAAAGGATATTTTAATTTTGTCCCCATGTGGCATAAGAGTACAAGCTCCTTTCCTAGAGGCCAAAAAGCTACTACAGAGTAGCTGCAGCCTTGTTCATGTTTTCTGCTCCGAATTTTCATCCTCTGTTTTTCCTAGTCTCCCTGGATTTTCTTCACTCTCTTTAGTTTTGGACTGTGAATTTTAAAAAGATGCTTTCATAGCATCTTTAAATCAAGCATTTTTAGGTAGTTTCTAGTGGGAGAGATTTCAGGTTATCTAATGTGCCATATTGCCCCAGTTGGCATTGCTTATATTAGTAAGGTGATAATGACTTTAACAAGACATGCAGTCTGTTTCTTTGTTTTCCTATTATCCTTTAATTTAAAAGGCTTTTAATGTCAATCAAAACCCCTCAGTGAATCTCATCTTTGAAAAGTCAGTTAATTGTGATTAAAACTCAGTTTCTTCATATGAACATTCCGTTCTAGTCTGATATCGACAAGCCATGCCTTTTTTCTTTAATCTGAATCAGCATGTCTTCGTTTACAGCTCTGTCCCCACTGTTCAGCCAGACCTGGTTTTTCCTTGCCTCCCTTCTTGACTGTCTGCTGAAATTCTCCCTCATTTTAAAATTTTCTGTGTTTCTGCTTATCTCATTTGAGCTAAAGGCATATAGATAATCTTCTGTACCAAGCTGTTATCTTTGGACTTCATTTTACAACTCCCTCCCTTCCTCCCTGTGATAATATGTGAATGTGATTTAAAACCAATCACATACTACCTAAGGGATTATAATGACAACCAGAATTCAGTGCAATCCCTTCCTATCCCTAGTCGTGCTTTCCAGAGCACTCAGAGAGTGCATATTGTATACCAGACTTTTTATATAAACGAACACCTATGAATTAATTCGTTCTTATAACAACCGCATTTTACAGATGAAGAAATTGATACACAAAGAGCTTATGCAACTTGTTCAGGACAATACATCTATTAAATGGCATCATTTGAACCAGGCAGTCCGGTTTTAGAATCTACTTGTTATTGCTATGCTATACTGTCCTTAGTTTTAGACTAAAAATTATTTTCCTTTAGACTTTAAAAAAAATAAATTTTACTGTGTATATTTGAGTTTTACAACATAATGTTATGGTAGGGGTCCCCAACCCCTGGGCTACTGGCCCGTACTAGTCCGTGGCTTGTCAGGAACTAGGCTGTACAGCAGGAGGTGAGTGGAGGGCGAGTGAGCATTACTGCCTCCTGTCAGATTAGCTGCGGCATTAGATTCTCATAGGAGCACAAACCCTATTGTGAACCTTATGTCCAAGGGATCTAGGTTGTATGCTCTTTATGAGAATCTAATGCCTGATGATCTGAGGTAGAACAGTTTAATCCCAAAACCATTCCCCTGTCCCCCCAGTGCGTGGAAAATTGTCTTCCACAAAACCGGCCCCTGGTGCCAAAAAGGGGACTGCTGTGTTATGGAATACATATAGATAGTAAATTAGTTACTATAGGGAAGCAGATAAACACATCTGTCATTTCACAGTTACTTTTGTTAATTGACAAGAGTAACTAAAATCTACTTATTTAATGAAAATCTTTAATACAGTCATAGCTTGCTTAATGACAGGGAAATGTTCTGAGAAATGTGTTCCTAGGCCATTTTGTTGTGTGAACGTCATAGAGTGTACTTACACAAACCTAGATAGTATAGCCTATTGTATACCTAGACACTATGGTACAACCTGTTGCTCCTAGGCTACAAACCTGTATAGCATGTTACTGTACTCAGTACTGGAGGCAATTGGAACACAGTGGTATTTGTGTATCCAAACATATCTAAACAGAAAAGGTACAGTAAAAATACAGTATTATAATCTTATGGAACCATTGTTATTATGTGGTGTGATATATATGTGGTCCATTGTTGACCAAAATGTTATGTGACAACATGGCTATAATACAGTTTTATTAGCTGTGGTCCTCATGTTGTACCTGGACCTCTAAACTTATTCTGCATAGCTGCTATTTTGTATCTTTTGACCCATATCTCCCCTTCCTGTTCTCCCAAAATAACCATGGTAACCACTGTTTCATTCTCTATTTCTGTGTATTTGAGCTCTTTTATTTTTTGAGACTGAGTCTCACTCCATCACCCCAGCGGGAGTGCAGTGACCAATCATGGCTCATCGCAGCTTCAACTTCCCAAGCTTTTAAGCTCTTTTATTTTATTTTTTGAGACTGGGTCTCACTCTGTCACCAGGCTGGAGTTTCTCCATATTGCTTTGGTTATTTAGGATTTCTGTGGCTCTATATGAATTTTAGGATTTTTTTTTTCTATTTCTGTGGAGGATGCCGTTAGAATTTTGATAGGGATTGGGTTAAATCTGTTTATTGCTTTGGGTAGTATGGCTGTTTTAACAATATTAATTATTCCTGTCTATGAACATGGGATATCTGTCCATTTATTTGTGTCTTCTTCAGTTTCTTTCATCAGTGTATTATAGTTTTCAGTCTACAAACCTTTAACCTTCTTGGTTAAATTTACTCCTAAGTATTTTTTTTTTTTTTTTGATGCTATCATAAATGGAATTGTTTTCTTGATTTCTTTTTCAGCTGGGTTATTGTATATAGAAATGTTACTGATTTTTGTATGTTGATTTTGTATTTAACTTTGCTGAATTCATTACTTCTAGCAGTGTTTATATTTTCTGTGGAATCTTTGGGGTTTTCTGCATTTAGGAACATGTCATTTGCAAATAGAGATAATCTTACTACTTTCTTTCTGCTTTAAATGCCTGTTTATTTCTTTTTCTTGTTTGATGGCTCTTGCTAGTACTTACAGTACTATGTTAAATAAAATTTTGTATTTTAGAAGTCAACATATTTTAAAGGAAATAGTTCATTTCTTCTAGCTTCCAGTATTGTCATTGAGATGTCTTATGCGTCACTGATTCCAGATCCTTGATATATTCTTATCTTTTTCTCTCTGGAAACTTTGGGCATATTGAATGTCTTTACTGTGGTGTTTTGAAATTTCACAGTTATGTAACTTGGTATGGCGTTTTTTTTTTTTTTTTTTTTGAGATGGAGTCTCGCTCTGTCGCCCAGGCTGGAGTGCAGTGGTGTGATCTCGGCTCACTGCAATCTCCGCCTCCTGGGTTCAAGCAATTCTTGTGCCGCAGCCTTCCGAGTAGCTGGGATTACAGACATGTGCTACCACGCCTGGCTAATTTTTGTATTTTTAGTAGAGACAGGGTTTTGCCATGTTGACCAGGCTGGTCTCAAACTCCTGACCTCAGGTGATCCACTCACCTTGGCCTCCCAAAGTGCTAGGATTATAGGCATGCGTGCCCGGCTGGTTATGGTCTTTAACATTTTTTTTTTTTTTACTAAAAAAAAAAAAAGTCCGTAAAGAGATGGGGTTTTCCTGTGTTGCCCAGGCTGGCTTTGAACTCCCAGGCTCAAGTGCTTCTCCTGCCCCAGCCTTCTGAGTAGCTGGGATGTGTATACCACTGTACTTGGCAGGTATTGGTCATTCATTTATTTAATTTTTAAATTTTTATTATATTGATTGATTGGCAGACAGGCTCTTGTTCTGTTGCCCAGGCTGGAATGCAGTGGTGCAGTCGTAGCTCACTGCAGCCTTGAACTTCTGGGCTCAAGTGATCTGTCCTGCCTCAGCCTCCTGAGTAACTAGGACTACAGGTGCGTGCCACCACCCTTAGCATTTTTTTTTTTTTTTTTTCCCAAATAGAGGAAAGCTCGTGCTATGTTGCCCATGCTTGTATCAAACTTTGGCCTTAAGCCATCCTCCCGCCTTGGCTTCCCAAAGTGCTACGATTTACAGGGCTAAGCCACCATGTGGTATTGGTCTTTTAAGAATACATTGTGCTGGCACTTGGTGAGCTCTTTTTAATCTGAAGATGTGCTACTGCATTTTTGGAAGATAATATTCTTTGATTATTTCTTTTCCATTGTATTCTCTGTTCTTTTTTTTTCCTAAGTGCTCCATTCAGATACTAGACTTTTTGTGTTAATATTTTACTGTTACTTTCCTTCCTAATTTTCACCTCTTTGGGAGACTTCCTAAGCTTTAAATTCCAGTCTGTTGTGAGTTTTTATTCTTTTTTTTTTTTTTTAACTTTTTAAGCGTTTTCTTGTCCTTAGTTCCTTTTTTATAAACTGAAACTTAATGATTAGTTTTTTTTCTGCAGTTAAGTTCCTTTTCCTTTATTTTTTAAAATTTTTAAAATTTTTTTGAGATGGAATTTTGCTCTTGTTGCCCAGGCTGCAGTGCAATGGCACGATCTCGGCTCACTGCAACCCCTGCCTCCCAGGTTCAGCCGATTCTCCTGCCTCAGCCTCCCAAGTAGCTGGGATTACAGGCATGTGCCACCACGCCTGGCTAATTTTTTGTATTTAGTAGAGACGGGGTTTTACCATATTGATCAGGCTGGTCTTGAACTCCTGACCTCAGGTGATCCACCAGCCTCGGCCTTCCAAAGTGCTGGGATTACAAGCGTGAGCCCACACCTGGCCTCTTATTTTTATTTTTTAAAGTATTATTCTATTCCCTGCAAAATCTATTTTTTTCCAGGTTTTTTTTTTTCTGTTTTGTTTTGGGGTCTCCCCCTTTATGAAATGTTGCCCTCAGATAGTCTGGTGATTCTTGGCTTTCTGTTTGTATTTAAGAATAAGAGACTAAAATGCTTAAGTAGAAACTCTTCAAGTGTGTGACAGAGTCTATTAATTGGTGGTGTGACATGGCCACCAATTGATAGCCTCTGGCAATTGGTGGCCATATCATGTTGGTGGATGAATCACACCACCAATTGATAGCTTTTGTCATATACTTAAAGATGGGGGCACCTCCAACTTTCATCGTATGGAAGTCTTTTCTCTTGTGCCATTCTGTATCTGCAGTGGAGAATCTTCTAATTTCCTTCATGAGAGTCACATTCTTAAGGGAGAACACGGTGAGTGGAAAGACTGGGAACTTCATTGTTCGATTTGCAGATACTCAATTCTTCAGCTTTTTGTTGTTTCTCGCTTTTAAAAGAAAGTTCTATTGAAATATAATTAACATCATGTAATTCATCTGTTTAAAGTATACAGTGCATTAGGTTTTGCTGTGTTCACAAAGTTATGCATACGTTACCACAATCAATTTTAGAACATTTTCATTTCCCCAAAAAGAAACCCCATACCCCTCAGCTAATCACTCCCAATCATAGCATCCCCTCTCCTTCCAGTCCTAACAATTAGTCATCTGGTTTTTGTCTGTATAGATTTGCCTACCATGGGCATTTCATGTGAATAGATTCAAGCAATATGTGATCCTTTGTGCTTCTTAGTATGATATTTTCAAGGTCCATGCATGTTGTAGCATGCATTAGTACTTTATTCCTTTTTATTTCCAAGTAACATTCTGTTGTATGGATAGACTACCTTTTCTTTTTCTGTTCATCATTTTATTTGATAGACATTTGGGTTGTTTCCACTCTTTGTTACGAATAATGCTGCTGTGAACAATTGTGTACAAGTTTTGCATGGACATATGTTTTCAGTTATACTGGTTGTATACCTAAAAGTGGAATTGCTGGATCGTATGGTAACTCTTGTTTAACTATTTGAGGAACTGCTGACTGATTGCCCAAATGGCTGTCCCATTCTATATTCCCATCAGCAGTGTATGAGCATTGCAGAGAAACACTTCTTTTGTCTTCACATCCTTACAGACTTGTTTTGTCTAGTATTATTTTTTTGAAATAGGGCCTTGCTATGTTGTCCAGGCTGGCTTCAAACTCCTGGACTCAGTTGATCCTCCTCCATCAGCCTCCTGAGTATCTTGTACTAGAGGCATGTGCCACTGCACCCGGCTCTATTTTTTTTGATTATAGCTATCCTAGTGAGTATGAAGTGGTATCTTATTGTGGTTCCTCATTTAAAGAACCTGGCTTTCAGAGGCTGTTTCTTTTAGGACAAATTGCCTTTCTGTGTGCAGATGTTTTAAATTCTGCTTCTATTAGGATGAGTTAGCTGCCTTGCCTTGATTTGTTTTCTGATATTCAGAGATTTGTTGGAAATACTTGTCCCTTATCCCTCTAAAAAATGTGTATTTGTGTGTGTGTGTGTGTGTATAAATAAATGAATCCTTTGGCAGTCATTTTGGTGACGTTACAGGAGGGAGAGACATCAGTGTGTAAATCCATCCTCAAAATTTAAACTGAAGTACCAACTTGTACTTTTAAATATCCTTTCAGTATAAATATCTCCAAATGTTGTCATTGCTTGTAAGAAGAATTATAGGACCAAAAATACTCCTATAATGAAGAAAGAAATAAGGGTGCCTAGAAAGGGCTACTACTAAGTGAATCCAAATCCTTTTGAAGTTTTTAGATTTGAGTCTTCTTTTTTGATAATATTGATTTGTGCTGCTTGTTTTGCATGCAATATACTTGGGGTATCTTAAGTGGACTAAGTAACAATTTCTTTTTCTTTTTCTTTTTTTTTTGAGACAGTCTCCCTCTGTTGCCCAGGCTGGAGTGCAGTGGCTCCATCTCGGCTCACTGCAAGCTCCGCCTCCCAGGTTCACGCCATTCTCCTGCCTCAGCCTCCTGAGTAGCTGGGACTACAGACGCCCGCCAGCACGCCTGGCTAATTTTTTGTATTTTTAATAGAGACGGGGTTTCACCATGTTAGCCAGGATAGTCTTGATCTCCTGACTTCATGATCTGCCCACCTCAGCCTCCCAAAGTGCTGGGATTACAGGCATGAGCCACCTCGCCTGGCCTCTTTTTTTTTTTGGAGACAGATTCTCATTCTGTTGCCCGGGCTGGAGTGCAGTGGTGTGATCTCAGCTAACTGCAACCTCTGCCTCCCGAATAGCTGGGATTACAGGCGATTCTTGTGCCTCAGCCTCCTGAGTAGCTGGGATTACAAGCAGTTTGCCACAATGCCTGGCTAAGTTTTGTATTGTTAGTAGAGACAGGATTTCGCCATGTTGGCCAGGCTGGTCTCGAACTCCCGTCCTCAAGCAGTCCACCCACCTCGGCCTCCCAAAGTGCTGGGATTACAGGCATAAGCCACCATGCCTGGCCCTAAGTAACAACTTCTAATGTCTAAGATTGCTAAGATGAATTGTATTTATTATTGGCTGTAAGCTTTTCTGGTTTCATATCATCAAGTAAACTCAGTTAAACACTTGAATAAGGACTGGGAAACAATAATTTATAAGCTAACGTATATTGATTTTTCTATATGCTAGACACTGTTGAAAATCCATTCTATATATTACCTCATTTAATCCTTACAATAACTGTGAAGTTGATAACGGTTTTTTTTGCTTGTTTTTACATCTCATCTGTATGGTAAGGAAACTGAGGCCTTAGGATGGTTAAGTAATTTATCCATGTTCACACGATTAGTAAATGGTACAACTAGCTATTAAATCGACACAGTTTGGTTCCTGAACTCAACTCTTAGTCATTAGACTATACTGCCTGACATATGTAGAGAATTTTATTTTACTTGTTTTTCATTTATTGAGACACGTTCTTGTTGTGTCACCCAGTTTGGAATGCAGTGGCATGATCACTGTTTACTGCATCTTTGACTTTCTAGGCTTAAGCAATTCTCCTGCCTCCTGTGTAGCTGGAACTACAGGTGTGAGCCACCTTGCCTGGCTAATGTAGTTATTTTTATTTTTATTTATTTTGGAGACAGGGTTGCTCAGGCTGGAGTGCAGTGGCACGAACTTGGCTCAACGCAACCTCTGCCTCCTGGGTTCAAGGGATTCTCCTGCCTTAGTCTCCTGAGTAGCTGGGATTACAGGTGCACCTGTCACTCCCGGCTAATTTTTATATTTTTTGATAGAGATGGGGTTTCACCATGTTGGCCAGATTGGTCTTGGACTCCTGACCTCAAGTGATCCACCCACCTTGGTCCCCCGAAGTGCTGGGATTATAGGCGTGAACCACTGCACCCGGCCTTTGCATGGCTAATTAAAAAAAAAAAATTTTTTTTTTTTTTAGAGACAGGGTCTCACTGTGTTGCCCAGGCTGGAGAATTTAAAATGTATCATCTTTTTAAGAAGGGAGAGACACTCATGAAATATTAAAACAAGTGTTAGTTGTTAGGTAAGGAGTAGTAGGTTGAAAAATTAAGTACAAATTCATGACCTGGTGCTTAGAAGATAAACTGTGATCTAATGTTCTATTAAAAGTTCATATTTAGCTTAGATTCTAGTTTGGATAAAAAATGATTATCACTAAATTAGGCAAAAAGGTTTCTTTTTTGAGGTGGGTATGTGATTACCACATAGAGTATTTTGTAGCTTATCTTATATAATTAAGCAGGCGAGGAGGAGACAGAAAAATGTCATGGGAAGTACTAAAAAATTAGGCATGGACCAGAATGTTAGTGACAGATTCAGTTTTTCCCAGGCTAAAATATTTCAGAATAATTCTGATCCAAGTGGTTTTTGTTTTTCCACCAGAGTCTGATTTTGCAGCTCATCTTTTCTAAATAGATCTATTTTATGGTGTGTATATGGGTCATTCTGAATCAAGTTAACTTCGAAGTTGATTGGGACCTTGTTTCAAGCTTATTGAACAAAGATCTGTAACACAGAATTTTGGGCATAAGGCCATTTCCAGAGTCTGGTCCAAATAAGCAATAACAGACAAAGATTGTCTCTTTCTTGGCTGAAGGCTTCCTCTGTGCAGCTTGTCTCAGGACTCTCTTCTTCTGCCCTTTTTATACCCCTCTCCTTTCTCTATTCAGGGCAAAAATATTTCGGTTTTCATTCTGTATTTTTTTAGCAAACATTTATTGTGTTTTTACTTATGTACAAGGTTCTTTGCTTAAAACGTATAATGCCCTCCCTGTAGTAGCAGTGGCAGTTGTGAGGATGATAGTAGGCCTTCTGAGATGATATTGTAGAAAATCCATGGAACATTAAGTAGTGTTGCTATGTCATACTTCTTTCCTGCCTGCCTTTCTGTCTTTTGGTGATTAAGAAGGATTTTTCTGGAAGATCTTTAAAAGAAGCATATGTATTCTTTTTATTTCCTCCAGAGTGACTAGGGAGAGAAAAAAGAACAAAATGAAAACCTATTTCTATACAGCAGTTTAAAATAATCATATCTTAAAAGATAATTTTAAAATCTTCACTGCTTTGGAGTTTATCATTTTATTTCTACATTTTAGAAAATGTTTTCCTCTCTAAATGTAATTGCTTTTAGAATATTTTAATGTTTCCTTTAGAACATTTACTTACCATACAATTAATTTTATTTATTCAATTCCCAATCTGCTTATTTTAATAAAAGCCTTGCTTGACCATTTAAAAATAAGTTTTCAAGATTGGCTTCCTAATTTCCATAATGTTATATTTAACTCTTAATTAGAGTTCAGCTTACTTTTATTCATGCTATTTTAGCTTTTCTCTAATCTCAGAGAAGGTGTTGTGTTTTCATGCCTTTTTCCCCTGGCTTATGCTGTCTGCTGTGCTTGGATTTTGACCTTTTCCCCCACTCTCCTTTCTTCTCTTTTACCTGCCAGATATGGCTGGCAAAATTGAGGTTTCTTTCATGGAGTCTTTTGAAGTTGCTTCAGGAATATTAATCATTCTTTTCTGTGTGCTATTCGTGTGTAATTAAAGACAAAAATTATACTTATTCAAAAGAATAAATGTAATATATGTTATGCATATACAATAATAAATCAAACATCTCTGAATCCATCATTAAAACTAAAAACTAGAAAATGACCAATTCTGTTTCTTTTCTCTGTATACTTCTCACCCACCACAAAAGGGATGTTTATCATTCCCTTGGACTTACCATTTTTTAAAAATCACATGTATGTGTATCACTAAACAATTATTGTTTAATTTTGCTTGTGTTTGGGCTTATAACAATGGATTCATCCTGTATGTACCCTAGCATGGCTTACTTTTTTTATTCAGCATTATAATTTCTAAGATTTTTCTGTATTACATATACATTAGTTCATTCATTAGTAATTTGTTCATTCTCATTAATGTATATAATGTATAATATTTCAAGTATAAATATGCCATTTATTTGCATTTAAATTTAAAGGATCTGGAGTTAGTTTTCTCCTATGGTTTAAGGTAGGGATCCATTTTCAGTGTTTTTTTCTGTATGGCAAAATATTTGCTCTACTCAAATAATACATTCTTTCTTACTGTGCTATCACTGTAAGATACCAAATTTCGTTATAAGCATGATTTTTTTTCCTGAATTTTCTCTTCTGTTGTATTGGTCCATTTATTTAACCCTGTAAGAACCCTACTATCTTCTTTACTATGGTTTCATAATATCTCAAGAGGCAAGTTACCCTCCTCCCTTCTAATTTTTCTTTTAGACCATATCTCAGCCATTCCTTCCCCTTTGCCCTCCCATATAAATTTAGAACCTTTTAAATCTCTGTTGGCATTTTTATTGGAATAAATTGAAGCTGTAGATCAGTTTGGAAAGACTTGGTATCAAGATAACTTGGGATAGAAGGGGGACGATCGGGTATATATGTGGTTGTGAGTTAGATGGGGGTGTGTTGTATCTGGTTTTGAAGACCATTTAATTTTTTTTTCCAGGTTTTTCTTTCAAACTCCTATCTCACTGTTTCCTTATTTCTTATTTATAACTAGAAGTAAAATATAATAGGGGAGAGAGTTTTTAGGGTTTTATTCAGGGTATTCTAGTGATTTTTACTGTAGAATATTCCTGTTGATTATCTTATGTTCCATATTGCCATTTGTCTCTCTCACAACTCTTGGTATGATTTTTGCTTGTCATATTGAGTCTGCCAAAAGCGTTTTCCACTTGTATTGTATTTGCTCTATTTTTTTTTTTGGAGACTGAGTCTTACTCTTACCCAGGCTGTAGTGCTGTGGTGTGATTGTGGCTCACTGCAGCCTTGACCTCTTGGGCTCAGGTGATCCTCCCACCTCAGACTCCTGAGTAGCTGGGACTACAAGTGTGTACCACCATGCCCAGCAAGTTTTTTTGCATTTTTTGTAGAGACGGGGTTTCACCATGTTGCCTAGGCTAGTCTCGAACTCCTGTACTCAAATGATGCATTCTCCTTGGCTTCCCAAAGGGCTGGGATTATAGGTGTGACTCACTGAGCACAGCCACTATTAGCTCTAGATTACGCCTCTTGCATTACCCAAATTCAGAGGCTTTGTTTGCTGTGTATTGGACTAACTACAACTATGTCATTTTTACCATCTCATTGCAGTACAATTTCATTTTATGTGATAAAAATACAACATAAGTGGTCACTTCTGCAGTACGTACACTAAAATTGGAGCAATACAGAGAAGATTAGCATGCCTCCTGTGCAAGGATGACATGCAAATTCATGAAGTGTTCCACATTTTTCTGACAAAGGTCTAATATCCAGCTTCTATAAGGAACTTAAACTTACAAGAAAAAAAAGACCATTAAAAAGTGGGCAAAGGACATGAACAGAGAACAGACACTTCTTAGAAGACATACGTGCGCGTCCAACAATCATATGAAAAAGAATTCAACATCACTGACCATTAAAAAATGCAAATAAAAACCACAATGAGATTCCATTTCATACCAGTCAGAATGGCTATTATTAAAAAGTCTATAAAATAACAGATGCTGGTGAGGTCGTGGAGAAAAAGGAACGCTTTTATACTGTTGGTGGGAATGTAAATTAGTTCAACTATTGTGGAAAACAGTGTGGTGAATCCTCAAAGACCTAGAGACAGAAATACCATTTGACCCAGCAATCCCATTACTGGGTATATATCCAAAGGAATATAAATTGTTCTGTTATAAAGACACATGCACATGTATGTTCACTGTAGCACTATTCACAGTAGCAAAGATGGAATCAATCTAAATGTCCCATCAGTGATAGACTGGATAAAGAAAAAGTGGTACATATATACCATGGAATACTATGCAGCCATCAAAAAAGAATGAAATCATGTCTTTTGCAGGGACATGGATATAACTGGAAGCCATTATCCTTAGCAAACTAATGCAGGAACAGAAAACCAAATACTGCATGTTCTCACTTATATGTAGGAGCTAAATGATGAGAACACATGGACACCTAGAGGGGAACAGTGCACACTGGGGCCCACTGGATGGTGAAGGGTGGGAAGAGGGAGAGGATCAGGAAAAACCTAATGGATACTAGGCTTAATACTTGGATGATGAAATAATCTGTACAACAAACACTCATGACACATGTTTACCTATGCAACAAACTAACACATCTTACTTATGTACCCCTGAGCTTAAAAGTTAAATAAAAACATAAAATATTACTAAAATACAGAAAATCCCTTTTAAAATGTGTAGATTTCCCTCACATTAAAAATTTTGTGAACCACTGCATAATTTCAAAACTGAACAGGGGAGTAGTTAAACAATGTCTTTTATTGTCATTTGATGTTTAGCCAGGAAACGGAAACACCATCATTTGTTATACTTCTTGAATTTTGTGAGCTTTGAATTATATAAAGCATATGTAATTCAAATGTGTGTATGTATTCAAGCTTTAAAAGGTATTCACCCGTACGTGTTCATTCTATTGGTTACTTCCAAATTTGTTTCATGTACATTCTATTTTGATTTTGTCTTTTCTCCTTCAGGTGCTGATGCATCAAGCATGGTCTTCATTTATTGAGAACTTGTCTTTGGGTTGTTATCTTTTCTCTAGTTAGTACTTTTGATACCCCTACCTCTAAGATCCACTTTCTTTTTTCTTTTTCCTTTTCCCTGGTGTCCTGGTGCTTGAGGATAGAACTGGCAGACAGGAAGCTGCATGGCACCAAAGACATGCTAAAGGGGGCCAGAGCTCTTCCCTTTGCCTCTGTACATAACAGGGAGTAGGACTACATGCCCAGTTCCTGCCAAGAAAATGAGGATCCACTTTTTTTTTTCCAAATGAATTTTAGCATTTGTTTACCTTGGAATCAGTTGAGTTTTCAAACTGCTGGTATGTTTTGTGTGTGTGTGTGTGTTGAATTTTAGCATTTGTTTACCTTGGAATCAGTTGAGTTTTCAAACTGCTGGTATGTTTTGTGTGTGTGTGTGCGTGTGTGTGTGTGTGTGTGTGTGTGTGACAGAGTCTGGCTCTGTTGCCCAGGCTGGAGTGCAGTGGCGCGGTCTCGACTCACTATAAGCTCCGCCTCCCGGGGTTCACGCCATTCTCCTGTCTCAGCCTTCTGAGTAGCTGGGACTACAGATGCCCACCACCACTCCCGGCTAATTTTTTGTATTTTTAGTAGAGATGGAGTTTCACCGTGTTAGCCAGGATGGTCTTGATCTCCTGACCCCGTGATCCACCCACCTCGGCCTCCCAAAGTGTTGGAATTACAGGCTTGAGCCACTGCGCCCGGCCTCAAACTGCTGGTATCTTAAGACTGGCCTTGAGGAGTTCTTCAAAATTGTATTGCCAGTGGCAAAACTGGAGATTGGAACCTAAATCACATTCATCATATTTCAAATACATAATGTGATACATTCATGTTTTCATATTAATATTTTAGAAATGCTTTATCTTAATTGCAGAGTTGTAGATAGGATAGTTTGATAAATAAGATTCAGATTTATTAATTTTTAGTACTTTTTTAGTTTCTAATATGCTATTCCCATTTTATATAAGCTGTATTAATCTGTTTTCACATTGCTGATAAAGATATACCTGAAACTGGGAAGGAAAAGAGGTTCAATTGGGCTTACAGTTCCACATGGCTGAGGAGGCCTAAGAATCATGCCAGGATGCAAAAGGCACTTCTTACATGACGGCAGCAAGAGAAAATGAGAAGGATGCAAAAGTGGAAACCCCTGATAAAACCATCAGATCTCGTGAGACTTATTCACTACCATGAGAACAGTATGAGGGAAACTGAACCCGTGATTCAAATTATCTCACTGTGTCCCCCTGACAACACGTGGGAATTATTGGAGTACAATTCAAGATGAGATTTGGGTGGGGACACAGAGCCAAATATTATAAGCAAAATGAAATTTTAATTAATTAAAACTTGTATAAAATTTTATATCCAGTAAGCAAAAGAGTTAGTATTCAAACATAATTTTCTAATTTCAAGTTTGCAAGCTTTTTTTTTTTTTTTTTTTTAAACCAGTGGGTCTAAGAATTGCTATAGGGTAATCTCCTGGGCCATCTAGTTCTTCTCAACTGGGGTTACTCTGATTTTGACTCTCATACATTAAGACTAAAAGCTTATTATTATTATTTTTTAATGTCAGACTGCTGCTTTTGCTATGTAAAGTTGAAGAAAAATGTATGAAAGTAAGGAAATTCAAGTATGAGAAAGAATTAGTCTCTCTGAAAAAGCTAACTCTCGCTTGGTGAACATATGCATGCTGTTGTTACACAAATGTTCCAAACCTGTTCCCTTCTCTACCCGCTTTATTTGGTCACCCTGCCATATGGAGGGTTGTGCTTTGCTGGACATGTTGTGTTTTGGACTTTTATGATTCAGAATTGAGAGAATGGAGAGAGAGTAGACCAGAGTAGAATTTTTCAGGTAATTTGAAATTGTGTCCTGAATAATTCTGCAGAGTGTGAGTGAAGTAGGAAGGGTGAAAAAAGGATGATTTTAAGGAGGAGAGTTGTGGATTCCATCATGCTTGAGAAAAACAGGGAAAGAACAAGACATTTTGAATTACTTTTTCCTTTGAGGACTGGGGACCGTGTGGGATGCTCTTTTAATAGGGTTTAAACAGGTGAAATGTACACATTTTTAATTTTGTTTTCTCAAGTTTACTTCTTTTGTAAAGCTCTCCATGGTTACACCATAGAGAACAGACTGGATAAAGGCCAGATTGGGTACAAGTGGACCAATTAGAAGACTGTTGCAATAGCCAAGGTGAGAGATGGTAGTAGATTGAGTAGGATTAAAGTGTTAGAAACAGATTTTTGGTATTTAAAGGTAAATGTGACAGGATTTAGTAAAATTAAACATGAAGTAAATGCTAGATGTCTGACTTACATAAACTAATAGAGAATTGAAGTAGGAACATTGAAATAGGATTGAGTGGCCTGTGTATTTGATTTTGAACATGTTCACTTTAAGCTACCATTCAAATATCTGAGAGAATGTCAGTTTTATACATGAACTTACAGCTTAGATGAGCATTCTTGAATAGATAAATAAAAGTTTGTATGTATATATGGTAATTTAAGCCTGAATGTGGACGAATTTACTGAGGGGTTATAAAGAGGAAAGTGAACCTGGAGACACTGTCTGTAAGATGACCTTACAAAGGAGACAGAGAATGAGTGTTTGGGAGAGGTAGAAACAAACCTAGGTAAATACTGGTCCATCTTTTCCAACTTCCAATGAAGTCTCGGTATTTTCCCCTCTATGGAGTTAGGGATTCCTCAACTTAATTCTGTGTTGAGCAGAATTGAGCTAAAATTTGTACGAATGCTGGACCTATTAGAAAAGGGAGGAGTTTAAAAGATGTGTGGAGAGGCTGGGTATGGTGGCTCATGCCTGCAATCCCAGCACTTTAGGAGACTGAGGCGGGCAAATCACTTGAGGTCAGGAGTTTGCCACCAGCCTGGCCAACATGGTGAAACTCCATCTCTACAAAATATACAAAAATAAGCCGGGTGTCGGGGCACATGCCTGTAGTCCCAGCTACTTGGGCAGTCATGAGACATGAGAATCGCTTGAACCCGGGAGGCAGAGGGCACAGTGAGCTGAGATCGCACCACTGAACTCCAGTCTGGGCGACAGAGCAAGACCCTGTCAGAAAAAAAAAATAAAATAAAATAAAAAGTGTAGAGAGGCATTCTACAAAAATGCGGCCCTTTACATTTTGTAACATCAATGATTGTATCAGATAATCCTCAGAATTACTTGGGGATGGGGATGGTCAGAATGTGTGAATTGTTTCACTATAAAAACAGCTTTTTCAAGAACTGTTAAGAGTCAGATTTTGCCCTCCATGCAAGCTAACATCTTTTGTAGATGCTGGTATAAGACAGAAGACTTCTGGACCAGAGACACAGGACTTTATTACTGATGAGAATAATGGGAGCCAGAGTGTTACCATTTGTGCCAGTTTCCCAAACCCACTGCTCCATAGAGGAAGGTGAAAGGGGCTGAGTGATGCATTTGGTGATGCCTTTCCTGTAATGCACTGCAGTCTGTTACAGGAGAGGGACTACCAGTTTAGGGAACCCAAACTTTGATAATAGGTAGTAAGTTGTAAGCCTACCTGACCTTCATTCACCCTGGAGGGAGATGACATTTTTTTTTTTTTTTTTCCAGACAGAGTCTCGCTCTATCCCCCAGGCTGGAGTGCAGTGGCATGATCTTGGTTCACTGCAACCTCCACCTCCCAGGTTCAAGCTATTCTCATGCCTCAGCACCCCTGCAAGTAGTTGAAACTACAGGTGTGCGCCACCGTGCCCGCCTAATTTTTGTATTTCTAGTAGAGACGGAATTTCACTGTGTTGACCAGGCTGGTCTTGAGCTCCTGACCTCAGGTGATCTGCCTCACTCAGCTTCCCAAAGTGCTGGGATTACAGGCGTGAGCCACCATGCCCACTGGAAATGACGTCTTTATTGTACTAGACAGCAAACAAACCTGCCTTTTGCTCCTGAGGGAGACACTGTTTCTTGATCCCTCAAGACCATTCCTTATATAATACAAACATATGTAACAAATTGGTATGGTACAAAAGTAATCAGTCCCTCTACTCGCAACAGGTACAGAGACATGAAAGACTCAAGTATAATTGCCTTCCAACAGTATTCTACCTTCATTTCTATACCTTCTTGGCTTCTGGTAAGATTTCCTTCCCACGATTATACAGCTTCACTGGTCACTCTGATTAGTCTTACCGACAGAGCCTGGGACCAGATCCGTTCAGTTTTTCTTATAACACATTTCATTAAAGTTACTATCAACAGGATAGCAGGATGAGGCCAGACTGCAATATGACTTCAATTATGCTCCCCAGGGTCCGAGACCCAGCCAACAGAACAAATGCAATAAACCTTTAGGGTCTACCTAAGAGAGCCAGGTGGTGGCTTTCTCTTTGTTTCTGCTCTGACTTTACTCTTGGCCCAAGGCATTAATCTAGTTACTGCAGAGTATATAGCACAGATTTGGCCTTGGTCTACAAAGAGGAAGTGTAGGGCTATTCTTTTATCTGTAAAAATCCTGGTTAGTGATTTGAGACTGTCCTGAATGCCTCTAGGCCCAAGGTGATGTCATTGATTGCTTTAGCTAAAGTCCAGAACAAATTTCAAATAAACTTTTCTAATTGGATGACTCCCATTATAGCGATTATTCCCTTGGTGTGCAAGTCATCACATTTTCTGAAGGGAGGCAATGCCTGACTTCCAAACAAGAAATACTCCCAAGGACTCTGTGCCTATAAAGAATGTGTTGTTTATATTGTCCTACTTCTGCCCCTCCGACACACTCCCCCCCCCACCACCTCCCAGTTATGTGGGACCTACTTTTAAGTCAGAGGGCACAGGCTGATGGTTTCTCCAATGTGGCCTCCCTGATGGCTGGTAAACCTTAGGGTTCCGAGTTCAGTATGAATACTTCTCTAGTACTTGTTTGTGGAGAGACTGCCTGAAGGCAATCAGTCCAATCTGTCCTATTTATTATCTATGCCACCAACTCGATGGCATTCATCTGTCCCTTGAAATGACTGTGCCTTGAAAAGACGCCTGAAGTTATGGACAGGTGTTTCATGTGGGAGATTTGGGAGCTTGGACCATCTGCTGCTGCTTCGGAGAGACTGTGCAGTTAAGGAGAATGATGATTGAGTAGTGATCAAAGCTGTGTGGCGGGGTAGGGGCAGACCCAGTAGTCAGTTAAATTTGAGGTTTTGCACATTTGCAGAGAAATGTCCTTTGTGAGGGATTATTCTAAAAGACAGATCACTAATGTCCCTCCTTTTCCTTCCCAACATCTAAGGTGTTTTCCCCACAGGTGCCAGACAGGGTTGTTGTACTCCTTCGACTGCCACAAAATCAGTGTGTCCCATTCCAGTAGCTAGCTTTACCTTTTTTCCAGTCATCTCTGACTCAAACCCAGACCTTTTTCTGGAAGGGCCAGGTGCAAGAGCGACAAAGGTTCTTTTTGTTAAACTTACAGAGACCCTTTTATGTCTCCTACTTTAGTCCACATGAGCCACCCTAGGGGAAGCAGTATACTTAACTAAGTGGTCATTATTATTTAAGACCAAGGAAATCCAGCAAGAAAATCCAGATTGTCAATTCCAGGTGGCTGAAGCTGAATTAGGTTTATACCAAAGACCTCCTTTTGACTGGATTGCCACCCAGAGAGTAGACCAATCAAGCTAGCCTGGGATTTTCATTAGAGGAAAGGGAGAAGCATCATGCTTAGAAATGGTCAGGGTGGAATCCCAGTTGGCCAGGAGCTGTTCTCTTCCTGGAGACAGCCACATTTAGCGACTAAACTGCTGTACTCCTGTGTAGACGAGGAGGAGGTGACAGAGGTATACTCAGAAATCTTTTGAGATGGTTAAAATTTTTTAAAAAATTGTGGCAAAATACATATATGATTACCATCTTAACCATTTTAAGTGTACTGTTCAGTAGTGTTAAGTATAGTTACAATGCTGAGCAACTAATAATCTCTAGGACTCTTTTTATCTTGTAGAAATTAAACCCTATACCCATTAAACAACAAGTGTCTATTGAACTTTCCTCCCCCAGGCAACCACTATCTCTACTTTCTGTCTTTATGAATTTGACTACTCTAGTTACCTCATATAAATGGAATCATACAATATATGTCTTTTTGTGACTGGCATATTTCACTCAGCATAATGTCCTCAAGGTTCATCCATATTGTAGCATGTGTCAGAAGTACCTTCACTGTTAAGTCTAAATACTATTCTATAGTATGTATATATCACATTTTGTGCATCCATTGATCTGTTGATGGATAGTTGGATGTTGTGAATAAAGCTGCTAGGTGACCCTGCTTTCAGTTCTTTTGGGTATATACCTATAATTGGAATTGCTGGGTTGTGTGCTAATTCTGTTTTTAATTTTGTGAGGAATCTCACTATACTATGTTTCACAGTGACTGCAAGTGCACGAGGGCTCCCGTTTCTCCTCATCCTGATTTTTTTATTATAACCATCATTGTGGATGTGAGGTTGTGTCACATTGTGGTTTTGATTTGCATTGCCCTCATGATGAGTGATATTGAGTGTCGTTTCATGTGCTTATTGGCCATTTGCCTGTCTTCTTTTTTTTTTTTTTTTTTTTTTGAGATGAAGTCTCACTCTGTCGCCAGGCTGGAGTGCAGTGACATAATCTCGGCTCACTGCAACCTCTGACTCCATGGTTCAAGCGATTCTCCTGCCTCAGCCTCCTGAGTAGCTGGGACTACAGGTACATTCCACCATGCCCAGCTAATTTTTGTATTTTTGGTAGAGACGGGGTTTCACCATGTTGGCCAAGATGGTCTCCATCTCCTGACCTTGTGATCCGCCCGCCTAGGCCTCCCAAAGTGTTGGGATTGCAGGCGTGAGCCACCGTGCCCAGCTTCTGTTTGCCTGTCTTCTTTGGAGAAATGTCTGTTCAACTCTTTTGTCTATTTTTGAGTCGGGTTTATTTTTGTTGTTGAATTTTTTGAGATGATTTCTGATAAGGCTATTGTAGCACTAAGCAATATAAGATGCTTGTGGATGGTAGAGTGTCAGATACTTTGACTAACAGCTCATTGTTGAGTGACTTTTGTGATAAAAAGTGTATCGTCAGATTGCAAATGATGTGGAAAGTAAAAATAGGACACAGATTAGTATCAAGGACCACAATAGTATGGCTGCAGTCAGCTGATTGAACTGGAATAGCAGTACCAGACCCTGGAAAAGTGTCATCAACAGTGAGACACCACTGATAACCTGAAAAAGGTTGTCAGAGGTCTGATGCAACCAATCTGCCATTAGCATGTGATGTGGTTCCTCTCACCATGAGACAAATGAGTCCTTTTCCAGGACTCACAAGTCTGGGATGAGGTGGCAGCCTCTGCATCAGGAACATAGAGTCTTTTACTTTGTATCCACTCTATGATGATAGATGTGTTGCTGTGTCTTGTATGATGATGGATCCAGCAGCAGTGGTAGCAGCCTTAACAGTGCAGTTTGATCAGTAGCTTGATTATAATTGGTCTCATCAGACAATGGATTCTTACCGTAACCATCTGTATTAGTGACCCAGATGGTTTGATCAGCAACTACAATTGATCTCCATGGTTTATGTCTTAATATGTCATTCTGTAGTTTTCCTAGTGGCTGACGAAATAGCTAGCCTGTTGGTAATAGCCTGATAGTCAGTAAAAATATAACAAGGTTTTCAAGGGGAATATTGGCCAGATCTGTGAGAATGTCCTTGAGTTTTGCTGGTGGAACAAAGCAACCACACCCATTTTCAGTTCTGTATTATGGGCACTGGAGTTTACAGCCCACTAGGCACACAGGGTCTCCGCTTAGTTGAATAATCAGTGAAACAGGCCCAGGCATTTATGGAACCTTTGTGAATCAAGGGCCTCACTGAGCTAGCAGATTTGGTTTAGGTGGCAGAATGCTAAATCAGATGTTCTCAAAGGGAGAAGCTGCTACTTTTTCATGTAAAGCTGAGATGCCCTAGGGGCCATACTGGCTGCATTCTTGAATATTATCACTTCATGTGATGAGAGAGGCTTGTTGGGCCTTTCCCACTTTGGTAGTCATTGCATTTGAGTTGACTCGTTCTCTTTTCAAAAGAGGCATACTTAGTAGCTATGTCAGGGAGGCGTTGAATCCAAACCCACGAGTTACCTTCAGAAGAGGTTGTTCCTCTTGCCAGAGGGTCTACTCAGAAAAGTCATCTATGCTCAGACTTGTACTCAAACAGGTCATAAGGAATGTGGGGCCCCAGACTTACTAAAGCCTTTCTACATGGGCTCTTGACAGTGAGCATGATCTCCCTGGAGCTTATGAGCACTCACAGTTCAGCATGTAAAATATCAATACCACAATACACTCAGCAGTGGAAGCCACAAATAGTAGTACAGTGAATGGTCCAAAGAGCCCCACCCAAAAGGTCACAGTAGCATCCCTTCCCTACTTTGAACCCTACCCAGACCTCAGTATTGGAAGCTGGTAACTTATTCTTCCACAGGATGGGTATGAAGGTGCCTTGGGCTCCTGTATCCAACAGAACCGTAAAATGTTGAATCTGTGCTCTCCCCAAAGTTATGTAGCCTACCCAGGTGTGTGTGATCTTCAGTCTCCTTTAGGTACTTGGAGAACTTGGCCCCACTCCTAATCATCTTTCATTGTAAAGCAGCTGAGGTTGAGGGATGAGGGAGGCTGGGAGAGAGTAGCTTTGCACCAGTGAACACGAGACATTTACTTTCAGTTTTGAGTGGTACTATAGCTGTGTACTGATCAGTCAAATAAACCTGCAGTAATTTTGGTCCAACCAAAACCCTGTATTCTGTGCAAGATCATTATTACTTGAGCCCAGGAGTTCGAGACCAGCCTGGGCAACATAGTGAGACCTTGTCTCTACTAAAAATTATATTAAAGAAATTAGCCTGGCATGGTGGGATGCACCTGTTGTCCCAGCTGCTCAGGAGGCTAAGGTCAGAGGATTGCTTGAGTGCAAGAATTTGAAGATTGCAGTGAGCCGTGATTGTTTCACTGCATTCCAGCCTGGGTGACAGAGCAAGATGTTGTCTTACACACACAAAAAAGGTCATCATTATGGACGGTATCCATTTCTGTTTGGGAACACCTTGATCGAACAGCTACAGCTTTGTTGCTTTCTGGTGGGGGAAATGGGTTTTGTACCCTTTGGCTGACGGGCTTGAACTGCACAATGGCATCATTTTTTAGAAGTTTACCTTAATGTAGGCTCTTTGCTGCTCCATTGTTAAGATAATATCAAGATAAGATCTCTTAAATTCTTGCTTGATTTCAATACTAGGGCTACTGGAGTTTTCTAAGGCTGCAGGACTGACAGCAAGAATTATGTAGATTCTTTGAGCTAGTTTCTGATTCTCCAGTGAATCACCTTGATCCTCTTTTTAAACTCTATCTAGTACAGTAGGAGTCTGTAGACCGGTTGGTGTCCAAGGGAGTTTGTCTTAGGGAAATTTCCCCAAGAGTATCAAAGGTTCCTTGTAGTGGACAGGTTATACCACCAGAAAATGCTGAGGCCCTTCGTAGTCATCTTGAAAGGATTGAATGTTGACAAGGTAGACTGCAGTAGTCGCTGAGCACTAAGATAGCCAGCAAAATGCCATTCTTCTTTAACAAGCATTACATGCCTGAACAATGTAATTACATGCTCCTCATCTTCCAAGCAAACTAGCCAAATTTCTAAAGATTTGTTTGGCTCTGCCAACAATGATTGCAAATTTTCTTACTTTCAAACTCAGTGTAGATGCATGTCTTTGTAACTGTTGTCCAAAGGAAACAGAACCTTATGTGCCCCCATCTCCCGCTTCCCGACAAATCTTAGTCTGGAAGATTTCACGAGGCACACCTGCTGAGGCTGACTGTCAGCTTGATAAGGAAGTCCTCCCATCTGCAGGAGTGTTGACAATAACCAGGGCATCATTCAGGCTGTTGTCTTTGAATCTGTCTACTTCCTGGTACTTATCCTGAAACTTCATTTCAGCCTCATTAACAGGCAGTAAAGTGGAGGATCATTCATTGCCTGGTTGACCATACAATATGGACAACATGTTCATTAATGATTCTCGTGGACTTTTCTCAATTTCTGCTAACTGGTCTTTCCTTCCATTTCTAGAAAGCTTTGTCCCCATCAGCATTCTATTTTCATTGCCAGAACAATCGAAAATTGTGACGGTCCCAAGATTTATCCTTGTTAACTGATGAGTTAGGCTACCACAATTTCATGGATTCTGTTGGAAGACATGAGACTCCTGGATCAGAGACAAAGGACATCATTACTCATGGCAATAGTAGTAGCCAGAGTGTCAGCATTTGTGCTAGAAAACAGCCCCAATTTCCACAGGATACTGCAAAGAGCCAAGTGATGCCTTTGCATACACAGTTGTGTGCATTAGAGAAAAAGTACTCTCAATTTAGGGGACCACATCTTTTATAATGGGCAAAAAACCTTTCTCCTGGGGGGTTACATTAGCTTTATTATATTGGACAGTAAACAATTCTGCCTTTGCTTTCTAAGGAGATGCTGTATTTTCTAAGGCTGTTTACTCTATAAACATCCAGAACAAAGGGAGTTAGTGCATCTTCTCACAAGATGTACAGAAATGATAGATACTCATGGAGAGGTGTCTCTCTCTATCTTGGTTTGGAATTAGGATAGCATTTTTGATTAGAAGTTCTTTCTCATTTAAAAAGTTCTGATAAAATATGACAGAATTGTGACAGATTTGGTTCAAGCATAACATTGAACTGTTCTTTTCCCTGGGAGTACCTTTTCTTTTCTTTTTTTCCCCCTTTTCTGCTTCACTTCCTATCCTGGCCTCGTCCCACCTAGACTACCATAATTGCCCCTTAGTTGGTTTTACTCTCTGTAGTCTTGTTCTTTCTATCTTCAATACCTCTGCTAATGGGATCTTCTTAAAATGCAGAGGTGATCATGTCACTCAATTTAAATTTGTCATCACTTCCTTATAAAGCCAGATTTTAAGTTGTTGAGCAGTTGTATAATTATTTCTCATGTGCTGGCTACTGTCCAGTTTTAAGTTGGCAACTAAATTAAAAAAATATTTTTAAAAAACCTTGTAGGCCAGTCCTAGGTAGGCTGTGCCAAACAGGTGTCCAGGCTGCTTGCTGACAGTGTATATCTGCTCTTACCATTTTTCTCTCTTAAACCTTTGTCTGCAGGATGTTATTCTCTCTGCCTTTAATATTTTTCATATCCACTTCTTGACTCCTGTTTATCCTTTGAAACCTATGTACTCTATAAAGCCTTTAAATGAACCCTTTTCAACCTAGTTAATTGTCTTGTTCTCAGCACCTTTATAGTAATTTTGAATGAACTGTGCATGTGTCATTATAGCACTTGCTTCATTGTGTTGTAATTACTTTTTTGGGGGTGTGTATCAGGGGGGTTCTGCATCACACTGAATAAATAAAGTGTCAGCTACTCATACCAGGACAACTTTCCCGTTCTACACATACCAAATCTCTCTCTCTTTTTTTGAGACAGGGTCTCCCTCTGTTGCCCAGGCTGGAGTGCAATGGCACAATCATAGCTCACTGCAGCCTTGACCTCCCAGGTTGAAGTGATCCTCTCACTTCACGTCCCCAGTAGCTGGGACCACAGGTGCATGCCACCATGCCTGGCTGTTTTGTACGTTTTGTAGAGACAGGGTTTTGCCATGTTGCTCAGACTGGTCTTGAACTCCTGAACTCAAGCAATCCTCCTGCTTTTGGCCTAAAGTGCTGATATTGCAGGCGTGAGCTACCATGCCCGGCCCACATTACCAAATTGTTAGGAAAGAAAACTGCTTTCCAAAGAATTGTTTTAGAATCAAATCCATTACATTAATTGGTGTTTTAAACCACCACTAAACATTCTCTTCCTTTAGCCTAGTATAATTTAATAGTGTTCACTGGAAAGTAGACATGTGGTGTACAGTCCTGTGGTCCATCCTAAATATGGTCCAATGTATATGGATAGCAAATATATTATGCCAAATAATATTTTCTTGTTTTGTTCAAATTTAAAATATAGACTGTGGATATTCATAAAGAGAAAGTGGCTCGAAGAGAGATTGGTATTTTGACAACAAATAAGAATACGTCAAGAACTCACAAAATAATAGCACCTGCGAATATGGAGCGCCCTGTAAGGTATATTCGGAAACCCATCGATTACACAGTTCTGGATGATGTGGGCCATGGTGTCAAGGTAAGCATTTTATATTACATTAACAAACTAATTTGCATATCCAGTAAATATTTTGGATAGGAAATATTGTGGTAAAGATAATTGTAATTAATAGATTCTCTTTAGCAACTAGCATTATAATTTTCATACAGTTTTTAATATGCATTTTTACTAAGGTTGGGGTGTAATTTCATCAGTGGAATAGGCTATACTAAAAATGATATTAAAATTTGAAATGGTTATTAAACCATAAATCCTAGACAAATATCCATTTGTGTTGTGAATTCCATGTCTTTCTTTCTCTACTGAATATTTAAAAATAAAAATCTACATGCTTTTCAAAATTACTTTAGAAAATAATTTATAAATACTTTTATCATTTCATTTCTAAATATGTATATATATTTGTATACCTGTGTGTGTATGTAATGCCAGCAACTTATTAAAAAATGAAAATTGTATGTAATTTTGTCTTAACCCCCCACCCTTCTCCCTGCAAAAAAAAAAACCCCACAGATTTTCAGGAGAGAGATGATGTGTTGCCTGTGTTCATTTCTAAGCATGGAAAATTAGCTGATCTTGAAGGATACCTGTAGTGTGTCAGCTTTTTGGTATTTATGGGTCATTTTGCAAGCATTTGGAATGACCTAAATTCTTTCGCTGTCTCTGCTCAGGATAAACTATTCCTTTGAAATTTGGTATTTCCTTTCTAAGAGGACTGTTTGATTTGGATTCTGGTCTTCAGAATATTTTTTAAGTTGTTAAGGAGTCAGCTAGAATCTTGAAGCTTGTCCTAGCTGATTGATCTGACTGGTGCTGTTGCTAGATCTGTTACATTCTGGATTTTTTGGGGTTCCTGGTTGAGAGAGGAGTATAGCTGAAAGCATTAACCTTTATTCTATTCCTCTCTGAGACTATTGGAATCTTCTCTTCACTTTTTATGTCTGTAAATTTATATAAAATTGGAACACATTGCAAATGCAGAGGAGACTGCTTGTTTATTTCTTGTATTTTTATTCAGAGATGTGGCTAGGCTTGTATAAGAGCTGAAATTCAGTTTTAATTCAAGGTGCTTTAAACTAGACTGATCTCTGGTGTTGGAGTTTTGAGAATCTGGGGAAAATGTCTTTTGTGTTACTATCCACCTTGAGATTTAAAGAAAAACAATATGTTCATGCATGCATGTATGTATACATATATACCTGTATACGTGCACACATGCACGCACACACACTCACACTCACACCCACTTTTCCCCATTTTGCCTCACCTTGATTATTCCTACCAAAGCAGTACACATTCATTAAAAATTTTTTTCTGTCATTATAGTAGTGAATATCTTCTATTACCTCATCCCTCAACTAGTAGTTGTATTTAACAGTTCAAGACGTAGTACTTAGCTGAGTATAAGATGAATCCAAATTTTACAAGGAAGTTTTGGATGAGAAAATTTAACTATTTCATCGTATATGTGTAAGTGGGAGATATAAACAGCATAATATATGCTGAAAGTATAGGACTGTGAATTTTGGAAATCTGCTTTCTAGCCATAATATGGATACATTAGACACAAGGGTGGGGGGCTTTGTTTTTGTTTTTAGATTTTTTTATTGCAGTAAGATATACATAACATAAAATGACCATTTAACTCTTTTTAGGTGTATAGTTCTGTGACATTAAGTACATTCAGATTGTTATGCAGGCTATTTTAAAATATGTTTTTGGCGAGGGATGAAGGTGCATGGTCTGTGAGAAGAATATATTTTAGAAGCTGATTATTTGGCATATTTGTCTATAGTTTGTTTCTGTGACTGAAAAATACACACATACACACAATTGCTTCTCTCCAGCAGTCTTAATGTTGCTTTGTTTTCTTAGTTTTGTGTTCTCTCTAAAGGATCATTGTTGGCTTAAATATTTCCAGAGCGTTGTAGAGATGTGTGAAGGTAGAAATTTTGGTAGTAGTTAATGAACATTTGCCAGGCCAAAATTATTAGAAATTATTTGAGGATAGTGAGACATTGCTTACAGCTTTCAAATTATTTTTGTATCTTTTGCCCACTTTTCTGTTTAGAAGTTTGTTTTCTTACTGACTTGTCAGAGTCCTTTTTTTTTCTGTTTAAAGAGTTAGTAGCCACTCATATATTGGCAACTATTTACTCATATTGCTGTTTGGCTTTTGACTTTGATGTTTTTTGGTATTTAAAAAATATACATACAGAATTTTTAAAATTATATCTAAATATATTAATATTTTTCTTATAGCTACTAGGCTTTATGCTTATGATTGCCATACTCCAAGATTAATATTCCATTGCATTTTCTTATTTTGTGATATAAATTTTAGTGTTTTGGTATTTGTATTTAAATATACCTGGGTTTTATTTAAATAGTATTTACTGTGTTAATGCATTTTATGCTGTGAAATAAATGGTACATGTTAGTTTAATAGGAATTTAAAAATATGCAAAATATCCCAAAGTAAATCTGGTTTGATTTTTGGGAATAATAATAAGATATGTATAAGAGAATCCCAGCATAGAGAAACTACCAGAACATATTCATAAAGGAGAATGAAAAGAAGATGATCTTTGTAAGTGAGCACAAGGTTTGAGAGGAAGCTAGAATAGGGAAGGCTTGAATACTTAGCAAAGAAATTTACATTTATTTTGATGGACACTAATAATAATTAACAGCCTGGATCATAATTTACAAAGGACTTTTCATATGTAGTTGGCCCTTTGTATATCTAGGTTTCTATCTGTGGATTCAGCCAACCTTGGATAAAAAAAATTCCAGAAAGAAAAAGAGTAAAAAATACAAGGACAATACAAGAATAAAAAATAATACAAATAAATATAATCACTATTTACATAGCATTTACCTTGTATTAGGTATTATAAGTAATTTAGAGATGATGTAAAGTATATTGAAGGGTAGTGTTAGTTATATGCAAATACTACACCAGTTTATATGACGGATTTGAGCATCCTTGGATTTTGGTATTCATGGGGGTCCTGGAACCAAGCCTTCTTGATACCAAGGGATGACTGGATTAGTGTGTGCTTTTGTGCTTGTTTTTAAGCTTCAAAAGATTATGTGATCTAGGAGTTGTTAGATTTTATTATTGGTCTTCAAAGATAAACTTAGGTATGTTACTTTTTTTGGAGTTTGAGTTTACAGTGATTCATGAATCGGGCAGCTTCAGACCACAGAGACATGAAGCAGGGGGAAGTTCAAAGAAGCAAGACAAGCAAAATATTTGATTGGTTAGAAGTTAATTGTGGTTTCTGATTAGTAAAGTTCCTAGTTAGAGGTTAGTTGGAGGTTTCTGATTAAGTTACTGTCAGTTGTGTTTTGGTTTGCCTAAGTAGGAACCCAGAATGCGGGAGCTGTCTCAGCTTAATGGCTTTCTGATTAATTTTTTTAAACAGTGTAGAAACTAAAGCTTTATAATATTTACATAGGAATGATTTTTTTTTTTTTTTAATTTATAAAGCAGAGGAGTGAGTTAAGAATCATTTCAAAGAAAGAATTGGCCTTGGCTGGGCACAGTGGCTCATGCCTGTAATCTTGGCACTTCGGGAGGCTCAGGAGGGAGGATCACTTGAGGCCAGGAGTTCCAGACCAGCCTGGCCAATGTGGCAAAACCCTGTCTCCTAAAAATACAAAATTTAGCCAAGTGTAGTGGCACACACTTGTAATCCCAGCTACTTGGGAGGCTGAGGCATGAGAATCGCTTGAACCCAGGAGGTGGAAGTTGCAGTGAGCCAAGATGGCGCCACTGAACTCCATCCTGGAAAACAGCCAGATTCTGTCTCAAAAAAAAAAAGAATTAACATTAGACATTTAGTGCCTATGACATACAAAACTATGATGTACTTAGAAGATAGGGAGGAATCAAAGGGAATTTCAAACCGATTCCAGGCAAATGGTGAAATTACTCATCCATAAAGGTAAATGTTAAGGAAACAAAGTGAGATCTTTTTTAAAAAGAGACAGGGTCTCACTGAAGTGCAGTAGCTCAAGCACAGCTCACAACCTTCTGGGCTCAAGTGATCCTCCCTCCTCAGCCATCCAAGTAAGCTGGGACTACAGGTATGCGCCACTATGCCTGGCTAATTTTTTATTTTTATTTTTTCAAGAGAAGGGATTTCGCCGTGTTGCCCAGGCTGGTCTCAAACTCCTGGGCTCAAGCAGTCCACCTGCTCTGGCCTCCCAAAGTGCCGGGAGTTGTAGGCAAGAGCCACCGTGCCTAGCCTGAAATGAGATCTTAAGGAAATAAAAAACGGTTTCATTTTGGATATGTTTTGAGGATATTTAAATGGAAAAATTTTATAGATTTCTGACAAAAATATTAGTATTTTGAGATGTAAGATACAGAGGTTATTTCCTACTAACACTCGCCAACATTGACACATCTGCATATATAATAACACTTAATAGAGGAGGCTGAACTTCATAAGAGGTTAAAGCTTACACCGTTGCATAGTAGCACAGAGTTCAAGTAGAATTTTCATCCCCAATCTAATTCTTGTATTCTTTCCATTTGGGACCAACTTATACTTGAATGCTTTTTTCTGTTTCTTATCCACTTGAAATGACAAATGAAGGGAGATACGTGGATATATTTAGAATATTTTCTTAGTTATTTTAGGATAGTATTTAGTGTATTATGTATATACATTATAAGATGTACATTGGTATATAAGTATATTATATATCATAATACAGATGCTGAAGTATACATTAGTATATTTTATCTTCAAGGATTTTTTTTTTTTTTTTTTTGAGACAGAGTCTCGCTCTGTCGCCCAGGCTGGAGTGCAGTGGCCGGATCTCAGCTCACTGCAAGCTCCGCCTCCCGGGTTTACGCCATTCTCCTGCCTCAGCCTCCCGAGTAGCTCGGATTACAGGCGCCCGCTACCTCGCCCGGCTAGTTTTTTGTATTTTTTAGTAGAGATGGGGTTTACCCGTGTTAGCCAGGATGGTCTTGATCTCCTGACCTCGTGATCCGCCCGTCTCGGCCATCCAAAGTGCTGGGATTACAGGCTTGAGCCACCGCGCCCGGCCTATCTTCAAGGATTCTAATAATGTTACTCAAATTTTATTCTTTAGGTGTGAAATGTCATGGTTGGTAGGGTGCCAGATGTTATTTCCAGATAGAAGTAAGCAATATCATTTTAAACAAACATTGAAGTGTACCATATTTCTGGCACAGTTTCTATAAATGAGAATGTATCCAAGAGATACCAAATCTCTCCTTTGGATGTTTTCCTTTGATATTGCCTTGTGGCCACCTGAAAAGTGGTAGTTACTTGTTGAGAATGTCAGATGTTATTAAAAAAAACTTGAAGGCCCCAAATCTATCAAAAATTAGACTCTAAAACCGGAAGATATGTATTTTTTAGTGGCATTGTACAAGTAGTGATGCTTTAGGACTCCACACAGTGTTTCATGTTGTGTAGGCTAGTCAGCTTTAATAAAGGAGCCTTTGGGATCAAAACAACTTTTCTTCAACTTTGAATTTTGACTTAACTGGCTCAGATGAAAACTTAGTACTAAAGGTACTTAGAACTTCCTATTAGTGTTGACCTGCTCAGGATTGGGGTTCAGAAGCTAGGAATGAGAGAGTTTTCCAGACCCTGTTTGTTTATTTCTTTGTTAGCATCTGGCTAAGTTATCAATGTGCATGATGAGTTTTTTTAAGCTTCGAGATACTAGGTCCTTTTTTCATTTTTGAAAGCAATGTGTGGTTTTGAACTTTAACATTTGCAGTTTATCACTTAAACTATACTACCATTGAAGTAATGAATACTCATACTTGGACATTCATTATCCAGTAAAGTGTTAGGTCTTATGCACCAATGTGTTTAAGTAGCTTCACATCTAATGTGTTATGGTGTTTGTATTTAAATGAACATATTTTTTAAATCATCTGTGATTCGGTTGGATTAGCTCCATAGGATAAAATACTGACTTAAAAAATCATTGAGCCTGCATGAGATTGGAATAATTAAGTGGTGGTTTCCTTATGAGTATAATTCTTTTGAAAAATATGTGAAACACATAAGTATTTCCCCAGTACTTACGGATATCTTTTTCTTTACAAAGTATTTGAAACATGGCTGGAAAAAAGCTTGTTAATATGAATTGAATAACTGTAAATGTAAACCTGTCCTATCAGATATAACTTACCTAGCATTAATGTCTACTTTTTCCCCCTCTTTTTTTGCCAACGTAAAGTGGCTAAAAGCCAAGGTAAGAGCCATTACTTATCATTTGATCCACAGTATTTCCTCTGTATTGATAGAGGCTGCAGAGCCACTAAAATTTGAAAACTCTTCTTATGTCTGTCTGCTTTTCCCTGTAGGATTTATGTAGATTAAATATACTCAAATTCAGTTCAAATAAGCAACATTTAGCTTGGCTGTGTTAATATATCAAAGATATATTGACATCTACATTTATATAGGAACATTAATTTTGCTAACATTTATTGCTTTGCTCATTTTTCGGTAGTTGCCTTGCTTTCATTGACTTACAATTAGGAGGTTTCCCAGACATCATATGTGACTTTGTTACTGAATTGTTAGGATGAAGATGATTTTTCAGATGGGTATTTGAGCAAATTGACAAGATGTATAGTTTATGTTCATGCACACATTTCAAAAATTTGTAGGAAACCCAGTGTTTGAATGCAGATAAGTCTGATCTCAGTGAACATGTTTAACAATAAAATAAGATAAACAATCCAGTCATCTCACATGTATTTTGCTACAATGTGATATGAATGGCATAAAATAATAGGAAAACCAAGTGCAAGTGGTTCCTTGACTTTTTAAACTGTAGTACCAAAGTCTTTATTCAAACTGTCTGGGAATCCTTAATTCACATTCTGATATTAAAAAAAAAATAATACATGGTGTTAAAACACAAAGAGAACAATTTGATATAAAAATAAAAGCATTTCTTTCTACATTTTAGCACGGAAATAACCAGCCTGCAAGAACTGGCACACTGTCGAGAACAAATCCTCCTACTCAGAAACCACCAAGTCCTCCCATGTCAGGCCGGGGAACACTGGGGTAAGAATTCAACTACATTTTACGAAAGAATTCATATGCTAAAGGAAAAGATGTTTCTGTGACTTAAGTAAGTATATGGGATCCATGCCACACTACCTTCTCAATGTGACACTACCTTTTACAAATTTATTTTAATTCCTATTTTCCTGAACAGAATCCCAAATGAATTTGCTGGCTTTGTAATACTCTCTAAAATCTGTACCAGGAAAGTTTTTATATATGTATAAATGGCATTGTTTATTTTTTTGTCATCTAATTTTTAAAAAATATAAATCTGACTTGTTTTAAATGGAATGATTAGAGTATTCCAAATGGTGCCTTTGCATGTGTTTACAGTATCTATATTATAGAACTTTGACCAGTGTCTACTTTTGTGTAGTGTGGCTTAGTCCACAGCTCTTCTGTTTCCCCTATTGGTGTCTGAGACTTAGGGACTCTTTACTTTAGGAAACTATGCACTTTATTTGTAACTATGCTTCTGCTGGTATTCTTAGGCCTCTTTATACTAGAGTAGCTCCATGGGAAGGCCATTTGGACAAGTAGAAAAGATAACAGTGGCTTCTTCCTTCTTAATTCTCAGTGTACTAAATATAGCGAATACTTGCCAGGGCATTACATTTCTTTAAGGTTGCTTTTCTTAACACTGGGAATATTATATTGGATTTCTTATTTTTTGGTGGAGGGGTTGTTCAACAATCAGTCTTCTTTTAAGAAGGTCTTAGTTTTCATTTTTATCAATTAAACCCTCTGCCCCTGAAAAAAAACATGAAGTTATTAAACAGAAAAGTCGGAATCATTTATTGAGAAATTAATGATTAGAATGTATGTCTCTATTGCCATATTGAGGTAGGAATAAGTTGTAGCTTCCTATGTAAAGAAATTTAGCTTCCTGTTTAGAGAACAGTGGCTTATGAGTGACTGGACTGAGAATGATGTACATTTTAAAGTACATTTAAATGATGTACATTTAAAATATTACTGAGCATTTAAAAAATTATAACCATAATTTTTAGAAATAAGGTTAGGACTTTAAATTACCCTTTCCTATGTTTTTCTTAGGAAAAGGAAACAAATTTTAGTTTTCTTGTTAAAATGACAAAATTTGTATATCCCAGTGAAGAATATTTTTTAAAATTACAAACTTTATTATGTATATTTTTAAATCCTGGTATACATGGTCACAAAGGGAGACTCACATATTTTTGGGAAAAATACAATTTTATCTTTTTTATTCATTATTCCTTTTTCCACTATGCTTCTTTAGACGGAATACTCCTTACAAAACCCTGGAACCTGTTAAACCCCCAACAGTTCCTAATGACTATATGACGAGTCCTGCTAGGCTTGGAAGTCAGCATAGTCCAGGCAGGACAGCATCTTTAAATCAGAGACCAAGGACACACAGGTAAGCCTTTAGGTTGAGTATGTGAACATCTCTAAAGTGGGTGTAACTGACTGGTGACAAACTTCTATGGAGGTGCTGAGTAAAGGTGAAGTGCCACTCTAATGCTAATATCAAATGTGAAAGTTGGGGGAATAATATTATATATGTTCCTGTAAATTTGTGTTATAACTTCTGTTTTTTTTTTTTTTAAAGATTTTAAAACACCTGTTTGTACTATTAATGGATTGTTTGTGTTTCCTCCTTTTGATAGAGGTACAGACTCTATCAGACTCTTTGGGTTAAAACTAAAGAATTTTTTTTTTTTTTTTTTGTGACGGGGTTTTGCTCTTGTTGCCCAGGCTGGAGTGCAGTGGTGCAATCTCGGCTCACTGCAACCTCTGCCTCCTAGGTTCAAGCGATTCTCCTGTCTTAGCCTCCCAAGTAGCTGGGATTACAGGCCTGTGCCACCACACCCAGCTAATTTTGAGTTGAGTCAGGGTTTCTGCATGTTGGTCAGGCTGGTTTCGAACTCCCGACCTCAGGTGATCCACCCACTTTGGCCTTTCAGAGTGCTGGGATTACAGGTGGGAGCCACCGTGCCTGGCCCTAAGAATGTTTTAAAATGCTCTTTTAAAAAAACTTGAGGCAAACCACTCAAATACTTTTGGAGAAAAGATGAAATATCCTAGGAATTATACAACGTGATTTAAACTTTCAGAGATTGAAGGAAAGAAGATTGAAGTTAAATCTGAGGGAGACTTTCAAGAGAATCAGTATACTAGAATATGTTATATTATTATTATTATTATTATTATTATTATTATTATTATTGTCTTTTTGGAGATGGAGTCTAGCTCTGTCACCCAGGCTGGAGTGCAGTGACGCGATTTCGGCTCACTGCAACTTCTGCCATCCAGGCTCAAGCAATGCTCCTGCCTCAGCCTCCAGAGAAGCTGGGATTACAGGGGCATGCTACCATGCCCGGCTAATTTTTATATTTTAGTAGAGATGAGGTTTCACCAGGTTGCCCAGGCTGGTCTCTTAACTCCTGACCTCAGGTGATCTGCCCACTTCGGCCTCCCAAAGTGTTGGAATTACAGGCATGAGCCACCACTCCCGGCCTTGTATTTATTATTTTTGAATGTCCTAAAAATCAATTACCCAGTGGATTTTTAAAAATTTAGTTACAGAGTATAACAAACATTCAGAAAAGTATCCACTTTATTAAGTATACAGCTTGATGGATGGGCACACACTCATATAACACACTCATATAACCCAGATCAGAAAATGGAACATTATCAGCAACCCAGAAGCCTCTCAAGCTCCTTCCCAGTTATTGCCTCGAACTTCTTCCCCCAAAATGTAGCCACTTCAATTTTTGAGTGCTTTATAAAACCAGATAAATTTATTTTATAACCAAATTTGTTTTATTCTTTAGTTTTCTCTCTCACTTAATAACGTGGGCAGGGAGCCTCTCTTTTGCCTTCACTCTTAGGTTGGTAAATGAGAGAGAACTTATCAAAATGATTTATGGGAATTCCACTAAATAGGGTATATCAAGATGCGAGATGCTAGGTAAGTGGTATTTATTACATTGCCACTGTTAGTAAACAAATTGTTAAGTTGATATCTGCAGATACTGTATCAAGTCAAGTTCTTTGAGGAACAAAATTGTTCTCTTTGTTGTTATTGAACTATTGGATCAAAGTATAGGTTTTCTCTATAGTGGAAGCATAGTTTAATCATATTCAACAAACAGTTATTAAGTGTTGTTTCATTAGATATTAGGCATTTGCCAATAAGGCATAGTTCTTTTTTCAAGAGCTCGTTCTATGAGAACAGGAATCAGCACACTTTTTCTATAAAGGGCCAGATTGTCAATATTTTAGGATTTGTGGGCCATATGGTTTCTGTTGCAATTACTCAGATCTGTCATTATAGCACAAAAGCAGCCATTGATAATACGTAAATGAATGTGGCTATGTTCCAGTAAAACTTTATTTATAGCACTGACATTCTAATTTCATATAATTTTAATGTGTTACAAAATACTATTCCTCTTTTGATTTTTTTAACTATTAAAAAATGTAAAAAACATTCTTAACTCACAGGTAGTAAAAATTGGGCAATGGACCAGTTTTAGCCCACAGGCTGTAATTTTCCAACCCCTTGTTGGAAAAAAGACAGTAGTAATTGAAGAGGAGCGTAATAAGAGGATAAATACTCATATGTCTGTGATGCAGTGATGGCACAAAGCTAAGTATTGATCACCTGGCTTGAGGGAGTTAGGGAGGTCTTCACATCTAAGCTGTGTCTTTTATATAAATGGCTTTTTTCTTTTTCTTCCATTAGTATATGATAATCTAATTATAGAATTAATTAGAAGAAGAAAATAAAAATCTTATCCAGGCATTGCAAATCTTTACCCTTTAAATTTCTGGGCTCATTGAGGAAATGTAGATTTTAAAACATAATAGGGAGCGTAAGGATATGTGTGCACAAATATATGTTTTTACACATGTACACACATTACTATAAACAACTAGATGGCACAAGATCTAGTTGTTTGTGCCATACCTTACAAGAAGTAAGGCTTGTGCCATACCTTACTAGAAACAACTAGAGAGAACCACGTCCTAGAGCTAACAGGACAGTACATCCACAGGAAGTAGAATAGTAGTGAGGAGTTGGTTAGAGTTTATCAGTAGCAACTATTCTAGAATGACCACACTGAAACTTCACTATTATCTTTCTTTGTCATTATGCTTATTTTCCAGAAAATGTCTGTGTTATCACCTTTCTTTGAGACGAGAGGAAGTTTTCATATTAATTTTAGACTAGAATGGATTACCCTTTTAATTTACTTCCACATTATTTGTACTTTCTCTTTTGTTGTATCTGTTACATTACCTTTTCATGTCAGTTTTCCCATTATGAGCTTCAGACGGTGTGGTTCATGACTGCATTGCACACTGCTCTTCATAGCAGGTTTTGAATAAACACTTGTTGACTCATTGTACTGTAAGATTTTGTTGGTGATAAATATTTCAGCAAAGATGGTTTTAAGTACTGTGTTATCATTATATTGGTTCCAGATAGGTTGAGAAGTAGAGGAAACCATTTCAAATATTAGGATTAAGGTTTGTGATGAATAGTTAAAAAAATTCTTGTTACACACACACACACACACACACCCCCTCCCATTCCCTTCCTCCCTTCCTCTCCCCTCTCTCCCTCCGTCTCTCCTTCCCTTCCTCCCTCCCTCCCTCCTTCCCTTCCCCGCTTTCTCTCTCCCTCCCTCCCTTCCTTCCTCAGGTTCTGCGTTCCCAGAGTCAGCCCGTCTCAGGTGGAAAATACAGTATTCATGGGATGCAGAACCTGTGGATACGGAAGACCGACTTTTCATATCCGCTGGTTCTGTAGGGCCAACTGCAGGACTTGAACATCCATGGGTTTTGGTATCCAAGGGGGTTCTTGAAACCAATCCTCCAAGGATACTGAGGGATGACTCTATGACATAAAAGGAGTATTCAGTGGCCTTGGGTGATTACAGTTTTTTTTTTAATATGTTTCTAGAGTTGGCTTTTCACAATTTTTTTTTTCTTTTCAGTGGAAGTAGTGGAGGAAGTGGAAGTCGAGAAAACAGTGGTAGCAGTAGTATTGGCATTCCCATTGCTGTGCCTACACCTTCGCCACCCACTATTGGACCAGGTGTGTTATTTATTAATCTGTGTTTAATACAGGATAATATTTATGAGCTTTATTGTGGAAGGCTGAAATAAATTAGTCACATTGAGTAAAATTATTAATTAAATTTGTGATTGTTGCTAGAATAAAGGCTGATAACAAATTTAACCATGTTTTTAGATTGTTTTTCACAAAGTCTATAGGATTTCGCCAGCTGTTTCTTACATATACTGTATATTAAGTAGTTTTGTTAAACAACTTTTTGTTAGCCATTTTGCTTTAGAAATGTATTCATTCCTCAGTGTCCATAGGGGATTGGTTCCAAGGTCCCCTGCGGATACCAAAATGCATGGATGCTCAAGTCCTTTCTATAAACTGGTGTAGTATTTGCATATAACCTACACACATCCTCTCATATTGTTTAAATCATCCCTAGATTACTTACAATACCTAACACAATATAAGTGTTACTTAAATAGTTATACTGTATTGTTTAGGGAATAGTGACAAGAAGAATAAGTCTGCACATGTTCAGTACAGATGTAGCCATCCCCTTTTTTCCCTGAAATATTTTTGATCTATTATTGATTGAATCCAGGGACGAGGAACCGACTGTATTTGCCTAGCATACTAGTCAAGAATGACATTTATTATTTCGAGAGCAAACCAGTATTGTATGATACTCCAGCTGGAGAATCAGTGTCTATAAAGGTGAATTATGTTTCTAGGAGTTTTAATGTTGCCTTGCAGGCCAGTATCTGCTCTGGTGTTTGCTTATTTTGTGACTTTACTACATTTATCTGTGATATTCAATATATATTTCAATAAAATGCAATACATGTAAAATAAGATTAAGATAGGAAAGTTATTTTACTTTCAGAAAGTATGAACATTTCAAAAATCCTTGGAGGGCATTAAATTAACCTCTTGATTTTTAGTAAATGAAATGGAGACTTTTTATATTGTTAAAAATGTATATTTTTAAAATATGATAATGAAAAATGTTAGAAAAAAATTCTTAGCTTTTCAAGCATATTTTTGAAAAAGGAGAAAAAGCCACTTATAAACATAGGCATATTTGATAGTTAAGGCAGGTATAAATTTGGTAGCCTCTTTACCTACAAAATTCATACTCATTTGAGCATGCTTTATATGTGGGTATCTTTTTTCTTTTTATTTCCGATATATTGTACTTTCTTGCTGTTTCAAAATGTTGAGTTTTCTTTTCTTGTACTCTGACCTGAATTATAAACTATTTTATTAGAAAACATTTCTGTCCCTCCTCCTTCTGGAGCTCCACCAGCACCACCTCTGGCACCACTTCTCCCAGTGAGCACTGTGATAGGTGAGATTGCATAGCCATTGCAGCCATTCAACTCACTTTACATAATTCATAATAAACTCCTCTGTGCTAGTAGAGTGCTAGCATTTATAGTTATTAGGTTGCAGGTGATAATACAAAGATTAAAGTATTAAATCTAATATCACTAACTTCTGGTGAAAGGCTTCTGCACTTACACAGTAAACAAATATAAAACAACTTTTTCTATAATATGAAATGCTTGGTTTATAACCAACTTAATGTGTTTTTTATTTGTTGTTTGTTTAGATTTTTCTAGTCTAATCCCCCTGCCCAGCACAAGTGAAACTTAATTTGGAACTCTCTGGTATATACAACAGTCAAAGGATCAGGGTGAAGGTGGGGACAGGAGGAGAAAAATTGAAAGGCAAATGATACGTGTGGGATGGGGTACTCTGAGGCTTTCCTGTGGATCATAGTTTGAAAAACTCTGATATGGCCCAGTTTTTATGACATCTCAGGATGCCATGAAATAGTTTTCTCGATAAAATGCATTTAAATTGTTCACAAGTTGGGGATGACTGAACTGAGCATATAAGGAATTTTCAGTGTATTTTAAATGTCAGTGTAAAAACCGTTGAGTCTAGAAATACACAATCACAGTAATCTGGGTAGAAATGGATAATGAGGTGTTCAAATAATGAGAGCTGAGTTTCAGGTTAGGTGAAATAAAGCTGTCTAACAGCATATCTTTTCAAAACATTTGCACATACCAAGGAATAGAGAGAAAGGAGGTAATAAAATGAAGACCCTAAGAATAGAAATTGTTAGTAGAAAATCTGTGAGAAAAAAATGGCCTCAACCCAATTAATAATCAGGAGAATTAAAATTAAAACCACAGTGAAATACTATTTTATATCCAGCAGACAGGTTAAAAGGTAGAAGTTTGCTAGTACCAGTGTTGGTGAGGAAAGCAAATTGCTGGTGGGAGTTTATTAATGTGTACACTCACTTCAGAAAGTAATTTGTTGTTACCTAGTCAAGTTGAACATGTACCTACCCTAGATTTATCAATTTCGTTTCTACGTATTTACCCTAGAATACTAGTTCTCAAAATATGGTTAAGGGACCCCTGAGGATTACCAAGATCCTTTCATGGAGTTTTTGAGGTCAGAGCTCTATTCATTATTTGTCCTTTTCATTCTCATTCTAACTATATGGTGGAATTTTCTAGAAGCTGCATGAAGTATGATAAAGTCATTGCTTTGACTCCTAATGAAATGTGTACTTGTGTATTCATATGTTTTAAAGATATATCAGTTTTAGTATCTAATGTAATTATCTACAGCTATAACTCATGTCAACAAAAGGCTTTTGGGGTTGTCTAAGAGTGGACCCTAAGACCAAAAAGTGTGAAAACTGCTGTCCTAGAGCAGTGGTTTTCAGAGTGTCATCCCCAGACAATCAGTATCTGAGAACTAGTTAGAAATACAAATTCACAGGTCCCTTCTAGACCTACTTCAGTCTGGAAACTGAGGATGGGGCCAGCAGTCTGTATTATAACAAGCTGTCAGGCCAGGCACAGTGGCTCACGCCTGTAATCCTAGCACCTTGGGAGGCTGAGGCAGGCGGATTGCTTGATCCAGGAGTTCGAGACCAGCCTGGGCAACATAGCAAGACCTCATCTCTGCAAAAAATACAAAAAATTTAGCCGGGCATGGTGGTGCATGCCTGTAGCCCCAGCTACTCGGTAGGCTGAGGTGGGAGGATGGCTTGAGCCTGGAAGGTGGAGGTTGCAGAGAGCTGAGATTGTGCCACTGCGCTGTAGCCTGGGTGACAGAAAGAGACCCCATCTTAAACAAAACACAAGGCCTTAAGAAGAAATACTGATCAATGATGAAGTTTGAGAACCACTGTCCTAGAGATTCAGGAATTATATTTAGGAATGTTCATAGTGGTAGTATCGATAGCACAGATCTCAATAAAACCAAAATGTCTAATAGTGGTAGAATGGATAAATAAATTATGATATGTTTACATACAAATAAAATAGCAAAAATGAATGATATACATAGTCACATGGATGAATTTTTGAAAATATTATCAAGAAAAAGAGCAGTTCAACAATATGTATAGATTCATTCCATTACAAAAGTTTATAAATTTGTAAAAACTGTGTGTATTGTTTAAGGTTATATATGTGTATGTGTGTGTATATATATATGGTAAAAACTATTTGCAAAAGAAAGAGAATGTTTAACATACACCTTGTGGGGGTCGGAATCCAGGAGAGGAGCACACAGGAAGCCTCAGTGATCTTGTTAATATTCGATTTCTTGAGCTGTATATATTATTTAGATTTTTTTATACACACATGTATGTGTATAATTCACATGTATAACACATAATGATGCATATAAGTCACACACCGTTTGGCATTATTTATTTATTTATTTTATTTATTTTTTTTTTGGAGACGGAGTCTTGCTCTGTCGCCCGGGCTGGAGTGCAGTGGCCAGATCTCAGCTCACTGCAAGCTCCGCCTCCTGGGTTTACGCCATTCTCCTGCCTCAGCCTCCCGAGTAGCTGGGACTGCAGGCGCCTGCCACCTCGCCTGGCTAGTTTTTTGTATTTTTTTAGTAGAGACGGGGTTTCACCGTGTTCGCCAGGATGGTCTCGATCTCCTGACCTCGTGATCTGCCCGTCTCGGCCTCCCAAAGTGCTGGGATTACAGGCTTGAGCCACCGCGCCCGGCCTTTGGCATTATTTATAATTGCTAAATGATTGGCTTTTGTTCTTGACTCACCAACAAAAATAACTCGGATTCTATACACTTTTTTATACAAGCCAGAGAAATGTAAAATCCTTTTACAGAGATTTCTATTAAAAATAATTGGCTGGGAGTGGTGGCTCACACCTGTAATCCAGCATTTTGGGAGGCCAAGGTGGGAGGATTGCTTGAGCCCAGGACAAGACCACCCTGGGCAACATAGTGAGACTCTGTCTCTACAAAACATAAAAAAATAGCTGGGTTTGGTGGCGCTCTCCTGTATCCCCAGCTACTCGGGAGGCTGAGGTAGGAGGATTGCTTGAGTCTAGGAGGTTGAGGCTGCAGTGAACTGTGATCCCACCACTCTACTCCAGCCTGGGCGACAGAGTCAGACTCTTTACCCAAAATAAAAAACTAAAAACAAAAATAGTTAAAGACTTACTCTTTTTTTTTTTTTGAGACGGAGGCTTGCTCTGTCACTCAGGCTGGAGTACAGTGATGCAATCTTGGCTCACTGAAACCTCCATCTCCCGGGTTCAAGTGATTCTCCTGTCTCAGCCTCCTGAGTAGCTGGGATTACAGGTGTGTGCCTCCATGCCTGGCTAATTGTTGTATTTTTAGTAGACACGGGTTTTCGCCATGTTGGCCAGGCTGATCTCAAACTCCTAGCCTCAGGTGATCCGCCTGCCTCGGCCTCCCAAAGTGCTGGGATTACAGGCATAAGCTACCACACCTGGCCCTTAAATGCTTATTTCTTGGCTCTCTGGAAAATCCTAGCTGTCCAAAATTACTTATTCACGAAGGCTTTTGAATAGACAATTATTTTTAAACTGTTTTCTATTTAGAAAATGAGCATGTGGATGATTCAAATAATTAGTGACTGCCTATAACTTGGGAGTTCCAAAATGTTAGATCAGCACTTGTCTTAATGAACAACCTCTGCTGTATGGTTTTATCTAATACCTTGTGTGACCTCTAAGAATGATTAGACAACTGAATGAAGATAAACTAGGACGCTGGCTTTTTACTCACTCTGTCATTGTTTGTTGTTTATATGGGGCAAGGAAAAGAATAATAATCCCGAAGTTAACCTTGGAAAGTATAGTTAACTTTAGAGGCTTTGAACTCTATTAACGTTTTAAATATGAAACTTTTGAAATGTTGGGAAAGATGACACTTAATACAATGTTAAGTATTAATATTTTCATCAGTTTCAATATTAACTGATGAAAATATATATATGAGCATGCTAATTTTTTTTTAAAAAAGCAGATGCTTTGGATGTACTATGGAAAAGAAGCTCTCCAGGCGAGAAAGAGAATAGATTTTCTAAACAAAACTCCCTTAAAATGCCTTATTTTGTAGAGTCAAAAAATGTTCTGCTTTTGTCAGTTATAAAAATTTAATAGGGAAAATGTATGTTAATCTTAAAAATTTGAAGATCTACAACAAATCTGACATTACATGAAAGTGCTTTGAAACTAGAAATGGTACTTTTCTTAAAAAATGATTTTACTTAATATGTATTGATACTAATAACTGCTAATTCAATAAAAACTCAAAAATACTAGTAAATAAAAATTTATTGTTTAACTTGGATTTGGTTAGATAGAGTCTTATAATGTGAATCAAAATTCTGAAAGTTTTGTCAGTGGAAAGGAAGAAGTTTGTAAACCAAACATGAATCTACTTACATCTAAAGACTGATGCTTTCTACCTCACACTGTCTTTTGGTACTTATTTTATTGGAAAGACAGTTTACATATAAAAGCTATATATTTGAAAATGTACAAAAAAATTACATATAATATTAGCAAAGTATCATTTGGGATTATGTTTTTTAAAAGCTTGAGAATATTACTTATTTACTTTTACAGCTTTCCATGCAGCTGTTTTTTTTCTCTCTGTTTTTGACTTTGGAGATAAAGTTACTTGATTTTTATCTTTACTTTTGTCTTTATTTTGTGCCTTGGTCTTGAAAAAGTAATAAATATTTCTTATGGAGGCCCCCTCCTGCTTTGTTCTGCCATCTAAGGTGATTACAATGCTCAAGTCTCTTTGTTGGTTGCCTTTGACTAATGCTTTTCAGCAGCCCCGGGCTCAGCTCCTGGTTCCCAGTATGGCACAATGACCAGGCAGATATCTCGACACAACTCTACTACTTCTTCGACATCTTCTGGTGGATACAGACGAACTCCCTCTGTGACTGCTCAATTTTCTGCTCAGCCTCATGTTAATGGAGGTCCACTTTATTCTCAAAATTCAAGTAAGCTTGTGCTTTGCAGGCATACAGCAACAGTGGAGCTCCTTTTGAAGGAAATTATTTGAAACTGTTATTCTTGCCAGTGATAGACAACAATTGAAAACCATGCTGTTTCATGTTTACTTTTGTTTTAGGATTTTGTCCTTGAATCATATCATTTTAAGAGTAATCGCTTACCACTTTCTCTTCCAAAATTTAGACGTATCAAGTATATTTAACTAAATTTATCAAGATATGTCTATATTGAGTATACTAAAATTTAACTTTAATATACTATTTTATTACATAAGTAAAACCAGAGAACAAAAACATTGCAGAAATAAACTGAATTTATTGGCATGTTCGAGACAGCGTAGTAATGGTAAAATTAAAGACACAACCATTGTCAAAGTTTTCCTTTAAATTAATATAATGAAATTGCTGGCTATCACTTTTAAGGTCATTAACCTATTCAGAAATGAGTTCAAAACCAATTAAAACTGTTTGTGATGCCTGCTTAATTACTCTGTCTTTGAATAATTCTAATGATGGGAATTTCTTCTGATTTCCTTCTGTTTACCTCAAATTGCACATCTCAACACTAATTGCAATCAGTGTTTAAAAGCTGATAAGAGAAGAAAATAGTTTTAGCGTATAATGTTAGGAAGTTAGAATAGTGTAGGGTAGTCATTAATATCACTTTCCATATTAAGATGTTCAATGCAAAAAAAAAAAACAAAATCAGAAATGAAACTGTTGTCCACTGTTTGCTTTTAGCTTACAGTTGTGCCTACCGGGCATAGACTGAGACAAGCTTTCCTACATGGCTTTTGTGGCTCTTTCTAGAGCTACATGTTATTTTAGTTTATATAACAACACTTAATACTCAGTGAATTCTCCATATTTACATAGGAGGTTGCTTTAAGCTCTTTGTATTTATAATGAATGACCTGTATATGTGTCTTAAAGCAGAGCCAGGGGAAAGTGTTTTTTTGAGACAGTTTCACTGTTGTCACCCAGGCTGGAGTGCAGTGATGCAATCTCGGCTCACTGAAACCTCCGCCTCCCAGGTTCAAGCAATTCTCCTGCCTTAGCCACCCGAGTAGCTGGGATTACAGGCGCCCGCCACTACACCTAGCTAATTTTTGTATTTTTAGTAGGGACAGGGTTTCACCATGTTGGACAGGCTGGTCTCGAACTCCTGACCTCAGGTGATCCACCCACCTCAGCCTCCCAGAATGCTGGGATTACAGGCGTGAGCCACTGCGCCCAGCCGAAAGTTCTCATTAGTTTTTTGTTTAAAATTTAAAGATAAATTATGTTATAGCAAAAATTCCTAAGAATTGAAAACCACTTTAGCAGAAATATCAAAATTCACGAGTAATCCCAAAATTTATATAGCTTTTATCCAGACTAAAATATTAAAGCTACTGAGAAGTGTTAAACTTCACTAAATAGGATTTTACCTAAGATTTGGTATCAAAAGGTAGCCAGTGTCTGTCTAAATATTCTAGATTATCTAATAATTCACTTCACTTGTTTTGTCAACTTTATTTTTTTCATATTCTGAATTTTTAGATCCCATCTTTTTGTTTATCATTTTCCTTTTCCCCACTTTAGACATTTAATTTACTCTGCAAATAGGATTTTTGGTGACTCTTTTATATAATACATAGTTTTATAGTTTTATTTTAGCAATGCTTGCGTGGATTATTTTCAAACAGGATACTTTAATTAATGACCACGTTCTTTTGAATATTGGAAAGCAAATTTGGCCTAAAATTTTAAATAAATGATTATGGTTTTGTCAAATTAATTATCCTTCAATCTGAGTTGCTGTTGGTGTTGTACTACTAGTAGTAGTATGTGAATGTTTTTAGTGTTTTGATGTGCACATTTTCCCTTCTGTCTAAATGTAGTAATGATTAGTATCTTCACAGCATAGCTTTTCTTTTTCATTACATACTAACCAGCATGGCTAGTTACTAAGAGTTGTTTCTAAACACTTTTTTAGCTTTGTGAGAGTTTTCTGTTTTTGAAGTCAAAACCTCTAACCTTTTATTTAAGAGCCTTCTCTAGCATATTAGAATGAAATAGGATTGGTTTCATAGTGAATTGAATGTTATTTTTAGCTATACAATGAATATTAATGCACATAATTGCTTTGTTACCTCTTTGAACACTGAACTTCTTTCAAATTTTTATGCTTACGAACAGAATTTGCACGTTAGATTAATTGAAACAACCTTTTGATTAATCCTTGGTAACCAATAAATTGTTTTTCTCTATCAATTTAGTGTTACTACTTGGTGACTACCAACAGACTAAATTTTGCTATCGAGTCCTACTGACTTTTTCTAAGCAATCTTTGGCAATTACTGACTTGTTAAAGTGAGACAAAGTCACAAGCATATGAATGTTTACTTCTAGTGTATGTTATAATTTTTAATACATGAGTATTTGGTATTTCCTGTCAATTATGTCATCTCCACAAATACATGTGAATGTGTTTCAAGCTATCCAATGAGTTGTTAAAAATTAATGCAAAGAATTACATATTTTAACTTATTGGAGATCAGGTTTCCTTTTTCAGAACAGTGATAAAAAAGTCACTTTTGAGATACCCCATGAAACTGGATGATTAACATGATATATTCCCTTGTAAATTTAGGACTGATATTTTTAAAAATAAAATTGCCAACTTAAAAAAATCACAACCTTGTTTTACAAACAAGAGTTTTTCCTGGAGAGCTGTGTGTGAATTTAGATATATAATAAGAACTGTCTTTAAAGGAAACCTGTGATTAATAGTTTTATTGATATATGAAATAAACAGCTATTATATATTTGTTTTATTTGGGTCCCAATTTACAACATTACCTTAAAGCTAGACAAACCTGTTATAGTTATGGCAAAGACACAATATTCTGGAAACCTATGTAGGTATTTCATTGTTACCTATTTTAGAAGTCTTTCCTTATAATTTGAAAATTTTATTTTACTAAATAAAGTTGAATGTGATGGTAAATTTAAATCTTTCCCAAACAATATAACATTAGGATTAAATTAAGTATATTTGTTCTTTTATAAAATTAATTAATTGGCTAAGCACAACTTGGCCTTTAGGTTTGCTTGTGGGAAATGTACTCGAAGGTTCTGCAGGTTTTTGTTTTGTTTTTTGTTTTGTTTTGTTTCATTTGCAAACTGTTCTTTGCATACTTATGTTTGTGGTCCTTGTAACTGACTTCTGCTTTTTGTTTGTTTCCTTTTCTTTCCTTTATCTGTTTTACTTCCCCCATACTGTGTTGTTGCTACCAGTTTCTATTGCTCCACCCCCTCCCCCTATGCCTCAGTTGACTCCACAGATACCTCTCACAGGCTTCGTGGCCAGGGTGCAGGAAAACAGTAAGTTTGGAAAAACTGAGCTATGGAAGAGTAGAGGCTGTCTCCTTATAGCATGCATGGCTGACGATGAGTCATCGTTTTCCTTACTTTTATTGAGAAGCTAATCTGATCTTGAAAATAGGTGCAGATATGTTACTGAAACTGAAGAGCACGGTCTTCAGTTTTTTCTCTTTGTGTGCATGGTTACTGACCCATATACATTTCAAAGCTGCAGTTTTCTTATGTCTTTACATGATCCTAAAACAGGAGATCTGATCTTTACATATTCTTAAGGAAAGAATAATCAAACACAAAAATTCAAATTGTATGGGAACTTTTAGCTTCTAATAGTTATTAGAATTAGAAAACATATTTTATTTTAATAAATTTATCAAGATATAGGTAGATATACTATGAGATTAAATTTAGTATGAAATTGGGGCAGGTTTTCCCCCCTTAATTACAAAAAAATTTTAGGGAAAGCTTTGTAGCCTCAGATTTTCGTACATACGTGATATTGAATCTACGTAAAGGTTCATTGTTAGGATAAGATTGAATGGCCAAGAATAAGTAAATTACATTCATGCTATCCATTTCAGGGTGAGTGATAAGCAATTTAGCATCCTTTTCACATTTTGGCTACATCCAGGCCCACGAAGATTGTTTCTGAATATGAAAATCAGTTAACTTTTTCAGTTCTTCTCTTGAATGAAGTTCAGGGAATTTTTTTTTTTTTTTTTTTTTTTTTTGGCGGGCTGGGGGGAAGTTATTTTGGATATATGGCTTTAATCAGGATAGACTAGTTTATATTACTGCCTGATTACTTTTGAAATTCTAGAAGATGTATAATCCTAACTGCATGATCACAGTGAATGTTATATAAAGTGAAAAATACCACTATTTTACTGAATTATAATATGCTAGAATAGCATATTGATGGTAATGTGGTCTATTTTTAATTTACTTCATTTGGACCATCACCATGAAAATAAATCTCAGGATGGTTTGAACAAATGAATAACCCACTTGCCCAGCCTATCCTCCAAGACAATATATTGTGGCAAATTGCATTCTTCAGCTTTTGCTGACCCTGTTATGTTATTCTCCCCATTCCCTCCCTTCTGCCAGTCAAATATTTGTGTACTCGATGTTATGTGCCAGGCTCTGTGAAGAATACCAGCAGTTTAAGACAAAAGCCCCTTCCTTCAGGAAATGTGTGATCCAATTGGCTTGTTATAAAATGTTGTTTCGTAATGTTGACATTTCTGAGTGTAAGCCATCCTTACTGTTAATATGTGTTTGAAAACCCTAATGTGTGCAAACCTTTAAAAAGATATGAATAATCAGCCTGGGCAACACGGCAAGACCTTGTCTGTACAAAAAATAAAAAATCAGCCAGGTGTGGTGGCATGTGCCTGTAGTTCCAGCTACTAGGGAGGCTGAGGCTGGGGCATCATTTGAGTCCAGGACGTCAAGGCTGCAGTGAGCCATGATCGCACTACTGCACTCCAGCCTAGGAGTGCAAAAATAAATAAATGCATGGATGGATGGATAGATAGATGTGAATCTTATTTTTAAAAATACATGAGTAAGGGCAAACTGCTGGTCATTAATGCTGCAGAGTTTAAAGACAGCCAGTGCGAACTTTTGAACTGCCATACCACTAACAATTATTAGAAAATAATTTAAAATAGTCATAATGCACATCGGTTTTGTGAGTCCAAAGGTGACTGACTAGCTATTTGGTAAATCTTTTCTTTATATAGAAATCCAGTATTAGTATACATTATTCTAGGCATGTGTGGTCTTTGCTAAAGAGGCTCTTGGCATTGGTTCTTTTTACCAAACATATGAACTTGGGTCAGTGATTCTCCTTGTGCCACAGATTCCCTAACTTTATTTGGTTTCTGTTTTCTTTGAAAGTATGTTAGGAAGATTGGTGTTAAAATATGTATCAGTACTTTAAATGTTTTATGAAGTACAAATTTTATGTGTTCTTCTCTTAAATACCCAGTTTATTATGACACTCAAAGTGGGTGATAATGAATGCATGTAGCAGTTAGCCTATTAATAAGTGTTTCAGTTTAAGATACCAGCCTCTAAAAAAGTCAGCAGTGTGTTTACATCTGTTTATGAGTATGCAGAGAATTAGATTAACCAAGACTTCTGCCATAATTTGAAGATAAGACATGTAGATTTACAACAGTTGGACATAAAGACAATTTCGTGAAAACATTGAACTAGTGTGATAAATCGAGAGTAAATTCAAGGTACCCACATATATAATTTACACATTAAGCCAAACTAAGGATATGAACTATGGCCGTTTGATGTCAGGAGGGATCCATACCCATTTTCCTCTCCTCAATAATATTAAAAAGTTGTATAGAGGAAGTCATGGACAAAGATAAAATGGATCTAGGAATGAGGCAGAAAATTTAATTGTAGACCCATTTGATAGGTATTAGAGTGAACATTGCCATACAGGATTTGTTTTCTAATAGCCCTTTCATCCCTCAAGAGGATAAAATAGAAATCACAGCATTGAAGTGGTTATGGAAATAAGGTCATTATCTGCAAATATTTTAAACCTGGAGCCCTTGGTTGTATATTCAGCACATTATTCCCAGGAGGGTAAACGTTTAAACCTGTATGACAAATAGATTACGGCTGATTTCTTTGATCACGTAAATAGCCCCAGAAATTGGCATTTGATTCAGTATGTTTGTATTGTGAACTTCTCCCCTGCAGGAATTATATAATTCCTGTATCAATTTGTATGAAAACATTTTCATATGTCTTTTGAACTTTTAAAGAATTTTATGGATCAGAAATTTAAGTTAAGCACTAGTTGGGTTCCAGCTTTGAATTCTTTAATAGGAGCATTTTTACCTGATATTATGCTAGTTCATTGAACAGAACTCTAGCCTGACATTTTCCCATTTCCCTGTTTACACTTTTGACTATGTAAAGCACACACATATATACTGACCACGACTATCTAGAGTTTGAGGTATGAGTCATTTTTATTGTTTTGTTTACTATAAGTTTCTTTTTGTTTGTTTTTTTAATTACATCTTCAACACTTTATGTTTAAATCTTAATTGTTGATGTATTCTTAGAAAATTGAATCTTTAGGATCTAGGCTTTCCCTCATCCCGTGCTTATGGTTTACTAGCAATAATGCGAAATTTGAGCTTGCTTTCTACAAAAAACTGATTATGAATATAAACATTTAAAAAAATATTCAATTAGATTTTCTACTGGTTGGGGATTCTTTTCCATTTTTTCAACTTGTAAAATGTAAATAACAGAGTAGAAAATCTACACACAGAAGCAGACCTAATACCATCAACTTTAACTTTCTCTCCATCAAAACAAACAATAATCAACAAAGAAACAAAAATCTGTCCATGGGAGACTGAATTTTTAGGGAACCAAAGCTGTTTCAAGCCAAAATCGGGCATGAATGAGCAGAGTGAAAAGTGATCAAACCATTAATGTAATGTTACTCATATTGTTTACTGCAGTGCAAATGACAAAAGTGACATAGATTTAGTTTAGGTTGTTAACATTTGTCCCCGATCTGAACCTTGGAATAAGGAAACTACTCCTATAATCCTTATAAAAAGAGACATTGTCTCCTAACACCCTGCATTCATTAATTTGTAATACTTCCAGATACACTTATTTTTAGCTCGTTTTGTTATTTTCAAATGATTCTTGAGTAGCATAAACTTTAACACACCAAGCTTTTATTTCTAATCATTGCATGTTTTATTATAGTGCATGCTGTACTTAAGTTAGAGCTTTCTTAAATTCTGTTAACTTATAACTTTCCATCTAGACTTATTTGTGATTCAAATCAATCATATGAATCTTTTTAGTTGCTGATAGTCCAACTCCACCGCCACCACCTCCACCAGATGACATTCCCATGTTTGATGACTCTCCACCTCCCCCACCACCACCTCCAGTGGATTATGAAGATGAGGAAGCTGCAGTAGTTCAGTATAATGATCCATATGCAGATGGGGATCCTGCTTGGGCCCCCAAGAATTATATTGAGAAAGGTAAGGTACAATCATTGAATCGATGTGAAGGAATATAACCTAATTGTAGAAATTTAGAACTATAAAGAACATCTAGTCCAATGTTTCTCAGGCTTTTAAACTGCCTTACCAACCAAGATGATTTACTTAAACCTTACTTCCTAAGCTTTGTATTATTCCCAGTGTACAGGGGGATTCTTTCTTTGTATTTTAAATTAAAATTGCAGTGTTAGATTTGCTTTCAAACTACATATGTGTTCAGCTGAAGATTAACTTGCTGGATGGCATTTTATAGATGAAACAGCTAAGGCACAAAAATGGAGTTATATGTAATTAGTAAAGATTTTAAAAGTTCTGTCAAGCTCTGTCGATGACCTTTCATATCTAAATATAGACAGTCCCTGATTTACAATGGTTCACTTTAGGATCTTTTCAACTTTATGATGGTACAAAAATGATATGCATTCAGTATGCTTCTCAAATTATGATACAGCTTTGGATAAACCTGTTATAAGTAAAAAATATGTTATAAGTTGAAAATGTACTTTCAATTTACAATATTTTCCACTAAACAGTGGGTTTATTGGGACATAACCCCACCATATGGAAGTGGAGGAGCATCTGTCTTTAAAAATATATTAGTGCCTGTAATCCCAGCACTTTGGGAGGCCGAGACGGGTGGATCACGAGGTCAGGAGATCGAGACCATCCTGGCTAACACGGTGAAACCCCGTCTCTACTAAAAATACAAAAACTAGCCGGGCGAAGTGGCGGGCGCCTGTAGTCCCAGCTACTCGGGAGGCTGAGGCAGGAGAATGGCGTAAACCCGGGAGGCGGAGCTTGCAGTGAGCTGAGATCCGGCCACTGCACTCCAGCCCCAGCGACAGAGTGCGACTCTGCCTCAAAAAAAATATATATATATTAGTACTATCATGAGAAAAGCCTCAGTTAAGGTGTCAGTTAGGTGATTTTATAAAAGAGAAGACAAATTACCAGGATTATATTTCATGAAATTATGAACCACGCTAAAGTCTAATTTACCTACAGTACCCAATATTCACTGTAATTATCTATTAAGAAATACAGGTGGGGAAGAAACATCGTTTCTAGAGTTTTTATTTTTTCATCCAGTTCTGTGCTATTTTAAAATCTGTATTTCTTTTTGCAGAAATGGGAATCAATTAAAAATAAAATAAAATCTGTATTTCTATAGAGTTCTGAAAAATGCTTGTGATTTAGTTGAACACTTTTGGTTGCCTTTGATATATTTCCTTCTATTGACTTTATTGGGTTAACAGTCCTTAAGCAAGTAGCTGTAGCTCTTGAGACCAGTAGCATTCTTTCCTGCCCAAGTTTTGGATATGTGGCAAAAGTAAATTTGTTTTCCTTTTATATTTTTTTATTTTTTGAGATGGAGTCTTGTTCTGTCTCCCAGTGTGGAGTGCAGTGGTGCAATCTCGGCTCACTGCAACTTCTGCCTCCCGGGTTCAAGCAATTCTCCTGCCTCAGCCTCTTAAATAGCTGGGATTACAGGTGCCTGCCACCACGCCCAGCTAACTTTTATATTTTTAGTAGAGATGGGGTTTTGCCATGTTGGCCAGCCTGGTCTTGAACTCCTGACCTCAAGTGATCTGCCCGTCTCAGCCTCCCAGTGGTGGGATTACCGGTGTGAGCCACCGCACCTGGCCTTATATTTTTAAACAGTAAATAATTTACATATTGTTAAGAAAGTCTTAAATATTCTACTTTAGATTCCCATATACCTTCAAATAGAGAGCTGTTGTTACTTATGAGGATCATAAACTTGAGTGGCCTTGAATTGTGTTTTTACCCATATTTTCTTACTTGGTAAAGCAAATTTAACTATGAAAATGGGACCATATTTATGTAAGTTGACAAATTTGGAATGATATATCGGGTAATATACTTGATAGTAGAGGAGGATTAAGAAGTATCTTCCCAAGAACTAGGGGTGAGCACACTTTGTTTGATATAAGCCAGATAGTAAATATTTTAAACTTTGCTGGCTATACAGTCTCTGTCACAACTACTCAGTCCTGCTGTTGTAGCGTAAAAGAGGACATAGACAGTACATGAGTAAGTAGATGTGGCCATATTGCAATAAAACTTTATTTACAAAAAATGCAGTGGTTTGGATATGTCCATGGGCCATGATACACTTTAGATTGCTTTCCCCAGCAGTTTGCAAAGGAAGTGAATATAGGCTGAGCATCCCTATCTGAAAGTCCCAAATTCAAAATGCTCCAAAATCCACAGTGAATTCCAACATGATGCCACAAGTGGAAAATTCCACACCTGACCTCATGTGATGGGTCAGTCAAAACGCAGGCACATGACACAGTTTATTCAGTGTTCCCAAGGGAAAAATAAAATTACCTTCAGGCTATGTGTGTAAGGTGTATGTGAAACAAAAATGAGTTTTGTGTTTAGACTTGGATCCCATCTCCAAGATATCTCATTACGTATATGTAAAATTCGAAAGTCTGAAAAAAAACCCAAATCCAAAGCAGTTCCGATCCCAGGCATTTCAGATAAGGGTTACTCAACCTATATCTTGAACTGAAAAGAATTACAGACACCACAGAATTGCCAGGTTCTCTAAATATTAATTAAAATCCTTTGAAGTAAGTAAATATTCTTTTTAAAAAATCTGGGAACAGGCCCTTAAATTAGCATGGGTCCTTGAATGAGTAGGATGTCATTTACCTTCCAGTGACTGTGTATTTTCAAATTAGATAGCTTGGGTTGTTACCTGGTTTACTGAATGGCTATGCAGCTTTGCCTGATAATTATTTAGAAAAGCGGTGCTTTGTATATGATAGGCACTTGGCATTTGAATGAATTGAAACATCTAATAAATTCTGAAATTCAGAGAGCTTTCTTAAAGTGATTGACAGAACCTATTGACCCGTTGAGTCTAATCAGATTGTCATTTGACTCTAAGATTAAGCCAATGATATAAGTACATGGTTGGCACTGACCTACTTATATTGATAGATACAAAAATTAAGAAATCTTCATAAAAATGGTTTTGCTGTGCTATATATTTAATTGGCTTTGTCTTAAAATTCAAGTAAATGTTGGATATAGTGCATTCATGTGATATTTCAACTGTTTTTTTCCATAGTTGTTGCAATATATGATTATACAAAAGACAAGGATGATGAGCTGTCATTTATGGAGGGTGCAATCATTTATGTTATAAAGAAGAATGATGATGGCTGGTATGAAGGAGTCTGCAATCGAGTGACTGGTCTGTTCCCTGGGAACTATGTTGAATCAATCATGCACTATACTGATTAATTTTTTTTGTTTTGTTTTGTTTTGCTTTTAAAGTAGATTCTTACTCAGTCATACTGTGGGACAATTATGGTTAACAGAACTGTCTTAATATGTTTTAAAATGTGCCCATATTTTCAGAACATGCTGTTTTATTGGTAAATTGAATGTCTACCTGTAAGCATAAATCTTTGAGGCAGTTTGTGTATTGCTAAATAGCAATTTATACAAGAAGCTGTCCATAACTGATTATGCTTATGTACTTACTTACACATTTTTAACTTTATGACCAGCCTAAATATTCTGGGGGAAGTGGGGTATAATATTTAACGAATCATTATTCAGATTGTACCATTACATGTTTCAGTGCAGCATGATTACTAATGCTATGTCAGACTAATATTAAAATCAGAAAATTTAAATGCTGGTGCTGGTCAGACTTTTTTTTGTTAGATTCTTTCATTTAAAAAAATACTGTTTGTTTAAAGCATGCATAAAAATTTATGTATTGAAATATACTTAAAAATTCCAAGATGCTTCCCATTTGTGTAATATTTACCTGGAGGACTCATACTTAGGGTGTCTTAACATGAATTGAGTCTCCAAGGTCTCCATGTGAAACAAAAGAAGCAAAAAGAGAATTATCTGTAATGTTGTAATTTGTACCTAAGTTTTTTAATGAGTACAATTTGCATTATAAATTTTTTCCATTCATAAATACATAAGTGAACCAAAGGTTTTTGTCCTTTCCTTCACTGGTTTGCTTTAAAAAAAAAAATAAAAGATAATGATTTATTGCAGAATTATGGTTCTATTTTCTCAATATGTTAACTTGGAAAAAAATTTTAGCCTTATCTTAATCTGTCCTAACAGCAATGTGACGGGTTTTTGCAGATTCAAAATCTGCAATGGTTATTTACAAGTCAATCTACTGAATTCCTTTTTTAAAGAATCTTTTGAAGCTAAGAAAATGTGTCAAATTGTGTGCATTCATTCTGTAAGTAAAATTCGTAAGGATTGCCATGTCAGTCCTTCAGTTTTGCAGTGGACTGTTGTACACTGGTTCAATGAAAGGAAGTTAAAAGTACCTTTTACATATTGTAAAAGTAGATACAGTTGATTTGTGAATAGGCACTATTTAATCCATTACCTGGCACTAGCAACATTAGAATTTTAAAATAAAATAATTGGGAAAGAAGGTAGGGTCATGTATTAATCAGTGAACAGAGATTTACCTAATGAACAGACTTGTATTGTCTTTTGACATAATCAAAATGCAACACATGCACTTTGTGTGTCTCCTCTTAATTTAAGGGAGGGTTGAGGGATGTTTTCTTGTGTATAATTCTGTATTGCTTAGGATATTAAAGTAGAGCACTCAAGTGTGGGTTTCTGTGTTATTGAGGATTTGTTTGGAATTCAAATTACAGTTATGTACTGGACGTTACAGACTTATAACACCACAGTGAATGGTAACACTGTGCAAAACAGTTATTTCTGAAAATTAAAGACCATTATTGCTACCAAATCAATGTGACTATTTCATACGCATTTTGCCTTTGTTAATTTTAAACAAAGTATCAATAGTGATCAGCTAGCTACCTTCTACTTTCCATTTTTCAAGTAGATTGTTCTCTTAATTTGTATATAACCTGTTGTCTAAATTTTATGTACAGTCTTTTATAATAAACCATTCTCCTATATGAAACTTTGGATACTGTTAAAATATAACTGATGTGGACTTCAATGCAGACTTCACATTTTTCTCATCTTTACTCCTACAGTAAATCAAGACAAATCATTTGAATTTTAACATCGATTATTTATTTGTGTAATGGCCTTACATGTGGATATTAACAGTGTAAACAATACCACATATAACCATCAAGATACCTCGATTATAATTTATAGGACTAGAATGACAGATTCAGATGGTTTAATTACATTTAAAAAGTTTTCTGAAAAAACTTTTGCAATAAAAAAAATAAATTGCCCATCAATAAGTTTGATATCTTTTAAAATGATTTTTGGTTATCTGCACATGAAGCAAACAAAGTGTATTCCACAAAATTCTTTAGGCACAGTCTGGTAAGATAGCTGCCAGAAAGAACAGAAAGAGTTGTCATTTATCTCTTGTGAGTACAATTTCTGAAAGTTGAATGAGGGCATCTCTTTCTGGGGATGGTCGAAGTTTACTGATCTCTCTTATTGCTTCATGGCAGTACTGCTGGGCGAGGTAGGTTGTTTGTTGCACACCATCACTCTACGAGATACAGAACAAAACAGAACAGATGCCTGTCACTGACTGAATCAGCGTTTTAACTTCCTGCTACAATAAATGAACACACAGTTTTGAGATCAGATGAGCTGAGGGTTACAGTTTCAACAGTCAAACTACATCTCTAATGTTCTTTTCCCGACTCATAGTGCTAACTTCCTTTAGGTCTTTTTCTCATATTGAAGCAAATTTTTATTCTATTAGCATGCAAAGCAAGTAGCTCATCAATATTACGTGGTCATCCATTTTCCCCTTTTACTTAAGTATTAGACTTTCTCAAAAGTTCTACATACAAAGTATTGTTATAAAAAAATTTTAAATGTAAAGAAAACACAAGTAAAACTTAAAAGATAAAGAATAAAGACATAACAAAATGAAAGTACAGAGGGTTTATGAAGAAAATCAGGTTCCTTTCTTCCAAAGGCACTCACTTTGTCCATTAGTTTTTCTTTTTCTGTTTTTTTTTTGAGACAGGGTCTCACTCTGTCACCCGGACTGGAGTACATGGCGTTATCTCAGCTCACTGCAACCTCTACCTCCCGGGTTCAAGCAATTGTCCTGCCTCAGCCTCCCAAGTAGCTGGGACTACAGGTGCATGCCACCATGCCCAGCTAATTTTTGTATTTTTTTTTTTTTCTTTGAGACGGAGTTTTGCTCTTGTTGCCCAGGCTGGAGTGCAATGGCACGATCTCAGCTCACTGCAACCTCTGCCTCCCAGGTTCAAGCAATTCTCCTGCCTCAGCCTCCCTAGTAGCTGGGATTACAGGCATGTGCCACCATTCCCAGCTAGTTTTTTTTTTTTTTTTTTTTTTTGTATTTTTAGTAGAGACGGGGTTTCTCCATGTTGGCCAGGCTGGTCTCAAACTCCTGACCTCAGGTGATCCACCCACCTCGGCCTCCCAAAGTGCTGGGATTACAGGCATGAGCTACCACACCCAGCTAATTTTTTTTTTTTTTGTATTTTTTTTTTTTCTGTGAGACAGAGTTTTGCTCTTGTTGCCCAGGCTGGTCTCAAACTCCTGGCCTCAAGTGATCCGCCCACCTTGGCCTCCCAAAGTGCTGGGATTACAGGTGTGAGCCACCTTGCCCAGCCTAGTTTCTATTTCTTGATTGCCAATTTTAGTTATTATCTGTTACCTTTTTATTAAGATGAGGATTTAGCCCTCCCATATTGTGCCTCCTGATCATGACACTGCTATCTTTAGTTGTTTTGTTGATTGCTTCTGTTAGGTAGCATCAACTTCTGATTTTATCTTGTATGAGCTCCTGTCCTGTCCTTTAAGTATAGTTAAACTGTTAGACTATGGATATTTACATTCTATTCTGTAACCATGTTTTAAAATATTGGTTCTTTCTAAAAGCCAAATACTAATAAAGTATCATTTCTATGATGTAAAAATATTTACTGCAGAATCAAGTCATATACTATAATTCTATTTCCTTCTCCATGGCTCATGATCCCTCTGACATTTATTTATTTATTTATTTATTTATTTATTTATTTATTTATTATTTTGAGACAGAATCTTACTGTGTTGCCCAGGCTGGAGTGCAGTGGCGTGATCTTGGCTCACTGCAACCTCTGCCTCCCAGGCTCAAGGGATTCTCGTGCCTCAGCCTCCTGAGTAGCTAGGATTACAGGTGTGTGCCACCACACCTGGCTAATGTTTGTATTTGTAGTAGAGACGTGGTTTCACCATGTTGGCCAGGCTGGTCTCAAACTCCTGACTTCAAGTGATCCACCCGCCTCAGCCTCCCAAAGTGCTGGGATTACAGGCGTAAGCCAGTGCGCCCAGACCCCTCTGACATTTAGAAATAGAATATTCCTAACACTGTGGTTGAAAGAAATCTGATTTTCTATACCAGTTGCTCAAAACATGACACATTTTAGTTTGCTGTTCCTTTTTGTACAGAAGCCTGCCTTCTCTCAGTGTTTTCCACACATTTTGCTGAAGTACATCTGCAAATAACCTACCCAGAAAGTGTTCACACAGGCCAGGTGTGGTGCTCACGCCTGTGATCCCAGCACTTTGGGAGGCCGAGCTGGGCGGATCAAACAGTCACGAGATCGAGACCACAATGGCCAACATGGTGAAACCCCCGTCTCTACTAAAAATACAAAAATCAGCCAGGCATGGTGGCGGGCGCCTGTATTCTCAGCTACTCGGGAGGCTGAGGCAGAAGAATCACTTGAACCCGGGAGGCGGAGGTTGCAGTGAGCCGAGATGCACCACTGCACTCCAGCCTGGCGACAGAGCGAGACTCCGTCTCAGAAAAATAAAATGAAAAAGTGTTTATGGGAAGTCAGTGTTTTAGTCCTGATGTGTGGTGACTTTCTTTTGCCTTCAGATTTAATGGATCCTAGGTTTAAAATGTGTAATCATTATTTGCAAGACCTTCCTCCACTGCCTTCTAGCATCCAGTATTTTTGCTATTCATTGAGCCAGTTTTGACAGCTTTTTCCTGCGTAAGTGACCACTTTTTTATTTTCTTCCTGAAATACTTGTTACATGATGGCACCAGTCCTTGTAGCTGTTCTTCTTTTTCACTATTTCCCCCTTTCTGTTTTACAGTCGGGAGGATTTCCTCAATTTCACATTGCAGCCCTTCTTTGGAGTTTGCTCTTCAGTCATTTCCAGTTTCTTAGAACTTGCTCTTACTCATTTAAAAAGTCTGATCCTGTCTTGTTTTGTGAATGTGGTATATTTTTGGATCCTCCTATTTATGTTTTTCCTGAGTACCCCCCGCCCCCCGTTATTTTGGTCCCACTCTTTTGTTCAGCAAACTTTGGTCAACTCATTTGTAACCCTGAGTTGTCTATTCACATTTAATGAGGGAATAGGACCAGAAGCTATGTGAGTGAAAAGGGAGCTAGAATTTTGGAGAATTTGTTCAGAGAATATTCCTGTGGATTTTTGTTTTCTCTAAATGTGTTTCTGGCTAGGATTGCTGCGACTTTGCTGTTTTCCATAGGTGCTACTATTAATTTCCCTCTTTTCAGTTCCACCTCCCACTCCAGCTTTCAATACCACCATTATTTCGGAAGCCAGAACCTCTCCCAGGGATATTGACTTTTATCAGCTCCAGCTCCCTCCCATAGTTTTTAATAGTACTTTTAAACCATTCTCCAAAAAAGGCAGTAACCCATAGTGAATGATGAGGCTTAACAGCATAGTCAGTTAAAAGAGAAAAATAACCTTTTAGGGGTTGGGGGTTGCTTTTTAAATGTTTTAAGAATCAGAACAGTAATTACTTGGAAGTCTTTCAGGTACTACACTAAGAACGGATCTCACGCCACACTTGCTTTGTAACAATGTTTTTGCTCACTCCGACTCATCCAGGAGATCTGTTGGCTGCAAATGACGGTGAACTTGGAAATGGCTCATTCTCAAGAGTCAGTCACCAAAACTCAAGTCATGCAAAGAGATCTGGCTTCCACAGAAAGCTTCTGAAGATATGTGGCAATATATTTAAAACAAGCCACTAGCCCCTGAACAGGGTTAAATGGTTCTCCCTTTAAAAGAAAAACGTTTGTATAAATGTATAGTTTGCCTATGTTGGTTTAATTGTTTGCAGTGATAATTTCTTCAGTCACACTTTTATAACAGGTAGGACAGACTAGGAAAGCCCAATTATGAGTAACCCATTGCAGCAGTGCAGCTGCAACCCGCATGGGGTCATGGATGGGGACATGGATGAGGCCGGAGCCGAGGCTGGGTGACTGGGGGCCTAGTGATTCTGTTGATGGACACAGGGAAGGCTGGTTCCACACCACTGGGCTTCAACACTAACAGTTCACCAGAATCACTTAGGTACCTTTTACAAGATATTAATATCTGTGCCTTACCTAAGACCAGTTAAAACAAAATAATTTCCTAAGTAGTCTAGAAGAGAAATGAAAACAAAAAATCCGAAAAATGAGTTTTCCCTTCTCAGTTTTTGTCACATCAAGAGTTGACCAAACAGTCTTGTATCTGTAATTTAATGTTTACTGTTCCATTTTTGGATTAAAGGACTTTGCCACGTTGTTCCTGCTGCTGCCTTTCTTTTAAAAATAGTCTTACCTGTAACACATACTGTCGAGCTCTGTCTACATCTCCCGGCAAACTGAACCTTCGCATGATCATAGCATTCATTTCTGGGAACTAAGAAAAAAGAGAGAAAATCTGTTTATTTCTCTTGGGGGAAACAAGTGTTCTAACACTAGTTTGTAACAATAGGAAATAACAAGAAACAACAAAAATGTAATTAAATGTCTAGATGATGTGGGGGAGCAATAAACTGTGGCAACAAAAGCTGAGCTAAGAGACATCCACTGTCTATGCCTAGGCACTGTGGTGGTGACAGGAGGAGAGACATTAGTCCTTGTTTATTCTGATGTTTTATCCTAGTCCAACATTGAGTAAGAGAGGCAGGAGGAATAAAGTACATCTCAACAACAACATGGTTCTGGCTGGGCGTGGTGGCTCACGCCTGTAATCTCAGCACTTGGGAGGCCGAGGTGGGCGGATCACCTGCAGTCAGGAGTTTGAGACCAGCCTGGCTAACATGGTGAAACTCTGTTTCTACTAAAAATATAAAAAAATTAGCCAGGCGTGGTGGTGCACGCCTGTAATCCCAGCTACTCAGGAGGCTGAGGCAAGAGAATTGCTTGAACGCTGGAGGCGGAGGTTGCAGTGAGCCGAGATTGCACCACTGTACTCCAGCTTGGGCAACAAGAGTGAAACTCCATCTCAAATAAAAAAATAAAAAACAACATGGTTGGTAAACTTGAAATCGTATCAGGATCGCCTGTACTGCTTGTGGGGCCTCTCCCCTAGTTTCTGATTGAGTAGGGGTGGAGCCTTGGCATCCATTTCTAACGGATTCCTAGGTGACACCAGTATCTCTGGTCTCTGCCAACATTTTGCGAGTCACTGGCCTAGGATGAGGATGGGAATTAGGCATTCTACTCTAAGTACTAAATTGATTACCAACTGAAAGCTATTGAGGTTTCTGAGCAGAGAGCATTACGTGCAGAGCTCTGCCTTAAGCAGTGTGTAGAGTGGATCTGAGCAGTGGTGCATGACACTGACTGCATTACTGGGATCAGCTGGGGAGGTTTTTGTGTTTTTTTTTTCTTCTGAGATGGAGTTTCGCTGTGTCACCCAGGCTGGAGTGCAATGGCACGATCTCGGCTCACTGCAACCTCCGCCTCCCTGGTTCAAGCGATTCTCTGCCTCAGCCTCCCGAGTAGCGGGGACTACAGGTGTGCACCACCACACCCGGCTAATTTTGTATTTTTAGTAGAGACAGGGTTTTGCCATATTGGCCAGGCTGGTCTCGAACTCCTGACCTCAGGTGATCTGTCCACCTCAGCCTCCCAAAGTGCTGGGATTACAGGTGTGAACCACTGCTCCTTGCCTGCGGAGGTTTAAATACAGTTGCCTAGATCCTGTTCCCAGAGATTTTGATTATATTGGCTTGGTGTTTAGTCTGGGCACCAGGATTTTCAACCCCCTCCCATCTACTCTGGTATTTTTAATGTGCAGCCAAGGTTGAGAACCATGGAACTAAAAGAGTCAGAGCTAGACAGAACAAACAGGTTACTAGAGTAGTTCATAAAAAGGACCTGAATTAACCTGATAGCAAGAAGAGGGAAAAAAAAGTAAAAATTCAATTGAAGGTAAAATCGATATTCTACAATACTTAGAAACTATTTATAACTGTCACCATTAACAGAATACAAAAGCCAGGACACCAAATCACTTCACTTCCTAGATCCGAGCTCTAGTCTTGGTTTGGCTACCAACTGCCACAGCTGAGTGATTTCCTTAGTCCCTGGGGTCTTAGGCTTCGCCTCTTCATGACCGGAAGCCCTTGAGCTCTAACAGTCTGTGGCTCCACGGAAGAGGTAAGATGTGTTTGGTTTTGGCCACGTCAGTGCTTATAGCAGTTGCCAGTTTTTCCCTGGCAGTGAACCTGAAGATGAAATAAGTTGTTGTCCTGTAACCATGACCATGGCATTAGTAATCCTAGAAGAAAAAATAGGGCATACATAGAAAAGCCTCAGCCGAGTGATCACAGACGAAGAAAGAATGTTTCTTTCAGACCAAAATATGTGTCAGAACAAAGCTCTAAACATGTAGAGACTGCTAATGTGTTTACAGAATTTATAGAGCCAGCAACTGGTTAGTTCTTATGAAAACCAGTAATTTCCTTTAGTTACTGGTGTTTTAAGAAGAAAACAAGCTACTAGAAAGAAATCAGGAAAGCCCAAATCAACTTCTGTGGTAAAAAAAGAAGCCAAATCAAGTAGGTTTTAGTTTTGTTTTGAGACTTGTTCTGTTGCCCAGGCTGGAGTGCAGTGGTGCAATCATAGCCCACTGCAGCCTCAAACTCCTATAGGTTCAAGTGATCCTCCTGTCTCAGCCTCCCAAGTAGCTGGGACTACAGGCATGCACCTGGCTAATTTTTTTTAATTTTTTTTTTTTTTTTTTGAGATGGAGTCTCACTCTGTCTCCCAGGCTGGAGTGCAGTGGCACGATCTTGGCTCACTGCAACCTCCGCCTCCGGGGTTCAAACGATTCTTCTGCCTCAGCCTCCCAAGTAGCTGGGACTACTGGGGCGCATGCCACCACACCCGGCTAATTTTTTGTATTTTTAATAGAGACGGGGTTTCACCATGTTAGCCAGGATGGTCTCGATCTCCTGACCTTGTGATCTGCCCACCTCGGCCTCCCAAAGTACTGGGATTACAGGCGTGAGCCACTGTGCCCGGCCAATTTTTAAATTTTTTATAGAGATGGGGTCTTGTCTTGTTGCCTGGGCTGGTGTCAAACTCCTGGCTTCACGTGATCCTCATGCCTGGGCCTCCCAGAGTGCTGGGATTATGGGTGTGAGCCACTACACACAGCCCGTTTTCGTTTTTTAATACCACATACCAATACTGGATATCTAGAAGGTTTTATCGTTAACACTAATATGATCCTCTTGTAGGCATCTGGTGACATGACCGTGTTTATGATGTACAAGCTTTTTCTACAGTACCAGCAAGTGTAGTAAGATGTGCTGACTGGGTGTTTTCACTGATGCTTTTACTATGAAAAGCACTGAGAAAGCAAAATTTGAAAAAAATATTTGCATTGAGTGACTACATCCTTCCTTCCAAACATGTCATGTGTGCAATTATAATATGCAAAACATCAAACTCTTCCCCGGGCACTCCCCAGTCCCCTTCATGTGTATGTGGAAAAGAAAAGAGAAACACAGCAGGAAGAACAGTTGCCTGCAGACTTACTGACAAATAAAACTTCTGTTTGCTCAGGTGGTGTTTTTAAGAGCAGGAAAACCACCTGTGGGTAAATCAGGTTGTAGCACTGTGAAACCCATCCGTACACTAAACCGCCAGGGTGATCAGTAGATGAGTTTACCCAAGCAAAACGTGGGTCACTCTAAGGCACTAACTAGTCACCACGATAGCATAAGGCCTGTGCAGCTGGTGCAGGGGCTGGTGATGGCATTTGGAAACGTGGCTACAGCTGACATTTGGGTTTAGTGACTTAGCTAATAAGGAAGAGAAGCAGAAGAAAGGAAAGATTTGTTTTTGTTAAAAAAGATATTTGAAAAGTAATGAAGTTTCACCAGATAAAGTAAAGCACTTCCATTTTGTTCCTGAAGCTTTCAAAATCCAATTAACTTGAGGTTTTTGTTCTTAAAGAGAATATGTACACATACATACATGGGAGGATGTTGTCATCCGTGGGACTTCTCCAGAAATCCCCAAAACTCTTCTTAAATCCTCTGAACCAACTGTTACCAGGAAACCCCTTAAGAGAGATGTTAAAAATAAAGGAATTCCAAAGAGAGGGGGTTTCTGTCAAGTGCTGGGTGGAGCAAACTCCAAGACAACCCACTACACCAAGTTAAAAAGGAAAAGGTGGTTTCCCAAGAATGCTTGCCCTGACCCAGTGTTCACAAATGGAAAAGCTCAAAGAGCATCTCATCAGCAAACAAAACTCACCTACCAAAGGGAAAGGATTACAGACGTCTTAGAACTACTCCACTAAGTAGGTATGTTGTTCACAATAACAAAGACATCACACAGAGATGATTCTTTGAGTATCATCAGTGCCTGGGTGGCTTAGTTACCTGTTCTGTGGGAAGGCCTGTTTGGTATCATAGCTACTAACTTCTCAGCATTACCAGTGGCAATAACACTGTGTATGATGTAATAAAATGAATACTGGTCTTAGACTTGTGCAGTTCCCTGCTGTGCCATTTACCAGATGTTTAATTTTGGCGAGGTTTGAGCATCAGTTTCTTACTTGTAGAATAGACACCATAATATCTACCACAAAGAGGAGTTGTGAGATTAGAGATAATGTATGAAAGAATCCTTTGTAAACTAAAAACACATTTTCATTAAGTAGAGACACTGCACATTCTTATGTTATTTTTGGAACTTGTTTTTACCCAGAATGAATTTTAGTCCCAAAAATCTTTTGACACATTTCTTGCTAAGAATCTCTTGTTTGACAGTGTATTCCACAAAAGAGCCTAACCTTGCTGTTTTATTAGAAGGCAACTTATAAATACATATTTGGCTAACTTCTGGCCCATGTGCCACAAGACAAACATCAGTCTACTTTTGAAATGAGTCCTGTCCAGAGTCACTTCCTGCTTGGACTCCATTCTGTGTTCCCTTTTCTGAGGCTGCAATGTGCCTTTTAAACTCACTGCCTTATGGGCAGATGAGAACACTGCTGTCTGGTGAGTGTGAGTAGGTGCCTCATGACTGGGATTTCCCAGTAAAGCACACATAAAACCATGGCTCAGGGTATAGTAATCTTTCTTCTTCCTTTTGCTTGTGTTTTTTAACCAGCATTTTTCTTTCTTCCTCTTTTTTTTTTTTTTTTTTTTTGAGATGGAGTCTCACTCTGTCGCCCAGGCTGGAGTGCAGTGGTGCGATCTCGGCTCACTGCAACCTCTGCCTCCCAGGTTCAAATGATTCTCCTTCCTCGGCCTGCCGAGTAGCTGGGATTACAGGCATGCACCACCACTCCCCGCTAACTTTTGTATTTTTAGTAGAGATGGGGTTTCACTATATTGGTCAGGCTGGTGTTGAACTCCTGACCTCGTGATCCACCTGCCTTGGCCTCCCAAAGTGCTGGAATTACAGGCATGAGCCACCGCGCCCAGCCTTAACCAGGATTTTTCAATCTCTTATAGATTACTGACAGATACTATGTAGAAGAGGTCCATTTCCCCTGTCCCCCACTATATATGAAGGCAGAGGTAGCCATTACTCCTTTGTGTGTGGAGGGGAAAGTAAGTTAGTTTCTTTCTAAATATATTCAGAGTGAAACTTAAGGTTTAAAAAGGACTCAACCGATAACTTAGTATTCTGGGGTTCATAACAAGTATTTAACAATTTGAAGATTTTTACAGATACAGCAACCAAAACGTTTTCAGAGACTTCTCCAGGGAGAGGCTTTTTCCTTTTATCCTGATAATCTTAGAGCCTAGGTAAAGGAATCTTTACCAAGCTAGGTGGATTTCAGCACACTCAGTCCATCTCACTGTCCTTCACTCATGTTTACTAACAAGTATCTGAGAAGTAATGTTCGCAGTTGTACAGGTGGTAGCCAGTGCCTCATTTTTCGAATCCCTGGCATAACATCTACACGGCTCAAACGTTCCTCACTCATGCCTCAATGTACAAAAGGGGGTTTTTAGAAATTTTTGTCAAAACTGGGCACATGTATTATGCTCCTGGATTTTAAGCTGGCAAGTAAGTCTCGTTGGGAGAGAGGACCTATTCATAGTATATCTTTCACTTCTTACCTCAGCCTCCAAAGTCTGAGAGGATGGAAGCCTTGTAATAATGAGGGCAGGTGTTCCTACAAAGTGCCCTGACATCTCCATTCATAGCCCTAGCAAGTTGCCAAAGTAGCCTGGCCCAGCCACCCAGAACATCAGCCTCCCCTGGGAAGAATCATGCTGCCAATGGCTGTGCTAGATAGTGGGTGAAAGAAACCTTTCCTCTCTCCAATCAGAAACCCACCAAAAGCAAGGGCCATGGTTTCTGTATCATAGTGGAATCACTGAATTCTATGGAGGACATGATTGACCTTTGTAAATGTGAAGACAGAATGAGGCGAAATCTCTGAAAGACCAAAAGTTACTATGATATTAGACCAAAGAGCTAATGTTGAATTTCATGGCATGGTGATGAACATCTTATTGCTTTGCTACATAGCAAATTAAATACTACTAAGATGAAAATCTATTAACAAGCTGTTCCAACGCCAACTAATGACTCACTTATTTCAAGTAACATTCAGCACAGCCACAAGCCATGTGGCCAGGGTCTAGAGGAGGCTGTGAGGATGTCTGCTTTGTCAGTCGAGGGAACATCTTTGAAGCCTCCTAAGCCTTTCATTCACATTAATGGGGACACGAGGGCAGCTGTACTGACTCCCTCACTTCTCAGTCCCTCGGTCCGGAGAAAGAAGGAACTATGTGGGTCTACTGCACTCCACTGACTTCTTGACATTTTGAGGCAATGGCCGAAGTTCTAAGGCCTCTCTCAGAGCAGCAGAGTCTCATTAAACTTCTAAAACTGGAGAATTTCTTATGCTTGGAGGCCCCTGATGCTTCCTGTGCCTTTTAAGGGGCTCTGAGGACCACCAGAGTCCAGTCCTATAATCAAGACTTGGAAACTGTTCACTTTGCCAGTGGTCAAAATATATGGAAATAATCACGATGCTACCTCAAATGCCTCTGGCACACCACAAGACACAAAGATCTTAAATAGGATCTTAGCTAATCCTCACAACCTCCCTGGGAGAAAGCTGATCTTCTCAATTTTACAGATAAGGAAACAGGCTTAGCAAGGTGAAATGACCAGCCCTAACATCTCACTCAGAGCCAGGATCAGATGCAGACCTGTGATCTCTTACCTGAATGCCTTCCCATCTATTCCGTTATGCAACCTTCCCATCAGGTGTGTCGCGGGACATCAGTTCTGTGGGGCTATCAGTGGTGTGTCAAAGGGAGTTCGTAACACTTACCTGCTGACAGGCAAACAGGACAGGACCAGTGGCTAACCCGAGCTTCAGATCAGCTGATGTTGGTTTGCCCATCTGGTCAGAACATGAGGTGAAGTCCAACACATCATCTATTAGCTGGCAAAAGGAAAAATGGGATGTAAGGAGCACCGCCATGCCAACATCGCTGCCATCGTTCCTACTATTTTGACAATTCCACACTAGGGGAGAATGCTGACTGTATCACTATGCCACCATTCTTACAAATAAAAAGCATACCAACCTGAAAAGCTATTCCTACATTTTTTCCGTACTGGTAGGCGATCTCATGCACCACTGGGTCGGGACATCCTAGAACAGAGACCTGAAACAGAAAGAGCATTCTGAGATAAGCTGCTTCCAGGCAGCAGCAAAGCAGCTGAGCCCTGACTGAAGGAATTCCTTAAAATAGGAGGTAGCGGGGCTAAATTATACACAGTCAGGAGATGCTGACATCACAGGGACACCAAGCATGTACAAAACCGCATTTCCAATCACAGAGTTTCAGCCTCAGATTGTGTTGTTAAATTCTAAGAAAATTCCCCTTCTCCAGCCCCTGCTTTCAGGACAGGATAAGCAGCCTTTCCCACTGCTTAGGAAAAACGGAGCTACAGCTGGACTAATTCTGCTGGCAACATGCTAAGTAAACCTTCCTGACATGCACAAGAAACAGACCCTCATCTGTGAAATACTGACTTCTAGCACTCGGCAAGCTAGCCCAATTACTGTTGGCTTTAATAATCTCCATCAATGTGTCCCTCATTTCAGGAAGAGATACTAATGTAATCACACACAATTTCCCCATCTGTAGTCCTTTTCATCATCTTTGGGAATTTCACCTGTTTCTGAATGCAGTTATTTCTTGCTTTGTCCATAAAAATCGTCTCAAGCCTCCTGCTTCAGACACAGATATCGCTTTTTTATTATCAGAAGGAACTTCACTGGTCCCACTGTTTCCACATTTCTCTCAAAAGGAGTTACTGTATAAAAACCCTTTTCCCTCCTCTCAGTGGGGGAGAAATAAGACTTCTGAAAGTCTTTTTAAAACTCCAAAAAGCTAGCTGGCACCGGCCACTGAAGTGCATTTCTCAGTGCCCTGCTAAGCATGTTAAGCAGGCCCAGCCACATTTTCAGAAAACAAAGCCTGGGTAAAACCAACAAGGGGGAGGGGAGAGACGGTCTGTGTTCTACCAGAGAGATGTCTCTGCTGAATTTCCATGAGAAAGCCAGCTGGAGCGCTGCACAGTTAGTTGCCTTTCTGAAAGGCTCGCAGATGCTAGGAAACCCTGTCCCCTGACCTTGGGTCCTGCCTCTGTGGCTCTCCGGTCAGGGGGTGAACTTTGCTCAGGCATCAGTGTGGTGCAGCGCTGCAGGCTCTGCTGTGAGACTGTGGGGCTGCATTTGTGCCCTTTACAAGTACCACGTGACGTTGGCATGTTACTGAACCTCTCTCGGCTTCAGCTTCCTCATCTGTACAATGTGGAAATCACAAGCACCTACCTTGTAGCGTTGCTGTGAGAAACAGACATGATGCTGCATTTAAACCCTCAGTATAGTGCCTGGCGCCTGGTTAGAACTCAATGTGTTTGCTATTATTATCTCTTTTTAGAAATAGGATGTCACTCTGTTGCCCAAGCTGGGGTGCAGTGGTGCAATCACAGCTCACTGTAACCTTGAACTCCCAGGCTCAAGGGTTCCTTCTGCCTCAGTCTCCTGAGTAGCTGGGACTACAGGCATGTGCAACCACACCCAGCTAATTTTTAATTTTTTCGTAGAGATGGAGTCTCACCATGTTGTCTAGGCTGGCCTCAAACTCCTGGGCTCTTGATCCTCCCACCTCCACCTCCCAAAGCGTTGGGATTACCACCAGGTGTGAGCCACCGCACCCTGCTGTTTGCCATTATTACGAATAATTGTCCTCCTCCTCATCCACTGGAACCAGAAATAGGAGCCTCGGCAGTGTCCATGCACCTCGGCCAACTAAAGCCAGGTCGCATAATGTCCTCAGCCTGAGAACGCTTTTTGACAACTTAATGAGGTCTGTTGACTATGTAGGGCTTGGCCATAAGTACATGGTAAAATTGCATGCACCATAAAGGGTCAGGTGGCCACGGACTTGAGTGAAGAGTAAGCTCATAACTGCTTTCAACAGCAAACCCCTTCCCGTGAGCAGGCACTGACCTCTGGGCAGTCAGGGAGGGCTCCTTTTTTCAACTAAAGAGTCTGGGAGACCACATGGGGGACAATTCAGAAACTTCTGAGAGAAGCTAAGATCAGCTTGGCTCAAAGGAGGGCATGGCAAGATCTGGGCAGCCTGGGATGTGCTAAACTCAGGCCAGAATGATACTGGGAACCAAGATATTCCTAGATAGAAATCACTGAGAGTGAAGCAGTCTCCTGTAGTGAGATTAATGCTGTTTCCTCGACACAAAGCCATAGAGAATATAATCTTTCTTCCTGGAAAGTGAAAGATTTTCTAAAAATCTATTTCTTTTTTTTGGAGACGGAGTCTCTGTCACTCAGGCTGGACTGCAGTGGCACGATCTGGGCTCACTGTAATCTCCACCTCCCAGGTTCAAGCGATTCTCCTGCCTCAGCCTCCGTGCGCCACCACGCCCAGATAATTTTTGTATTTTTAGTAGAGACGGGGTTTCACTAAGTTGGCCAGGCTGGTCTCAAACTCCTGACCTCAGGTGATCTGCCTGACTCAGCCTCCCAAAGTGCTGGGATTACAGGCGTGAGCCACCACGCCCAGCCTAAACATCTGTTCGTGAACATTTTAATGGAGTAAAATGTGTGGAGCACATATGATGAGTACTTTGTATGATTTGAGCTAAACCTCACAATATCCCAGAAATATGGATTATGTGGTTGGTGATGATAAAAGCTAACAATTCCTGAGCATCCACTATGTGCCAGGCACTGTTCTGAGAATTCTCACCTTTTAAGTCACTTATGAGGTTCGAGAAACTGAGGCACAGACGGTCCCAGGCATTACATGGCTCTGACACGCTGGAACCTGAATTTCATCCCAGACGGTCTGGCTCTAGGTAGTTTTCTTCATCACTTTGCTGTGCTGCTTCTATGCTGGGCAATAAAATGGAACCTCCAAGAGGTCAAGGAATGTGTCCAAGTAAGCACAAAGCTGCAGTCTGTCTGCACTGTCCCCTCTATGCCCACACATGCTGACATAGAGGTTATTTAGTGGGCAGCTTCTGCCTGACACATGGCGAAGGGACATTACTGCTCAGATTTCAACTATCCCCGATTTCCCTGGGGTAGCATAAAGACCCTGCCAGAGTCCTGCTTCCCTATCCCAGGTCAGGACTGTCTGGATCTGTGGCAGGAAAACAGAAAACAACTGCCACCAATTAGACACAACATGGCACAACATACAAGAAGGCAAAGAGGTGCACAGCCTTGCGCTCAGCATCAGAGAGATGCCTCACATCTTTCCGGAAATGGGTGGAGCATGAAGAATGATTAAGTCAAAGAAAGTGGAGCTCGACTGACTGTTTTGTTTGAAGCAGATGCTGCAGCCAGGCTGTGTTGTGCATATGCACTTCTTTCTGGGGAACGTTCACACCTTGCATCACATCCTTACAAGCCTCGTCTCAACGAGACTGGGAAGGGCTGGGTACAGTGGCTCACGCCTGTAATCCCAGCTACTTGGGAGGCTGAGGCAGGAGAATTGCTTGAACCTGGGAGGTGGAGGTTGCAGTGAGCCGAGATCATGCCACTGCACTCCAGCCTGGGTGACAGAGTGAGACTCCGATAAATATATAAATAAATAAATGGCCCTTAAGCATCTGAAAAATGTTTCACTCACTCAGAAAGGAGAGATGTAAATTAAAACTCCACTGCAATACATTCTCCTCTACTGGACTAGCAAAAACTCAAAAGTGTAATGGCACATTCAGTTAGTAAGGCTGTGGGAAAAGAGGTTCTGAAAAGCTGCTGATGGAAACACATCTGGTACAGACCCAACAGAGGGAAATGTGGTGGTGCCTAACAAAACCGTATGTGCAATTACCCCTAAATTCACCCTGCAGGCACTCCTCTCACAACACAAAAATAGGTTTATGCAAGGCCAGCCCTTGCAGTTGTGTTTGTAATTGCAAAACTGAAAACCTAAATGCCCATGCATAGAAGATTGGTTGAACAAACCATGCTATGTTCACACAATGGGATCTGATACAGAGGCTTTAAAAATTTTTTTAAATTAATTATTTATTATTATTAATTTTTTTGAGATGTGAGTCTCACTCTGTCGCCCACGCTGGAGTACAGTGATGTGATCTCGGCTCACTGCAACCTCCACCTCCCGGGTTCAAGCTATTCTTGTGCCTCAGCCTCCCAAGTAGTTGGGATTACAGGCATATACCACCACACCTGGCCAATTTTTGTACTTTTAGTAGAGACGGGGTTTTACCATGTTGGCCGGGCTGGTCTTGAACTCTGGCCTCAAGTGATCTGCCTGCTTTGGCCTCCCGAAGTGCTGGGATTACAGGTGCGTGCCACCACGCCCAGCTAATTTTTGTATTTTTAGTAGAGAAGGGGTTTCACCATGTTGGCCAGGCTGCTCTTTAACTCCTGACCTCATGATTTGGCCACCTCAGCCTCCCAAAGTGCTGGGATTACAAGCGTGAGTCATCATGCCCAGCCCTGATACAGTGGTTTTAAAAATGAGGAAGATCCTACAAACCAATGTGGAATCATTTTCCTAATAAACTGTTAAGAAATGCAAAGTAAAGCAGAGTAGTCTAGGGTACTACCTCTTGCTGTAAGAAAGAAGGGAAGATTGAGCATACTTGTGTCTGCTTGTTTGTGCAAAATGAAACCCAGGAAGGAGGAACCAAAAACGAACAAGACTGCTTACCTACAAGCGGGCAGGGGAAGAGAACAGGGCAAAAGGGAGAGTTACTGTATGGCACAGTTCTGACTTTTGGAGCTAATTTTTCTTTTTTTTTTTTTTTTAGACAGGGTCTCACTCTGTTGCCAGGCTAGAGTGCAGTGGTGTGATCATGGCTCACTGCAGCCTCAACCTCCCAGGGCTCAGGTGATCCTCCCACCTCAGCCTCCCAGGTAGCTGGGACTACAGGTGTGCACTACCCACGCCCAGCTAATTTTTGTATTCCTGTAGAGAGAGGTTTCACCATGTTGCCCAGGCTGGTCTCAAACTCCTGGGCTCAAGCAATCCGTCTGCCTTGGCCTCCCAAAGTGCTAGGATTACAGGCATGAGCCACTGTGCCCAGCCACATTGTTTCAAACATTCAAAACAACAGCAACAATAACAAAACACTCAAAACCAAAACACGAAATCAGCAAGAATGAAAGGGAATCCCTACAATGGAATAAAAATGAACCCGACTATTAACCCATTTATGCTGGAGGTTGCAAATTTTTTTGTGTGAAAAATTAGACTTTGGTAATGACATTGAGCAGTAGGATAGAAATAACTCCACAAGCTTAGCGTTCCAATAATGGAACACCAGCATAAATGGGTTAATATATTCCAAATAATAACATAACCACACTGATCCATACAGAAAGGTAACTTTGAACAGTACTTTGATTCTATTATCCTCAGGCCCAAGACAAAAGGAATGATAAACAAATACTGAAGTCTAGCTACTGGGTTCGCTTTTCACAGAGAGATGAGTCATGAATTTGGAAACTCCTATGGTATATTCTTGGATTGTGCAAATAAATACACCGTGGAGAATAGGAGCCAGGTCTCTCACTGTTTGGGAAGTGAGTTACAAATATGGAAAGATGGAATCCTGGAATAAACCACAAATCCTGTGGTGTTAGATGGATTTAGAACTGTTTGATACCTCATGGTTTTGAATAAGTACAGATGGGTACAGAAAGATATACCTGTATCTACCTACATTACATATAATACATACATGTATTTCCTAGCTCTGTCCATTGGGTGGGTCTAGAAACGATGACACCCAGTACTCAAATTCTGGTTTCTTAACACCATTTTCCACCAAAAGGAATGTGGGTTCCTTGGAGAACAGTGAATAACAGGGCTGAATATCTCCTGCCAGAAATGGGGTGCTGAAAAACGATAGGAGGACACAGAACCAGATTAAAGGGCCTCCCCCATGGGCCATACGTTGGATAATTATTAAAATAAATAATGACAGTGTTATAATCTACAGAATAAAATAAGATGGCTGGGCGTAGTGACTCATGCCTGTAATCCCAGCACTTTGGGAGGCCAAGGTGGTGATCACTTGAGGCCAGGAGTTTGAGAATAGCCTGGGTAACATGGCAAAACCCCGTCTCTACTAAAAATACAAAGAGTCAGCTGGGTATGGTGGCAGGCGCATGTAATCCCAGCTACTCGGGAGGCTGAGGTGGAGGATCATCTGAGCCCAGGAGGTGGAGGTTGCAGTGAACCGAGATTGTGCCACTGCACTCCAGCATGGGCAACAGAGTGACACCCTATCTCAAAAAAAAAAAAAAAAAAAAAAATACAGAATAAAATCAGAATCCAAGAGAGCCCATACAATTTAGAGCTTCCTTACAATGGAATACCAACTCTCCACCTCTTTTGAGAATGAAATAATAATAATAATTAAAAAAAATAAAATACCAACTGTCTTGTAAAGAGTGATATAGAAGAAATGATGAAAATAGAAAAACAGCCATTTGACAACCATCAGAATAATCTTTACATAATCTGAAAATACTTCACCCAAAATAGATTAAAATAGTAATTTTAGATTGAAGAAACCTGGCAGATGGTATCTTTTTTTTTTCTTTTTTTGAGATGGAGTTTCACTCTTGTTGACCAGGCCGGAGTGCAATGGTGCAATCTCAGCTCACTGCAACCTCCGCCTCCCGGGTTCAAGCAATTCTCCTGCATCACCCTCCTGAGTAGCTGGGACTACAGGCATGTGCCACCATGCCCGGCTAATTTTTGTATTTTTAGTAGAGAAGGGGTTTCACCATGTTGGCCAGGCTTGTCTCGAACTCTTGACCTCAGGTAATCCATTTGCCTCGGCCTCCCAAAGTGCTGGGATTACAGGTGCCCGCCACCATGCCCAGCTAATTTTTTATATTTTTAGTAGAGACAGGGTTTCACCATGTTGGCCAGGCTGGTCTTGAATTCTTAACCTCCCGTGATCTGCCCACCTCAGCCTCCCAAATTGCTGGGATTACAGGCATGAGCCATGGCACCCGGCCCCACAGTATCCTAATCAAGTGATCCAGGCACACATCACCGGTAGCAGGACAGAGAGACAGCACGTGCCTCCTGGTGTGAGGAGCTGAGGACGGCACCGCTCTTGTGGTATTCTTGACAAACATTCATAACCTGGATCGAATCTTGAGAAATATCAGAGAAGCCCCACTGAGAGGCTCAACAACAGAACTGGCCTGCACTCTTCCAAATACCAAGGTAAATGAGAGGCAAAGAAATACTGTTGTAGATGACAAGAGACTACAGAGTCATGACCACTAAATGCAACGTGAGATCCTGGACTGGATGCTGGAACAGAAAAGTACGTTTTCCCTTTTGTTATAACAGTTCACAAGTGGCAAGATCTGAATGAGGCCTAGAGATAGATACGAATATTGTAAAAAAAGAGGCCAGGTGTGGCATGTGGTGGTGAGCGCCTGTAATCCCAGTTACCCGGGAGGCTGAGGTGGGAGAATCACTTGAACCTGGGAGGTGGAGGTTGCAGTGAGGTGAGACTGTGCCACTGCACTCCAGCCTGGTCAACAGAGCAAGACTCTGTCTCAAAAAAATGAATTAAATAAAAAAGGGTGTTCTGCTAACGTTACCCACAATATGCAATTCCGTAGTGGTACCGAAGGCTTTGAAAATCAAGTAATAGGAAGACAGCCCATTAATTCCAGGCCACAAGCAGCCCTGGAGAGAACAGAAATTCAGGAGAAAAAAAAAAGAGAGAGAGACAGAAAAGGCAGGATTACCATACTCAGCTCTGGGTTCAAGTCCCGGCTCAGCTGCTGTCTGGCTGCACAACAACTGGACAGACCCCCTGACCTCTCAGGTCTCATTCCCACCAGATTTTCTGGGGAACAAGCCACAGTCTTCATTACTAAACTACAAAATGTATTTTGCATAAGTATGTATGTAAATAAATAAGTCATCTTTTGATAATAACATGAATTCTGTTTTGTTGTTTGTTTGTTTTTGTTTTTTGAGAGAGAGTCTCGCTCTGTTGCCCAGGCTGGAATGCAGTGGAGTGATTTTGGCTCACTGCAACCTCCACCTCTTGGGTTCAAGCGATTTTCCTGCCTCAGCTTCCCAAGTAGCTGGGATTACAGGTGTGCACCACCACGCCTAGCTAATTTTTGTATTTTTAGTAGAGATGGGGTTTTGCCATGTTGGCCGGGCTAGTCTTGAAATCCTGGACTAAAGTGATCCACTCGCCATGGCCTCCTTAAGTGTTGGGATTACAGGTGTGAGCCACCGTGCCTGGCCTAAAATGGATTCTATTTTAATATCAGTCAATCACAAAACAATCCCCATAGACAGCCCTCTCTTAGATGCTAATATTATTTTCACTAAAAAAAGGAGGGGAGACGAAAAAATGGCATCCTTAGTAGAATGCAGCTTGTAAGTTTCCCTCCAACTCTCAATACATTTTGCAATCCTGTTAGTTCTTCTTCTGTAATAATTCGGCTCTTTCAGTTCTCCTCCTCCCCTCTTTTTGGTGTGTCTAATTTGCTTTGTATGCATTTCTTTGGCGCTCGCATGGCTTTGCATTTTAAATACCAAGAGTACATAAAAATAGCCATTTTGAATCCATAACACCTCTGGAATATTTCCACCCATAGGCACTTAAATATAGAAACTTTTATTCAAATAGCTCACACTATGATTTTGCTTTATTATTCTAAGAGCTCTGGAGTTTAGGAATAAATCACATGAAAAGGAGGTAGTGCTGGGACGATGCCAGCATGCCCCCTAGTGGGCAGCATGAAACATTTCATTTTTAATAAGGGTCCAGCCACGTTAACATGTTCACTGTTCAGTTGCTAATCTTTGAAGAATGAATTGCATATCTTTATAAAAGAATTCCTGTGCATTATCTTTGGCTTCTTAAGCAGAGAACGGTGAGCACGAGGAAACCTCTCTATCACGACTCAGGTCCATTTCTTTGGATCATCTGTAAGATTCCATCACTGAGTGAATTTCTGTGCTAGCTCCGATTTGGTGCCGCCCCCTGTGCCTGTGGGATGTCCGCGTGGTGCAGACAGTAAGTCTTGGTGTTTCCAGTTCCAACAGTCTCACTACTACTAATGCTTCTAAGACTTTATTTTTTAAATATTATTTTTAAGTAGAGAGGGGATCTTGTTATATTGCCTAGGTTGGTCTTGAACTTCTGGTCTCAAGCAAACTTTCCACCTCAGTCTCCCTAAATGCTGGGATTACAGGTGTGAGCCACCTCGCCTGGCCATGCTAATGCTTCTAAGTTTGTAGTCTCAAACTTGTGAAATTACCAATGGGCCTCACTTAACACATCCTCTTAAGGATAAATATTAATAAGTAATATTAAGGCATCCTAATGTGTTAAGAGGAGGGATCCTGACCTTCAGGGAGATTTGGGCCATCAAGGGCACGATAATATATAAAGGATTACTGTAAAAGTGTTAGAACACCCATTTAAAATAGGCTATTCTCTTATTTAGCATCTTGTGTCTGTACTTTCTTCCATCTCACTTAAAAAAAAAAAAAGACCCACATAATTTCTTGGAAATAAAAACATAATAGCCCTTTTAATAAAAAGACAAAAGTGGTCGAGACTGTGGCTGGCATGTTCTACACAATTCACATTCCTTAAAGTTTCCATTAAGTCTTTTTAGGAAGAAAAGATTGTCCTCATTCATTTCTGGCTTGCAATTATACATTTCTTGACACTTTTCAAAACAGAGACACTAACAGCAAGAGACTTTTTCACCTGAGAGGTCTGAGCAAAAGCTCTCTTTACCTGTTAATTATCTTAGGAGTCTATCGTGGCAGCAATTGACATGCGACCCTTACAGGTCTTCCTTATTTTGTGGCTGTAATCACATGGGAAGGTCATTTGTCCAGGTTTTGTCTCTGTGTATCTGTCAGGCTTAGAGATGGGCAGAGAAACAATTCTATGGAGAGACTGTTTCTCATTCTTGGACTAACAATGAATACCACATATTTGTCTACAGATTAAAGGCATTACTCATTTAAAAAAAAAAAATGTATACAAGTGTATACACAGTGGAGGGAAGGCCAGGGAGAAAGCAAGGGGAGAAACAGTTATGGCTTATACTCACTTTGTACTCTGAAGAAATACGACTTGTTTATATTTCATGTAAAATATTAGAAGGATTGGCCAGGCGCGATGGCTCATGCCTATAATCCCAGCACTCTGCGGGGCCAAGGTAGGCGGATCACTAGAGGCCAGGAGTTTGAGACCAGCCCGGCCAACATGGCAAAATCCCAACCCTACAAAAAATACAAAAATTAGCCAGGCGTGATGGTGCACACCTGTGGTCCCAGCTACTAGGGAAGCTGAGGCAGGACAATTGCCTGAACCTGGGAGGTGGAGGTTGCAGTGAGCCAAGATCACACCACTGCTTTGTAGCCTGGGCCACATGGCAAGACTCTGTCTCCAAAAAAAAAAAAAAAAAGTATATACAATGCTAGTACAATCTAATAGATATATTTTCCTGGGTAAATATTATATTAAAGAACACAGCACTTCATTTTTAAAAGGTAAAGTGTCAGAAAGTGTGTGTGTGACATCAATCATTAGAGAAATTACGGTAAATTGTTCAAAATGATACACAGTTTGGCAATCAGATTGGAGAAGGTGCAGGAAAGCTTATTTTGATTCAGTTCTTGGGAAGAAAAGATGAAAAGTTAACACCTGCATACCAAAAGAAGATAGCAAAAATGAAAACACAGCAGAAGTCCTCTACTGTTTGGGGATGTCATTCTTTTCCTCCTTAACCTCTTGGGATTTTTGGATACTATTTTAAGATTCTTCACTGAAATATTTTCTAGGGGAATTAGCTCCCAAAACAGAGCTATGAGGCTTTAACTTGAAGAAAGACAGAACGTACATACTGCTTTACAACTGTTAGCTATCAGGCTGGCAGTCTTCTTGAAGGTCTTCTCAAGGTAGTGTGCAAATCTTTCATTCTCATTTTCTTTTGACCCAAGCTGAAGAAATTCACCTGTAAAGAAGGAAAAGAGTCATTTGAGAGGTGATTTTATTGCCTAGCTACACACCAGGACTGAATAACAAAGAAGAAAAATCAGAATCAACGTACCACGCACCAAATCTTCAATAACTTGGGTTAAAATAGATATAACAGTTGTATTTCCAATTCGTGCCAGAGCTATAGATGCTGCAGAAAGAATTAAATCTCCAGCAAGAACAGCCTAGAAAAAGACAGGGGGAAAACAAAACGTTCAGAAAAATTTATCAGAGCAGTAGAGCCAATGATGAACCTGACTGGAAGGAAGCTTTGTGGAAGTGGGGGCTCATCTTGGATGCAGGTGTTTTTACCTTCCTCTTCCTCAACAGGAGTCCGTAACAATCAGCTACAGATTTGGACAGTGTTTGAACTGGATTGGCTCTCAGAGATGACCATGTCACTCTTCCCAGTTCGTAACAATCGGTTACAGATTTGGGACAGTACTTGAATTGGACTGGCTCTCAGAGATGACCATGTCCACCTCCCCAGTTGACAGTTGAAGAAATCAATGCCTGGAGAGGGAGAGCAGTTTCACCCACCAGCCCCACCAAAATGCAGCTGCCTTCAGTTTCACTACACTGGATGTTCACTCTTCCCTTATGCCTTTCCACTTACTGTTCCTTCTGCTCAAAAAGTTCTGCCCCCTTCTTCACTGAGTGGACTTATTTGCATAATTAGTTCAGATGCCACCTCTAAGAAGTCCCCCCCAATCCCTAAGTCTGGTCAGATGCCTCCCTTTTGTGTGAGTACAACACCCGTGCATGCTGTGACCATCACATCTTGCATACCAGTCAGTGATGCTCTAGTCTCTATGCTCCCAGATCAACGGGGAGGGTGGGGTGGAGGGGGAGCTCGGATTAGGAATCACCTCAGCTAGTACTGAGCACACCCCAGAGCATGGCACGAAAGAAACATGTTATTTTCAATGAAAATCAAACCAAAGAATTTTGGCTCCAAGTGAAATGCTTTTTGTACTATGTGACACTGCCCCTCATTCCCAGACAAAAAAAAAATTTTTTTTTCCATTGAACACTAAGCAATCAACATCTTTCCAATCTTCTTTAGACTGTGATGGATGTCTACACTGTATTAGTGACTAGTTATAAATTACTGCATAAATAGTTGAATTATATGCTATAATCAAATACGCTCTATGTATATTAATTTGCATATTCAAAAATATATATGTTATATTCTTTTTTTTTTTTTTTGAGAAAGAGTCTTGCTCTGTTGCCCAGGCTGAAGTACAGTGGCATGATCTCAGCTCACTGCAGACTCTGCCTCCTGGGTTCAGGCGATCCTTCCACCTCAGCCTCATGATTAGCTGGGACTATAGGCGTACACCACCACGCCCAGGTAATTTTTGTATTTCGACTAGAGATGGGGTTTTACCATGTTGGCCAGGCTGGTCTCGAACTCCTGGCCTCAAGCGATCCAACTGCCTTGGCCTCCCAAAGTGCTAGGATTCCAGGTGTGAGCCACCATGCCCGGCCGTAAGTGTTATATTCTGTAGTAATTAGTCATAAAGGCTAGAGTTCATAGAATTTTCAACACAACTATTTTAGGTACTTATCGTCTTAGTTCTTTGGTATCTAAAATAGTGATGTCCAGTGTGTTTACCAATTAATCACCACTTTATATAATATACATATTATGTAAGATATCCTGATGTAAGTATATGCTTATAAAGTCATTTTACAAATTATGATATATAGGTACCCATTCATATTCTCCCACCCAGCCCCTACATCATTAGCACCTCAGGGCTCAGGATCCATTGGCTTTTACTTCTTTCTTCTCCTGGCTGAGGGGATCCTAGAGACCAAAAGGTCCAGCATATGACATGGAAGCCACAGGACTGTGGACAGCCAGGGGTGGGAGTTAAAGGAAAGAAGAGATAGGAAGCCCAGGCCAGGCCTAACAAGGGCTCACCGAGAGGGCACAGTGTGTGTGGGTTTTTGTACCAGTAACACAGCATTTGTGGGTCAGAGGCAGAAACAGGGAGGAACTGGCAAGTAGCCCTGTGCTAAGCAGATGGCCGTCAGAACTGAAAGAGGCAGGTGAGAGCAGCATATGTATCCTTGGCCTGCCCTCAGAAAGAGGCCCCTAATGGCAGAGGCAGACACACAGAGGCTAGCCAAGGTGGAGACCATCATTTGTTCTCTTGATCCTCTTCCCCAACCCAAGGTTCCAAATAAGGCTTTAGGACTGGCCCTGCCTGAAAACAGACACAGCTGATTGCAGGGACGGGTCATAGAGTTACCCACGTCCTCTCCAAATCAAAACGCCATCTGCTAAAAAAGCCAACATTCTGATGTATAGAATTTAGTCAACAGGACGTAAAACCTTTCCATCTAAAATTTGAAATAAAAGGCATATAAATGAAATTGCAGGACTCGATTTCAAAACAAAGTCATTTATGTTCAAATAACACCAGCATGTGAAGATAATAATAAACATGTGTGTGTGTGTGTGTGTATCTTCTTTTAATACGGAGAATAGGAATGAACCAGGAATACCATAAATCTGTGAGAGAAAAGGAGGTGAAGGTGGGGTAGTTCTGTTTGCACAAACTTTTTTTTTTGAAATGGAGTCTCATTCTGTTGCCCAGGCTGGAGTGCAGTGGTGCAATCTTGGCTCACTGCAACCTCTTTCTCCCAGGTTCAAGTGATTCTCCGCCTAAGCCTCCTGAGTAGCTGGGATTACAGGCGCATGCTGGCTAAATTTTTTTGTTTTTTCAGTAGTGACGGGGTTTCGCCCTGTTGGCCAGGCTGGTCTCAAACTCCTGACCTCAGGTGATCTGCCCGCCTCAGCCTCCCAAAGTGCTGGGATTACAGGCGTGAGCCATTGTGCCTGGACTGCACAAACTTTCTGTTTGCTCTTCAGTGGAGGCACGTGTGTGGTGATGGTGATGGATGCCTGTGCATTTTCATTCTCATCTGTTCAACTTTATTCTCATCCTTTAACCCAGAATCTACGCATCCTTAAACCAAAGTCCCTGTTTCCCATATTCCCAATGCTAATAATATAGAAATATGCTTTAATATATACATATACGAACTAAATCCAATGACAGAACTTCTATTTCAAAAGACAGAATTTTCATGGTAGAACAGTATCTCTCTGAGGTTTCTTTTTCCTTTTTTTTTAGTTTTGTTTGCTTTGACATTTATATGCAGCACTCAAACAAATGTTTAAAAAATTAAACTGAATCTGGGTAATCTAAGCCCAAAAGTAAAATGTTTGATTCCTCATGAAATACACCTTTTGGATACCCACAAAAATCCCTTTCCTCATAACCAAAGGAATTCTATTAGAAATACTAAGTTTATTTTTCCACGGTATTTTTTATTATTTATTTATCAAGTATCTGTATATAGACAAGACATGAATACTTTTTTGAAATTCAGAAGACCACATTACATTTGAGCAAACGTATTTTTAATGAGACAAATCTGAGAAACAAACGCGGTCCAAAAAGCGTGTGATTCAGTAAGAGAGATTTAAAAAAAAAACAAAAAAAAACATACCTTCTTTTCACCCCAGATCTTATTAACTGTGTGTTTTCCTCTTCGAGAACTTGCATCATCAATAACGTCATCGTGAACCAGACTAGCAGTGTGGATCATTTCTGCAATTAAGGCTATGGTGCGCTGGCTGGCTTGCACATGTCTAATTAACAGAAAGCAATGCTTTTTTAACAGACGCCGCCTAGAACCTTCTCAGCAATCAGCTTGTGAAAACTGGACATCGGATCTAGGATAAAGAATGTTATTTCTCTAAGAGAAACAGTATAAAAACTCTGGCTTCATGATAGAGCCATTTCTATACATATACAAACGTATGAGAAACCCTGCCACAACTACATTTTATGAATTCCGCATTAAAGAAGTAGAAATTGTACAGTTAACCAAAAATGCAGTAAATGATCAGAAGTCTGGCTGATCTTATTGGGCTGAAGAATCATCTGTATGACAGTGTTCTTGGTCAGATGTTTAAGTTTGTAAGTTTACAATTAAATTTTGGGGTGGATAGGGAAGAGAGGCGAGAAGCATTTTTAAAAAGTATTTTAAAGACTCAACTGTCTCAATGTTCAAAGCTTTTAAAACTTTTTTTTTTTTTTTTTTTTTTTTTGAGACAGGGTCTCGCTCTGTTGCTGAGGCTGGAGCGCAGTGGTGCCATCCTGGCTCACCACAACCTTCGCCTCCCAGGTTCAAGTGATTCTCCCACCTCAGCCTCCACGAGTAGCTGGGACTATAGGTACACACCACCCCACACAGCTAAATTTTATATTTTTAGTATAAAATTGGGGTTTCACCACGTTGGCCAGGCTGGTCTCGCACTCCTGACCTCGAGTGATCCGCCCGCCTTGGCCTCCCAAAGTGCAGATTACAGGCCTAGTAATTACAGGCCACGGATTACCGCGGCCCGCATAGTAATGTCTTCAATTAAACATTTAGTATGACAATCTCAGTAATCAACAGAAGATGTTTGTAAAACTTTCTTCCAACTCACATTTAACCTTCTCATTAGAAATTTAAACTTTTATTTCCCAAATTTAACGCAAACTATAGGATAAGTAGGCTCAAGAAGATAGTATGCAGATATGAATTTTACAGTTCAGAGGGAATGTCCCCCATTTTACTTCAATCATTATTACCACCATCATCTATGGAAATTTTTATTTATTTTTTGAGACAGAGTCTTGCTCTGTCACCCAGGCGCCCAGGCTGTGGAGTGCAGTGGCGTGATCTTGGCTCACTGCAAGCTCCGCCTCCCAGGTTCACGCCATTCTCCTGCCTCAGCCTCCCGAGTAGCTGGGACTACAGGCGCCCGCCACCACGCCTGGCTAATTTTTTGTATTTTTAATAGGGGCAGGGTTTCACTGTGTTAGCCAGGATGGTCTTGATCTCCTGACCTTGTGATCCGCCCGCTTCGGCCTCCCAAAGTGCTGGGATTACAGGTGTGAGCCACCGCGCCCGGCCATCTGTGGGAATTTTTAAAAACTAAATTTCAAGAAAATCAAACTGGGGAAATAACCATTTGGAACCTAAAACATATGCCTGATTTAAACACGCACTAACCAAATGTTGCACTTACTCCAAATGCTTATTTTCAAATATCATCAGGTTACATCTTACAGGGGAAAGAAGGGGGAGGGATTCTGAAATATGACTTTTTATTTAAAAATCGAATCTGAACATCTGCACAAGGTAATGCTCATTCCAATTCCTCAGACCCGGCAGAAAGCAATGAAAAATGAAGTATAATTACATAAAAGTGCTGGAATTTAACGATTGACACTAAATCAGCATGAGAAAAGCTTTCGATCTTGCTTTACATATAATTTTACAATATGATGTCATGCTGGCTCCTCTTATCAGCAGCCCTGGAACTAAACCCTAGACCCTTCCAACTGCTCTCAGCCTGGAAATCGTGTCTACAGTGCTACTCATTCTTTTCTTTCTTTTTTTTTTTTTTGAGATAGAGCTTCGCTCTTATTGTCCAGGCTGGAGTGCAATGGTATGATCTCGGCTCACTACAACCTCTGCCTCCCGGGTTCAAACCATTCTCCTGCCTTAGCCTCCCGAGTAGCCTTGCATTACAGGCGCATACCACCACACCCAGCTAATGTTTATATTTTTCGTAGAGACAGGGATTCACCATGTTGACGAGGCTGGTCTTGAATTCCTGAAGTCAGGTGATCCATCCATCTCGGCTTCCCGAAGTGCTGGGATTACAGGTGTGAGCCACCTCGCCTGGCCTCATTCTTTATTAATATTTCAGTTACAACTTCTTAATATGTCTAGATCACAACAGATTCTTCCAAGGGGGAAGTATTAAAACAAAAGCAGTGGAGGGTAGGGACAAATTAGCATATAAAAACCACTTTCCGTAGTCTAGGCACAGTTACAGGCTCCTGCCTGTAATCCCAGCACTCTGGAAGGCTGAGGCGGGCAGATCCCTTGAGGTCAGGAGTTCGAGACCAGCCTAGACAACATGGCGAAACTCCGTCTCTACTTAAAATACAAAGATTAGCTGGGCATTAGTGGTGTGCATCTGTAATCCCAGCTACTTGAGAGGCTGATGCAGGAGAATCACTTGAGCTGGGAGGTGGAGGTTGAAGTGAGCTGAGATTACGCCACTGCACTGCACTCCAGCCTGGGTGACAGAGACTCCGTCTCAAAAAAAAAAAAAAAAAAGAAAAAAGAAAAAACCAAAAACCCCAATAAACCACTTCAGTAAATGAGAAAATAGAGGTTCAGGTGACTTTTAAGTCACCTGAATCCCTCAGTGAGATCCAGTTTTTACATTAGAATACTTAAATATTTTTCAGGTAAATTTACTAGGCCCTATCTTCTTTGAGCTGAAAGCACAGGGAAAGATATAGAGATTTACAGGTTTTTTTTTTTTTAATATAAAGGCTATTTTTAAGAATATTTTTACAAGTGAATTTCAGTCTAATAAATTAGACACCTCCTATTAGTTAGTAGTAGACCTTACCTTAAAACAACAGGTAAGGTCTAGCCTTTCTCATGCATTCAGAAGTTGGGCACCACTTCATTATCATAAATTGCATCAGCAGACAGGGCTCCTGCTGAGAAGCTGCAATGAAATTGGCAGCACTCACCAAGATACTAGAGTTGTTTTGGTAAATCTGAAGCTATTATTACAACAAAGGTTTCGTAAAATATTTTGAAATTTCATAGACCACTACATACCCATCTAAAAGTGTCACTTTGTGCCTGGCGCAGTGGCTCGCGCCTGTAATCCCAGCTCTTTGGGAAGCTGAGGTGGGAGGATCACCTGAGGTCAGGAGTTCGAGACCAGCCTGGCCAACACGGTGAAACCACGTCTCTACTAAAAATACAAAAATTAGCCGGGCGTGGTAGTGGGTGCCTGTAATCCCAGCTACTTGGGAGGCTGAGGCAGGAGAATCGCTTGAACCTGGGAGGTGGAGGTTGCAGTGAGCCGAGACTGCACCAGCCCTGGGGGTAGAGTGAGACTCTGTCTCCACAAAAAATAATAATAAATAATTTAGAAAATAGAATTAAAAATGTCATTTTGCATGGCTAAATTGTTGACTGATGAAATCAGGATGAAACTGGAATGTTATCTGGTACTGTAACACAGTCTCCACATAGACTATACATCGTATTTCAGATGCTCCATAGTTTTACTTGATGTATTTTTTTATACAGGTTGGCTTTAGTGTGTGTCAGCTTAAATCTGGAAAATGCTGCCACGGCTTATCCATAACATGAGGGTGGGACACATGACCAAAATGCACAGATTACAGAAAAGCCTCACACTGTCCTTAAGACGACATCTCCAAAATGCCACACTGAATCAAGCCTTCAAAAAACTGGGCACCGTTTCTACTTCCTACTGTGAAATAGTGTTCACATTTTCCCAGGATCTGGGAGAGGTGACAGGCAAGGTAGCATGGAAAACGAGGCCCTTGGTCTTGAGAGTTGGCTGCGTCCTCTGTACTTCACACCCGCAAGAGTATGCTACGATTCAGCATGCCTCTCAGGACTTTTCTTCCCCGCTTCATTAGATTTAAAAAATTATCATCATTTTTTTTGGAGATGGCATCTCGCTCTTTCCCCCAGGCTAGGTAGGGCGCAGGAGCGCGATCTTGAGTCACTACAACCTCCGCCTCCTTAATTTTAGTCATTCTTCTGCCTCAGCCTCCCAGGTAGCTGAGATTACAGGCGTGTGCCACCATGTCCAGCTAATTTTTGTATTTTTAGTGGAGACGGGGTTTTGCCATGTTGGCAAGGCAGGTCTCAAACTCATGACCTCACATGATCCACCTGCCTTGGCTTCCCAGAGTGCTGGGATTACGTGAGCCACTGCACCCGGCCAAAAAAAATTTTTTTTAATAATGAAGAGTTTCAAACATACCTAAAAATAGATAGAATAATATAATGACCCTACCTGTGAATCCTTTACGAGATTTACATGCAGTTTTACAAAATATATTTTCCCTGTTCATATTAAATATAAAATGTGAAGTCATAAATTGCAAGTAAACCCCCGTGTGTAGGGAGGGATTCGTATCAAGGGCGCCTCCAATCTAAGGAATGGCCCTGCAGGGAGGAAGCCTGTGAGCTCCAACTTCAAGGCCATCCTCCCCAGCCACTGCTCATTCACCTTCTAAACCTAAAGAAACACGTAAGGCTCAGAGTAAAATCTGTCTCTCTTCAGTGGGAATTGTTTTAACTTGATCATAACAGTCATAGATTTGTTAGCATTTTAATGTCAAGAGAAAATAATTGGTATCTAAAAGCAGCAACACTTGAATATTTTCGGATTTAGTTGTGGATACAATGGATGTCTGCAAAGTTGCATCATAAATGGTGTGGGGTCCACGCTCTTGCTTATTTGCTTGCTACTGAAGCAGCACTTACAAGAGCTTCTGAATCTTGGGATATGTGGAGAGAGACCCCTATGACGATATCTGGATCTACAACTTATCCAGGTTGCTCTGTGCAGAGCCTTCTCTACAGGGTCCAGGGTACTATGGACTAACCAGCATTCAGTTCTTTCAAACTGGGCATGGGCAAGGAAAGTGTAGGAGTGCCCAGGCGCGGTGGCTCATGCCTGTAATCCCAGCCCTTTGGGAAGGGGAGACAGGTGGATCACTTGAGGTCAGGAGTTCAAGACCAGCCCGGCCAACATGATGAAACCCCGTCTCTACTAAAAATACTAACATTAGCTGGGAGTGATGGTGCGCGCCTGTAATTCCAGCTACTCAGGAGGCTGAGGCAGAAGAATTGCTTGAACCTGGGAGGCGGAGGTTGCAGTGAGCCGAGATTGCACCACTGCACTCCAGCCTGGGCAACAGAGCTAGACTCGAAAAAACAACAATAAGAAAAGTATAGGAGTTGATTCCTTCGCAGACAGAATCAGCCTCATCCTGGCATGGAGGGTGCTGAAGAAGGTGCACACACCACGGTCACAAGCCCTGCAGCCCTCTTGCTCTCACTGAGGTTCTTGTGCTTGACCTTGCACTCATGCATGAAATGATGACCATCTGCTCATCAAAATCTCCACCTTAGTGAGTGTCCCTTACTGTAGACTGTACTTCAAAGATCCATTTTAATAGTGATTACGGACATATCCAAAGTGCCTTCTCCTAGGTGAAAGACAAAGCCATGTCCTTTGGTAGCAACCTGCTTGCCTAACAGCAGCAGCAGTGGCTGGCTCAATGACGCAGAACACACACAGAAACCAGGAACGGTTCTAGAGTTGTTAGTGGCCTGACCTTTGGGATCACTGGAGCCAGTCAGTGCTAAATGGCTGTTTTGTTACAGTCTTTCCAGGGATAAGCTTTGGTAATTTCCTTAGTTTTTACGGTGCTATAAAAGTCACCTCCTCTGAATACAGGATTGTTATCACACCTGGACTCTCAACCTGTTATCTAATGTGAAAACTGTGTCTTATAATTTGACCCTCTAAACATCTAGTTCAGCTTTGAAAACTGGACTAATGTAATTCAATGCCATTGACTGTTTGCAAAATTGGTATCAACTCTGTTTTCTGGACGTGTCTAGTCTGAATTATCTATTTTGTGGATTCCTACTTTCTCTACCCAGACACCATGGTTAGCAAGATTCAGAAAGAAAACAAACACAGGGTCCTGAGCTTTTCAGGGCCCTACTTCCCTTTGAGAATAAACTATAAGCCATAGAAACCCTTCCCCAGAAAAATCCAAATATACACAAAATACTGCATACAACGTCAAGTGGTTTACAGATACCCCACAACTCCCCTGAATCTCAAGTTAAGAACTCCCCGTAATCTAGCAGGGAACATTTAATGGACAACTGAAAAGCTTAATAAAGGAAAATATAAAAATCAGTAAGTAGTAGTTTCTCCCTCTTGCTGTTTCTTAAGATATACCTCCTATCGTTTACTAAAATCCCCTCCAAAGTTTTGTTTTAAAAATCCCTCATTTGTTTTGTTTTGTTTTTGTTTTTTTGAGACGGAGTCTCGCTCTGTTGCCAGGCTGGAGTGCAATCGCGTGATCTTGGCTCACTACAACCTCCACCTCCCGGGTTCAAGCGATTCTCCTGCCTCAGCCTCCAGAGTAGCTGGGACTACAGGTGCATGCCACCAGGCCCAGCTAATTTGTTTGTATTTTTAGTAGAGATGGGGTTTTACCGTGTTAGCCAGGATGGTCTTATCTCCTGACCTCGTGACCCACCTGCCTCAGCCTCCCAAAGTGCTGGGATTACAGGTGGGAGCCACTGCACCTGGCAAGAAATCCCCAATTTAATATATATCTCAGAAGCAAAAAAAAAAAGACACAGTATCTGATAAGCCTCCTAGGAGCCATTAAACTTTGATTGTCAAAGGTTTAAAGCGGTCTCCCTCAATTATGACATCACCAACAAGCGAGCCTGTCAGGTTCACTGATCTGGGGCCACTGAGGCTGGAGGGGCCTCTGCTGGCACTGAACATAGATGATGCTGCTCCTGAATCTTTAGTTGCCGTTTCCTCCTACTTTCCTAAGCCTTTCTCAGCAAAAGCAAAATCACAAACGGCCCAGCTCTCCAGAAGCCTTGTCCCTTCTTCTTAAGTGGCATGGAAATAATACTTACATATTTAGGCCTTTAAGTGCCTGATCCAGAAGAGTCCGCAGAAAGCAAGTATTGTCAGGAAGTTGGGGCTTGGAGAGCAATTGCTAAGGTACTGTACTACCCAAACCCACGCCAAAACCGTGACTTGTTCCCATGCTGGACACTGTCTCTGCACTGTGACTTTCCTAAGCCCTGCTCCAATCACTCACAGGGAGAATGAGGCTGCAGTTCAGACATCCCCTGGAGAGGGCAGTAGTGAACTTACTACTTAAACTAGCAATGGCTTTTGTTATATTCTCCCATGTTTTCTGCAACTAACAATTTATACAGTTTCCATAAGGCAGACTGAAAAAACTTCCAATTGGCCGGGCACGGTGGCTCACACCTGTAATCCCAGCACTTTGGGAGGCCAAGGCCGGTGGATCACCTGAGGCCAGGTGTTTGAGATCAGCCTGGCCAACATGGCAAAACCCTATCTCTACTAAAAAACACAAAATTGGCTAGGTGTGGTAGCGTGCATCTGTAATCCCAGCTACTTGGGAGGCTGAGGCAAGAGAATTGCCTGAACCCGGGAGGTGGAAGTTGCAATGAGCTGGGATTGTGCAACTGCACTCCAGCCTGGGCGACAGAGCGAGATTCCATCTCAAAAAAAAAAAGAAAACGAAAAACTTCCAATTATGGGGACAGTGGGTGATAGTACTTAAAAAAATATTTCCTTCCCATGTTTATTTCTGAGAGCAATGAAGTGTATTATGAATTAAGAGGGAAAGTAAAAAGATAAACACATTCTCTAGGCCAGTGATTCTCAACCAGGGGTGATTCTGTGCTGTGTGGGACCGTGGGACATTTGGTAGTGTCTGGAGGCATTTCTGATTGTTACCAACTCAGGGGCATCTAGCAGAGCCAGCGATGCTGCTAAACATCCTGTAATGCACATGGCAGCCCCACCGACCCCCAATAAAGAACAATGTGGCCCACAATCTCAACAGTCTCGAGGCTGAGGAACTCCGCTCTGGACCACAGGAGATGTTATTTCAAGTCTGCTTCAGAGGGAGCGTTTTTGCTGCTCTGCTTCCGGTAAAGTGAAAGTGATCCTGATGACAGTTAAAGGTCAATGCCAGAGATTTCACTGTTTGCTACAAATATACTGTGAGCTCTTTGAAAGGCCCAGCTAAAGTGGCAGCCAGCCCTGGGCATGGACAATGTGCTGGACAAGGCAGGACCAGCAGCAGGGCAGAGAAAGCTGTGGGCAGAGGTGAGCAGCCACTAAGAAGCAATATCTGACACTCATCCTTACAGCGTCATTAAATTCAGTGCTGACAAATCTTAGGCATTCCTTAAATATCTACTGAGAAGGGGAAATATAATACAAATGTTCAACACTAGGGAAATGTATTAGTACATTACAGTCTACTGGAATTTCCATCAATAGATTATATAATGTAATTGTGAAGACATTTCATTATTTTCAAAACTTTTTTTTTGAGACTGAGTCCAGATGACTTAGACTTGACATGTCCAGAAAACAGAGTTGTGATGGATTCTGAGACATGCCCCCAGACCCCCTGTGAGTGTATGACTCTGCCCCAGCTGCTGTACCCCAGGTATGGTTGGTACCTGTTGGCCTTCATTCCTTAGCCTCTTCAAGGATTGCCTCGGCTACAAAGAGTCCTCTCACCATAGGCTGTGTGCCTTCGGGAGGCAGCCCACATTCGAGGACTGAGAGATGAAGGGCCATTCTACCTGCACACCCTAGAGGGCGTTTCAGGCTGTTGATTGCAGCTCAGCTTCTCCTGCTCCCCAGTCCTGTTTCCTCTCCCCACCCTCAGGTGTCAGTAACCCCAAGGGATAATCCCGAATAAACATCCTGTTCTTTAAACTTCATCTCAGAGTCTGCCTCCTGGAGAACGTAACTTGCAACAAGCTCAGCAAAACACAAGCTCATTTTATTAAAGAACCCAGATCAAAAAAGAGCTTTATGGGCTAGGCACAGTGGCTCACGCCTGTAATCTCAGCACTTTGGGAGGCCGAGGTGGGTGGATTACCTGAGGTCAGGAGTTTGAGACCAGCCTGGCCAACACGGTGAAACCCCGTCTCTACAAAAAATACAAAATTAGCTAGTCATGGTGGCACACGCCTATAATCCCAGCTACTCAGGAGGCTAAGGCAGGAGAATCGCTTGAACCCAGGAGGTTGAGGCTGCAGTGAGCCGAGATCGCGCCACTGTGCTCCAGTCTGGGTGAGACTCTGTCTCAAAAAAAAAAAAAAAAAAACTTTATGATAAATGGATTTCTCTAAAATTGCTTCACTCACTGAATGCAGCATAGTTATGGTGTCTGCATGTTTCTCAGACAAGCCAAACCTAGCCTGCTCAGCAGCCTCATTGAAGACACTGTTATCAATGGCACCTGGATCTTGGCACCATCCATTCCTGTGTGAAACTCTTTTAGCTCTAGGAAGTGAATATCATTGCCAGCAATCAGGATAACAGACTACCCAAATTGTGCTGCACAGAGATCTGTTGATAACAATTTTGCAGATAGTCAATGGCATTGAATTACATTAGTCCAGTTTTCAAAGCTGAACTAGATGTTTAGAGGGTCAAATTATAAGACACAGTTTTCACATTAGATAACAGCTTGAGAGTCCAGGTGTGATAACAATCCTGTATTCAGAGGAGGTAACTTTTACAGCACCATAAAAACTAAGGAAATTATCAAAGCTTATCCCTGGAAAGACTGTAACAAAACAGCCATTTAGCACTGACTGGCTCCAGTGATTTCAAAGGTCAGGCCACTAACAACTCTAGAACCGTTCCTGGTTTCTGTGTGTGTTCTGCGTCATTGAGCCAGCCACTGCTGCTGCTGTTAGGCAAGAAGGTTGCTACCAAAGGACATGGCTTTGTCTTTCACCTAGGAGAAGGCACTCTGGATATGTCCGTAATCACTATTAAAACGGATCTTTGAAGTACAGTCTACAGTAAGGGACACTCACTAAGGTGGAGATTTTGATGAGCAGATGGTCATCATTTCATGCATGAGTGCAAGGTCAAGCATAAGAACCTCAGTGAGAGCAAGAGGGCTGCAGGGCTTGTGACCGTGGCGTGTGCACCTTCTTCAGCACCCTCCATGCCAGGATGAGGCTGATTCTGTCTGCAAAGGAATCAACTCCTATACTTTTCTTGTTTTTTTTTTTTTGAGTCTAGCTCTGTTGCCCAGGCTGGAGTGCAGTGGTGCAATCTCGGCTCACCGCAACCTCCGCCTCCTAGGTTCAAGCAATTCTTCTGCCTCAGCCTCCCGAGTAGCTGGGACTACTGGGCACTATCACGCCCAGCTAATGTTTGTATTTTTAGTAGAGACGGGTTTCACCACGTTGGCCAGACTGGTCTCGAACTTCTGACCTCAAGTGATCCACCTGCCTTGGCCTCCCAAAGTGCTAGGATTACAGGTGTGAGCCACCACACCTGGCCTAATTACAAAGACATTTCAGCAATGTGCGAAAGAGTTTAAAATACAATGGTAAGCAAACAAAGCTGAACACAAAAGTATACGTTACTATCTTGAATAACCAAATACAGAATGGACAGGAAGAGAGAAGGAGGCGACTGCCAGGCCAGATACTAGGGAAAGGCTTTTACCTTTTAAGATTTCCTTTACATTGAAACATTGCAGGTTTTTTTAATATTTACAACTTTTATATATATTCAAAACGTAAGAGTTGAGGACCAATAACCAAAAAAAGTCTTTCTTTTTGGAGACAGGGTCTTGCTCTGTCACCCAGGCTGGAGTGTACTGGTGCAAGCATGGCTCACTGCAGCCTCCAACTCCTGCACGCAAGCAATCCTCCTGCCTCAGCCTCCCGAGTAGCTGGGACTACAGGCATATGCCACCATGCCTGGCTAATTTAAAATTTTTTGTAGAGACAGGGCCTTGCTGTGATGCTCAGGCTGGTCTTAAACTCCTGGGCTCAAGCGATCCTCCTGCCGTGGCCTCCCAAAGTGCTGAGATTACAGGTATAAGCCACCTCGTCCAGGCTCAAAATGTCTTCTTTAAAGATGATTTCGCTTCTGTACAATTCAGAAGGTCACAGAAGGCTGCCACCCCAGCGTGTGCGTTTGTTGCCCAGCATAATGGTGCACTTATCACTTTAGAGCAATCAATCTTTGTTTCCTGTGTATAACGATTAAATGTATTCACCTGTCCTAGTATTATATTTTTTGCTTCCTAACAAGAAACCCAAATTTGGCTCTGAAATTTTTTAAAAATGTTAATTTGCAGCTAAAGTTTTTCTTTCATGAGCATTAAAAGTTCCTTTAAAAAAAGATGCCACACTAGATTCCAGAGTGACTTTAGTGACTTAAAGTCAGAATCTAAACATCACAAAGTGAATTTTTAGGTACGTGTTACTTTTTTTTTTTTTAAGACAAGAGTCTCACTCTGTTGCCCAGGCTGGAGAGCAATGGTGTGATCTCAGCTCACTGCAAGCTCCGCCTCCCAGGTTCAAACCATTCTCCTGTCTCAGCCTCCCAAGCAGCTGGGATTACAGGCACCCGACACCACGCCCCGCTAATTTTTTTTGTATTTTCAGTAGAGACGGGAATCTCACCACGTTGGCCAGGCTGGTCTCAAACTCCTGCTCTCATGATCTGCCCACCTCGGCCTCCCAAAATGCTGGGATTATAGGCGTGAGCCACCGCGCCCAGCAGGTATATGCTAATTCTCAAATGGGAAAGAAACAGTAACCTTGGGAAGAAAGACTTCCCAAATATAAAAACAAAAAAGGAATGAACAGAAGAGCTCACCGGGAGTTGTTATGATGAATATTGCATGCTCGGGCCATTAGCGCCACAATAATTGGTCGAAAGGCTTTCCCTTTTCCATCAAAGTAGTACTCAGACATTTCCTTAAGTTCTGATGTTGATATGAGCAGTTCCTGAAATACAGTTTCTCTGTGTCACAATGGCATCAAAACTGCACAGAAAGCCAACAGGATTCTTTTTTTTTTGAGATGGAGTTTCGCTCTTGTTGCCCAGACTGGAGTGCAATGGCGCAATCTCAGCTCACTGCAATCTCCGCCTCCCAGGTTCATGCGATTCTCCTGCCTCAGCCTCCCAAGTAGCTGAGATTATCCACCACAACAGGGTTTCACCATGTTGGCCAGGCTGGTCTCAAAATCCTGACGTCAGGTGATCCACCCGCCTCAGCCTCCCAAAGTGTTGGGATTATAGGCATGAGCCACTGTGGCTGGCCAAGATTTCTTCTACAAAACTTTGGTTTGATTTAAGTGTATTCATTTCAATTGAGAAATTCAACACTCTGTGGGCAAGGCTCCCACGCTGCAGTGCCATCCACCTGGCTGTCCTGCAGGCTAGAACATAAACAACGCCTGGATCAGCCCCAAGTGGCCTGAGTGCTAGAACAGATACTGCCACCTGCCCCTGCTGATAGCATCAGACACCAGAAGACTCCAAGAGACAGCAAGAGAGGGAAGAAAGCACTAGGTGGCTAAGGGACTCTGGGCTCATTGACAGGCGGACAGCGAAAGGAACAGGGGCTGGTTTGCAGCTTGAAAGACGGAGGTGGGAGGAGAAAGATGGGGAAGGTGGAAGCCAGTGGCCGTCGGGAGCCTGTGAAGCAGGTCGGGGGTGTCGGTGTCCTGGGTAGGGTAGCAACGTTGTTCAAATTTTTTAATGTTTTAGAGACAAGGTCTTGCTCTGTCACCCAGGCCTCAGGGCAGTGGCACGATCATAACTCACTGCAGCCTCAAACTCCTCAGGGCAAAGCTGTTTATGAGGGGCAGGAAGATAGTAAGGTCACAGCCAAGGAGAAGCAGGGCTCAGTCCATCTGGCTTGGCCTTTACTTGGCAAATGACATTTTGAGGGTTCATAGAGGCCCATGTAAGCACATAGAGCCCATATAAGGCATGGGCTGCCTGATTATAAGGAGCCTACAATTGAACTGGAGAAACATTTTGCAAATATGAAACAATCAATGACGAATCCAGTGGTAGCATGAACAGTGCTATACATTAAACACATTAAAAGTTCAGGGAAGGAAGAGATCAGTATAGGCTAGAAAAACCGAGTATTTCATGGAGGAGATGGGCTTTAATGTGGGATCAGAAGCCTAAACAAGGTTCTGATTCACAAAGAGGGCAAGAGCCTTCCAGCTGACAGGTATGTGTCGCTTGTATCTGCCACTCCAGGACATGCTTGACTAAGTCAGAGTTTATCCCCCGGACACAGTGGGAGCCAATGAACCCTCAGCCCAGCACAGGTGAACACAACAAAGTGGGCCCATCGTTAATTCAGTAAATTACCGACCTAGTGCCAGGCACTGTAACAGACACAGAGGTCAAAAAGGTAAGACAAGCCTTGCCTACAAGGAGCTAAGGGTCTAGATGGGGAGAAGTAAGACGATCACTGCTGTTGACACAACACAGTGTGATGGGTGCGGTGCTGTCAGCCAGGTAAGCTGTCACCTTGGAAGCTGAGACAGGAAAGAGAAGAGCACGAATGAAAGGACTAGGAGCATGGAATTGCCTGGCCTGTGGCAGTGGGGACTGACAAAGGAAAGACTAGAAGCACATGGAGGGGAAGGAGAGGGACAAGTCCTGGGTTCTTCCCAGATTCTCCAAGGAACAGGAAAACAGCAGAACAAACAACTCGTGGGGGAAAAGTAGAGTCTCAGCTGAGTTAAGTCTGAGACCGTCATGGCCGCCCCATGGCGTTCTCAGTGAGCAGTGAGCTACCTGGCTGTGGGAGATGTGATTCAACCTGGAGTAGTGATATTATTTGGGAGATGTAAGTATGGACACGCGTATATAAAGAATAGAGAGAGGAGGGGGCCCATGGAACCCCAGGGAATGGCAGAATGAAAGGAAGTGAGGTGGAGGTGATAAACTGAAGAACATTCTCGGGACAAGGAGGAGGAAGAAAGTGCAGCGTGAAGGGAAGCATGTTTCAAGGAGGACTTACAGTCAATAGTGCTCAATGGTCAGAAAACCAGGAAGTGTCTGCTACTGTAGGCAGCTAGTCAGGTATGAGCAGGGCAGGCGGGGCTCCCCCACCCACAACAGGAAGGTCAGGCGACCATCAGGTGATGGTCAGGCAGTTGTTAACTGTGTCTCTAAAATACTAATTGGTCACAGCTGGTGCCAAGGGACGGCAGTCTCTCCATAGATAGAAAAACCTGAAACTGGTGATCAGCTTCCCAATAAGATCTCAGGAGTTGGGTGAGTCGGCTCAACCATGCACACTACGAGGCAAAATGGCAGAGCTTAACTGGTATATGTCCTTCTAGGAACACTGGGACTGGTATGGGAAGAATGCCTCAAGTGAGCATGCGCAAAACTCCGGTAACCACACAGCATGCTCCCCTCGGGAACACTGGCGGGTCACTGCGCATGCGGGCAGCCCATCCCAAGAGAAGAATCCGGGGAGACGGGATGCAAGTCCCTGGAAGTATGCCAACATCTGAAACCCAAATTCCAACCTCAAACCACACACTTGATCTCTCAGGTCACCAGCTTGGCCCTCTTCCAAGTGTACTTTACTTCCTTCCCTTCCTGCTCTACACTTTCCTCTCCTGCTCTAAAACTTGCCTCTGGTCTCTCCTTCTGCCTTAGGTCCCTCAGTCGAATTCTGTCTTCTAAGGAGGCAAGAACTGAGGTTGCTGCAAACCTGTACAGATTTGCTGCTGGTAACACATCCATTGGATTGAGCACAGGGAAGCTATCAGTGACTCAAGCAAAACCAGCTTCAGAGGAGAGGCTGGAAAGGGGGGCCCAGTGCAATAGTGGAGGGAAACTGAAGGCACTGGACAGAGGCAGAGGGCAGGAGATTCTGTGACGGAAGGGAGGGAGTGAAGCACTGGGTCAGTGGATGGGCCTTTTAAAAATGCAGGTGAAGAAACTGAACACCCAATGGATATAGAAGAGAACATGCCAATGAAAGTTTGCAGACAGAGGGGAGGCCATGTCTGGGGAAGTTCCTAAGGAACTGGGGAAGTGGCTAAGGGACTGCCCCTAGAGAGGGAAGGGACATGACTTCCATGGGTGGGAGGAGAGCAGGCAATCGCCAAAGAAGGTGCAGGCAAGCTGGCCAATTGCGAGAGAATAGGAGCCGAAGGAGTTCTTCTTCCACAGCCCCTACTGTCTGTGAAACAGGAAGTGATGTTGTCATCAGAATATGACAGTCATCAGTGTACTGGGGACTTGAGGAGGAAAGGAGAAAAGTGGGGACTTGTAAAGGGTGAGCAAGCTGAGGGGGGCATACAGACATTTCTGGGAAGCATTTTATTCTTTTATTTATTTATGTATTTATTTATTTTTTGAGGCGGAGTCTTGCTCTGTTACCCAGGCTGGAGTGTAGTGGCGAGATCTCAGCTCACTGCAACCTCCACCTCCTGGGTTCATGCAATTCTTCTGCTTCAGCCACCCAAGTAGCTGGGATTACAGGCGCATGCCACCACCCCCAGCTAATTTTTGTATTTTTAGTAGAGATGGAGTTTCCACCCCATGGGTTCAAGCAATTCTCCTGCTTCAGCCTCCCAAGTAGCGGGGATTACAGGCGCATGCCACCACACCCAGCTAATTTTTGTATTTTTAGTAGAGATAGAGTTTCACCATGTTGGCCAGGCACTTGAACTCCTGACCTCAAGTGATCCCAGCCTCCCAAAGTGCTAGGATTATAGGTGTGAGCCACCGTGCCCAGCCAATTTTTTTCTAAAGACAGAAAAAATGTCTTGCTCTGTCACTCAGGCTGGAGTGCAATGGTGGGATCATGGCTCACTGCAGCCTCAAACTCCTGGGCTTAAGCAGTCCTCTGGCTTTGGCCTCCTAAATTGGTGGGATTACAGGCAGGAGCCACCGTGCCCAACCACGTGAGGTTGGGAACTACTGAAAGTTTTCAGGAAAAAGAGTTGAATGAAGAAAGCCATATTTGGGGCAGACTGGCAATGACATTCAGAATTAGATAAGGAAGAGACAGCTGGAGTCACTGGGAGGTGGTGGGTTTTAAGAGGAAAGGTGGGATAACTCATTGGACAAACATGAGCTACCTGGACCATTTTTTTTCTTCAGGTTCACAATCCTGCCATAACCTCTTTATGGATATTAATACATATTGCCTGGCACTGGGTCACATGTGGTTCTTGCTCAAGAAACATTTGAAACTTAACTATACATGAATCAAGACTGCAAACTGCACTGTACAGATCTGAAAACGTGCATTTTTTTTTTTGTAATCCCAGCACTTTGGAAGGCCAAGGCGGGTAGCTCACCTGAGGTCAGGAGTTCAAGACCAGCCTGGCCAACATGGCAAAACCCCATCTCCACTAAAAATACAAAAATTACCCAGGCGTGATGGTGCACGCCTATACTCTCAGCTACTGAGGAGGCTGAGGCAGGAGAATTGCATGAACCCTGGAGGAAAGGGTTGCAGTGAGCTTAGATTGCACCACTGCACTCAAGCCTGGGTGACACAGTGAAACTCCATCTCAAAAAAAAAAAAACAAAAACAAATTATTATTATAATAAAAAGTAAAATAAAATTTGAGTAAGTTTTGGTAAGCTAAAACATTACATCACAGCAGAATAAAAAACTCACCTTTCTAATGTCCTCATACAGACCTTTCAAGTCTCTCCAACCGAGTTTGAAAGGATCGGTGTATTTTTCACCACTGTGTGTTTTACTGTCCGGGGTTGTGTGATGAAACCTGGGACATGCAAAAATGCACATGACTTCATTTTCAAGTAAGTTTTATATACATATATACTTAGTAGACTCAGATATGGAAAATTCAGCCCAAATACTTGCTAGAAATTCATCATGAATCTGAAAAGGTCATTATAATTTGGAAAAACATACAGAATTCTGTTCTTGCTAAATGACAGATCAATAGATCACTTTTATAAATAGGACCTTGAGAACCCAAAAATTCAAAGATAAACTAAACTATGTTCATTGTGTTCTGCTTTGAGCTCAAACCTTATTACATTCCTGTTTTTTGAATAGGCAGAGATCTACAATTTAGAATAGAAATTTACAGGCAATATAATTAACAATTTTAGGCTGGGTGCTTATGTCTGCAATCCCAGCACTTTGGGAAGCTGAGGGTGGGAGGATCGCTTGAGGCCAGCAGTTCAAGACCAGCCTGGGCAACATAGTGAGCTCCCCATTGCTATTAAAAAAAATTTTTAATAACAATAAATTAAAAAATGGATAAGTTTAGTAGTTGCAGTATGGACTGTAAACTTACCGTGATATACTATATACATTTGGACAGGCAGATGTTAAATGCTTCACAAGATTAATATAGGGTATCTATAAAATAAAAATGTCAAGAAATTTGTAAGAATATTCCTGAAACACTGTAACATTGGATGATAACACCCCCATAATTATAATCTTTATCTTCTAATCACCCATTTATAGGCAGATTGCAAACTTTAGAGAAAGAATAATTTTAAAAGTTTCCTTTTGTTATTACAAAATACTTGTCATTGCAGAAAACATAAATAAGAAAAAAGGAGAAAATAAAAACCATCTTCAGTCCATCCCTTCCCCCAAAGAAAGTCAATTTCCATATTCATATCTATCTTTCCAGACCTGAAAAGTAGTTTTAAAACAATTTCCTTCCATTTAACTAAGATTGGTCAGAGGAAAAAGATTTCAATAGCAAGGAAGGAATTTGTATTTATACAAACACTGTCTATTTTAAGTTCTTATTCCTCAACATACTTTGGAAATGTACTTTTGGATAAATATTGTCAAAAAAAACCAACCCACCTCAGGACATTTTGATATTACACATGGGAGAACAGAGTTTGAAAGCACATAAACCAGGGTGTTAGAAGTAGTTATTCTGGAATGAATTGGATTGTGGGGGTGTTTTGTTTTATTCCTTCTTTTGGTAGATATTTTCTGATTCTTCTCTAATGAACACGTATCACTCTAGCCATATTACAATGACAATGAAGGTTGACTTCGCCAGGCAGCAAAGTAGTTAGTCTGAGTTTCATTCTTTCCCTGGCAGCATTAGGTATTCATTAAACCAGTAAGAACTTTCATGATGTCCCAGGCAATTACAATGTAACAAGAAAACAAAGTGACAATCCTTCCTCATGCTTTATATGACAACCTATGTCTTTCAGTCTACCTGGGTAATTAATTCATATGAGTTCATTATTTTATTACAATACTTATAAATAAGGGCATCTTAATGGAAGAGTAAAAATTCTTCAGTAAGAGACTTAATAATTATTATCAGGTCTCTAGTAATAGTTATTATTATTAGAAATCCTGAGCAAAAGTGATCCTCCTGCCATGGCCTCCCCAAGTGCTGGAATTACAGGTGTGAGTCACTGCACTTGACCAAATAACTATGATTAGTTATAATAACTAACTGAACTATTCTAACTGAATAACTTTTTAGTTATTCAGTTAGAGAACTCTAATCTGGGTTGAAGGATTAAAATTACATAGCTAATTAGTACAGGGGGCGCTTTTCACCACCAAGTGGCCTAAAATTTATTAGTAGCATGGACTTTGGAAGACAGATCTCGGTTCAAATCTCAACATCTGTGTTACTTTGTGACGTCTTTCTGATAATACCCACTCATGGAGACAGGTGGAGATTAATTTAGAGAGCATATATAAAGCTCTTAGCTCTGAGCCTAGTACACAGTATACATTTAATACAGTATCTATTCAATCAAGCTACTATTTTCTGCTTTAAAGGTACTTTAGAGCAGTTTTCCAATGTGAGGTTAGAAGTGCTCAGAAAAGCAGTGAAGTATGAAAAGAGAAGGGCAACAGTCATTTTCTAATTCCGATTTTGTTCCTTACCTTTCCCTCATACACTCTCTGAAAGTCAACCTTGCCCTCTCACGAATTTACTTTTATTTTTCCAGGCTGGAGTGTAGTGGTGCAATCATAGTTCACTGCAGCCTCAATCTCCTGGGCTCAAGCTATCCTCCCACCTCAGCCTCCTGAGTAGCTGGGACTACAGGAACATGCCACAACGCCTAGCTGATTTTTAAAATTTTTAGTAGACACGAGGTGTATCAGTACATTTTCACATTGCTATAAAGAAATACCCAAGACTGGGTATTTTATAAAAGAAAGAGGTGTAATTGACTCACAGTTCTAAACGGCTGGGGAGGCCTCAAGAAACTTACAGTCATGGCAGAAGGAAAAGGGAAAGCAAGGCACCTTCTCACTAGGCAGCAGGAAGGAGAATGAACACGGGAGGAACTACCAATCACTCATAAAACCGTCAGATCTCATAAGAATTCACTGTAACAAGAACAGCATGGGGGAATCTGCCCCTACGATCCAACTGCCTCCACACAGGCCCTCCCTTGACACATGGGGATTAAAATTCGAGATGAGATTTGGGTAGAGACACAGAACCAACCGTATCATTTTGCCCCTTGCTCCTCCCAAATCTCATATCCTCACTTTTCAAAAGCAATCATTCCTTCCCAACAGTCTCCGAAAGTCTTAACTCATTCTAGCATTTAACTCAAAAGTCCAAGTCCAAAGTCTTACCTGAGACAAGTCAAGTCCCTTCCACCTATGAACCTGTAAAATCAAAAACAAGTTAGTTACATCCAAGATACAATGGGGGTACAGGCATTAGTTAAATGTTCCCATCCCAAATGGTAGAAACTGGCCAAAACAAAGGGGCTTACAGGCCTCATGCAAGTCCAAACCCAGCAGGGCAGTCATTACTTAAAGCTCCAAAATGATCTTTGACTCACATCTAGGTCACACTGATGCAAAGGGTGGGCTCCCAAGAACTTGGGTAGCACTGCCTCTGTGGCTTTGCAGGGTTCAACCCCCACCACTATTCTCATGGACTGGCACTGAGTGCCTGCAGCTTTTCCAGGTGCACAGTGGAAGCTGTTGGTAGATCTACCGTTCTGGGGTGTAGAGGATGGTGGCCCTCCTTTCACAGCTCCATTAGGCAGTGCCCCAGCGGGAACTCTGTGTGGGGGCAGCAACCCCACATTTCCCTTCTGCACTGTCCTAGCAGAGGTTCTCTAAGAGGGTTCTCCCCCTTCAGCAGACTTCTGCCTGGGCATTGAGGCGTTTCCATACATCCTCTGAAATCTAGGCAGAAGTTCCCAAATTGTTGTCTGCTGTGCACCTGCAGGCTCAACAGCACATAGAAGCCACCAAGGCTTGGGGCTTATACCCTCTGAAGCAATGGCCCAAGCTGTACCTTGGCCCCTTTTAGCTACAGCCGGGAAGCAGGGCACCAAGCCCCAAGGCTGATACTGCACAGAGCAGCAGAGCCCTGGGCCCAGCCCATGAATCCATTTCTCCCTCCTAGGCTTCCTGGCCTGTGATGGGAGGGGCTGCAGAGAAGGTCTCTGCCGTGCCCTGGAGACATTTTCCCCATTCTCTTGGCTATTAACATTGGGCTCCTTGTTACTTATGCAAATTTCTGCAGCCAGCTTTAATTTCTCCCCGGAAAATTCTTTTCTATCACATCTTTAAACTTTTATGCTCTGCTTCCCCTTTAAATTTAAGTTCCAATTTCAGATCGTCTCTCTAAAGCTCAAAGTTCCACAGACCTCTAGGGTGGGGCAAAATGCCGCCAGTCTCTTTGCTAAAGCATAGCAAGAGTGACCTTTGCCCAATTCCCAGGAAGTTCCTCAACTCCATCTGAGACCACCTCAGCCTGGACTTCATTGTCCATATCACTTTCAGCATTTTGGTCAAAGCCATTCAACAAGTCTCTAGAAAGTTCTAAACTTTCCTACATCTTCCTTTCTTCTTCTGAGCCCTCCAAACTATTCCAACCTCTGCTTGCTACCCAGTTCCAAAGTAATTTCCACATTCTCAGGTATCTTATATCAATGCTGACTACTTTGGTACCAATTATCTGTATTGGTCTGTTCTCACACTGCTATAAAGAAATTACCCATGACTGGGCAATTTATAATTATAGGAAAGAGGTTTAATTGACTCACAGTTCTGGATGGCTGGGGAGGCCTCAGAAACTTATAATCATGGGGAAGGAGGAGAAACAAGCACCTTCTTCACAAGGCGGCGGGAGAGAGAATGAACACAAGAGGAACTACCAAACACTTATAAAACCATCAGATCTTGTGAGAACTCCCTATCATGAGAACAGCATGGGGAAATCCACCCCCATGATCCAATTACCTCTACCTGGTCTCTCCCTTGACCCTCCCTGGTCCCCAGTTATAATTGGGGATTACAATTCGAGACAGATGTGGGTGGGGACACAGAGCCAAACCATATCAGAAGGTCTCACTAAGTTGCCCAGGCTGGTCTGGAACTCTTGAGCAAAAGCGATTCTCCTGTCTCGACCTCCCAAAGTGTTGGGATTACAGGCATGAGTCACCACACTCAGCCAAAGAGAAAGTGCTAGGTAAGAAACAAAGACCTAGCCGTGTGCCAATCCTCAAGCATGGGGGATTACTTGAGTCCAAGAGTTCAAGACCAACCTGGCCAACACAGAAAGTCCCCATCCCTAAAAAAAAAATTTAAAAAAAAAATCAAAGATATACTGAGAAGTGATTTGGCATGATCACATGCACACTGGTTTTTATCCTATTGCAATATTTGTTCACACTACTAGTGAAGTCAGGAAAATGTACAACCATTAGGAGGTAGTAGCTCTGGTGGAGAGCAAGACTTGGCTTAATTATTGCTGCTATTTGTCCCTGTGGCTTAGTTACTGTAGTTCTGTGTCCCCAAGGACTATCAGGCCCTGAAGAAACCAAAACACACATGCTTGAGGCAGACACCAGAATGCTAACATATTAACGTACAGTGAAAAGCATCACTGACACACACACATCAGAAATACATGGTCTTGGCATCACGAGTCCACACAATCCCTCCTTGTCATCATTCGGGTGGAGAGGGAAGCCATAAAGCATATTCTCTCCAGAAAAGCACACCTTCCCTGGCTAAGGTTGCTTGGTGGGCATGAAATTTTTTTCAAAAGAAGTGTCAGGCCAGGTGTGGTGGCTCATGCCTATAATACCAGCACTTTGGGAGGCTGAGGGGGGTGGATCACTTGAGGTCAGGAGTTCCAGACCAGCCTGGGCAACACAGTGAAACCCCAACTCTACTAAAAATACAAAAATTAGCTGGGCGTAGTGGTGTAGGCCTGTAATCCCAGCTACTTGGGAGTCTGAGGCAGGAGAATTGCTTGAACCTGGGAGGTGGAGGTTGCAGTGAGCCGAGATTCCGCCACTGCACTCCAGCCTGGGAGACAGAGTGAGGCTCTGTGTCAAAACAAAAAACAACAACAACAACAACAAAAGCATGTAGTGGCATAAGAGGGTGGATATACCCATCTCTTCAACTACTGGCCTCATCTGTGGAACTAGAAATGTCTGAAGTCTGGAGAGAACAGCCCTGAAATGGATCCCAGCAAAGCCTACCTTCCTCCTTTAAGCCTCTTTTCCCACGTGCCCCTCACCCCCCCATTCTGTTCTCTTTACTGTCTAGCCTTGTCTAGTTGCCCAGCTGCCATTTGGTCTCCAAATGTCTTTTTTGCTTTTGATTTTTCAGAGATAGGGTCTCACACTGTTGCCCAGGCTGGAGCGCATTGGCACTATCATAATAAATAGCTCACTGTAATCTTGAACTCCTGAAATCCAACGATCCTCCTCCCTCAGGCTCCTGAGTAGCTAGGACTACAGGCATGCACCACCACACTTGGTGATGTTTTTCTATTTTTTGTAGAGAGAGAGTCTCGCCATGTTGCCTAGGTTGGTCCCAAACTCCTGGCCTCAACCGATTCTTCCACCTCAGCCTCCCAAAGCGCTGGGATTACAGGTGTGAGCCACTGCACCTGGCACAAGCCTCGTTTTGGATAATTTGTGATATGCATCCATTTGGTACAAAGTAGATATTTATAAGTGTTATATATTTCATACTGGGAAATTATGTTTGATGAGAACACGGACACAAAATCTGAATTTAAAAAGTACTAAATTCAAATAAACTTAAATAACAGTGAGTCCATAGATTTTGCACAGTTATGCTAACAGCATGGGCCTACCCCATGCCACACTGAGAATCATTATAAAGTGCAGAAGGGCTCACAGGGGCTAAACTGATCAGAAGCGGAGAAAAGGGAGATTGGAACCCAAAGGCAGCAGAGGAGACCCTGAAAGAATGGGCTGTCGCTGAGATTCTGACTTTAGATGACTCCAGGGGTTCTCTCCTCCTGACAGCCTCGGGCCTTTCTCCTTCCAGTGCCATTCCAGCCCCATCCAGGTATGCTCTCCTCCCGAAGCCACTGCTGGACACCTAAGGTCCGGTCCACCCTAGCACCAGCCCTGCATTCTCCACAAGACCTTTTCGGACTATTCCGAGGCCGATTTGATCCTCCGTTTCTCGGAGAGAGCTCTGAGCACCTTTGGCTCTAAAATTTCAGACAAGATCTGTCTTCCCCCAACTCGAAAGTAAATAGCTGCAGCCGCTCTCCAGGCTTAACCTTGTCCATATCGCAGCGGTCAATCTGATCGCTCCCGCGCTTCCCCCAGGACCCGGCTACCACCGCTTTTTCCACTGCCCCAAACGCTCCTGGGATCCCCAAGACATCGCTTTCTGCACCCCCGTGTAGGGCGCCCCTACTTCAATCCAACGCTCGGCTCCGTCCCACCGCGGGCACCCCTCCGCTCTGGAGTACCACCCCGGAGCTACCCCGTGAGCCCCCGTGTCGCGATGCACGTGCTCCCTGCTCCCATTCATTCCGCCCGCCGCTGTCATTGGAGCCGTGACCTCTGAGCCCCGCCGGGCGCGCGCCTCCCAACCTCACCTGCGCGTGGGCGTCGGCAGCTGCTGGCGGCCCCGGCGGTCCCGCAAGGCCAGGGAAGCCGGGCCCGGGCCTCCGCGCCGCCGGCCTCCAGGAGCAGCCGCGCAGCCACCGCCACCAGCGCGAGGCCATGGTCGGAGTCTGAAAGTCGCGGCAGGACGGCGGCTCCGCCTCTGGCCCGCGATCCTCCTCCAGGGACCCGGAGCCGGAAACCTGGCACAGGAAGCGCTTCGGCCACACCCGGGCTCGCAGTTCGCTCCTCCCCGCGTATGGCCCGGCTGCCACCGCCGGGACCTCGAGTACCTGCCACTCCGCAGCCAGCGGGGACCCCGGCCGCTCCCGGGAGGCGGCGGGGCAGGGGCGCGCGTAGACCGGGTCTGGGGACCCCGAGCGTGACCTTCCCCGGGGCGAGCCTCCTATCCCCACCCCTTCCCGGAAGCCGTGCAGGGGGACTGGCCACGCCTCCAGTCATAGAAAAATGTCCCTGTGGGGACCTTTCATTAGCAAGAAATAGCACCGCGCGCGACTCTTGCAGTCACTAAGTCTTGTTCTGCGTGGTTAGGCAGAAACATAACTCAGAGAATCGGGTTCCCGCTCCGCAGCCTAAGCCAGAGGCGATGGTTTCCCTGGCAGTGCTTCCTACTGCTTCCCTTGGCAGTGACCTGCCACGCTGTGGTCGGCTGCCTTTGCAATCTGTTCTTGAAGGAAGTTCCAGCCCATCGCATCTTCCTAGGAACGTGTTGACCACGATCAGGGCTGTTGTGAAATAGGAGCTAAATTAGCCCAGTCTCTTGACTTTTGGACTCTCCTCGGAACGCCTTGTAGGTATAGTTTGGCAATCTTGCTCACACATGGGTGTGAACCTGCGTGTACCCAGCCCGGGAGATACTGGAGTCTGCACAGGATTAGTACCCCTCATGGGTTAGAAATACGTTTTTTCCTTAGCTCTAAGGCCAGATCTACTGGTGCTAAGAGATAGCGTGTTTCTAACAGAAATTAAGTGATATAGTTAAGCATTCTGTGCATGCACTCAAACACAGAGCCAGTGAGAGAGGGTAAGCATTAGAGATACGGAAATGCAATTTAGTACTGAAAAAATTCACTCTAATGAGGAAATAGTCCAGCAAATAGGTAATTGCAGTTCTCTGATTCATGTATTTTCTCATTCTTCTTGCGTTAAAGAATGCAGTAGCCTCATAGCTGGGTACATTAATTTCATATTTAGTCGTGTGGGTTTTTATGGAATGAAGACATCATAGACTGTATAAAGACATCTGTGAAAATAAGCCAGTTTGATGGTTTTTTTAAATCTTGAAGAATGGCACGTAAAAATATGCAAAGTGCTTTACGAGTAAATGTTAATATGCACCTGTAGTTTATCTTGGTATAGATTAGGTTTATATATTAAGAAACATCCCACAGGTAGAACTTGCTAAATAGAGTGTGGCAATAAGCACTCAGGTTGTACTTGATAATCCTATGACTAAGACATTATCATTTGCCCTTTTTTGTATATAAAGATAAGGAAACATATAGAGAAAATACCATATTGTCAAATAAGTATCACACTCAAGCTCACACAGTGGACAAGTATGGCACTATACAATTTTGTCAGACCATGTTCATTTAGAGATTGCTTGGCCACATTAAAACAGACAACATTGCTCTTAAAAAGATGCTGTAGGTTGGGCGCATTGGCTCAGCCTGTCATCCCAGCACTGTGGGAGGCTGAGGCAGGTGGATCACTTGAGATCAGGAATTTGAGACCCGCCTGGCCAACATGATGAAACCCATCTCTACTAAAAATGCAAAAATTAGCTGGGCATGGTGGTGCAAGTTCTGTAATCCCAGCTACTTGGGAGGCTAAGGCAGGAGAATCAGTTGAACCTGGGAGGCAGAGGTTGCAGTGAGCCAAGATTGTGCTACTGCACTTCGCCCTAGGTAACAAAGTGAGACTCTGTCTTTTAGAAAAGAGAAAAAAGGATGCTGTAGTATTGCAAGGCTAAGTAGGGAAAGCAAATGAATTTCCTCAAGACTTCCAACATTACTGTATAGCTAAACTCTTGAGAAAAAACAGTAACCTACCAATTGGACATGCGGAATTCACAAGTAGTTCTTTTAACCCAGCTAGGCCAAGCATGAGTTGAGGAAGTTAAAAACATTATCTGAGTTGTGCAGGTAACTGCTAAAGAACAGACTTCTTTAGTCTATTTCGCTGCCCTTAGACAAATGTAAGAGCCAGTACAGATGGAACAAAATGGCCTATGTGTAACTGAAAGTGATCAAGGCTGTTGTTTTGATGTTGGAGTATTAGGTACCCTCGAAGACATTTTGTTGCCATATTGATGATACTGTTTAAAACATAATATCTACAATAGGACCAGGTTTTATAGCCAAAGAGATTGTAAATATAATACCAGGCCAGACAGAGTGGGTCATGCCTGTTATCACAGCACTTTGGGAGGCCGAGGTGGCAGGATTGCTTGAGGTCAGGATGTCGAAACCAGCCTGGGTAACATAAGCAAGACGCTGTCTCTACAAAAAATAAAATTAGCCAGGCGTGGTGGTGTGTGCCTGTAGCCCTAGCTACTCAGGAGCCTGAGGCGGGGAAGTTTGCTTGAGCCCAGAAGTTGGAGAGTTCAAGGCTACAGTGAGTTGTGATCATGCCACTGCACTCCAGCCTGGATGAAAGAGTGGGACACCGTCTCCAAATAAATAAATAAATAAATAAATAAATAAATAAATAAATAATCATATGTGTTACTGTGTCTTGATTTACAGTACTGTGTGAAACAGCTCATCCTGTTGTTACTAAATAAATGATCAATGAATTATCCGAATTATCGTACTCTGGTAAGCACATTCATTGAGAGAAAATGTTCAAACATTTGCAGTGAAAGCTAGTTTCACTCACTTTTGTTGTTGTTGTTGTTAGTTTTTGTGGATTTCATAGCCTTATGCAAAACCGAATTCTAAAGAATTTAATGTTGACAGTACTGATTTTCCTGAGATCTTAAGATAGGGAGTTAGTATGCTTTTGGAATTCTCTGGGGTTTTTAGTCTATGACTTATTAGCTTGTTAAAGCATCAAATGAGTGAGGATTGAATACGCCTGAGGTAGCCTTCTTTGTTCCACGGCTGGTGATCACATGTATTGACCAGCAGCTGTCTTGCTGGGACATGCATCAAGCGGTACAACATGATAACTACTAATGGAACGTGATATGCTGCCCCTGCCCTACCAATGTTAGATCATCATAAAGGAGATTGTGCTAATTACATAATCTAGTTAAGTCCACACAGAGACTCTCCCACAAAAGAAGAAAATATACTGTTGGTTCTTCCACTTATAATCATATTGTCCAGTTTTCTGGTGTGAATGCTAAAATCTGCCACTTTTTGATTGACTATACATTTATTCCCCCAGGATGCTACCTTATAATACATCATGGTCTTAAGGGAACATATGAAGGGCTAAATATGGCCCATATGGCCCGTATTAGCCTGTTTCTATTACTCATTTGAGGAAGCTAGAAAATTGCTGTTGTAACTGACATTTAGTTCACTTAAGCCTGGATGGAATAAATTGGTGTTACTCCAGACAGTGGAGCAAATTGTCCTAATGCTACCTTTCTCCAGTGATTTGAAATGTTATTTTCACTATATAGGAAATTATTTTACAGCTTTTTGTTGTTTCTGTGCTTTTTATTGAGTTCCATTGATCTTTGCATCTATTTTTAGAATAGCAATATTTTTTATTGTATTCTTTTAATTTTTAATACAAGCAAACTTGTTTCTCTTGCTTAAAAAACTTATCTGTTTATTTTTTCAGATTTGCACACTAAGATTGTCTATTTCTTCAAAAAAAATCCTGCTAGGCTATTAATTGGATTCCTATTATGTTTATTAAATAATTTAGTGACACATTTTGACAATAAATCTCTATCCAGAAACAGGATTTTTGTCTCTTAGTTTTAAAGTTTTATTAATACACCTACTCTCTTCTGGTTTTTTCTTTCTGTTTCAATGCTTAGGATTGGAAAAACAGATTACGAGTTTAGGTATTGTTTATAAAATAAGAGTAAATACGTTTTAAGAATCTAAAGCGTGTTCAAAGCTTTCTTTTCCTCTACAGTTTTGAAAATACAGTACATGTGTTTCAGTGTATGGACTTCCTGAGACATGGTTTGTCTCTGCAGAGGCAATTTCTAAACTTTTAGCTTTGTGGGTGGGCATCTATCAAATGTGGGATCTACAGCAGTTTTATGCATCTAGTAAGCCATGTATTACCTGGTCTTAAATTATTTGTGTATCTTCTATACCTGTTTCCTTTTGCTAATTGTGTTTCCAAAGGGCAGAATGCATGTGATTATGTGCCTAATGGATTTTGGTTCCATTGAATTAACTAGTACTATACTTGTAATTCTGTAATGCAGCTCACCTCCATTTAAAAATATATATTTTTGGGCTGGGTGCAGTGGCTCATGCCTGTAATCCCAGCACTTTGGGAGGCCGAGGTGGGCAGATTGCCTGAGGTCAGGAGTTTGAGACCAGCCTGACCAACATGGTAAAACTCCATCTCTACTAAAAATACAAAATTAGCCGGGCATAGTGGCACATGCCTGTAATCCCAGGTACTTGGGAGGCTGAGGCAGGAGAACTGCTTGAACCTGGGAGGTGGAGGTTGCCGTGAGCCGTGATCACGCCATTGCACTCTAGCCTGAGGAACAAGAGAGAAACTCCATCTTAAAAAGAATATATATGTATGTGTCTGATTAAAATATATATATATATTTTAAACACAGATAGTCATGTATAATTAGACTAATAATATTAACTCTAAAAAATTATTTTAAGCAAATATTTTAGTGAGTTAAGTATATATATATGTGTGTGTATATATATATATATATATATATATGTCTGATTTACCTTCCATGAGTGAAGATCTTTGAAGACAGGGTATGTGTCTTCCCGTTTTAAACTTTTTCCATTTCCTAGCCTCTTGAACAGTTCCAGGATGTACTGTCCTACATGCATGTTGGCTAGGTCGTGTTGAAATGTCAAAGTAGCTTTTAAATAACAAAGCATGAAGAAAATAGTGACTTGAGTTTCTTGAAGAACCATAGACTTTCTAAGGGATATTAGTGTTGTGTATGTAACAAATGAGAACATTAAGAAAGATGTTTTATTTTATCAGCTATGTTGCCTGTTGATCCTGTTAAAGAAAATTATGTTCATAAAGTGAAAAACTGTATTTTTTCAATCTCCTTCCCAACTCCTTTCAAATCAAGAGTATGTCTTGTAGCAGTTTCAAAGATTAGGCATTATTTTTTCACAATACAAATACTTAACTCACTAAAATATTTGCTTAAAATAATTTTTTAGAGTTAATATTATTAGTCTAATTATACATGACTATCTGTGTTTAAAATTCAAATACTTGGAGATGTCATTCTTAGAAATCACACTTTGATACTTAGTTTCAACTTAAAGTTGTCTTACAAGGAAAATATGCTTTTGTGAAAAAGAGGAAAATGAGTTAAATTGTTATCTTAGATATACTTTATCTAATGGTCTCTCATAAAGTCTCAATTTTTTCTCATAATATAAATGAATTTGGGCCGGGCGCGGTGGCTCAAGCCTGTAATCCCAGCACTTTGGGAGGCCGAGGCGGGCGGATCACGAGGTCAGGAGATCGAGACCATCCTGGCTAACACGGTGAAACCCCGTCTCTACTAAAAAAATACAAAAAACTAGCCGGGCGAGGTGGCGGGCGCCTGTAGTCCCAGCTACTCGGGAGGCTGAGGCAGGAGAATGGCGTAAACCCGGGAGGCGGAGTTTGCAGTGAGCTGAGATCTGGCCACTGCACTCCAGCCTGGGTGACAGAGTGAGACTCCTTCTCAAAAAAAAAAAAAAAAAAAAAAAAAATATATATATATATATATATATATATATATATATATAAATGAATTTGGGTTAAAAATAGGACTTTTTTTGTAGTTTCTTAAGTGAATTTGTCCTAGGAAAAATATTGTTTTACCATGCATCATAAGAAATCCATAAAAATTTTAGAACCATCCAGTAGAACTAATTTTTCCCGAACAGCATAAACATAGACAGTGTGGTACATCTCTTATGAAAAAAATTAATAATATATTTTCAGAAGAGGTTTATTCTTTGAATTTTCTTCCATTAAGTCTCTATTCTTAAAAATTATTAAGCCAGGTGCAGTAGCTCCGTCCTGTAATCATAGCACTTTGGGAGGCCAAAGTGAGAGGATCACTTGAGCCCAGGAGGTTAAGGCTGCAGTGATCCATGATTGTGCCTCTGCACTCCAGCCTGGATGACAGAGTGAGCCTGTGTCTCAAAAAAAAACCAAAACAAACAAACAAAAAAAATGCTGAAAGATGACTTCAGTTTGTAAATTTGTTTTTCCTGCCTCAGGAAGTTCTAGAAAATATTTTGGACCTTGATTTATCTGTTTCAGAAACAGACGATTTTATCCAGCTTGTAAGTGGCGAAAAGACAGTGTTTGGATCCATTCCACTGGCTCACCAATATGGAGGCCACCAGGTAAGAGTAGCAACAGCACCACTTCCCTTATGCAAATAGAATTATGTGATGGAAATGCTGTCCTACTAAAGAAATTATTTTACATTAAGTTTTAAATTAGTGCATTGGGAGTTCAACAAGATGTGTCTAAAGGAATATGCCATCAGAGGATGTTTCTAGATTAGCTGATGTGATTTCTTCCTGTGCTAAAGCTGGAGGCTAATTCTTTGAATGGAATGGAGAATACTGGGGCAGCATAAATATAAATTTTCTGTGGATTATTGCTAGAGAACTCATTCAGTTCACTTCTGGCACTTTTGGCAAAATTAGGTAGTACAATGTGTCAATATAAAAGGACAATTAAGCTGGGTGCAGTGGCTCATGCCTATAATCCCAGCACTTTGGGAAGCCAAGGCAGGCAGATTGCTTGAGTCTAGGAGTTCAAGACCAGACTGGGCAACATGACGAAACCCTGTCTCTACAAAAATTAGCCAGGCATGGTGAGACGTGCCTGTAGTCCCAGCTATTTAGGTGGCTAAAGTGGGAGGATTGCTTGAGTCTGGGAGGCAGAGGTTGCAGTGAGCCGAATTTGTGCTGCCACACTGCAGCCTGGGTGACAGAGTGAGACCCTGTCTCAAAAAATAAATAAATATAAAACAATGACAAAGAAGGACAAATAGATTATAATTATATCAAGATAGCCATAAAACAATTTACAGCTACTAGAATGGCAGTAAATCAAGATTCCTTGGGGGTGTTATTTGTACTGCAGAAATCAGGAAGGAATTAAGAAACATTCTGGAAATTCGGCAAGATGTTAAGCAAGAAATTAAGCAACAAGTTCAGGGTAGGGTATCTGACTAATTAAAAACAGAAACAGGAACATAGAACCAGTTGTTGTGACTGTGACTTTCCTGTAAGCTAGATAAGACTAACACTCTCTGGTGGTTTGGGGGCTTTTTGGTAATACTAGTTTGCTCAGAAGCAATTTGTAAGACACATAGTAAAGTATCGTAAGATTGGTGTAGGATTGGCTGGGCGTGGTGGCTCAAGCTTGTAATCCCAGCACTTTGGGAGGCCGAGATGGGCGGATCATGAGGTCAGGAGATCGAGACCATCCTGGCTAACACAGTGAAACCCCGTCTCTACTAAAAAAATACAAAAAACTAGCTGGGAGAGGTGGCGGGTGCCTGTAGTCCCAGCTACTTGGGAGGCTGAGGCAGGAGAATGGCGTGAACCCGGGAGGCGGAGCTTGCAGTGAGCTGAGATCCGGCCACTGCACTCCAGCCTGGGTGACAGAGCGAGACTCTGTCTCAACCAAAAAAAAAAAAAAAAAAAAGATTGGTGTAGGATTAAATTAGGAAATACATGTAAAGTGCTTAACATGTTAACTATTACAATTATTATAACATCAGGTTCTGGTTTGCTGGGTTAGTTATAGCCTTTCTTCTTCAAAGTCCTATAGACAAAAAGACAAAGTAATCAAGCCATTAGGAGGACTTTAAGGGTCACCTGTGACAAACTTGAACATCAATTTCTTTTTCTTTTCATCTTTTAAGTTCAGGGGTACATGTGCAGGATGTGCAGGTTTGTTACATAGGTAAATGTGTGCCATGGTGGTTTACTGCACAGATCATCCCATCACCCAGTTATTTATTTATTTATTTATTTATTTATTTATTTATTTATTTATCTATTTAGTGTATTTATTTTGAGATGGAGCTTTGCTCTGCTCTGTCACCCATGCTGGAGTGCAATGGCATGATCTCGGCTCACTGCAACCTCCGCCTCTTGGGTTCAAGTGATTCTCCTGCCTCAGCCTCTCAAGTAGCTGGGATTACAGGAACACGCCACAATGCCAGGCTAAATTTTTTTTGTGTGTGTGTATTTTTTCTAGAGACAGAGTTTCACCATGTTGGGCAGGCTGGTTTCGAACTCCTGACCTCAAGTGATCTGCCTGCCTTGGCCTCCCAAAGTGCTATGATTATGGACATGAGCCACTGCTCCCAGCCCCCATCACCCAGTTATTGAACTCAGTGTCCATTAGCTATTCTTGTTGATGCTCTCCCTGCCCCCACCCCCCACAGGTGTCCAGTGTGTGTTGTTCTTCTCTGGCGTGTCCATGTGTTCTCAGTCGGCTCCAACTGAAAACTGAGAAGATGCAGTGTTTGGTTTTCTGTTCCTGTGTTTGTTTGCTGAAGGTAATGGCTTCCAACTCCATCCATGTCCCTGCAAAGTACATGATCTTATTCCTTTTTACGGCTGTCATGGGCCAGACTCTTGACAATATTCAGTGATTCACCAAGCGCACATTTCATGTTTATTATACTTTATGCATAGTATGTATCCTACTCTGTTCGGGCTGCTGTAACAAAATGCCTTGGACTGGGTAATTTGTAAACAACAGAAGTTTATTGCTCCCAGTTCTGGAGTTCAGGAAGTCCAAGATCAAAGCATCTACACATGTGGTATCTTTTGAGGGTTCTCTGCTTCATAGATGACGCCTTCTCACTTGTCCTCACATGGCAGAAGGGGAAGGCAGCCCTCTGGGGCCTCTTTTATAACGACACGAATCCCAATCATGAGGATAGAGCCCTCGTGACCGAATCACCTCCTAAAGACCTTAATTTCTAATACCATCACTTTGGTGGTTGGTTATCGACATAGGAATTTTGGGGTGATGAAAACTGTCAGACTGTAGCAATGTGTTTTTATAAGATTTCCATTTCAGAAATTCCCTCAAAATATTCATGTTTAAATAAATGATGGGTTATTTATTTTTACAGCGTCTCTTTCTCTCTAATTTCATCTGGATGAAATGATACCATTACATGTGGGCCTATAATAACTGTGTAGGTCTTTTTGCTTCTGGTGATTGGATATGATGTTCCAGTCACAGACTATTGGTATGACTGGTATAACACTACTAATTTTCGTGGCTGTGACATGTATATGCAGTTTATCTGAATTCCAAGCCACAATCTTAACGGTTTAAATGGTCTCAAGTATTACTTCTAATAGGACATTAGTAGAATTTTCATCTCTAGATCTTCACATATGCAGAGATATTTCCATTGTGCTTTTGTCCTAACATTTGCCCAGGAGCCACTGTGGTACAGTGAGAATAGTGCTAGATAGGAAAAAAGAATATGTGAAACCTAGAGCTGGCCCTACAGGAACTCACTTTGTGACTTGGGCAAGTCACTTAAACAATCCGACCCTCATTTTCACCATCTAAAATGAGTTTAGGCTGGGCACGGTGGCTCATGCCTGTAATCCTAGCACTTTGGGAGGCCAAAGTGGGAGGATTACTTGAGCCCAGGAGTTTGAGACCACAGGCTAGGCAACATAGGGAGACCCTGTCTCTACAGGAAAAAAAAAATTAGAAAAATAATTAGCTAGATGTGGTAGTGCACACCTGTAGTCCCAGCTACTCGGGAGGCTGAGGTGGGAGGATCGCTTGAGCCTGGAAATCAAGGCTTCAGTGAGCCATGATCATGCCACTGCCCTCCAACCAGGGCAGTAGAGTGAGACTCAAAATAAATAAATAAAATAAAATAAAATGAGGTTAGACTAGAACCCCCTATGTCTTTCAGTGTTAATATTGAGGAATGTGATTCAGTGGCTGTTCATGAAGTAACGTTTAGAATAATAGATTAAGCTCATATGTTTTTTCAAAGTGACTACATTTTATTGCTCAGAAAAAGATACATGAAAATAAATATCCAGATTAGTATTGTGGATGAGTCCTGACTATATGAATAATACAGTCAACCAAAAACTACTTATTGGCCCTTTCCTGTGCCTACCATTGGACTACACTTTCAGGGGTCCAGGAGTAATCAGTATTTCTCTAAGTAATTAATTAATTACTGTAGAGATGAGTTCTTGCTATATTGCCCAGGCTGGTCTTGAACTCTGGGCTCAAGCAGTCTTCCCAGCCTTGGTCTCCCACAGTGTTGGGATTACAGGTATGAACCACGATGCCCAGCCTGGGAGTAATAAGTATGTCTCAGTCCCTGGTCCAAAGAAAATCACAGTCTTTGAAAAGACTTAAACACATGGAACAAATGAATGATAAAAAATCAGAAGTCAGTTAAAGAGAGATGGATCAGGTTAGCTTTATGGAGGAAGAGGAAATTGATCTTGAGTAGAAGTTTAGGGTAGGATTTCAGTCGGGGGAGGACAGAGAGTGGGTTGTGTGGCAGAGGGGGATAATAGCATCAAAAAAGGCCCAGAGGTAGTGAGTATGGGAGTCTATTGAAGGACACCAGCCACAGGGCAGGGGCTCTGTCACCCTGGTGTGGAATCCATCTTGACATCTAAACACCTGTTAAGTACAGCATTCCTTATGAGAAATAAATGTGAGTTCTAGTTACTGATTGTATTTATGTTAAGCACCTATGTAAAATAAACAGCTCATTCCCTTATTCAGGATCGAGTACAGGGGAAAGGTCACTATTGCTGAGACTAGTGGGGAATCAAGAGTTTGAAGCCCCACAGCTCTGTCTCAGCCTTTAGCTGGATTAGAGGCTTGCTGGCTGTAAAAGTGTGGTTCTGGACATTCGGATTCATTATTTAAGGAATAAAGAAATGCCCTTGATCCTTTATGGATGAAATTAGTTATTTTTCTGATAAATTCAGATAATATATTATTTTTTATTAAAATAATTTTTTAAGAAAAGATGTTTTGCCGTATTCCTATAGCCTGAAAGACTTTTATTCTAAAATAAATATTTCCTTTTATTTTTTGTTTTGAGATGGAGCCTCACTCTTGTTGCCTAAGTTGCAGTGCAGTGGCGTGATCTCGGCTCACTGCAACCTCAGCCTTCTTGAGTTCAAGTGATTCTCCTGCCACAGCCTCCTGAGTAGCTGGGATTACAGGGGCTCGCCACCACACCCAGCTAATTTTTATTTTTATTTTTTGTATTTTTGGTAGAGATGGGATTTTACCATTTTGGCCAGTCTGGTCTCAAACTCCTAACCTTGTTGTACACCTGCCTTGGTCTCCCAAAGTGCTGAGATTACAGGCGTGAGCCACCGCGCCCGGCCAATAAATGTTTCTTTTTAAGGTGCGGTAGTGCTGCGTGCTGCAGGATCATGGTTCAGAATTGGATCGTTAGAAATTTTGGCTCATTATGGTGAACTAGATTCATTGAGGTTAGAAAATTACATTTTTCTTTGCTTGTTTTATTTTATGTCTATGATTGATGACCAAGAATTTAAGGAAATTACATTTTTTAAGCTATGAAAGTGACTATTTTTCCCCAGCTTTACTCAAGTATAATTGGCAGAAAAATTGTGTACATTTGAGGTGTAAAATGTGATGTTTTGACATATGTATACGTTTTGAAATGATTATCACAATGAAGCCAATTAACACATGCATTACCTCATATGGTTACTTTTTTTGGTGAGAATACTTAAGATCTGCTCTCTTAGCAAATTTCCAAGGTGCAAGGTGTTATTATCAACTATAGTCTATCCATTTGGTCTTCAGGATTTACTCATCTTATAACTGCAACTTCGTGTCCTTTGAACAACTTCTCCCCATTTCCCCTACCTCATTGACCCTGACCACCACTGTTCCACTCTCTATTTCTATGAGTTTGACTTTTTTAGATTCCCCGTATAAGTGAGATTATGCAGTATTTGTGTTTCTGTGTCTGGCTTATTTCACTTTAACATAATGTCCTTGAGCTTCATCCATGTTGTTGCAAATGGCAAGATTTTCTTCTTTTTTTAAGTCAGAATAAGAAATTACATTTTAAAAAATGGTACAAGACAACTGGAAAAAATGCTTATTTATGTGCTGTGAAGTTAAATATTTTCTGTTTTCTTATAAATAAGATGCAATATTTCAAATAAATATTTGTCACGTTTGCTATTGCGCTGAACACCACGTAGATTTTTTAGGAGATTAAAAAAAGAAGTATACGACCCAATAGTCCCGTTTCTCAAAAAACTTATAATGTAGGATGCAACCCAGTTACAGATGAGGGCCTCCATACCACTCACACACTGGGGGGTGGGGAAGTGACTCAAATTTCTCAATTCTGCAGTCTCCGGAAATCCAAACATCTCTTCCCAATTCCTGGGGTTCCCCGGGTGTATCTTCTGTCTTGTGTCTCCCTCCACCTGGACTCCAGCTTTGATATGTGTGATAGTACCTATTTCACACTGGGCTGACCCAGATGTGAAACAGCCCCATCAAAAGGATGAACACAAACAGCACGCCAAATGTACACAACGTCTTTAAGAACAGAAAGAGTCTTGCTGAAGATTTCTGTGGGGAAGATGGAGGAGGGATTTTTTTTTCAAAAGAGCAAAAGCAATAAATTCTTCCCCTTGGGTCATGCAGTGTGGCTTCCATCATTCTCCAAGATCTTGGTACCTGCTGGCATCTGTGCTTACAAAATCCCATCTTCTTCGAGCAGACTTAGCAAGATGTTCCTTCAAACAAAAAACCTTTATGAGGAGTTCTATTTCCATTTGTTAAATTAATACAGTTTTTAAAAGTTATTGGAAATACTTAAGGAAAAATACCTTACACAAACTAGGATCATTTAGAATATGGATCCTATATTATAGGTATCAGCATAGTAAATACGGATTTGGACCAGGAAGAATACGCAAAAAATGAAGGAAATGTATAAGAGCAAAGAAGTCATCGCACTTGTCACAGCTGCTCTGTCTCTTATTTCAGCAACATTTACTGAGTTTCTGGTCATCTGGCCGGTGGAGAATTGGCTACTTTCACGAGGCGTTATTTTTAACTACCCATTTGCTTTCTGGGTCAGTTCTGCCTGGATTCACATTATGTCACTGAAATTGCTCCATCTAGTGGTCATGTTTCAGTTATAGTTCAGGAATCTCCAGCATTTAATGCATATCATTGACCACTTCATCCTTGACATGCCTCCACTAGCTAATATGACATATTCTCATATGTCAGTGTATGGTGTATAAATATATATATTACATAGATAGATATTAGACAAATGCTAATCTACACTTACTATTTTAACTGGGTTTTAGTAATTTCCAAATCATATCTACAGCTGAAATTTGTTTCCAGATTTCCTCTTATTCAATGCAGTCCATACTAGTGGTTAGTCAGGTAACTAGAATAGTTGGTTAAAATGGGAATAGAACATATGATACATATGCAGTTTATATATTTTATTTATTACATGTTTGCTGAATCCTGGTACAACTTTAAATATTTTAATCTCAGACATTTGCCAATTCTTTGTCACCTCATGTGTGAAGCCTTAAATGACTTACCACAAATACTCATTCTCTGCTCTGTTGTCGCTGTTCATTTTATATAATTCTGGTATTGCATTTATTATAATGTAGCATCATGATTTCTTCATATGTTCTTCTCCCCTAGTAGAGCATGTGCTCTTTGAGGTTTGGGTTCTGGGTCTTACCTTTCCTTTTCCTAGCACTTGCCCCGGGCTTAGTATATAGCAGGTATAGCAGGTACTCAATGGATGTTTATTGAGCTGATCAAATTTGACACATAATAATGTAGAACCTCATATGATCTTAGAAACATATTTTCATTTTTGATTGGTATTGAAATATTACTTTTTGGCTGTTTTGGTAGTAAAACTTTGTTCTTCAAGTTTTAACATCTTGAGCCTGTTCTAATGAATTCATAGATGTTGAGGGATTTAGGTACTTGGATATTGGATACTGTGTTCTGAGGGACACTGATGCTACCTCCTTTTTATCTCCAGGGCATTATTAGGCTTCATCATGCAGGAACATTATCCCTCGATGGATGTCAAAGAACCTAGATACCTGGTAAGTATTTATTTGTTTGTTTGTTTTTTATAATTGCAACTTTTATTTTAGATTCAGGGGCAATGTGCAGATTTATTACTTGGGTATATTGCATAATGCTGAGGTTTGGGGTATGACTGATCCCCTCACTGAGGTAGTGAGCATAGTACCCAATCATTTTTCCACCCTTCCCTTCCCCAGAAGTCCCCAGTGTCTATTGTTACCATCTTTATGTCCATGAGTACCCAATGTTTAGTTCCCACTTAGAAGTGAGAATATGCAGTATTTGGTTTTCTGTCCCTGTGTTAATTCATTTAGGATAATGGCCTACAGCTACATCTATGTTGCTGCAAAGGACATGATTTCATTCTTTTTTTTATGGCTGTGTAGTATTCCGTGATTTCCATGTACCACATTTCCTTTATCTAACCCATAGTTGATAGGCTTTAACTTGATTCCATGTCTTGCTATTGTGAATAGTGCTATGATGAACATACAAAGACCGGTGTGTTTTTGATAGAATGATTTGTTTTCTTTTGGATGTATACCCAGTAACGGGATTGCTGGTTGAACAGTGGTTATGTTTTAGGTTCTTTGAGAAATATCCAAATTGCTTTCCACATGGGTGACCTAATTTACAATCCCACGTGGTAAGCATTTAAAGAGAAAAGACAATTCTCTGTTTTCTCTCGCTGACCTGAGATTCCAACACTAGAGATTCCAACTTAGAATTTAAAACACTAACGCTAGCAAAGGAAGTGCAGAGCCATTTGAACATTTTGCTACAGGAAGTTAAGATGCACCACTTCTTAAACAAGGCATAGACAAGACAGTTATTTTGTTTAAAAGATGCCTAGAAAAAAAGAACAGGTGTTCCTACATCCTGACAGTATACGTTATTTTTTGAGCAGCATTTATAACTTGATCACATACATTCTTTCGTCACACATTAGATATATAATATTTCTGTTGTAGTAGTTCTAAAGTAAATAAAATGCATAACAGGAAAATGTGTTTTTCTATTGTTATGGAAATTTTTTGATCTCACTAACACTTTTCCATTATTTTAACAGTCACTGAGAAGGGAATTCCTTTATTTTTCTTGGTGACACATTTGAAGTTTAATAACTCACATTGCTGAAACTTAACTCCCTCATGCTGAATTCTGTTGTTTTTACTTTGGTTATTGGCCATGGAGAAACTTGATCATGATACTGTGTCTAAGCCTCTTATGTATTATTTCTGGATGAATAATTTTACTTTTCTCTATTTTTCTTACAAGTACTAATTTCCACTCCTTTAGTCATCTTTTGACCCACCTTTGAAGTTTTCCTGTATGCTTCTTGTGGCTTATCGGAGGATCCTAAAAGAGTATACATTGCTAAAAAACCTGAGAAATCTCTAAATTTCATTTTAGGATTTTTTTTCTATTGTGGTATCTGAGATAGCACTACTTATTGCCTTGTGGACATCTGTTAGTTTTGCTCAGACAGTAGATATCAAGAGATATATCAAGTTATATATAGAGATATATATATATAGACAAGTTGTCTACTGATATTTCATTCTTCTGATGAGAAAGTAGAATTTGTTGAAGTAGAAAGCTTCATTTTTTGTGACTTTAAAAAATTCCTATTGATGAGCTTCTTAACATTTGTAATATGTAAGTTTCCCCCTTATCTGCATTCTCACTTTCCACAATTTCAGTTACCTGTGGTCAACCATGGTCTAAAAATATTAAATGGAAAATTCTAGAAATAAGCAATTCCTAAGTTTCAAGTGCTCACAATTCTGAGTAGCATGATGAAGTCTTGTTCCATCTTGTCTGAGATGTGAATTCTCTCTTTGTCTAGTTTATCCATGCTGGAGACACTCCCTGGCCATGAGTCTCTTCGTCCCATGAGTCACCTAGTAGCTGAGTAGTTCTATGGACCATTGCAGTACTCAGTGCTTGTGTTCAAGTCACCTTTATTTTACTCAATAATGGTCCCAAAGTGCAAGAGTAGTGATGCTGGCATGCTTTTATCATTGTTCTATTTTATTATTATTGTTTTTAATCTCTTACTCTACTTAATTTATAAATTAAACTTTATCCTAGGTATATTTGCATAGGAAAAAGTCATAGTTTTTAGAGAGTTTGGTACTATCTGTGGTTTCAGGCATTCCCCTGGGGGTGTTGGAACACATCCTCTGCAGATAAGTGGGGACTACTGTCTACAAATTGGTTTTTAATGATAGAGAAAGATGTTTTTCATGTTTAAAATGGTTTTGAACAGATCAGGATGATGTTACCTGTAAGATTATGTATATGAGTATGTATCTCTTTAAAGCAATTTTTAAATTTTTAATAAATACTACATGCTTATGGTAAATAATTTACAATATACAGAAGTGAGTAGAGTTTTATTCTCCAAAGTAATCACTGTTAACCATTTTATTATTAATTTTTCTGGACTTTTTTCTATGATGTACAAATGTCTCCAGCAATAAAAAGGGGGCTACCTATTTTCCTACTGTCCTAAAAATGGCTCATATTTTTAGTTTTTCCTCTTTTCACAACCTCCAAAATTTACTCTTATTCCTCTACTAGTCTCAAGTTCATTTTAAGTAATACATATTTTTAAACAACTGCTAGGAATTTAGGATAAATAAAAGGGGAACTTCTATTTCTTGGCTTTTTATTACTATAGTATTTGACATTTGGGGGAGGGGATTATGAAACAAAAGGCTAAATGTAATTTTAAAATACAGTTTTAACATTTTTAGCTATTTGATGTTACCAATTAAACTTTCAATTGATAATGTCATTTTGTTTCATCTCTAAAACATATGGCATTTCCATAACCTTTTCTATCCTGGATAATAAAGGTAAAAGAAAAATATTTTATAATCATGTTTTGGAATATTTTTTGTTGTTGTTTCAGGTGTTTGTAATACTGATAACTTCAGTTTGTTATCCATTACAATTGCCTACGGTCCGTTTGGTTTTATGTACAATTTGTGTATGTGTGCATACATACACACCGAATTTCACTAAAAAAAATCATCTCAAGTTATCTCAGGTAAACTGTTATAGATAACACAGTGACGGAGTAGTAGAAAGAATTGGGTTCATTTATAAAATGGTCATTTTTATGTGCCTACCAGAGCTTCTGGATTCCACAAGTGATACAACAATGATCCCTTTATGGTTTCTGCCCTGAGAGAATATATACCAAAACGACCAGCCATGCTGGCGAGCACCTGTAATCCCAACACTTTGGGAGGCCAAGGTAGGAGGACCTCTTTAGATGATGAGTTCGAGGCTGCAGTGAGTTGCAGCGGTGCCGTTGCACTCCAGCCTGGGTGACTGAGCAAGACCCTGTGTTTAAAAAAAAATCCAAATCAAAATCCAATACATGCTAGAGAAGATGGCATGAGGTATTCCAGGAAACATGTTGCCAGACAGATGAGAATTTGAGTTTAGCATCTGACCCTTCATGCTCTGTGCCTTTGGAAAAGTTACTTAACTTCTCATTCCATTAGTATATGAAATGGAGGTAACAGAAATCCAGTATTGGCACTGGAGAGATTAGAGGTGTTGCGGAGAACATGCTACTTGAGTAGGAGACTGAAGTACGTATGTAATAGACAGGAAATTCTTATAGGATAGAAACAGATTTCTCTATTAGACAAATGTTCATGTTTTAAAAGTTTTTAATGTATTCTATTACCTTCAACTTAATGTCAGAAAGATTTTTATCTAATAAATACAGATTCAGATGTTCAGATATGAGCTTAAAAGCAAAGAAAGATGCTATTTATTATAATTATCCCCACTGTGGCTGGGGGCAGTGGCTCACGCTTATAATTCCAGCACTTTTGGAGGCTGAGGCAGGAGGATCCCTTGAGGTCAGGAGTTCAAGACAAGCCTGGGCAACATAGGGAGACCTTTTCTCTACAGTTAATTAAAAAAATTAGCTGGGTATGGTAGTACTTGCCTGTGGTCTCCCAGCTACTTGGGAGGCTGAGGCAGGAGGATCACTAGAGCCTCAGAGGTGGAGGTTACAGTGAGCTGGGATCATGCCACTGTATTCCAGCTTGAGTGACAGAGTAAGACTTTGTCTCAAAATAAATAAATAAATACATACATAAATAAAATAATTTCCAGCATAAAGCTATGTTTTATTTTAAATTGAAATTTGGTACCAAACACATCTGAGGATGAAAGAAGATATAAAATAGGAAATCAGGCCAATATTGGGATGTTTAATTTTAATAAGTTGTTACAAGCTCTAAACCCATTGCTGGACCCTAGGCAAAAGCAGCTGTGAGGAAATCCATAATCCACTGATAAAATCTGTGTGAAAACATATATGTATAATGATTATTTTTCTTGAAAACTAAGAAACTAACATCTAAAAAACTATCTTATTATTTAGTGTTATATATTTTTTCTAGTTCAGTTTGGGCTTTTTTGTCCATGGCTACTGTGGTATAGTTTTTTTCTTACTTACTGCTTTTTAGATGCTGCGAAATCTGTTTATTTCCTGTTTAATCCAAGAGTTATTTATCATTGTATTTCTTTTTTTAATCACTGCATTTCTTAATTTCTAAGTAGTTGGAATTATTTTGTCTGTATTTTTATGACTAAAGAGTATGTTTGATAAAACTCTACTATTCAAAATGTGTTAAGCCTTCTTTGTGGCCCAACATAAAACATTTTTGGATGTGTTTGGTGATTATATGTAAAAACATGTATAGTGAGAAGTTTTAATATATAAAATGGAGTGTATTGATTACATTATTCAAGTCCTTGAATTTTCAAGTCCTCTCTATTTTCTGTTAGATAAGTTAGATTCTTTTTCTTCTCTTTTCTTTTCTTTTTTTTTTTTAACAGTCTCACTCTGTTGCCCAGGCTGGAGTGCAGTGGTGCAATCTCTGCTCACTGCAACCTCCGCCTCCAGGTTCAAGCAATTCTCCTGCCTCAGCCTCCCGAGTAGCTAGGATTACAGACACCCACCATCATCCCCGACTAATTTTTTTGTACTTTTGGTAGAGACAAGGTTTCACCATGTTGGCCAGGTGGGTCTCGAACTCCTGACCTCAGATGATCCACGTGTCTCGGCCTCACAAAATGCTGGGATTACACAGGTAATTTAGATTCTTAAGAGATGTATATTAAAAGCTCCTACTTTAATTATATTTTATCCAAGTTTTTTCTAATTGTTTGAAATTTACATATTTTGCTATTTATTATTGGTAGATACAGATTTTTTTATTTATATTTTCTTCAAAAAATAGCTTTCATCCTAACAATGATTCCATTTATTCGGATTTATACTTACAACATTGCTTTCAATTCATCTGACATGAATATTGCCATTCATGCTTTCTTTTGGTTGAGTTTACCTTGAATCTCACTTTATCTTTTACCTTTATCTACCTATCTTTACTTGTTTTAAAGTGTTCTTCTTGTAAAAAGAATGTAGAGCCAGATTTTGATTCAATGTGATAGTTTCTGTCCTAATAGAAGTACATAGGCTGATCACATTTATTATAACAATTGATATATGTGATTTATTCCTTCTATCTTACATTGTACTTCGTTTTACTGTTGGCCTCCCCCAGACTTGCTTATCCTATCCTTTTCTGATTTGAAATTCATTCTTCTCCCCGACACCCCACCCTCTGTTGATGTGGAAACTTGACTGGAAAACAATTCTACGATTCCACTCATAGTTATCTTCTTTTTTTGTCGCTTTCATGGGAAAACAAGTTTTTTAGATATTTTTCCTCATGAAGATTCTATTTGTCCATTGCTTTCCCCTTCATCCCAATAAGAATGCTTTTATGTTTTGCATCTAGTTATGTAGCTGCTAGATTTGCTAAGATAGTTTAATATGTTTTATGTTTTGCATCTAGTTACGTAGCTGTTAGATTTTGCTAAGATGGTTTAATATTTTGAATTTCAGATTATTTGGTTTTCCCTTGAAGTGCATCTCCTCTGTTTAAAGTGTCTTTGCCTTTGACACTCCCCATCCCCCACTTGGAGTCATTTCTCTGCTTACCACCATCCTTTTTTCATGGTTCCATCTTCAAGTCTCTGTCTTAATTACTTTCTTCAGTGTTTTGCCCAAACAGAGTAGAAAGGTGATATATTCTCTGAATCTTTGCATGACTGTTAGTACAGTTTTTACTTTACTCCAACAGATGATTGACATTCATTTGCATGTAACACATCATCTTGCCTCTTTGTCTACCACATGGCCATATTCCCATATTCTCCAGGCTAGTTTTTATCAATGGTAAGCTGATATTTTAATCTCTGTCTATCTACTGTGTGGTCTCTTATTCTGAATTTAGACTGAAGAGAAAAAAGAACATGGTTGCCTTAATACGTAAATAATACGTAGAACAATTTGTAATGTTTATAATTGCTCAAATGGAAATATCATATGTATGTATATGAATAAGCGTGAATGGTATTCTGAGTACATTAGTATTATATCAAATGTTAAATATTGATTGATTCAGTCATTGAGCTCCTGGAGGCCAGGGACCACATTTTAATCATTTCTGTCTCTCTAACGTATTTGCTAGAAGACAAACCTTCCTACCCTTCCTCTCCCCCAACTCCTCCAATCTAAAATTGAGCCTGTTTTCAGTACAACAGTACAAGAAGATTCCAGATGGAACTCAAGGCATATAGTGATTTTATTAGCCCTGGTAGCAAAAATATTGTTTTAATAAAGATAAAAATTTTATATTCCATCTGTGATTTTCTTAATTTAAAAATATATTGGTACTACAGTCACATCGTTCAAAATCAAAGTGATATAAAATGATATCCATTAAGCCATCTTGCTCCCACCCTTGTCTCCATCAGTTTTGTACCTGGTTTTCCCTGCAGAGTTCATTCATTCAACAAATATTTATTGAGTACTTAGGTGTTCAGTGTGTGCCAGACACTCTTCTAAGTGCTAAGGGCACAGTGATGAAACAAAACAAAACAAAACAAAACAAAACAAAACAAAAAAACAGGAAAAATAATAGTGTCCGCATGATGCTTACTTCTGGTAGGAGAGACAAATTAACAAAACAAATAAGTTATATTGAGTATTAGGAGACAAGTGCTATGGAGGGAAAGAAAACAGGTGTGCACTACCATGCCTGGCTGATTTTTTTTTTTTTTTTTAGAGATGAGGTCTTGCAATGCTGCCCAGCCTGGCCTCAAACTCCTGGGATCCAGTGATCCTCCCCGCTTTGCCTCCAAAATACTGAGATTACAGGCATGAGCCACGTGCCCAGCCAAGATTTTTTTTTTTTTCTTTTGAGACAAGGTCTGGCTCTGTCATCCAGACTGGAGTGCAGTGGCTCATTGCAGCCTCTGCCTCCTAGGCTCAAGGGATCCTCCCACTTCAGCCTCCTGAGTAGCTGGGACTATAGGTGCATGCCACCACACCTGGCTTAGTTTTGAATTTTTTTTGTAGAAACAGGGTTTTGCCACATTAACCAGACTGGTCTCAAACTCCTGGGCTCAAGAGATCCAGCCACCTTGGCCTCCCAACGTGCTGGGATTACAGGCGAGAGACACCATACTGGGCCAAGATTTTTTTTTAATTGGTTAATAAAAAAGAAGGTTTGGTGTTGCCTAAAATAACTAAACAAGGTGATATTTTATACATTGTTTAGTCAAACTGAGTATTTTTTGTCTTCCTTTCAAACACTGATTCAATGTAATTTTTGAATGTGTTTTTCTCATTATTTGTCTTGTGAAAGAATTCCCTATTTGAAGGAAAGATAGAGTTTGAGGAGACAAGTAGTTAATTTTGTCTTTTGTTTTATTCATTGTTAGTAACATGAATGGCTCAGATTCTGAAGGAAGAAAAAGAATGACAAGTAAGTAAGCGTTTTGATTTTCTCAACTTGAAGGATTATCACATAAAAGCAATGGGTTTTGAAAACCAAAAGTGATGACTTATGGTTTTGAGACTGAGTTGCTTTGTTTTTAACTAAGATTTTCTTTTTTTCTTTCCCTCTTTCTCCCTTTCCCTCTTTCTCTCTTTCTCTCTTCCTGTCTTTATTTCTTTCGACGAAGTCTCCCTCAGTTGCCCAGACTGGAGCGCGGTGGCGCGATCTCGGCTCACTGCAAGCTCCGCCTCCTGGGTGAACGCCATTCTCCTGTCTCAGCCTCCTGAGTCGCTGGGACTACAGGTGCCCGCCTCCATGCCCAGCCTTAACTAGGATTTTCTAGGTGAGTGTATTTTAGTTGAGTTGAAGTTTCTAATTTTAGCCAGTGACTTTTAGCTTGGAGTATGATCACTCTGCTTTGAGTACGTTTGCATACTAATATTAAAATACTATTATCTTAAAAGATGGGCCGGGCGCAGTGGCTCACCCTGTAATCCCAGCACTTTGGGAGGCCGAGGCGGGTGGATCACGAGGTCAGGAGATCGAGACCATCCTGGCGAACACGGTGAAACCCCGTCTCTACTGAAAATACAAAAAAAATTAGCCAGGCATCGTGGCAGGAGCCTGTAGTCCCAGCTTCTAGGGAGGCTGAGGCAGGAGAATGGCGTGAACCCGGGAGGCGGCGGAGCTTGCAGTGAGCGGAGATCGCGCCACTGCACTCCAGCCTGGGCGACAGAGTGAAACTCCGTCTAAAAAAAAAAAAAAAAAAAAAAAGGATGGTGCAGCGACACGAAGGTGGTGTGGCATATGGTGGAAAGAACATGGGTTTTGTAATCTAGCAGAAAAATCTCACCTCTGCCAGTTTTTAGCTGTATGACCTGAAATATATTTAACTCTCTGAATCTCCAAGTGCTTAGCTGTAGTGAAATGGGGATGTTTTGCAAGGATCTTATATATTTATATATATTTTTTGAGACAGTTTTGCTCTTATCACCCAGCCTGGAGTGCAATGGAGGGATGTTGGCTCACTGCAAACTCTGCCTCCCGGGTTCAATCAATTCTCCTGCCTCAAATTCCTGAGTAGTTGGGATTACAGATGCCTGCCACCATGCTTGTCTAATTTTTGTATTATTATTAGAGATGGGATTTCACCATGATGACTGGTTGGTCTCAAACTCCTGACCTCTGGTGATCTGCCTGCCTCGACCTTCCAAAGTGCTGGGATTACAGACATGAGCCACTGCGCCCCACCTTGCAAGGATCTTATAATGTGAGCAATATATGTATAAAGCATCTTGTTATAGCCTGGGCCATAGTACTCACACAGTAAATTAGAGCTGTAGAAAGCAATCACTTGGCCATAATACTCATACAGTGAATTAGAGCTGTAAAAATAAATCACTTCTATGTATTGATTTTCTTTTCCTTTTTTTTTTTTTTTTTTTTGAGACAGAGTCCCACTCTGTCTTCCAGGCTGGAGTGCAGTGGTACAATCACTGCTCACTACAGCCTCGACCTCCCAGGCCCAAGTCATTCTCCCATCTCAGCCTCTTGAGTAGCTGGGGCTACAGGCATGTGCCACTATGCCTGGCTAATTTTTTGTACTTTTAGTAGAGATGAGGTTTCACTATGTTGCCCAGGCTGGTGTCGAATTCCTAAGCCTGTTTGGGCAATCATACAGAACTTCCAGGCCAGCTCAGAATGTGCACAGTCCCAGAAGTTGAGAGGAAGAAGTCTAAAATATTTGTAAATGCCATGTGGTGGCCATCCTTAGTATTTGGATTTACTTGGTTAGATAGATTTGATGAAAAGGCAAAATGAAAGAAATGAAGTGGATTCACAGTTGCAGCTTTGCTTCTGTGATTTTAGAGAAATAATAAATGCTAAATTATGTGCTCTCAGAGAAGGGAAGAAATCAATTTCCATGAAGAACAATGGTATGATAAGAGTTTATAATGATAGTTCATTTATTTTTTAAAGGTACACTTCCGGGCCGGGCGCGGTGGCTCACGCCTGTAATCCCAGCACTTTGGGAGGCCGAGGCAGGCGGATCACGAGGTCAGGAGATCGAGACCATCCTGGCTAACACGGTGAAACCCCGTCTCTACTAAAAAAAAGTACAAAAAACTAGCCGGGCGAGGTGGCAGGCGCCTGTAGTCCCAGCTACTCGGGAGGCTGAGGCAGGAGAATGGCGTGAACCTAGGAGGCGGAGCTTGCAGTGAGCTGAGATCTGGCCACTGCACTCCAGCCTGGGCGACAGAGCGAGACTCCGTCTCAAAAAAAAAAAAAAAAAAAAGGTACACTTCCATATATTCTTATATATTTAATTGATCTGTAAATGGAAATATATAAAATATTGGTTGCACGTGTTTGTGTAACAATGTATAGCAGGGATGTGGAGTTAAAAAATTATACACACATGAACAAATAAACATCAAAGCAGGAGATAGCTGAGTAAAGTCTGATCCTCATTTCCCTCATGGAATCTTTTTATTTCCATGTAGCTCCTTTCTTTGGAGCAACAGCTGTGCAGGGGTCCAGAGTCAGACCAGCTATACTTGAGTTTTGGTTGACTGAACATTTCTTAGATGACAGTAAGCCTGTCACTTGATCCTCTGCTTCTTTCTTTCTCTCTGGTGTGTAATTTTTAACAGTTTTATTGACATATAATTTACATACCATAAAATTCATTCAAGGATAGAATTTTTTTTTTACTAAACTTAAGTAATTGTGCAATCACAGCAGTCCAATTTTAAAATATTTTTATCCATTTAACCTGTCCTAACTTTTGTGTCCTTGTTTATACTATACAGTGCATATGTATAATGAGTTGTTGCACAAACCCAATAAGATAGTGGTTGGCTGGCTCGTGCCTGTAATCCCAGCACTTTGGGAGGCCGAGGTGGGTGGATCACCAGGTCAGGAGTTCGAGACAAGCCTGACCAACCTGGTGAAACCCTGTCTCTACTAAAAATACAAAAATTAGCCGGGCCTGGTGGCAGGCACCTGTAATCCCAGCTACTCAGGAGGTTGAGGCACGAGAATCACTTGAGCCTGGGAGGTGGAGGTTGCAGTGAGCTGAGATTGTGCCCCTGCACTCCAGCCTGGGCAACAGAGCGAGACTCCATCTCAAAAAAATAAAAAAATGAAAAAAGATAGTAGGTTGGCACATAATAAGTACTCAATAAATACCAGCTATTGTATTATTATGGAGTACATTAAATATCTTTGTCATATTGCAAACACTGGGATAAGTATAATGTTTTCTAGAAACCAGAAGATTAAAAAAACATATATAAATACAACATACATACTTATATATAACATATTTATATTTATTTACATAAAACTATATATATGTTTTACATAGTTTCAAAACATGTTTTAAAAACTCAGTAGTAGATTGGGGAAGATTTGCTATTAAAAATTTTTAGAAATGCTCTAGTGGCAAGCAATGGGAACATCAAAGATGAGAGTTTTACAGGTCTTAGAAATATTTTTTAAATGCTCAATATTTAATATTCTTATACCACCAAATAACTCTAAGGAAGATCATAAGCCACCAGTAGGCATCGGTCATTTCTTTTTCTTGCTATACAGTGCCCATCCCAGAATCGTTAAAACTATGTTTAAGAAGTACACCACGGCCAGGCGTGGTGGCTCACACCTGTAATCCCAGCACTTTGGGAGGCCAAGTGGGCGGATCACCTGAGGTCGGCAGGTCAGGACCAGCCTGACCAACATGGAGAAACCCTGTCTCTACTAAAAACACAAAATTAGCCGGTCATGGTGGCACGTGCCTGTATCCCAGCTACTCGTGAAGGCTGAGGCAGGTGAATCGCTTGAACCTGGAAAGTGGAGGTTGTGGTGAGCCAAAATTGCGCCATTGTACTCCAGCCTGGGCAACAAGAGCGGAGCTCTGTCGCAAAAAGTAAAGAAAAGAAAAGAAGTGTGTCATGGCCAGGCATGGTGGCTCACGCCTGTAATCCCAGCACTTTGGGGGGCTGAGGCAGGTGGATCACCTGAGGTCAGGAGTTTGAAACCAGCCTGGCCAGCATGGTGAAACCCTGTCTCTACTAAAAATAAAAAAAAAAGCTGGGCTTGGTGGCAGGTGCCTGTAATCCCAGCTACTCGGAAGGCTGAGGCAGGAGAATTGCTTGAACCCGGGAGGTGGAGGTTGCAGTGAGCTGAGATCCCACCACTGCACTCCAACCTGGGTGACAAGAGTGAAACTCCATCTCAAGAAAAAAAAAAAAAAAAAAAAAGAAATGCATTTGATTTACTATGATACTCGGGACAGACACTGTTGATTTTATATTTCAAGAATATAGTGTTTTTAATGGTGTTTAGCTCTGTAACTATAAAGACTGATAGGGAAGTAGTTATTTCTATCATTTGCTTTTTTTTTTTTTTTTTTTTTTTTGAGATGGAGTCTTGCCCTGTTGCCCAGGTTGGAGTGCAATGGTGCGATCCTGGCTCATTGCAACCTCTGCCTCGGAGGTGCAAATGATTCTCCTGCCTCAGCTTCCCAAATAGCTGAGATTAAAGGCACCCACCACCATGCCCAGCTATTTTTTGTATTTGTAGTAGAGACTAGGTTTCACCATGTTGGCCAGGCTGGTCTGGAACTCCCGACCTCGTGATCTGCCCGTCTTGGCCTCCCAAAGTGCTGGGATTACAGGTGTGAGCCACCGTGGCTGGCCTACATTTCTAGTTTCTTTGGAAAGAATAAGATCATCAGGCTCCTACGAGAAAACAGCTGATGTCGTAAAATGAAACATTTCCATGTATGTAAGTATGTTACGCTAGATAGCTCTAGCATTGTATGATTGGGTTTATATTGCAAAGGAGCCCTGCAATATCTCTATCTGCAATAAAGTTAGGTTGGCTATAATTCTTTTCCCAGCACTAAACTGAGTTATTTAGCAAACACATACCAAGTCCCTATTATGTGTATCTTTGCATAGTCAAATTGTTAAAGCTAAAGCCACAAAGATGAATTTGATTCCCACCATTAAAAAGCCTATGATTAGGCCAGGTGCAGTGGCTCATGCCTATAATCCCAGCACTTTGGGAGGCCAAGGCGGGAGGATCACCTGAGGTCAGGAGCTGGAGACCAGCCTGACCAACACGGCGAAACCCCACATCTACTGAAAATACAAGAATTAACTGGGCATTGTAGTGCGCACCTGTAGTCCCAGCTACTCAGGAGGCTGAGGCAGGAGAATCACTTGAACCCGGAAAGTGGAGGTTGCAGTGAGCCAAGATTGCACCACTGCACTCCAGCGTGGGTAAGAGAGAGATTCTGTCTCAAAACAAACAAACAAACAAACGAACAAACGAACAAACAAACAAACAAAAACCTATGGTCAGCTGGGCAAGGTGGCTCATGCCTGTAATTTCAGCACTTTGAGAGGCCAAGGCAGGTAGATCACATGAGGCCAGGAGTTTGAGACCAGCCTGGCCAACATGGTGAAATTCCATCTCTACTAAAAATACAAAAAAATTAGCTAGGCATGGTGGTACATACCTGTAATCCCAGCTACTAAGGAGGCTGAGGCACGAGAATCGCTTGAACCCAGGAGGCGGAGGTTGCACTGAGCTGAGGTCATGCCATTGCAATTCAGTCTGACTGAGGGAGTGAGACTCTGTCTCAAAAAAATTTTTTTTTAAATTAATAAAGCCTACGACCTAGTGCATCAGTGATTAACATATTATGTGGAACTTTGTTTGAACTTTTGTTTGGACATAATCTTCATTAACTACTGCTTAAAATTTTATTGCCAAAAGACATACAAACAAAATTTCAAACTGGATAAAAATGTACAGAATTAGATAATGCCTCAAAGAATCTTATATACAGACCTAGAATGTGCTGATTTCCAAGTAGTTTACATTTAAAGTACTTAGACTTACACCTGCAATTCCTAATATATTTCAACAGTATTTTATAGCCAAGTTTCTATATAGTGTTTGTCAAATTTGCCACAGTTTTTAACTGGATGACTCTGTTCTCCCTTTCTGCCTAAGCTGAGTCCATCCGCAGTTTCCTTTGCATGTTTGTTACCCTTTTGTGTGAAGACTGTTTATATATATTTTTGTGTATGCATTTTTATTTTAAAGGTGTTTTGTATGAATTTTTTTTTTTTTTTTTTTTTTTGAGACAGAGTCATGCTCTGTCACCCAGGCTGCAGTGCAGTGGCGTGATCTTGGCTCACTGCAACCTCTGTCTCCTCGGCTCAAGCAATTCTCCTTTCTCCTCCTGAAGAGCTGGGATTATAGGTGTGTGCACCATGCCCAGCTAATTTTTGTATTTTTGGTAGAGACGGGGTTTTGCCATGTTGGCCAGGCTGTTCGTGAACTCCCAATCTCAGGTTATCTGCCTGCCTTGGCCTCCCAAAGTGCTGGGATTACAGGCGTGAGTCACTGCCCCTGGCCTGTTTGAATTTTTTTAACTTGAAATATGCAAACATAGAATTTTAAAAGATCCCTCTTATTCCCATCACCCAAACACAATGGCTGTTCACTTTTTGATTCACTTTTGACTAGACTTAAAACTCTATTTTCTGTGTCTATTGATTAGGGGAAAATGTAGTAGGATAAATAATTACTCTATGGTATAATTTTAGATTCTTTTTCTTTTTCTTTTCTTTTTTTCTTTTTTTTATTGACAGGGTCTCTCTCTCTGTTGCCCGGGCTGGAATGCAGTGGCATGATCATGGCTCACTGCAGCCTTGACCTCCTGGTCTCAATCAATCCTTCCACCTTAGCCTCCCAAGTAGCTGGGACTATAGACAGGCATTACCATGCCTAGCTACTTAAAAATTTTTTTTGTAGAGATGGAGTCTCACTATGTTGCCCAGTCTGGTCTTGAACTCTTGGGCTCAAGCAGTCCTCCTGCCTTGGTTTCCCAAAGTGCTGAGATTACGGGAATGAGCCACCACCACGCCTGGCCAGATTATTTTTTCACTGAAAATAAACCAGGTGCCATCGCTCACTTGAGGTCAGGAGCTCGAAAACAGTCTGGCCAACATGGTGAAACCCCATCTCTGCTAAAAATACAAAAATTAGCCAGGCGTGGTGGTGCACATCTGTAATCCCAGCTACTCAGGAGGCTAAGGGACAAGAATCGCTTGAACCCGGGAGGAGGAGGTTGCAGTGAGCCAAGATTGTGCCACTGTACTCCAACCTGAGTGACAGAGTGAGACTCCATGTCAAAAACAAAAGCAAAAAAGCATGTTTTTCTTGCTGCTTCATTCTTTATAATGTAACATTTTTAATGGCTCCATAATATTTATTTGAAAGTATATGTTTTACTTATTAAGTATCCAGTTGTTTCTAGTTTTTCCGTAATTTAAATAATACTTTTTAACGTTTACATTTGTTTCCTTAGACTATGTTCCAGGAGAAGCAGAATTACGGGATCACAGGGCACTTCATTTTTAGATTATCTATCATGGAGGCAGACCTTCAATACCAAATTGAAATGGAATATGTGGTCCATTCAAGTAACTTGGGAACTTCAGTTGAGAGTCACGTAACTGGGGTCTGCAGTCCTCTCAGAATTTCTGTTGTACCATTGAGGGTAGCATCTCCCCTCCCTGACCAGTTGATAAATCATCTCGCAAAAGGCTCATCTCAAATGAAGATGTAGTTCCTGGAATTTTTTTAAATGTATCATTTTTACAAGACTTTTTAACAGGAAAAAAATGCATGGTTATTGTCAAAAATACAAATTTATAAAGGTTTTTAATTGCACGAGACCTTTCCTGCTTACTCTCAGGCAGCATCAGCATGACGTGGTTCTACCGCATCAGACCTTAATTCTGTGCGTTAAAAGCAGCAACTGTTTTGTTGTGTTTCCTCCTCTCCACTTAGGCTGCAGGGCCTAATTCAGATGAATTACCTACTTCGTTGGCTTTCTAAAATGCTTACTGAACTGAAAATGATGAAAGAAAAAGCAGATTGTGATGAAACACTGAAAACAGAAACAAAACATTCATGAAAATGCTCACAAAAGGTTTTTTCTGCACCAAAAGTTAATAAATGCTGTACTTTGTTTATAAATAATTAGTGGACCGATAGTGATAATGCCTTCTCTTTTGACTCTTCCAGCAAACTTCTTAAAGGTTATAAAATATAGTGGTGATTTCATATGGCCTGTGTTGACTTAATTTATAGTTGTTGTTTGTAATTTATTAATTTGCCGTTTCCAGATGTGCTCTCTCCTGACCTCGTTTAAGCTGCTAACGCTAGGTACGTGCTGAGGAACTGGATGGCAGAATCTGCAGTGCAGAAAGCAGAAAGGAATGATTTCTCAGAGGTAAGATGGTTGACTTTTCTCAGTTCATTTTTATTAATTAAAAATCCATTGCCAACACCAGCTTCCTGGATTTCTCCCTGCTTGGTCTCTCGTTGGTTTATCAGTTGAATTATTTTCTCATATTTTCTATTTATGCTTCATTAACATTTTTAAATATTTATTTTAAAACATATGCATATACATTATTTGACCTTTCAAGGGTCTGATTCTGCTGTTTATTGTTTGTGTTTTGGAATTGTGGAATTCAGTCTCTGTTTGAAATCCAGCAAACTGGAATTTGAGGGTATATCTCTCCAGAGGGTAGTAGCATTTGCTCCTTTCAGATACCCATGGTACTACCAACCTGGGTCCACTGTAATCCTGATAGCAATGAAGACGAGTAAACTAGAGCTACATGTATTAGCAAGAATGACTCTCCCAATTCAAATAAAAAGTTTTAGACATGGGGTCTCACTCTGTCACCCAGGGTGGAGTGCAGTGGCACCATCATAGCTCACTACAGCCTCCACCTCCCAGGCTCAAGCAACCCTCTCTTGACAGCCTCTCAGAGACTACAGGTGTGCACCACCATGCCTGGCTCATTTTTTTACTTACTGCAGAGACAGCGTCTCACTATGTTGCCCAGGTTGTTCTGGAACTCTCGGGCTCAAGCGATCCTCCTGGAGGCCTTGGCCTTCCAAAGTGCTGGGATTACAGGCGAAGCTACTGTGCCCAGCCAAATCTCACTTATAATGTTAAGCAAAACAAGCAAATGGCAAAGGAATTCACACAACCTATTACTACTTAAATATAGTATAAAAAGAAGCAGAATTTGGCCAGGCGCAGTGGCTCACGCCTGTAATCTTAGCACTTTGGGAGGCCGAGGCGGGCAGATGACGAGGTCAGGAGATCGAGACCATCCTGGTTAACACGGTGAAACCCCGTCTCTACTAAAAATACAAAAAACTAGCCAGGCATGATGGCAGGCGCCTGTAGTCCCAGCGACTCAGGAGGCTGAGGCAGGAGAATGGCGTGAACACGGGAGGCGGAGCTTGCAGTGAGCTGAGATCGCGCCACTGCACTCCAGTCTGGGCAACAGAGCAAGACTCCGTCTCAAAAAAAAAAAAAAAAAGCAGAATTCTATCAATATCATGCAATATGGCTTCAACCATATTGAAAGTATTTTATTGCTGAAGTTGAATGGAGGATACACAGGTGTCTGTGATGTTATTCTGTATACGTTTTCTGCCTCAAATATTGCATCATTAGCTGTTTAAAAACGCATCGCACGTTATGTGTTTTGTACAACAGGAATGGCCCTGGCTCTCATGCTGCCACTCTCCTGTCCCAGGCCCGGAGGGTGCGTTACTGATAGTCATGACCCTCTTTCTCTCTCAAACCGGTCGTAGCCTCAGAACCATTCTCATCACAGCCTGGCCTGACATCAGTCACTGATCAGAGTTGGAGTGAGAGAGAAGCCATTTTGCTCTTTCTAATGTGGAACTTGTATTAGCTTTTCATCTCAGGAGTTTAATTTGCCCGACAGTTCATTTCAGAAAGTATAATATTTTTAAATAGAATCTTTTTATGATCTGAAGGAGAAACAAAGAGAAGGAGACACCTCAGCATTGATCATTAGGTAAATGTGTCTCCGCAGGGGAAACTACACAGCGTTCAGTAAGCTGTTTTGTTGGCCTGTGTCTCCTTTCTTCTGTATCTTTTATGTCCCCCCCCTTCTTTCCATCCCTTCCTCAAATTATATTTGAGTATTGAGGCAGCGCCTCCAGGGCAGGGTGGGAGGAGGTGTTTTAAGTCTTAGGGTCAAGTAAACATTCAGATTCAAATGACTATCACAGGCCACACACCTGGCCCCGGCCAGCTGAGAGGGACAGAGCACAGGAACAAAGCTTCTCCACGTGCAGGGGACCTTGGAGGAGTCCACACCAGCAGTAAGGCATGGCAGCTCCACTCATGTGCAAGGATCTGAGAGCCCCACCGTGAACATGCAGGGCAGCCCTGCCTTAGAAGCTTCAGGCTCTGCAGAAAGCAATGTCTCTTGTAACAACTCCATAGGCGTAATTTCCAGCATCCTCACAAGAGACCTGCCTCATAGTAGGAGTCACCAAGCTTAGGAACGCCCAACGCATCCTATCAGGTATTTGCAGTTCTCCCAGTCCAGGACTTACTTGTCCTTCTTAGGCAATGCTGTGTGGTGATAGAGTTGACATACCACCTTATCAGGACACCAGGAGAACAGAACCAGAAAGGTAACTAAATGTCAACTTCTCATGCAGGAGAAGAAAAACATTTTGTCAAGCCTTTCTATATGCAATCCTTTACACGTGGAACTGGTGTTTACCTTCTGTCCTCAAACATTTCTTGAGAATCCATTCAATGCAAAATGCTGTGGAGAAATGTAAAAATTAGAGGGGCTCTTAAATGAGTAGGTAAGTGAGACCAATAGGTATACAGTCAACTTTAATAAAAAGAGGTGTATAGAAAGTACCCAGGAGGAGTGCTAAGACGGGCTCCAAAAGCCCTGTATTTATGATGATGCAGTCTTCATATTTAAAATACTAGTGACACAACAATATGTTCTACTTGATCTCCCACCTTTAATTTCTTAGTATAGCTAATCGTCCACCTTTTCTGTCATAACTAAGCATTTCTTTTTTAATACCCAAGAAATAGCAAAAGCACTGAAAATATACATTTTGATCTCAGATTGATTGTGGAAAAAGGTGTGTTCTTTGGTGCCTCAGATTTTTACCATGGGGCCAAATTACCAGCAGGAAGCAGCACGAGCTGGAATTCATGGCCTTCATTTGGAAAGATTGCACATCACTGACATCCTTTTATTTCTGTAAGTATTTTAGAAAATTACAGTTGCCTAAATTCTGTAAAGAGATATTTAGATTAAAATGTACATCTTCATTCACTTAGTTTAGTACAAAAACTTAGAAAGCACTCTTAAGGAGTGGTTTAATGGAATAATAGAAACTCCAAGTAACAACTAGAGTTGAGGTTTTCCATAAAACTTAAACTGTATAAACTTTTGTTGTTGTTGATGTTGTTGTTGTTTTCTCTGAGAAGGAGTCTCATTCTATCACCCTGGCTGGAGTGCAGTGGCGTGATCTTGACTCACTGAAACCTCCGCCTCCCAAGTTCAAGCATTTCTCCTGCTTCAGCCTCCCGAGTAGCTGGGAGTACAGATGTGTGCCACAACGCCTGGCAAATCTGTGTAACTTCCAATGAGACAGGGTTTCACCGTGTTAGCCAGGCTGGTCTCCAACTCCTGACCTCCAGTGATCCTCCTGCCTCGGCCTCCCAAAGAATAAACATTTTTAAACATTCTAAATTGAACTTGCCTTTTAGAAATGGAGAAATTTATCAGGGTCCTGAGCAATTCTAATCTACATTTACTTGCTCACATTGTTTACCAGGTGCATCTTCTCCAGCAAGTTCTTCAGCATCCTTTCCAGAAGCATACGGCAGCCGAGAAAGCAGGCTACGCCTCACCTACTCCTTCCTGGGCTAAGATCTCAGACTTAGTTGCTCATCTTAATTTGGGAAAAATAAATTCAGGAATTCTTCTATCATTAAGCACAACATAAAAGAATCTGTTTAATAAATTCTTTCTTATCATCCACATTTTGATACCAATCCCACATTTGAAAATAATGATTATATGTGCAAATATTTTTAGCCAATTAAATTGGAACTTATTCTTTGAAACATCTTCATGATCGTTTTTGTTCTAATCAGTAACTTTAATGGAATAGTAAGGTGTTTTTGATAAACCGCATGAGTTATTCTCATTATCTTATGACAGTTGTTATCAAAATGGATTAGTACATATTAATCTAGTATTTGCTGTAAACTCAGCAGTTTGGAATACATCAGTATTTAGTTTTATTATGCTACTAGAATTTTTTCTCCTATCATAGAATTTTCAAACATTTACTAAGGTAGATAAAATTTTAATAGTTTAAGGAACCTCATTTACCATTTAATCAGCTTATTTGTTAATAATCAATACACGGCCAATTTTGCTTCATTTACACCTCCACACACTTCCCTCATATTCCTTGTTATTGCCTAAATTGAGATATAATTTACATGTCCTCAATTATGTTTTGGGAAATGGAGACATTGTTTCATTTCCTCTACAAATACTTCTGTATGCCTCTCTAAATGTTATTGACTTAAAACACAAAGAGACTCTGACACCATATGACCTTAAGACAAATTAGCAATAAATTCCTAATGCATAAAATTAAATATCCAGTCAGTTTTCAAGGTTTTTCTATTGTCTTGTAAATTGTTATCATCATCTTTATTTTATAGTTATTTTAATTGGGATCCAAATAAGGACTATACATTAAAATTAGATGAAAAGATGTCTTAAGTTTCCTTTCATATCTTTGAGTATCTCACCCATGTGTGTCACCTACATCTTTTTTCACTTGCACTCTTTTGGTTTATTTTGTTTTGAAGAAACCGATATTATTTATCCTATAGTATTTTGACACTGCATTTTTTGGATTGCATTTTGTGGTATTTATTAAACCTGTGATATAATTTGAATTTACGCCCCAAATCTCATTGATATGCTTTGGCTCCATCCACCCAAATCTCATCTTGAATTTTGACCCCCATGTGTGGATGGAGGGACTTGGTGGGAGGTGATTGGATCCTGGGGGCGATTCCCCCATGCTGTTCTTGTGATAGTGAGTGAGTTCTCACGAGATCTGGTTGTTTGGTAAGGGTCTGGCATTTCCCCTTTGATCTCTGTCTCTCCTGCTGCCATGTAAGATGTGCCTTGCTTCTCCTTCACCTTCTGCCATGATTGAAAGTTTCCTGAGACCTCTCCAGCCATGCATAACTGTGAGTCAATTAAACTTTCCTTTCTAAATTACCCAGTCTCAGGTAGTTTCTTTATAGCAGTGTGAAATTGGACTAATGTACTCATGTTGAGATGTAATCCCCAATGTTGGAGGTGGGGCCTGGTGGGAGGTGTTTGGGTCATGGGGTCAGATTCCTCATAACTTGATGCTGTCCTCCTGGTAGTGAGTGGGTTCTTAGGAGATCTGTTTTCTAAAAGTGTGTGGCATCTCCCTTCACTTGTTCTTTTGCTCCCACCCTCTCCATGTGAGAAGCTTGCTCCTGCTATGCCTTCTGCCGTGACTGGAAGCCTCCTGTGGCCTCCTCAAAAGGTGAGCAAATGCCAGTACCATGCTCCCTGTAAAGCCTGCAAAACTCGGCCAATTTAACCTCTTTTCTTTATGAATTACCCAGCCTCCCGTATTTCTATATAGGAACAGAAAAACAGCCTAGCACAACATGTTTCTCTGCCCCTGTACTTCTGTAAATATAGAGCTTCAGTCAGTTTCAGAACTGTTTTATTTGGCAAAAATACTTGAAATACAGAGCAAACATCTGCCTTGGTGAATTGCCACTATTTCTTCTGTAACTACATTTATGTTCTATTTGAATTTCACTTTGTGTTATCACTTTTATTTTTCTGTTGCAGTTTTAGCCCTGTTGATTAATTTCCACTTTTGATTATTCCTGTTTGTAAAATGTCACATAGGCTTCTCACTGGGAGAGAAGGAGGCAAGACAATGACATGCTTTGCTCTCCGTATGAACTCAGTAACAAATATGCAGTGATTGGCAACCTCATACTTTGAAAGAAGTGTTGGGTCACTGATCATGATTGCATCTGTTCTTTAGGCTGTGATCTGTGGACTGAAGAACTAATAAGAAGTTTGTACTTTATGTAATTACAGGTAAAATACCATGATAAATGAAATTAGAACCATGTTGGGGAACTCATGTCACTTAATTAAATCAAGGTTATTGGAACTAGATAGAGTGTGAGGGCCTATAACTCTTACCTTCCTGATGTTTTCTTTTTAATCTGCAATAAACATTTACATCTTTCCTTATATAGACTTTGAAATTGTCTATCAATTCTAGACATGTAGTTCTTGTTGCTATTGGTGAATCACTTTCTGTACTACATTTTATAACTGAACATCACTGGTATATAGTATATAGGACAGTTTTTGGTTTCTAGAATTAATAGGTTGACTTTATTAAATTTTCAGTAGATACGTCATCTGGGAATTTAAAAGTCTGTCTTTTTCATTCAAATAGCTGCTCATCCTATTGTTTTTTGGTTGTATGCATTGGCTAGAGACTTCAGGATAATGTCGAATAATATGAATGATAATATTGACTTTAATGGTGTATTAGTCATGTTTGTTATTTTCTGAATTCGATGCTTTGACATCCAGGACCTTGTTGTCCCCTGGAAGGACTGCCCCTCTCAGGATAAGCTAATTCCTGGACGTAAGCAACTTGCCTGCATGTATGTCTTCATATATAAACAAATCAATCCAGAGCTCATACCCTCTTCTTCATCCTTTATCACCCTCTATTCTTCTTTATATCTCTTTATCCATCTTGATCCTTCTTTATCACTGTCATGTCCCTGGCCACTATCCGCCTGCCCTAATTGCCTCAGGGCCAGGTAGCAGACAACTAGGGACAGCCTCGCCTCCGCAGGATGCCATGAAATTATTCAAACGAGCCAATCCTACGACTGGTTGCCCTGCCTTGCCTTGTTCCTTCCTGTGGAAAGTGAAGTAAATATTCTTGCTTGTGCTTCCCCCGTCCCCTCTGCCTCCTGACTGACCTTGATGTTTCCCTGTTTTGCCTCTTCTGGTGTGAAGGTGCCTACAGCTTCTAGGGAACCCTAAGTAGCAAAATAAATTCTTCCCTGATGACAGTCATTTCTGTGTTCATGTGTCTTACCATGCTGATTAAAACAAACCCTGGGTACCATGAAAATAAATGACAGTTCTCTTCATGCTTTATTATTAAATATGCCTTTTGCTGTAGGTTTCTAATAACTTTCATCGGTATAAAAACTGTCTTCCTCAATTGCTAGCTTCTTCGGAAGTTTTAAATTTTTTTAACAAGGAGTGGTGTTGAATTTTGTCAAGAGCCTTTTTTACGTTTATTGAAATAACTGTTTTTCCCCCTATGAGTTTTTCTAATAAAAACTATACTGATTGAACAAGGTTAAAATTAAAGTTTCAGCAAAGACTCCCAAGACATAATAGCTGTGAAAGTCTAAATCACCATATGTAGGTTTTCATAGCAAATATCTGAGAACCTGCTCCACAAGTATTAACTCCCCTCACCTGCTTTAATAATGTGAAAGGATGTGGAGTGGAGAAGACTGCAGGGAGCTGATGCCTCGCACTCTCCCCTACCTTGCCTTTGATAGTCATGTGTATGAAGAGGAAAATAATGCACACTCTTAACCCTGGGTCTGGAGAAGGACTCTTCAGTTGAAGGACAACTGATCAAAAAACTCCTGGAACTAATAAGCATTGATAGCAAGGCTGCAGCATACAGGATTAGTACAGAAAAACCCATTGCAGTTGCTCTCCTGCACACCAACAATGAGCAACTAGAGTTTGAAATTAAAAACACAATGCCATTTATGTTAACATTCCCACCACCAATAGAATACTTAGGTATACATCTAACAAAATATATAAAAGATCTATGAGGAAAGCTACAAAATTTTGATTAAAGAAATAAAAGAAGGACTAAATAGAGAGATATTCCATGTCCATGGATAGGAAGGCCTAGCATTAACAAAATATCAGTTCTTCCCAACTTGCTTTCTAGATTCAATGCAATCCCCATCAAAATCCCAGAAATATATCATTTAGAGATTGACAAATTGATTCCAAAGTTTATATGGAAAGGCTAAAACAAAAACAAAAACAAAAACATAAACATAAATAAAAACCAAAAAAAAAAAAACAAAACCAACCAAGAATAGACAACACAGTATTAGAAAAGATGAAAATCAGGGGGAGTAACACTACCCAATTTCAAGATTTACAAGAAAACTGCAGCAATCAAGACAGTGTGCTTTGGCAAAAGAATAGATGAATAGATCAATGGAACAGAAGAGAAAGTCCCAAAATAGACCTACACGAATATTTGACAAAGGGGCAAAGGCAATACAATGAGGAAAAGATAGTCTTTTCAGCAGATGGCGTTGGAACAACTTAATATCCATATGCAAAATCAAAAATCTAGACACAGATCTTACATCTTCCCCAAAATTTAGCTCAAAATGGATCATAGACCTAACTGTAATACACAAAATTATAAAATTTCTGGAACACAGGAGAAAACCTAGATGACGTTGGGCATGGCAATGACTTTTAAAATACAACCAATGGCGTGATCCATCAAAAAAGTAATTGATAAGCTGGACCTCATTCAAGTTAAAAACTTCTGTGAAATGCACAGTCGGGAGAATTAGCAGACAAGCCACAGACTGGGAAAAAACATTTGTGAAAGACGTATCTGATAAAGTACTGTTATCAAAATATATGAAGAACTCTTAAAACAGCAATGAAAAAAGGAACAACACAGTTAAAAAATTGACAAAAGATCTGAACACACACCTCACCAAAGAAGATGTACAGATGGCTAATAAGCATATGAAAAAATTGCTTAAAGTCATGTGTCATCAGGAAATATCAAATTACAACTCATACCACTACCTACCTATTCAAATGCTTAAATACAAAACCCTGACAATACCAAACAGTGACAAGGATGGGGAGCAATAAGAATTCTCATTTATTCTTGGAGGGAAAGCAAAATGCAACAGCCACTTTGGAAGACAGGTTGGCAGTTCCTTACACAACTAAACACACTTTTTCCATATGATCCTGCAATTGCACTCCTATTTGCTTAAGTGGGTTGAAAACTGATATTCACACAAGTGTCTGCACACAAGTTTCTAGCAGCTTTATCCATAATTGCTAAAATTTGATGGCAACCAAGATGTCCCACAATAGGGGAATGAATAAATGAACTATGGCTCATGCAGACAATGGAATGTTATTCAGTGATAAGAAGAAATGAAGCCAAGATCATGCCACTGCATTCCAATCTGGATGATAGAGTGAGACCTCACCTCAAACAAAGAAAAAAAAAAGTTAAAGAAGAAATGAATTATCAAGCCGTGAAAAGATAATGGAGTGCTATGGTTTGACTATGGATTGGCCCTTCCAAAACTCATGTTTAGGTTTGGTCCCCAAGGTGGCAGTGGTGGGAGGTGCTTTAAGACTCATTAAGATGGATTAATCTCTTTCAGGGGCTATGGGGTTAGCTCTCATGGGAATGGATTAGTTCCCACGAGATTGTGTTGTTATAAGCAAGGTTGCTGCTCCTGTTTTGTGCCCTTCTGCATGCAGCCACTCCTCCTTCCGCTTATCTGCCATGTTATGATGCAGTCAGCGGGCCTTCCCCAGACACTGGCACCATGCTGTTTGGACTTCACAGCCTCCAGAACCATGATCCAAAATAAATCTCTTTTAAAATAAATTACCCAATCTCCTGTATTCTGCGATAGGAACGGAAAATAGACTAAGACATGGAGGAACCATAAATGCATATTATTAAACAAAGAAATCAATTACAAATGGCTACATATGGCAATTCTAACTATCTATTTTGGAAATAGTATAATTAAGAGACAGTAAAAAAGACCAGTGGTTTCCAGGGTTTAAAGGGGAAGGAGACATTGATAGGCAGAATCCAGAATTTCTGGGACAGTGAAACTAATGTATATGATTCTATAATGGTGGATACATGCCATTACATTTCTGAAAACCCATAGATTGTGCAACATCAAGAGTAAACCTGAAGTAAACTGTGGACTTTGGATACTAATAATGTGTCAATGTAGGTTCCTCAATTGTTTCAGGATGATTTTTGTAGCATTTAGGTAGTGGAGGAGGCCATGCATGTGTGGGGACAAGGGACAAATAGGAACTCCCAATACTTTTTGCTCACTTTTGCTGTGAATCTAATACTGGCCTGAAACATAAAGTCTATTTCAAAAAACAAAAAACAAAAATGGATGGCTTTAATGTAGATTAGATTGTGCTGAAGAGAAGAATTAGTGAATAGAAGTTAATGTCTCATTAATATACCCAGAATGATAAAGAAATGGAAAATATGCACAATTAAGAGATGGGGGGCTAGTGTTAGAAGTCCTAACATATATTTCATTAGACTTTTAGAAGAAGCGAATAAGGAGAGGCAATGTTTGAAAACAATATAAATTACATTTTTCTGGAATAGTGAAAGACAGATATTTCTAGATTCAGAAACCTCAGTAAAATATCAGGCAACTTAAAAGAAACCCACAGTTATACCTACTGTGTGCACCAAAGACAAAGAAAAGTTCTTAAAATCATGCATAGGGGAAACAGAGATGACCTACTAGAAATAATAATTTGACAGCTGACTTCTCAACAGCAGCAGTGAAAAGGAGAAGACAGTGGGGACAATTCCCTCAAAAAGCTGAGAGTTTCTACTGTCAATTGAAATTTTACATCCGTTGAAACGATCTTTGAAGAATGAGGGTGAAGTAAAGATAATCTAGGAAAAAAAGAAGTCAGCCATAACTCAACTCCTAGGCAATAATGTGTGTGTGTGTGTATGTGTGTGTGTGTGTGAAACCAAAGTGTTCCAAACTCCGTGCATTTCCTAGGTTAAAGTTGTTTACCTTGGGACTTTATTGAGTATGGATATTATCATTATAACTAGCCATTCAAAAAATAGACACAGTACAGAACTTTCCAACAAGAAGCTTAAAAAGGGGAGTAAGAGAAAAATCCTAATCACATGAAGTAGACAAGAAAGGAAGATAAAAACTCCAGAAAAATCCAGGGTAATAGGAAGTACAAAATAAGATGTTAAAAACAAATACGCATATATAATCACAGTAAGAGTAATAAGAAGAGGCCATTTGTGGTGGCTTATACCTGTAATCCCAGCACTTTGGGAGGCCAGGGCAGAAGGATTGCTTGAGGCCAGGAGTTAGGGACTAGCCTAGATGACATGGTGAGACTTCTATCTCTACAAAAAATAAGAATTAGCCAGGCTTGGTGGCATAAGCCTGTAGTACCAGCTACTTGGGAGGCTGAGGCAAGAGGATGGCTTGAGCCCAGAATGTCGAGGCTGCAGTGAGCTATTATCACACCACTGCACTCCAGCCTTGGTTACAGAATGAGACCCTGTTTCCAAAAAAAAAAAAAAAAACAAGAAAGAAAGAAAGAAAGAAGAAGAAAGAAAGAAGAAAGAAAGAAAGAAAGAAGGAAATTTAAAAAGTAAAAAGAATAAACTTGCAGTTCAAAGATAATAATTCCTGAACTAGATATAAACACAACAAAATCCACTAGATGTCATTTACAAGTAATAAACATAGAACATAAAGGCATAGAGAGTTTGAAAGTGCATGAATAGATTTGTTAGGCCAATACCTGAAAAAAGACGGTACAGTTGCATGAGTACAAGATAAAAAGCAGAAAGCATTGCATGGTGATAGATGGTTCAATTCACCAGGAAGTCACATACATAATTTTTGTTTACACTTAATAATAAACAGTGTCAGAATATATAAGGCACAATTGGCCAGAACAATGAAAAGATATTGACAAATCTGCCCTCAGAAGATTTTAAAACGTCCTTCTTAGTTATTGATGGATACAACAGACCAGATCACAGGCTGCAGGCAGAAGATTTGTGCAACATGCTTAACAAGCTTGTTCTAAGGAACAAGTATAGTACATTGTACCCAAGCACACATAAACCATCTGTAAAAATGGATCACACATCAAGCCATAAGTCTCAAGCACACTTCAAAGGCTCAATTATCATGGACTTGGGTTACGTCAATATCATACCAGCCAAGATTCTTATGATCAAAAAGATCATGCCTCTGCAGTTGCCTGGATTACAGGCATGCTCACTGAGCCTGGCTCATTTTTGTATTTTTAGCACAGATAGGGTTTTGCCATGTTGGCCAGGCTGGTCTTGAACTCCTGACCTCAAGTGATCCGCCAGCCTTGGCCTCCCAATAGTGCTGGGATTACAGGTGTGAGCCACCGTGCCCTGCAGAGAGCTTATAATGTTTTAATATTTGTCGGGCAGCATTCGAAGTTGTCCTGGGCCGTGGGAGCCCATGGGTTGAGACAGCATGATCTACAGCTTACTCTTCCCCAAATATTAAAACACACCATTAATTACCTCCCTTAATTTTAAGAAAATAGTCTTTTAGCCCATCAGAACCCAATTTGAAAGAGAAGAGATACAGGTAACAAGAGCCTAGGATAAACTGGACATTAAATCTATCTCTGAGGGAAAACATTCCAGATTGAAATATACATCAATGAGATTGCTTTTGCCTGGCCCTACATTCTTATTTACAGGATACTTACAGCATTGTAATAGTAGAGAATTCAAAAACTATCTGAATAACTATTTTGTAAATTACTGTTATTCAAGCATTAAAAAAGCAAAACCAGGCCGGGCGCGGTGGCTCACGCCTGTAATCCCAGCACTTTGGGAGGCCGAGGTGGGCGGATCACGAGGTCAGGAGATGGAGATCATCCTGGCTAACACGGTGAAACCCCGTCTCTACTAAAAATACAAAAAATTCGCCGGGGGTGGTGGTGTGCGTCTGTAGTCCCAGCCACTCAGGAGGCTGAGGCAGGAGAATGGCGTGAACCCGGGAGGCGGAGCTTGCAGTGAGCTGAAATCGCGCCACTGCCCTCCAGCCTGGGCGACAGAGTGAGACTCCAAAACAAAAAAGACAACAACAACAACAACAACAACAACAACAACAACAACAAAGGCAAAAGCAAAACAGCCTGTGTCCAGGGCTTCAAGCAATCAAGCGACGGAAATCTCAGAGCAAGGGAACAGGCTCAGCTTGCCATGTTTTCCCGTTTTCCTCTCGCGATTTTCCTGAAAATTTTGAAGGTCGCAGAGGTAGAGATGAAAATCCAAGGTCACCAAGACTTAAGAAGGCATGGGATGGTGAAAGCTATTTTTAATTATAGTGTTGACCTCAAGATTGACCCAGTAATCCTTACAAAATACTGTAGGAAGAACGTTTAACTTAGATTCATTTATTTTATTCATTTGCTGCTTGTGAACATTGATGCCTCGTGCCTGTTGGTGGGGTGGGGCACAGGAGGCCTCTTGACGACCGCGGCAGGAGGGGGCACGAAGTCCGGGGGCGGCAGCGGGAGCTCTGGGTCGTCCAGGGGCGGTGGCGGTGGCTGCGGCGGCAGGAAGTCGTCGGGCAGAGCAAGGAAGCCACCGCTGCCTGTGCTCTTGGCTTTGCGGGGCATGGCGGGGCTGCCCCTGGTGTCCCAGGACCTCTGCACCGGACGGGGTGGAGCAGGCTGGACTTGGGGCCCTGCGGGGCCGGGGTACTCCTGGCTCCTGGTTGTTCCTGAGGGCTGGCTTCTTATCCTGAAACCAAGGGACAGCAGCATTCATTATTTTAAAATTTTTGAAATTTAAATTTATTGTGATTAATTAATGGAGACAGGGTCTCACTCTGTCACCCAGGTTGAGTGCAATGGAGCGATCTAGGCTCACTGCAGCCTTGATCTCCTGAGCTCAAGCGATCCTCCTGCCTCAGTCTCCTGAGTAGCATTCTTTATTCTTGACAAAACAGCCTCAGTGGACAAGACCATGCCACAGATATGTGAGTCTCTGTCTGTCCCCCCGGGGGGCCCCCGTCCCTCAGTCACTGAGACTCCTGGTTGTTCATGAGCTCATCTTTGCTCTGGAATAGGGACATGACTCTCAATGGCCATTATTATCATTATTATTATTACTACTATCATTATTATTGAGACAAAGTCTTGTTCTGTCGCCCAGGCTGGAGTGCAGTGGTGCCATCTTGGCTCACTGCAACCTCAGCCTCCTGAGTTTAAGCGATTTTCCTGCCTCAGCCTCCCTAGTAGCTGGGACTACAGGCGCTGGCCACCACGTCCAGCTAAGTTTTGTATTTTTAGTGGAGATGGGGTTTCACCATGTTGGTCAGGCTGGTCTCGAACTCCTGACCTCATGATCTGCCTGCCTCTGCCTCCCAAAGTGCTGGGATTACAGGCATGAGCCACCGTGCCTGGTTTTTAAATTTTTATTATTTATTTATTTATTTTTTGGGACAGGATCTCGCTGTGTCACCCAGACTGGAGTGCAGTGGCGCAAACTCGACTTACTGCAACCTCGACTCACTGCAACCTCTGCCTCTAGGGCTCAGTGGTCCTCATGCCTCAGCCTCCTGAGTAGCTGTGATGACAAGCATGTGTTACCATGTCCAGCTAATTTTTGTATTTTTTTGTAGGATGGTTTTTTGCCATGTTGCTCAGGCTGGTCTCCAACTCCTGGGTTTGAGTGATCTGCCCACCTCGGCCTCCCAAAATGCTCGGATTACAGGTGTGAGTCACCTCACCTGGACAGTTTACCTTTTCTCAACTGCATGAAAGTTGACTGGTTCATCAGGTAGAAAATGAGCCCCGTAGTCTCTATTATGACCTATGTCTCAGGTTGTGATGAGATCAAATGAGATACATATGAGTTCTGAAAAGAAAAATCACCAGTGCGCTATTGGTAGAAACCAGAACACCAAATTCGGCTAAAGTCTAATAGAGGCATAGCCCTTCCTCTGCCAATACTGGCATAGATAATAATAATTTGTATTTATATAATGAAACATCCCCAGGCAGCTGGATTGAATCCCTCTGTTTTAGTGATAATTATCATTCCAATTTACATTTCATCAGGGTTCCAGTTTTTTTCTTCCTCTGCTTAATAGCCGCTTACCACTGAAGATTAAATTTGGAAGTTTTTTTTTTTTTCTAACAAAGTGCCTTCCAATTTAGTTTCTATTTTATTTAGTTTATTTACTTATCATGATAAGCTAATTAACTGGTGATGTACTTTTTCCTTTTTAAAAAATTTCTGAACAGGCAGCTTGGGTATTGATGCTCACATATAGTTAAGTGGTTTCTATTCTGGGATTCTTTTATTTTTTTCAGTATTTTTAAATACTTTCCTTCGATTGACATTATAGAAATAATGAAAATAATAATAGCTGAAAGCGCATTGCATGAGAAGTGCAGGCTTGAGAAGATAATGAGAACATTAAAGAAATAGAACTTTTACAGGCCTGCAGTGGTTGTCAAAATTATAAGAAGTTCAATAAATACCAAGATTTAGTTGTTTTCATGACTGGCTGATGGACAAAATGAAGGGGTGAAAGAAGTGAAAAATTGCTAAAGTGAAGCACCCTGCCTGTCCTAGCTGGGTGACATGCTGTTGTCACAGTTATTTAAGGTTGTTTTGACTCACACATGAGAAATATTCAACAGAATTTATACAGTCAACTGAGAGGTTTTGAACTAGATTAGTAACTAAATCATAATTTTAGCTATGATTTTAAAGTAGATTTAAGTGAATCCTTATTGATCTAATCAGTTGAAAAAATGTTGTGGAGGATGTCATACCTATTGGCTATTATTTTATAATGTATTTTCTTCTCCATCACCCTGGGGATGTATGTAGGACATTAATGGAGAAAATAGTCAATGCAACCCTTTTTTTTCTGTTTTTCGTTTTTTATCACAAGGTCTTTATCTATCATACAGGCTGGAGTGCAGTGGTGTGATCACAGCTCCCTGCAGCCTTGAAATCCTGGGCTCAAGCAATTCAAACACCTCAGCCACCCAAGTAGCTAGGACCACAGGTGCATGCCACCATGCCTGGCTAATTTTTTGATTTCTAGTAGAGATGAGCCCTTGTTCTGTCATCCAGGTTGGTATGGAACTCCAGGGCTCAAGCAATTCACCTGCTTCAGCCTCCCAAAGTACTGGGATTACAGGCGTGAGCCACCGTATCCAGCCTGTTTTCTCTTTTTGAAAGAGCAGTGATTGGAACAATGCGAATGGTTGAGAACATGGTCTTTGGGGGACGGCTGTGTGGAACGTATGCAGCTGCTTGCTGGTTTTACCTTGGATGTTTCAGCATGTGTGTGTGTCTCGGCCTCTTGGAGAACAGCACTGACAGAATGTGCAGCCCGGGGCATCTATCCATTGGGCTGGGCGATGCCTTTTATAGGTCCTGAGAGGGAGGAAGCGAGAAAAGAAGAGTGAGCAAAGCATTTTCAACATTCTTGAAAGTTAATCTGAAAATAAAAGCAGTTTACATCTCTAAAGCAAAGAAAGACACTTGCCAGCTACTTCATACAAACAATAAAAATAAAAACAAAGCAAAGAGAGCAATTCACAGGCATGGCATGGTACACAAAACCTTACGAAAAATCTGAGGTTCTGTGACAAAACTTTATATGAGATTCAGCAAAAGGTTCAGGAAGGTGAGTGCGGTATTTGATAAAGCCCACCGAAGAGGGTCTGGATTAACTGGGATCGTGGAGAGGAATAGTATGTTTTACAGAATAAACCTTGAAAACCAATTTCCTTTCAAAAAAATTCTATTGTTGATTTCCCTAAAATGTATTTATCTAGTTTTATACTGTGCTGAGTACAGGAACAACTTTCAAACATTGTCCTCAACAAAGAGTATATTGGGCTGGGCGCGGTGGCTCACGCCTGTGAGGCACTTCGGGAGGCCGAGGCGGGCAGATCATGAGGTCAAGAGATTGGGACCATCATGGCCAACATGGGGAACCCCGTCTCTACTAATAATACAAAAATTAACTGGGCCTGGTGGCGCACGTCTGTAGTTCCAGCTACTCAGGAGGCTGAGGCAGGAGTATCGCTTGAACCCGGGAGGCGGAGCTTGCAGTGAACTGAGATCACACCACTGCTCTCCAGCCTAGCGACAGGGCGAGACTCAGTCTCAACAACAACAACAACAACAACAACAAAAAAAACAGATAAACAACCACAACAACAAAGAGTACATTGGACACAGAAACAATAGACAGAGATTTGGGCAAAATGTATGGGTCCCTGAACTAACCTGGAATTAGATGTGGGTTTTTGTTTTTGTTAGTTGTTTTTCCCCCAAAAGTCCTGGTATTATGATTTTATTTTCTTGCCTTTTAATTTGTCCTTTTGACACAAAGCTTGACTCATGGAAAGTCTGCAGTTGTTAGAGAATCAGACAGAAGAAGCTCTACGTTGATTTCTCAGCTCCTTAGACAGGATCCCGCCAAGGATGGCCACCTCTCCACACCCGGGCTGTTTCTCCTGCAAGTGAATTGCAGCCCAGCCCACGCCAGTCTCAGCCTGGGTGACAGAATGAGACTCAGTCTCAAAAAAACAAAACAAAACAAAAAAAACAAACAAACAAATGAAAGAAAACAAATGATACTCAGGGAAAAATGGTGGGAAGGGGGAGAAAGATAAGAGACTACAAATTGGATTCCGTGTGTACTGCTTGGGTGATTGGTGCACCAAAATCTCACAAATCACCACTAAAGGAGTTACTCAGGTAACTAAATACTACCTGTTTGCCAAAAATTTATGAGAAGAAAAATTAAACTTTTTAATGGTGAAAATTGAGTGTCATACTTTCAAGTTACAAAAGGCACATCTATCATGAGACTTAATTATTCTAAGATTTAAAGAAATGAAGAGAACAACCAGAGTTTAAATAGAAAAGCTGTCAGACATTTCGTCTACAACAATGAAATGTGTAGCACGTGTTTTGTATTTTGAAAGTTAGTTTTCAGCCAGCCTGGGGGAAGAAGAAGAGGAAACAGAACTGAGCATTGGGGTAGGCAGGAGGAAAGTAAGAAACCGGCTGGAAGCAGCAGGGAAAGAAGAAGGGGTGAGGACTCGAGGCAGAGCCAGTCCTCCTGCTTGGGGTCTGGGCATAGGAAAGCAAACGCCGGGCCAGAGGAAGGAGCCCCAGGCTGTGGATGCCTCTGGGGGAACCTTGGGTCAGCAACGGCCAGAGGAGCTCCTGAACTTAAGCAGTATCTGCCACCTCCCTACCTTTGGGTGTCTTCTGGTGGCCAATGTGCTGAGGTCAGGACCCTCGCTGGCTCCCAAATTTGACTGGGCAGGCTCCAAAGCAGTGGAGTTGGTGCAGCTGCCACCTCTACCTCGTGGATCCCAGAGCTGCAGGACGGCTTCACCCGCCGCACCCTGAGCTGGCCCCGCTTGTGGCTGGCATTGGGGGACAGGGTGTTCCAGGCACTTCTGCTCCTGTGTATCACGTCCTGCGTCTTTGCTGTCTGTACGCTGGTAGACGTCAGAGCCACAGGTTGGCTCTGCAGAACTCTTGTACCAGCCCTGATTGGGGTTGGCTTTGGTGCATATGTGACAGTTCAGTGTGGACCCCATGGGGCACTTGTGCTCTTCTCAGGCAGCTTGGGCCTTCGCTTGCCCCCAAGTCTGCAGAGCTCAACACCTATCACCTCTTCCTGGCAAAAGCAGTGCTGGCACGGGCAGTCCTGGGCCATGGGGTGGCATTGTGCTAGCAACCCGCACCCCATATCACCCCCATACACTGAGCTGACTTGTCTGCTAAAAAAACCTGCCAACCTGTCCAGTTTATTTTAGAAGGGCCTGGATGCAACAAGTCTGAGAGCTGTGACAGGGGGAGGAGACAGCACAAACTGATTCATCCTCCTTCCACCACTGCCCAACAACTGCAGACCACCAACTGAGCACCACCAACTGAAGAGAAACAACTGAGGGAACCAACTGAGGGCACTAACCGAAGGCAACCAATGAGGGCACCCACTGAAGGCCACCAAGTGAAGGCCAGTTGCCCTGCCAACCAGAAGGCATCTTGGTTCAGAGGAAACCATCAGGTCCAGAATCCCCTGCATGCATCCCTACAAACTTGGAACTTGAGAGCACAGGCACATGACTCACAAGGCCTCGCCCTGCCAACGGCCCCGCCCCACCTTTCATTCATTGCTGGCTGTTGGCCGCTTTCATGTTGCTCACTGTGAAGAAGTTCCTAGGGATCATCCCTTACAATGAACGATGCTAAAAGCACTGAAACCAAATCTGCCTCATGCAGTGTCTGGGATTCATAGAATCACCTTTACCCCAAAACCTCTGGGATTTTTACAAACCAGAAAAATGACAGATTTCTGCAGCTGCATTCAGAAAAATACATTCCCATAAGCTAAGCCTACACTATAATGTCAAATCATATTTCATATAGATGTATATATACACATATATATTCAATCCACATATATTCCATTTACATTTTTGAAAATACACATATTCAATCAAATTAATATGAGTAATAGAAAACATTTTCTAAAATTTATACACTAAGTATATCACAGTTTTCTAGTGATCATTTTGATGCAGCAACTTAGACTCTATGGCTTCAACAAACAAAGAGGTTTATGTAAGAGAAAAGCACCACATCATACAAGAATTTAAATGTGATCATCGTTGCTACTTTTAACTGGTAATTACACAGTAAATGCATTATGAACTGCTTTGTGACTATGGTGACTCATTTAATCTTTGTGATCCTTGGTGTGATTATCTCAAAAATGTGAGTAACACCAATTATAAACTTGCTCTAAAAATTAAATGAGAGAAAAATAATCCTTCTCTATGTATTGAACATTTAGAAAATTGTAGGCATTCTGTCCAGAGCTTTACACACTTACCTTATCGAAGCCTCATAACAACCCTATCTTTTAAATTAAAGGCATTTGCCCACCCAAATTTTTACTCATTTACCTTATGGAAGCCTCATAAGAATCCTCTCTTTTATAAATAAGCAAAGTGAGGCTCTGAGGAGTTAAAAACACATGCACCATCACGTCCTAATGAGTGTGGGAACTGGGATTCAAATCCAGTTCTCTCTGATGCCAAAAGTGGTGCACCTTAATGAAGACCAAGTTATACCCAGCACATGGAGGGATCAAAACATGTGGATCCCCTTTCTCGACCCTCTTTATGTGTGGATTTCAATGGGTTTCATGGCCTCAGAACAATCCTAAACTCCCTCCCAGGTTGCCTGGCAGTCAGTCAGTCCTTCCCTTCTTCTTGCTAACGAATGGGAATCTGCACATTTAGACCACAAGCATCTCCTTTGAAACAGGTTTCTTAATTAAGAAATGACATTTTTGGCAGGGGATGGTGGCTCACGCCTGTAATCCCAGTACTTAAGGAAGCTAAGGTGAGCAGATCACCTGAGGTCAGGAGTTCGAGACCAGCCTGACCAATGGTGAAACCCCGTCTCTCCTAAAAAGGACAAAATTAGGCACGATGGCGCATGCCTGTAATCCCAGCTACTGGGGAGGCTACGCCAGGAGAATCGCTTGAATCCAGGAGGCAGAGGTTACAGTGACCTAAATTATAGGTATTGTATCCAGATTTTTACACACTTACCTTATAGAATCCTCATAGAAACCCCCACTTTTGAATTACAAACATTTTTGCCATGGTTTTCACACACTTACCTTATGGAAGCCTCATGACAATGACACCTTTTATAGATGAAAAAACTGAGGCCTTGGATGCCTCTGGGGGAATCTTGGGCCATCAGCGGCCAGAGGAGCTCCTGTACTTAAGTGGTATCTGTTGCTTCCCTACCTTTCGGTGTCTTCTGGTGTCCAATGTGCTGCTGTCAGGACTCTCGCTGGCTCCCAAATTTGACTGGGTAGGCTCCAAAGCAGTGGAGTCCTGTGCTACTACCACCTCCACTTCGTGGACCTCAGAGCTGCAGGACAGCTTCACCCACTGCACCCTGAGATAGCTTGGCTTGTGGCTGGCATTGGGCGACAGTGTGTTCTGGGCATCTCTGCTCCTGTATATTGTGGCCTGCATCTTCACTGTCTGCATGCTGGTAGATGTCAGAGCCACAGGTTGGCTCTGCAGAACCTTGTGCATTTGGAACACTTTGGTGTGCACCCCATGGGGCACCCCTGCTCTTCTCAGGCAGCATGGGCCTTCGCTTGCCCCCAAGTCTGCAGAGCTGAACACTTCTGGCCTCTTCCTGGTGAAAGCATGGCTGGCACAGGCAGCACTGGGTCATGGGGCAGCATTGCACTAGCAGCCCTCACCCTATGTCGTCCCCGTACCCTGAGCTGACTTCTCTGCTATAAAAACCCTGCCAACCTGTACAGTTTATTTTAGAAGGGCCTGGATACAACAAACCTGAGAGCTGTGACTAGGGAGGAGAGAGCACAAATGGATTCATCCTCCTTCCACCACTGCCCAACAGCTGAGGACCACCAACTGAGGAGAAACAACTGAGGGAACCAACTGAGGGCACTAACCGAAGGCAACCAATGAGGGCGCCCACTGAAGGCCACCAAGTGAAGGCCAGTTGCCCTGCCAACCAGAAGGCATCCTGGTTCAGAGGAAACAATCAGGTCCAGAATCCCCTGCATACATCCCCCCAAACTTGGAACTTGAGAGCACAGACACAAGGCTCACAAGGCCCCGCCCTGCCAGCGGTCCCGCCCCACCTTTCATTTATTGCTGGCTGCAGGGACCTTTCAGGTTTCTCACTGTGAAGAAGTTCCTAGGGATCATCACCAAAATGAATGATGCTAAAATCACTGAAACCAAATCTGCCTTATGCAGTGTCTGGGATTCATAGAACACCCTTTCCTCCATAATCTCTGAAACATTAACAAACTAGAAATAAGAGAGATTTCTGCAGGTGCTTTCACAAAAAACCATTGCCATAAACTAAGCCTACACTCATAACAACCCTCTCTTTTAAATTACAAGTATTTTGCCATGGTTTTTACACACTTACCTTATGGAAATCTCCAAACAATCACATCTTCTATACATGAGCAATCTGAGGCTCAGACGAGTTAAAAACACTTTCACCATCACATTATAAAGAGCGACGGACCTGGGATTCAAATCGAGGTTTCTCTTGACGCCAAAAATGGTGCAATTTAAGGAGGACCCAGTTATAGCCAGAACACGGAGGGATCAGAACATGTGGATTCTCTTTTCTACCCCCTCGTGTGTAAATTTCAATAGCTTGCACTGCCTCGGAACAATCCTAAACTCCCTCCCAGGTTGCCTTGCAGTGGTTCCCTTTTTCTTGGAGATGATGAGGAATCGGCGTATTTAGACCACAAGCATCACCTTTAACAGGTGTGTTGATCAAGAAATGAAATTTGCTAGGCCATATGTTACTAAGTGTGAATTGTCTAGGGTATCTGCAATAAAAAAAGGGGCTATTCCATGTAAAAAAATCACAGCAACGCTCACATTAACGCTCTTTCAAATTACAAGCATTTTGCCATGGTTTTTACACACTTGCCTTATGGAAACCTCAAAACAATCACGTCTTTTATAGATGAGAAGACTGAGGCTTCGGATGCCTCTGGGGGGAACCTGGGCCAGCAACGGCCAGAGGAGCTCCTGAATTTAAGCAGCATCAGTCGTCTCCCTACCTTTGGGTGTCTTCTGGTGGCCAATGTGCTGATGTTAGTACCCTCGCTGGCTCCCAAATTCGACTGGACAAGCTCCAAAGCAGTGGAGTCCTGCGCTACTGCCACCTCCACCTTGTGGATCCCAGAGCTGCAGGACGGCATCACCAACGCACCTGGAGCTGGCCCCGCTTGCGGCTGGCATTGGGGGATATTGCGTTCCGGGCATCTCTGCTCCTGTATATCCCGGCCTGCGCCTTCACTTTCTCCACACTCTTAGATGTAAGAGGCTCAGGCTGGCTCTGCAGAACCCTTGTGCCGGCCCTCACTGGGGCTAGCTTTGGTGCACATGCCACAGTTCAGTGTGGTCCCCATGGGGCACGCCTGCTCTTCTCCAGCAGCGTGGGCCTTTGCTTGGCCCCAAGTCTGCAGGGCTCAACACCTACTGCCTCTTCTTTCCAAAAGCATGGCTGGCATGGGCAGCCTTGGGCCATGGGGCGGCACTGCACTAGAATCCTGCACCCCGCATAATCCCTGAACCCTGAGCTGACTTTTGTGCTAAAAAAGAAAAACCTGCCAACTTGTCCAGTTTATTTTAGAAGGGCCTGGATGCAACAAGCCTGAGAGCTGTGACTGGGGAGGAGAGAGCACAAATGGATTCATCCTCCTTCTACCACTGCCCAACAACTGAAGACCACCAACTGAGGACCACCAGTTGAAGAGCACCAACTGAGAACTACCAGTTGAAGAGCAGCAACTGAGGGTGCCAACTGAGGGCACTAACCAAAGGAAACCAATGAGGGCACCCACTGAAGGCCACCAAGTGAAGGCCAGTTGCCCTGCCAACCGGACCGAATCCTGGTTCAGAGGAAACAATCAGGTCCAGAATCCCCTGCATGCCTCACCACAGACTTGGAATTTGAGAGCACACACACATGGCTCACAAGGCCCCGCCCTGCCAGTGGCGGCACCCCACCTTTCATTCATTGCTGGTTGCTAGGACCTTTCAGGTTTCCCACTGAGAAATGCCTAGGGATCATCGCCTTATGATGAATGATGCTAAAATTGCTGAAATCAAATCTGCCTCACACAGTGTCTGGGATTCATAGAATCCCCTTTGCCCCATAATCTCTGAAACATTAACAAACTAGAAATAAGAGAGATTTCTGCAGGTGCTTTCAAAAAAAAACATTCCCATGAGCTAAGCCTACTTTACAATGTCAAGTCATATTTCATATATACACATATATCCAATCAATATATGTTCCATTTACAGTTTTGAAAATAACACATATGTTTAATCAAATTAACAAGAGTAACACAATAAATTTTCTAAAATTTGCACATTAAGTACATCACATTTTTCTAATGATCACTTTGATAGAGCAACTTAGAATCTACGATTTCAAAACACCAAGAGGATTATGTAAGAGAAAACCACTACATAATACAAAATTTTCAACGTGATCATCTTTGCTACTCTTAACTAGAAATTACCCAGTGAACGCATTGTGAACTGCTTTGTGACTTTGGTGATCTATTTTTCCTTTCTTATCATTGGTTAGATTGTCTAAGAAATATGAGTATCACCAATTTTATAAACTTGCTCTGAAAATTAAATGAGAAAAAATAATCCTCCTTCTCCATATACGGAACACTTAAAAAATTATAGGTATTGTGTCCAGATTTTTACACACTTACCTTATAGAAGCCTCATAGAAATGCTGTTTCAAATTACAAGCATTTTGCCATTGTTTTTACACACTTACCTTATGGAATCTTCATAACAATCACATCATTTATAGATGAGAAAACTGAGGCTTTGGATGCCTCTTGGGGAACCTTGGGCCAGCAATGGCCAGAGGAGCTCCTGAACTTAAGCAGCATCAGTTGCCTCCCTACATTTTGGTGTCTTCTGGTGGCCAGTGTGCTGCTGTCAGGTCCCCTGCTGGTTCCCAGATTCGACTGGGTGGGCTCCATAGCAGTGGAGTCCGGCGCTAATGTCACCACCACCTCGTGGATCTCAGAGCTTCAGGATGGCTTCACCTGCCGCACCCTGAGCTGACCCCATTTGTGGCTGGCGTTGGGGGACAGCGTGTTCCCGGCGCATCTGCTCCTCTACATCGCAGCCTGCGCCTTCACTGTCTGCACACTCATAGACGTCAGAGCCACAGGCTGGCTCTGAAGAACGTCTGTGGCAGCCCTGACTGGAGCTGGCTTTTGTGCACATGTGGAAGTTTACTGTGGTCCACATGGGGCACCCTTGCTCTTCTCAGGAAACTTGGCCTTTGCTTGCCCCCAAGTCTGCAGAGCTCAACACCTATCGCCTCTTCCTGGCAACGGCGTGGCTGGCACAGGCAGCCCTGGGACATGGGGTGGCACTGCACTAGCAGCCCGCACCTTGCATCACCCCCATACCCTAAGCTGACTTGTCTGCTAAGAAAAACCTGACAACATCTCTGGTTTATTTTAGAAGGGCCTGGAGGCAACAAGCCTGAGAGCTGTGACTGGGGGAGGAGACAGCACAAATGGATTCATCCTCCGTCCACCACTGCTCAACAACTGCAGACCACCAACTGAGGACCACCAACTGAAGAGAAACAACTGAGGGAACCAACTGAGGGCACTAACAGATGGCAACCAATGAGAGCACCCACCGAAGTCCATCAAGTGAAGGCCAGTTACCCTGCCAACTAAACTACATCCTGGTTCCGAGGAAACAATCAGGTTCAGAATCCCCTGCAGGCATCCCCACAATGCTGGAACTTGAGAGCACAGGCACAAGGCTCACAAGGCCCCGCCCTGCTAGCGGCCCCGCCCCAGCTTTCATTCATTGCTGGCTGCAGGGACCTTTCAGGTTTCTCACTGTGAAGAAGTTCCTAGGGATCATCCCTTAAATGAATGATGCTAAAATCACTGAAAGCAAATCTGCCTCATGCGGTGGCTGGGATTCATAGAACACCCTTTCCTCCATAATCTCTGAAACATTAACAAACTAGAAATAAGAGAGATTTCTGCAGGTGCTTTCGCAAAAAACCATTGCCATAAACTAAGTCTACACTCTAATATCAAGTTACATTTCATATGTACACATATATATCCCATCCACATATATTCGATTTATATTTTTGAAAATGACACATTTGTTCAAATTAACAAGACTAACAGGAGAAATTTTCTAACGTTTACACACTAAGTACACCACATTTTTCTAAAGATCACTTTGATAGAGCAGCTTAAAATCTATGGTTTCAACAAAGGAAGAGGCTTACGTAAGAGAAAACTACCACAAAATACGAATTTTCAATGTGATCATCATTGCTACTGTTAACTAGAAATTACCCAGTGAATGCATTGTGAACTGCTTTTGACTGTGGCGATTTATTTAGTCTTTCTCATCACTGGTTTGATTGTCTAAGAAATATGAGTATCCCCAATTTTATCAATTTGGTCTAAAAATTAATGATCCAAAAATGAGAGAAAGATAATCCTCCTTGTCCACGTGTTGAACACTTACAAAACGGTAGACATCGTGTCCAGTGTTTTACACACTTACCTTTTAGAAGCCTCATAATCCTCTCTTTTAAATGACAAGCATTTTGCCATGGTTTTTACACAATTACCTTATGGAAGCCTCGTAACAATCACATCTTCTATAGATGAGCAAACAGAGGCTCAGACAAGTTAAAAACACATTCACCATCACATCATAACGAGCGACGGAACTGGGATTCAAATCCAGTTTTCTCTGATGCCAAAAATGGTGCAAGTTACAGAGCACCAAGTTATACCCAGAACATGGAGGGATCAGAACATGTGGATTGTCTTTTCTATCCCCTCATGTGTGAATTTCAATGGCTTGCACTGCCTCAGAACAATCCTAAACTCCCTCCCAGGTTGCCTTGCAGTGGTTCCCTTTTTCTTGGGGATGATGAGGAATCTGCATATTTAGACCACAAGTATCACCTTTTAACAGGTGTGTTGATCAAGAAATGAAATTTGCTAGGCTATATGTTACTAAGTGTGAATTGTCCAGCTTCTCTGCAATAAATGAAGAGGCTATTCCATGTAAAAAATCACAGCATCCACTGAATTTGTGCAGAAAGATTTGGAACTGTGCTGCAGGAGCATCTTACTGACAGCTGCACAGAAGACCAGCCAGAACACACAAAGCAGGAGCAGCTCCCAAGGCCAGGTGTGGTAGTTCTTGCCTGTCCTCCCAACAAAGTGAGAGGCCAACGTGGGTGAATGACTTGAGGTCAGGGGTTTGAGGCCAGCCTGGGCAACACAGTGAGACCCCGTCTCTACAAGAAATCATTTTTCATTATTAGAATGAAAAACAGTACTTCTAACCATCCATTATTACTTTAGGAGAGAGAGCTCTGCTCTAGAACTCAAGATACGAAATTGGGAGTGTCGATGTCGCTACTTAAGTTTAAATACAAGAGCTCTCAGACATTTCGTCTACCATAATGAAATCTGTAGCATCCATTTTGTATTTTGAAAACTTAGTTTTGACCAGCCTAGGAAAAGTAGAAGAGGATCCAGAAGTGGGCATTTAGACAAGGCAATGAAAAGTAACCGGCTGGATGCAACAGGGAAAGAAGAAGCGGTGCGGAGTCGAGTTAGAGCAAGTCCTCCTGTTTGGGGCCTGGGCCTAGGAAAGCGAACTAGAGGCAGGAGGGAGGAGCCCTAGGCTGCAGATGCCTCTCGGGGGAACCTTGGGTGAGCAACGACCAGACAAGTTCCTAAGTGCAAGCCGTATCTGTAGTCTCCCTACCTTTTGGCGACTTCTGGTCGTCATGGCTCCTGAATCAGACTAGGCAGACTCCAAAGCAGTGGAGTGTGGCGCTACTCCCACCGCCACCTCCTGGATTTCAGAGCTGCAGGACGGCTCCAAATACCACAACCTGAGTTGGCCCCGCTTGTTGCTGGCATTAAGGGACAGCTTGTTCCCGGTGCCTCTGCTCATCTCTTCTGGGGTCTGCGCCTTTGCTGGCTGCCCACTCTTAGATGTCAGAGCCTCACCTTTCATTCCTCGCTGGCTGTTGGGCGCTTTCGTGTTGCTCACTGTGAAGAAGTTCCTAGGGATCATCCCTTACAATGAACGATGCTAAAATCACTGAAACCAAATCTGCCTCATGCAGTGTCTGGGTTTCATAGAATCCCCTTTACCCCATAACCTCTGGGATTTTTACAAACCAGAAAAATGACAGATTTCTGCAGCTGCATTCAGAAAAATACATTCCCATAAGCTAAGCCTACACTATAATGTCAAATCATATTTCATATAGATGTATATATACACAGATATATTCAATCCACATATATTCCATTTACATGTTTGAAAATAATACACATATTCAATCAAATTAATATGAGTAATAGAAAACATTTTCTAAAATTTATACACTAAGTATATCACAGTTTTCTAGTGATCATTTTGATGCAGCAACTTAGACTCTATGGCTTCAACAAACAAAGAGGTTTATGTAAGAGAAAAGCACCACATCATACAAGAATTTAAATGTGATCATCATTGCTACTTTTAACTGGCAATTACACAGTAAATGCATTGTGAACTGCTTTGTGACTATGGTGACTCATTTAATCTTTGTGATCCTTGGTGTGATTATCTCAAAAATGTGAGTAACACCATTTTATAAACTTGCTCTAAAAATTAAATGAGAGAAAAATAATCCTTCTCTATGTATTGAACATTTAGAAAATTGCAGGCATTCTGTCCAGAGCTTTACACACTTACCTTATGGAAGCCTCATAACAACCCTATCTTTTAAATTAAAGGCATTTTGCCCACCCAAATTTTTACTCATTTACCTTATGGAAGCCTCATAAGAATCCTCTCTTTTATAAATAAGCAAAGTGAGGCTCTGAGGAGTTAAAAACACATGCACCATCACGTCCTAATGAGTGTTGGAACTGGGATTCAAATCCAGTTCTCTCTGATGCCAAAAGTGGTGCACCTTAATGAAGACCAAGTTATACCCAGCACATGGAGGGATCAAAACATGTGGATCCCCTTTCTCGACCCTCTTTATGTGTGGATTTCAATGGGTTTCATGGCCTCAGAACAATCCTAAACTCCCTCCCAGGTTGCCTGGCAGTCAGTCAGTCCTTCCCTTCTTCTTGCTAACGAATGGGAATCTGCACATTTAGACCACAAGCATCTCCTTTGAAACAGGTTTCTTAATTAAGAAATGACATTTTTGGCAGGGGATGGTGGCTCACGCCTGTAATCCCAGTACTTAAGGAAGCTAAGGTGAGCAGATCACCTGAGGTCAGGAGTTCGAGACCAGCCTGACCAATGGTGAAACCCCGTCTCTCCTAAAAAGAACAAAATTAGGCACGATGGCGCATGCCTGTAATCCCAGCTACTGGGGAGGCTACACCAGGAGAATCGCTTGAATCCAGGAGGCAGAGGTTACAGTGACCTAAATTATAGGTATTGTATCCAGATTTTTACACACTTACCTTATAGAAGCCTCATAGAAACCCCCACTTTTGAATTACAAACATTTTTGCCATGGTGTCCACACACTTACCTTATGGAAGGCTCATGACAATGACACCTTTTATAGATGAGAAAACTGAGGCTTTGGATGCCTCTGGGGGAATCTTGGGCCATCAGCGGCCAGAGGAGCTCCTGTACTTAAGTGGTATCCGTTGCTTCCCTACCTTTTGGTGTCTTCTGGTGTCCAATGTGCTGCTGTCAGGACTCTCGCTGGCTCCCAAATTTGACTGGGCAGGCTCCAAAGCAGTGGAGTCCTGCACTACTACCACCTCCATTTCGTGGACCTCAGAGCTGCAGGACAGCTTCACCCACTACACCCTGAGATAGCCTGGCTTGTGGCTGGCATTGGGTGACAGTGTGTTCTGGGCACCTCTGCTCCTGTATATCGTGGCCTGCTTTTTCACTGTCTGCATGCTGGTAGATGTCAGAGCCACAGGCTGGCTCTACAGAACCTTGTGCATTTGGAACACTTTGGTGTGCACCCCATGGGGCACCCCTGCTCTTCTCAGGCAGCATGGGCCTTCGCTTGCCCCCAAGTCTGCAGAGCTGAACACTTCTGGCCTCTTCCTGGTGAAAGCATGGCTGGCACAGGCAGCACTGAGTCATGGGGCAGCATATTGCGCTAGCAGCCTTCACCCTATGTCGTCCCCGTACCCTGAGCTGACTTCTCTGCTATAAAAACCCTGCCAACCTGTCCAGTTTATTTTAGAAGGGCCTGGATACAACAAACCTGAGAGCTGTGACTAGGGAGGAGAGAGCACAAATGGATTCATCCTCCTTCCACCACTGCCCAACAGCTGAGGACCACCAACTGAGGAGAAACAACTGAGGGTACCAACTGAGGGCACTAACCGAAGGCAACCAATGAGGACACCCACTGAAGGCCACCAAGTGAAGGCCAGTTGCCCTGCCAACCAGAAGGCATCCTGGTTCAGAGGCAACAATCAGGTTCAGAATCCCCTACAGCCATCCCCAGAAACTTGGAACTTGAGAGCACAGGCACATGGCTCACAAGGCCCCACCCTGCCAGCGGCCCCGCCCCACCTTTCATTCATTGCTGGCTGCTGGGACCTTTCAGTTTGCTCACTGTGAAGAAGTTCCTAGGGATCATCACCAAATTGAATGATGCTAAAATCACTGAAAGCAAATCAGACTCACGCAGTGTCTGAGATTCATAAAACCCCCTTTCCCCCATAATCTCTGAAAGATTAACAAACAAGAAAGAAGAGAGATTTCTGCAGGTACTTTCAGAAAAAACCGTTGCCATGAGCTAAGCCTACTCTATAATATCAAGTCATGTTTCCTACATACACATATATATCCAATCCACATATGTTCCATTTATATTTTTGAAAATAACACACATTCAAACAAATTAACAAGACTAACAAAAGAAATTTTCTAAAATGTGCACACTAAGTACATCACATTTTTCTTTTCTTTCTTTTTTTTTTTTTTTTTTGAGACAGAGTCTTGCTCTGTTGCCCAGGCTGGAGCGCAGTGGCACGATCTCGGCTCACTGCAAGATCTGCCTCCCGGGTTCACGCCATTCTCCTGCCTCAGCCTCCCGAGTAGCTGGGACTACAGGTGCCTGCCACCACGACTGGCTAATTTTTTGTATTTTTAGTAGAGAAGGGGTTTCTCCATGTTAGCCAAGAAGGTCTCGATCTCCTGACCTTGTGATCCATCCGCCTCGGCCTCTCAAAGTTCTGGGATTACAGGCGTGAGCCACAGCTCCCAGCCAGTATATCACATTTTTCTAATGATCACTTCGATACAGCAACTTAGAATCTATGGTTTCAAAACACCAAGAGGATTATGTAAGAGAAAATCACAACATAATGCAAAATTTTCAATGTGATAATCATTGCTACTTTTAACTAAAAATTACCCAATGAATGCATTGTGAAGTGCTTTTGACTTTGGTGATCTAGTTATTCTTTCTCATCATTGGTTTGATTGTCTAAGATATATGAGTATCACCAATCTTATAAACTCATTCTAAAAATTAGATGAGAAACAATAATCCTCCTTCTGCATTTACTGAACACTTACAAATTATAGGTATTGTGTCCAGATTTTTACACACTTACCTTATAGAAGCCTCACAGTAACGCTCTTTCAAATTACAAGCATTTTGCCATGGTTTTTACACACTTACCTTATGGAAATCTCAAAACAATCACGTCTTCTATAGATGAGAAGACTGAGGCTTTGGATGCCTCTGGGGGGAATCTGGGCCAGCAACGGCCAGAGGAGCTCCTGAATTTAGGCAGTATCTGTCGCCTCCCTACCTTTGGGTGTCTTCTGGTGGCCAATGTGCTGCTGTCAGCACCCTTGCTGGCTCCCAAATTCGACTGGACAGGCTCCAAAGCAGTGGAGTCCGGCGCTACTGCCACCTCCACCTTGTGGATCCCAGAGCTGCAGGACGGCATCACCGACGCACCTGGAGCAGGCCCCGCTTGTGGCTGGCATTGGCGGACATTGCGTTCCGGGCATCTCTGCTCCCGTATATCCCGGCCTGCGCCTTCACTGTCTCCACACTCTCAGATGTAAGAGGCACAGGATGGCTCTGCAGAACCCTTGTGCCGGCCCTCACTGGGGCTAGCTTTGGTGCACATGCGACGGTTCAGTGTGGTCCCCATGGGGCACGCCTGCTCTTCTCCAGCAGCGTGGGCCTTTGCTTGCCCCCAAGTCTGCAGGGCTCAACACGTATTGCCTCTTCTTTCCAAAAGCATGGCTGGCATGGGCAGCCTTGGGCCATGGGGCGGCACTGCACTAGAATCCTGCACCCCGCATAATCCCTGAACCCTGAGCTGACTTGTCTGCTAAAAAAGAAAAACCTGCCAACCTGTCCAGTTTATTTTAGAAGGGGTTGGAGGCAACAAGCCTGAGAGCTGTGACTGGGGAGGAGAGAGCACAAAGGAAGAGGCTTACATAAGAGAAAACTACCACAAAATACGAATTTTCAATGTCATCATCATTGCTACTGTTAACTAGAAATTACCCAGTGAATGCATTGTGAACTGCTCTGTGACTATGGTGATTTATTTAGTCTTTCTGATCACTGGTTTGATTGCCTAAGAAATATGAGTACCTCCAATTTTATAAACTTGGTCTAAAAATTAATGATCTAAAAATGAGAGAAAGATAATCCTCCTTATCCACATATTGAACACTTACAAAATCGTAGACATTGTGTCCAGTCTTTTACACACTTACCTTTTAGAAGTCTCATAATCCTGTCTTTTAAATTACAAGCATTTTGCCATGGTTTTTACACACTTACCTTATGGAAACCTCCAAACAATCACATCTTCTATAGATGAGCAAACTGAGGCTCAGACCAGTTAAAAACACATTCACCATCACATTATAAAGAGCGACGGACCTGGGATTCAAATCCAGTTTTGTCTGACGCCAAAAATGGTGCAATTTCAGGAGGACCCAGTTATAGCCAGAACACGGAGGGATCAGATCATGTGGATTCTCTTTTCTACCCCCTTGTGTGTAAATTTCAATAGCTTGCACTGCCTCAGAACAATCCTAAACTCCCTCCCAGGTAGCCTTGCAGTGGTTCCCTTTTTCTTGGGGATGATGAGGAATCGGCATATTTAGACCACAAGCATCACCTTTTAACAGGTGTGTTGATCAAGAAATGAAATTTGCTAGGCTATATGTTACTAAGTGTGAATTGTCCAGCGTCTCTGCAATAAATAAAGGGGCTATTCCATGTAACAAATCACAGCAACGCTCACAGTAATGCTCTTTCAAATTACAAGCATTTTGCCATGGTTTTTACACACTTACCTTATGGAAATCTCAAAACTATCACGTCTTTTATAGATGAGAAGACTGAGGCTTTGGATGCCTCTGGGGGGAACCTGGGCCAGCAACCGCCAGAGGAGCTCCTGAATTTAAGCAGTATCTGTCGCCTCCCTACCTTTGGGTGTCTTCTGGTGGCCAATGTGCTGCTGTCAGTACCCTCGCTGGCTCCCAAATTCGACTGGACAGGCTCCAAAGCAGTGGAGTCCGGCGCTACTGCCACCTCCACCTTGTGGATCCCAGAGCTGCAGGACGGCTTCACCGACGCACCCGGAGCTGGCCCCGCTTGTGGCTGGCATTGGGGGACAGCACGTTCCGGGCACTTCTGATCCTGTATATCCTGGCCTGCGTCTTCGCTGTCTTCACACTCTTAGATGTAAGAGGCACAGGCTGGCTTTGCAGAACCCTTGTACCGGCCCTCACTGGGGCTAATTTTGGTGCACATGCGACAGTTCAGTGTGGTCCCCATGGGGCACGCCTGCTCTTCTCCAGCAGCGTGGGCCTTTGCTTGCCCCCAAGTCTGCAGGGCTCAACACCTATTGCCTCTTTTTTCCAAAAGCATGGCTGGCATGGGCAGCCTTGGGCCATGGGGCGGCACTGCACTAGCATGCTGCACTCCCCGTAATCCCTGAACCCTGAGCTGACTTGTCTGCTAAAAAAAAACCCTGCCAACCTGTCCAGTTTATTTTAGACGGGCCTGGATGCAACAAGCCTGAGAGCTGTGACTGGGGAGGAGAGAGCACAAACGAATTCATCCTCCTTCCACCACTGCCCAACAACTGAAGACCACCAACTGAGGACCACCAGTTGAAGAGCACCAACTGAGAACCACCAGTTGAAGAGCAGCAACTGAGGGTGCCAACTGAGGGCACTAACCGAAGGAAACCAATGAGGGCACCCACTGAAGGCCACCAAGTGAAGGCCAGTTGCCCTGCCAACCAAACCGCATCCTGGTTCAGAGGAAACAATCAGGTCCAGAATCCCCTGCATGCCTCACCACAGACTTGGAACTTGAAAGCACAGGCACATGGCTCACAAGGCCCCGCCCTGCCAGTGGCCGCACCCAACCTTTCATTCATTGCTGGTTGCAGGGACCTTGCAGGTTTCCCACTGAGAAGTGCCTAGGGATCATCGCCTTATGATGAATGATGCTAAAATTGCTGAAATCAAATCTGCCTCACGCAGTGTCTGGGATTCATAGAATCCCCTTTTCCCCATAAAGTCTGAAACATTTACCAACTAGCAATAAGAGAGATTTCTGCAGGTGCTTTCAGAAAAAAACATTCCCATGAGCTAAGCCTACTTTACAATGTCAAGTCATATTTCATATATACACATATATCCAATCAATATATGTTCCATTTACACTTTTGAAAATAACACATATGTTCAATCAAATTAACAAGAGTAACACAAGAAATTTTGTAAAATTTATGCACTAAGTACATCACATTTTTCTAATGATCACTTTGATAGAGCAACTTAGAATCTACGGTTTCAAAACACCAAGAGGATTATGTAAGAGAAAACCACTACATAATACAAAATTTTCAATGTGATCATCTTTGCTACTCTTAACTAGAAATTACCCAGTGAACGCATTGTGAACTGCTTTGTGACTTTGGTGATCTATTTATTCTTTCTTATCATTGGTTAGATTGCCTAAGAAATATGAGTATCACCAATTTTATAATCTTGCTCTGAAAATTAAATGAGAAAAAATAATCCTCCTTCTCCATATACGGAACACTTAAAAAAATTATAGATATTGTGTCCAGATTTTTACACTTACCTTATAGAAGCCTCATAGAAACGCTCTGTTTCAAATTACAAGCATTTTGCCATGGTTTTGCACACTTACCTTATGGAATCTTCATAACAATCACATCATTTATAGATGAGAAAACTGAGGCTTTGGATGCCTCTGGGGGAACCTTGGGCCAGCAATGGCCAGAGGAGCTCCTGAACTTAAGCAGCATCAGTTGCCTACCTACCTTTAGGCGTCTTCTGGTGGCCAGTGTGCTGCTGTCAGGTCCCCTGCTGGCTCTCAAATTCGACTGGGTGGGCTCCATAGCAGCGCAGTGCGGCGCTAATGCCACCAACACCTCGTGGATCTCAGAGCTTCAGGATGGCTTCACCTGCTGCACCCTGAGCTGGCCCCATCTGTGGCTGGCATTGGAGGACAGCGTGTTCCTGGTGCATCTGCTCCTCTATATCGCAGCCTGCGCCTTCACTGTCTGCACACTCATAGACGTCAGAGCCACAGGCTGGCTCTGAAGAACGCCTGTGGCGGCCCTGACTGGAGCTGGCTTTTGTGCACATGTGGAAGTTTACTGTGGTCCACATGGGGCACCCTTGCTCTTCTCAGGAAACTTGGCCTTTGCTTGCCCCCAAGTCTGCAGAGCTCAACACCTATCGCCTCTTCCTGGCAACGGCGTGGCTGGCACAGGCAGCTCTGGGCCATGGGGTGGCACTGCACTAGGAGCCCGCACCTTGCATCACTCCCATACCCTGAGCTGACTTGTCTGCTAAGAAAAACCTGCCAACATCTCTGGTTTATTTTATAAGGGCCTGGAGGCAACAAGCCTGGGAGCTGTGACTGGGGGACGAGAGAGCACAGATGGATTCATTCTCCTTCCACCGCTGCCCAACAACTGCAGACCACCAACTGAGGACCACCAACTGAAGAGAAACAACTGAGGGAACCAACTGAGGGCACTAACAGACGCAACCAATGAGGGCACCCACTGAAGGCCTCCAAGTGAAGGCCAGTTACCCTGTCAACTAGACTACATCATGGTTCAGAGGAAACAATCAGGTCCAGAATCCCCTGCAGACATCCCCACAATGCTGGAACCTGAGAGCAAAGGCACATGGCTCACAAGGCCCTGCCCTGCTAGCGGCCCCGCCCCACCTTTCATTCATTGCTGGCTGCAGGGACCTTTCAGGTTTCTCACTGTGAAGAAGTTCCTAGGGATCATCCCTTACAATGAATGATGCTGAAATCACTGAAACCAAATCTGCCTCACGCAGTGTCTGGGATTCATAGAACACCCTTTCCTCCATAATCTCTGAAACATTAACAAACTAGAAATAAGAGAGATTTCTGCAGGTGCTTTCACAAGAAACCATTGCCATAAACTAAGCCTACATTCTAATATCAAGTTATATTTCATATGTACACATATATATCCCTTCCATATATATTTGATTTACATTTTTGAAAATGACACATTTACTCAAATTAACAAGACTAACAGGAGAAATTTTCTAACATTTACACACTAAGTACATCACATTTTTCTAATGATCACTTTGATAGAGCAGCTTAGAATCTATGGTTTCAACAAAGGAAGAGGCTTATGTAAGAGAAAACTACCACAAAATATGAGATTTTCAATGTGATCATCATTACTACTGTTAAGTGGAAATTACCCAGTGAATGCATTGTGAACTGCTTTGTGACTGTGGTGACTTATTAAGTCTTTCTGATCAGTGATTTGATTGCCTAAGAAATATGAGTATCTCCAATTTTATAAACTTGGTCTAAAAAGTAATGATCTAAAAATGAGAGAAAGATAATCCTCCTTATCCACATATTGAACACTTACAAAATTGTAGACATCGTGTCCAGTCTTTTACACACTTACCTTTTAGAAGCCTCATAATCCTCTCTTTTAAATTACAAGCATTTTGCCATGGTTTTTACCCACTTACCTTATGGAAGCCTCGTAACAATCACATCTTCTATAGATGAGCAAACTGAGGCTCAGATGAGTTAAAAACACATTCGCCATCACATTATAAAGAGCGACGGACCTGGGATTCAAATCCAGTTTTCTCTGACGCCAAAAATGCTGCAAGTTACAGAGCACCAATTTCTACCCAGAATATGGAGGGATCAGAACATGTGGATTGTCTTTTCTACCCCCTCATGTGTGAATTACAATGGCTTGCACTCCCTCAGAACAATCCTAAACTCCCTCCCAAGTTGCCTTGCAGTGGTTCCCTTTTTCCTGGGGATGATGAGGAATCTGCATATTTAGACTACAAGTATCACCTTTTACCAGGTGTGGTGATTATGAAATGAAATTTGCTAGGCCGTATGTTACTAAGTGTGGATTGTCCAGCGTCTCTGCAATAAATAAAGTGGCTATTCCACATAAAAAATCACAGCATCCACTGAATTTGTGCAGAAAGATTTGGAACTGTGCTGCAGGAGCATCTTACTGACAGCTGCGCAGAAGACCAGCCAAAACACACAAAGCAGGAGCAGCTCCCAAGGCCAGGTGTGGTGGTTCTTGACTGTCCTCCCAACAAAGTGAGAGGCCAACGTGGGTGAATGACTTGAGGTCAGGGGTTTGAGACCAGCCTGGGCAACACAGTGAGACCCCGTCTCTACAAGAAATCATCTTTATTATTAGAATGAAAAACAGTACTTCTAACCGTCCATCATTACTTTAGGAGAGACAGCTCTGCTCTAGAACTCAAGATATGAAATTGGTAGTACCGATGTGGCTACTTAAGTTTAAATACAAGAGCTGTCAGACATTTTCTGTGCCATAATGAAATCTGTAACATCCATTTTGTATTTTGAAAACTTAGTTTTGACCAGCCTAGGAAAAGTAGAGGAGGATCCAGAAGTGGGCAACTGGGCAGGGCAATGAAAAGTAACCGGCTGGATGCAACAGGGAAAGAAGAAGCGGTGGGGAGTTGAGTCAGAGCAAGTCCTCCTGTTTGGGGCCTGGGCCTAGGAAAGCGAACTAGGGGCAGGAGGGAGGAGCCCTAGGCTGCGGATGCCTCTCGGGGGAACCTTGGGTGAGCAACGACCAGAGGAGCTCCTAAGTCCAAGCGGTATCTGTAGTCTCCCTACCTTTTGGCGACTTCTGGTCGTCATGGCTCCTGAATCAGACTAGCTAGACACCAAAGCAATGGAGTCTGGCGCTACTCCCACGCCACCTCCTGGATTTCAGAGCTGCAGGACGGCTCCAAACACCACAACCTGAGTTGGCGCCGCTTGTTGCTGGCATTAAGGGACAGCTTGTTCCCGGTGCCTCTGCTCATCTCTTCTGGGGTCTGTGCCTTTGCTGGCTGCCCACTCACAGATGTCAGAGCCTCAGGACGGCTCTGCAGAAGCCCTGTGGGGGCCCAGCCTGGGGCTGGCTTTGGTACACACGCGACAGGTCAGCGTGGTCCCCGTGGGGCACCTGTGCTCTTCTCGGGCAGCTTGGTCCTTCATTTGCCCCCACGCCTGCAGGGCGGAGCGTTTGCCACCTCTCCCCAGGAACGGCCACCAAATGCCACCAACTGAAGGCACTCACTGAAGGTACTAACTGAAGGCCGGTTGCCTTGCCAACCAGATCGTGTCCTTCTTAGGAGGAACCAATCAGGCCTTGAGTTCCCTCCAAGCTCCGCCCTTCCATTTGTGATGTGGGAGTCCAGGCACTGGCTCACAAGGCCCCGCCCCCACAGCAGCCCCGCCCCACCTTTCATTTATTAGTAGCTGGGAGCAACTTTCAGGTTTCCTCACTGTGAATTATGAATATGACTTATGTTGAAATTGCTGTATGCCAACGTATCTCATGTAATATTTGATGTTCAAACACCCCCTTTGCCCCATCGCCTCTGATTTTTTTGGAATCTACAAAAAGGACAATTTTCGGCAGGTGCTTTCAGAAGATAACATTGCCATGAGCTAAGATTATGATATCAAGTCTTAATTCATGGATCAATATATATTCATATTCATAATCCAAAACGCACATATTCAAATTAAGAAGACTAACAGTGGAAATTTTCTAAAATGTATACACTAAGTACATGACATTTTTCTAATGAACACTTTGACAGAGCAACTTAGATTCTACGGTTTCCACAAATAAATAGGCTTATGGAAGAGAAAACTGCCACATAATAAAAGATTTTCAATTTGGTCATCATTCCTTCTTTTAAGTAACAATTACCCAGTAAGTATATTGTGAACTGCTTTGTGAGTATGGTGATTTATTTACACTTATTGGTCCTTTGATTATCTTAAAAATACGAATAATGCCATTTGTATAAACTTGTTCTAAAAATAAAAGGAGGGAAAAATAATCCTCCTTCTCCATATATTGAACAATTACAAAATTAAAGGCATTGTGTCCAGGTTTGCACACACTTACCTTATCAAAGCCTCGTAACAACCCCGTGTTTTAAATTACAGGCATTATTCCCAGATTTTTACACACTAAGCTAATACAAGCCTCATAAGAGTCCCTTCTTTTAGAGATGAGCAAACTGAGGCTCAGAGGATTTAAAAGCTCATTCACCATCATGTCGTAATGAGTGTTGGAACTGGGATTCAAATCCAGTTCTCTCTGACCCCAAAGGTGGTGCACCTTCATGAAGACCCAGTTATATCCCGCACATGGAGTGATCAAAACATGTGGATTCCCTTTCTCTGTCCTCTTATGGGTGAATTTCAAAGCGTTCATGGCCTCAGAACAATCCTAAACTCCCTCCCTGGTTGCCTGTAGTGGCCATGACTTCTTCCTTTTCATGATTAGGAATCTGCATCTTTGTACCACAAGCATCTATAAACACTTGTTTTGATCAATGAACAAAATTTTCTAGGCTGTAGGTTACTAAATGTGAATTGTCTAGCTTCTCTGCAATAAAAAAAAGGGCTCTTCCATGTAAAAATATCACAGGATCCACTGAACTTGTGTAGAAAGGTTTGAAACTATACTGCAGGAGCATCTTACTGACAGCTGTGCAGGAAGATTAGTTGAAATACACAAAGCTAGAGCACCTCCAAAGGCCAAGTGTGGTGGTTCTTGCTTATCATGCCAGCAAAGTGGGAGGCCAAGGTGGGTGGATCTGTTGAGGCCAGGAGTTCAAGACCAGACTGGGCAACACAGCCAGAGGATCTTCTGAACTTAAGCAGTATCTATTGCCTCCCTACCTTTGGGCGTCTTCTGGTTGTCAATGTACTGCCGTCAGGTCCCTCGCTGGCTCCCAAATTCGACTGGGCAGGCTTGAGAGCAGTGGAGTCCAGCACTACTGCCACCTCCACCTCGTGGATTCCACAGCTGCAGGACGGCTTCACCCTTGCACCCTGAGCTGGCCCCGCTTGCAGCTGGCATTGGGGGACAGCGTGTTCAGGGCACCTCTGCTCCTGTATATCGCAGTCTGTGCCTTTGCTGTCTGCACACTTGTAGATGTCAGAGCCACAGGCTGGCTCTGCAGAACCATTGTGCTGGCCGTGATTGGGGCTGCCTTTGGTGCATATGTGACAGTTTAATGTGGTCCACATGGGGCACCCCTACTCTTCTCAGGCAGCTGGACCTTCACTTACCACCTATCGACTCTTCCTGGCAAGGGCATGGCTGGCACAGGCAGCCCTGGGCCATGGGGCGGCAATGCACTAGCAGCTGACACCACGCATCACCCCCATACCCTGAGCTGACTTGTCTGCTAAAAAAAACCTGCCAATCCATCTGGTTTATTTTAGAAGGGCTTGTATGCAACAAGCCTGAGAGCTGTGACTGGGGGAGGAGAGAACACAAACGGATTCATCCTCCTTCCACCGCTGCCTAACAACTGAAGACCACCAACTGAAGTGAAACAACTGAGGACCACCAACAGAAGACACCAACTAAGGATACCAAACAGGGCACTAGCCAAAGGCAACCAATGAGGGCACCCACTGAAGGCCACCAAGTGAAGGCCAGTTGCCCTGCCAACCAGTCCGTATTCTGGTTCAGAGGAAAAAATCAGGTCCAGAATCCCCTGCGTGCATCCCCACAAACTTGGAACTTGAGAGCACAGGCACAAGGTTCACAAGGCCCCACCCTGCCAGAGGCCCCGCCACACCTTTCATTCATTGCTGGCTGCAGGGACCTTTCAGGTTGCTCACTGTGAAGAAGTTCCTAGGGATCATCCCTTACAATGAATGATGCTGAAATCACTGAAACCAAATCTGCCTCATGCAGTGTCTCGGATTCATAGAATCGCCTTTGCCCCACAATCTCTGAAACATTAACAAACTAGAAAGAGAGATTTCTGCAGGTGCTTTCAGAGAAAACACTGCCACGAGCTAAGCCTACTTTATAATGTCAAGTCATATTTCATATATACACATATATCCAATCAATATGTGTTCCATTTACAGTTTTGAAAATAACACATATGTTCAATCAAAGTAACAAGAGTAACACAAGAAATTTTCTAACATTTACTCACTAAGTACATCACATTTTTCTAATGATCACTTTGATAGAGCAACTTAGAATCTATGGTTTCAAAACACCAAGAGGATTATGTAAGAGAAAACCACAACATAATACAAAATTTTCAATGTGAAAATATTGGTACTTCTAACCAGAAATTACCCAATGAATGCATTGTGAACTGCTTTGCGACCTTGGTTATCTATTTAATCTTTCTGATCATTGGTTAGATTGTCTAAGAAATGTGAATATCACTAATTTTATAAACTTCCTCTGAAAATTGGATAAGAAAAAATAATCCTCCTCCTGCATATACTGAACACTTAAAAATTATAGGTATTCTGTCCAGATTTTTACAAACTTACCATATAGAAGCCTCATAGAAACCCTCTCTTTTAAATTACAAGCATTTGCATGGTTTTTACACACTTACCTTACGGAAACCTCAAAGCAATCACGTCTTTTATAGATGAGAAAACTGAGGCTTTGGATGCCTCTGGGGGAAACTTGGGCAAGCAAAAGACAGAGGAGCTCTTGAATTTAAGCAGTATCTGTCACCTCCCTACCTGTGGGTGTCTTCTGGTGGCCAATGTGCTGCTGTCTGGACCCTCGCTGGCTCCCAAAGTCGACTGTGCAGCCTCCAAAGCGTGGAGCTGGCTCCTAACCCTAACCCTCATGGCTCTCAGAGCTGCAGGACAGCTGCACCCACCACATCCTGAGATAACCCATCTTGTGGATGGCAATGGGGGACAGTGTGTTCCAGGCGCCTCTGCTCCTATGTATCGTGGCCTACGTCTTCGCTGTCTGCACACTCGTAGACATCAGAGCCACAGGTTAGCTCTGCAGAACGTTTGTGCCAGCCCTGATTGGGGTTGCATTTGGTGCATATGCGACAATTCAGTGTGGACCCCATGCAGCACCCCAGAAATTCTTGGGCAGCTTGGGCCTTCACTTGCCCCCAAGTCTACAGAGCTAAACACCTTTCACCTCTTTCTGGCAAAAGCGTTGCTGGCACTGGCAGCCCTGGGCCATGGGATGGCATTGTGATACCAGCCCACACCCTGTGTCACACCCATGCCATGAGCTGACTTGCCTGCTAAAAAAAACCTGCCAACACGTATGGTTTATTTTAGAAGGGCCTTGATGCAACAAGCCTGAGAGCTGTGACTGCAGAAAGAGTGAGCACAAATGGATTCATCCTTCTTCCACCACCGCCCAACAACTGAGGACCACCAACTGAAGAGAAACAACTGAGGGTACCAACTGAGGGCACTAACGGAAGGCAACAAATGAGCGCACCCCCTGAAGGCCACCAAGTGAAGACCGGTTGCCCTGCCAACCAGAACGCATCCTGGATCAGAGGAAACAATCAGGTTCAGAATCCCCTGCATGCACCCCACAAACTTGGAACTTGAGAGCACAGGCACAAGGCTCAGAAGGCCCCGCCCTGCCAGCGGCCCCGCCCCACCTTTCATTCATTGCTGGCTGAGGGACCTTTCAGGTTTCTCACTGTGAAGAAGTTCCTAGGGATCATCCCTTACAATGAATGATGCTAAAATCACTGAAACCAAATCTGCCTCATTCAGTGTCTGGGATTCATAAAAGTCCCTTTCCCCCATAATCTCTGAAACATTAACAAACTAAATATAAGAGAGATTTCTGCAGGTGCCTTCAGAAAAAACCATTGCCATGAGCTAAGCCCACCCTATAATGTCAAGTCATATTTCATATATGCACATATATATGCCATCCACATATATTCGATTTACATTTTTGAAAAGAACACATATGTTCAAATTAACAAGACTAACACAAGAAATTTTCTAACATTTACTCACTAAGTACACCACATTTTTCTAATGATCACTTTGATAGAGCAACTTAAAAGCTATGGTTTCAAAACACCAAGAGGATTATGTAAGAGAAAACCACAACACAATACAAAATTTTCAATGTGAAAATCATTGCTACTTCTAACTAGAAATTACCCAGTGAACGCATTGTGAACTGCTTTGTGACCTTGGTTATCTATTTATTCTTTCTGATCATTGGTTAGATTGTCTAAGAAATATGAGTATCACCAATTTTATAAACTTCCTTTGAAAATTAGATGAGAAAAAATAATCCTCCTTCTCCATATACTGAACATTTAAAAAAATTACAGGTATTGTGTCCAGATTTTTACACACTTACCATATAAAAGCCTCATAGTAACACTCTGTTTCAAATTACAAGCATTTTGCCATGGTTTTTACACACTTACCTTATGGAAATGTCCAAAAAATCAAATCTTTTATAGATGAGAAAACTGAGATTTTGGACGCCTCTGGGGGAAGCTTGGGCCAGCAATGGCCAGAGAAGCTCCTGAATTTAAGCAGTATCTGTCACCTCCCTACCTTTGGGTGTCTTCTGGTGGCCAATGTGTTGCTGTCAGTACCCTCGCTGGCTCCCAAATTCGACTGGACAGGCTCCAGAGCAGTGGAGTCCGGCGCTACTACCACCTCCACCTTGTGGATCCCAGAGCTGCAGGACGGCCTCACCGACGCACCGGGAGCTGGCCCCGCTTGTGGCTGGCATTGGGGGACAGCACGTTCCGGGCACTTCTGATCCTGTATATCCTGGCCTGCGTCTTCGCTGTCTTCACACTCTTAGATGTAAGAGGCACAGGCTGGCTCTGCAGAACCCTTGTACCGGCCCTCACTGGGGCTAACTTTGGTGCACATGCGACAGTTCAGTGTGGTCCCCATGGGGCACGCCTGCTCTTCTCCAGCAGCGTGGGCCTTTGCTTGCCCCCAAGTCTGCAGGGCTCAACACTTATTGTCTCTTCTTTCCAAAAGCATGGCTGGCATGGGCAGCCTTGGGCCATGGGGCGGCACTGCACTAGCATGCTGCACTCCGCGTAATCCCTGAACCCTGAGCTGACTTGTCTGCTAAAAAAAAACCCTGCCAACCTGTCCAGTTTATTTTAGACGGGCCTGGATGCAACAAGCCTGAGAGCTGTGACTGGGGAGGAGAGAGCACAAACGAATTCATCCTCCTTCCACCACTGCCCAACAACTGAAGACCACCAACTGAGGACCACCAGTTGAAGAGCACCAACTGAGAACCACCAGTTGAAGAGCAGCAACTGAGGGTGCCAACTGAGGGCACTAACCGAAGGAAACCAATGAGGGCACCCACTGAAGGCCACCAAGTGAAGGCCAGTTGCCCTGCCAACCAGACCGCATCCTGGTTCAGAGGAAACAATCAGGTCCAGAATCCCCTGCATGCCTCACCACAGACTTGGAATTTGAGAGCACACACATATGACTCACAAGGCCCCACCCTGCCAGTGGCCGCACCCCACCTTTCATTTATTGCTGGTTGCTAGGACCTTTCAGGTTTCCCACTGAGAAGTGCCTAGGGATCATCGCCTTATGATGAATGATGCTAAAATTGCTGAAATCAAATCTGCCTCACGCAGTGTCTGGGATTCATAGAATCCCCTTTTCTCCATAATCTCTGAAACATTTACAAACTAGAAATAAGAGAGATTTCTGCAGATGCTTTCAGAAAAAAATATTCCCATGAGATAAGCCTACTTTATAATGTCAAGTCATATTTCATATATACACATATATCCAATCAATATATGTTCCATTTACAGTTTTGAAAATAACACATATGTTCAATCAAGTTAACAAGAGTAATACAAGAAATTTTCTAAAATTTGCACATTAAGTACATCACATTTTTCTAATGATCACTTTGATAGAGCAACTTAGAATCTACGATTTCAAAACACCAAGAGGATTATGTAAGTGAAAACCACTACATAATACAAAATTTTCAACGTGATCATCTTTGCTACTCTTAACTAGAAATTACCCAGTGAACGCATTGTGAACTGCTTTGTGACTTTGGTGATCTATTTATTCTTTCTTATCATTGGTTAGATTGTCTAAGAAATATGAGTATCACCAGTTTTATAAACTTGCTCTGAAAATTAAATAAGAAAAAAGAATCCTCCTTCTCCATATACTGAACACTTAAAAAATTATAGGTATTGTGTCCAGATTTTTACACACTTACCTTATAGAAGCCTCATAGCAAGACTCTGTTTCAAATTACAAGCATTTTGCCATGGATTTTACACACTTACCTTATGGAATCTTCATAACAATCACATCGGTTATAGATGAGAAAACTGAGGCTTTGGATGCCTCTGGGGGAACCTTGGGCCAGCAATAGCCAGAGGAGCTCCTGAACTTAAGCAGCATCAGTTGCCTCCCTACCTTTTGGCGTCTTCTGGTGGCCAGTGTGCTGCTGTCAGGTCCCCTGCTGGCTCTCAAATTCGACTGGGTGGGCTCCATAGCAGCACAGTCCGGCGCTAATGCCACCAACACCTCGTGGATCTCAGAGCTTCAGGATGGCTTCACCTGCTGCACCCTGAGCTGGCCCCATTTGTGGCTGGCATTGGAGGACAGTGTGTTCCCGGTGCATCTGCTCCTCTATATCGCAGCCTGCGCCTTCACTGTCTGCACACTCATAGACGTCAGAGCCACAGGCTGGCTCTGAAGAACGTCTGTGGTGGCCCGGACTGGAGCTGGCTTTTGTGCACATGTGGAAGTTTACTGTGGTCCACATGGGGCACCCTTGCTCTTCTCAGGAAACTTGGCCTTTGCTTGCCCCCAAGTCTGCAGAGCTCAACACCTATCGCCTCTTCCTGGCAACGGCGTGGCTGGCACAGGCAGCTCTGGGCCATGGGGTGGCACTGCACTAGGAGCCCGCACCTTGCATCACTCCCATACCCTGAGCTGACTTGTCTGCTAAGAAAAACCTGCCAACATCTCTGGTTTATTTTATAAGGGCCTGGAGGCAACAAGCCTGGGAGCTGTGACTGGGGGACGAGAGAGCACAGATGGATTCATTCTCCTTCCACCGCTGCCCAACAACTGCAGACCACCAACTGAGGACCACCAACTGAAGAGAAACAACTGAGGGAACCAACTGAGGGCACTAACAGACGCAACCAATGAGGGCACCCACTGAAGGCCTCCAAGTGAAGGCCAGTTACCCTGTCAACTAGACTACATCCTGGTTCAGAGGAAACAATCAGGTCCAGAATCCCCTGCAGACATCCCCACAATGCTGGAACCTGAGAGCAAAGGCACATGGCTCACAAGGCCCTGCCCTGCTAGCGGCCCCGCCCCACCTTTCATTCATTGCTGGCTGCAGGGACCTTTCAGGTTTCTCACTGTGAAGAAGTTCCTAGGGATCATCCCTTACAATGAATGATGCTGAAATCACTGAAACCAAATCTGCCTCACGCAGTGTCTGGGATTCATAGAACACCCTTTCCTCCATAATCTCTGAAACATTAACAAACTAGAAATAAGAGAGATTTCTGCAGGTGCTTTCACAAGAAACCATTGCCATAAACTAAGCCTACATTCTAATATCAAGTTATATTTCATATGTACACATATATATCCCTTCCACATATATTTGATTTACATTTTTGAAAATGACACATTTACTCAAATTAACAAGACTAACAGGAGAAATTTTCTAACATTTACACACTAAGTACATCACATTTTTCTAATGATCACTTTGATAGAGCAGCTTAGAATCTATGGTTTCAACAAAGGAAGAGGCTTATGTAAGAGAAAACTACCACAAAATATGAGATTTTCAATGTGATCATCATTACTACTGTTAAGTGGAAATTACCCAGTGAATGCATTGTGAACTGCTTTGTGACTGTGGTGACTTATTAAGTCTTTCTGATCAGTGATTTGATTGCCTAAGAAATATGAGTATCTCCAATTTTATAAACTTGGTCTAAAAAGTAATGATCTAAAAATGAGAGAAAGATAATCCTCCTTATCCACATATTGAACACTTACAAAATTGTAGACATCGTGTCCAGTCTTTTACACACTTACCTTTTAGAAGCCTCATAATCCTCTCTTTTAAATTACAAGCATTTTGCCATGGTTTTTACCCACTTACCTTATGGAAGCCTCGTAACAATCACATCTTCTATAGATGAGCAAACTGAGGCTCAGATGAGTTAAAAACACATTCGCCATCACATTATAAAGAGCGACGGACCTGGGATTCAAATCCAGTTTTCTCTGACGCCAAAAATGCTGCAAGTTACAGAGCACCAATTTCTACCCAGAATATGGAGGGATCAGAACATGTGGATTGTCTTTTCTACCCCCTCATGTGTGAATTACAATGGCTTGCACTCCCTCAGAACAATCCTAAACTCCCTCCCAAGTTGCCTTGCAGTGGTTCCCTTTTTCCTGGGGATGATGAGGAATCTGCATATTTAGACTACAAGTATCACCTTTTACCAGGTGTGGTGATTATGAAATGAAATTTGCTAGGCCGTATGTTACTAAGTGTGGATTGTCCAGCGTCTCTGCAATAAATAAAGCGGCTATTCCACATAAAAAATCACAGCATCCACTGAATTTGTGCAGAAAGATTTGGAACTGTGCTGCAGGAGCATCTTACTGACAGCTGCGCAGAAGACCAGCCAAAACACACAAAGCAGGAGCAGCTCCCAAGGCCAGGTGTGGTGGTTCTTGACTGTCCTCCCAACAAAGTGAGAGGCCAACGTGGGTGAATGACTTGAGGTCAGGGGTTTGAGACCAGCCTGGGCAACACAGTGAGACCCCGTCTCTACAAGAAATCATCTTTATTATTAGAATGAAAAACAGTACTTCTAACCGTCCATCATTACTTTAGGAGAGACAGCTCTGCTCTAGAACTCAAGATATGAAATTGGTAGTACCGATGTGGCTACTTAAGTTTAAATACAAGAGCTGTCAGACATTTTCTGTGCCATAATGAAATCTGTAACATCCATTTTGTATTTTGAAAACTTAGTTTTGACCAGCCTAGGAAAAGTAGAGGAGGATCCAGAAGTGGGCAACTGGGCAGGGCAATGAAAAGTAACCGGCTGGATGCAACAGGGAAAGAAGAAGCGGTGGGGAGTTGAGTCAGAGCAAGTCCTCCTGTTTGGGGCCTGGGCCTAGGAAAGCGAACTAGGGGCAGGAGGGAGGAGCCCTAGGCTGCGGATGCCTCTCGGGGGAACCTTGGGTGAGCAACGACCAGAGGAGCTCCTAAGTCCAAGCGGTATCTGTAGTCTCCCTACCTTTTGGCGACTTCTGGTCGTCATGGCTCCTGAATCAGACTAGCTAGACACCAAAGCAATGGAGTCTGGCGCTACTCCCACGCCACCTCCTGGATTTCAGAGCTGCAGGACGGCTCCAAACACCACAACCTGAGTTGGCCCCGCTTGTTGCTGGCATTAAGGGACAGCTTGTTCCCGGTGCCTCTGCTCATCTCTTCTGGGGTCTGTGCCTTTGCTGGCTGCCCACTCACAGATGTCAGAGCCTCAGGACGGCTCTGCAGAAGCCCTGTGGGGGCCCAGCCTGGGGCTGGCTTTGGTACACACGCGACAGGTCAGCGTGGTCCCCGTGGGGCACCTGTGCTCTTCTCGGGCAGCTTGGTCCTTCATTTGCCCCCACGCCTGCAGGGCGGAGCGTTTGCCACCTCTCCCCAGGAACGGCCACCAAATGCCACCAACTGAAGGCACTCACTGAAGGTACTAACTGAAGGCCGGTTGCCTTGCCAACCAGATCGTGTCCTTCTTAGGAGGAACCAATCAGGCCTTGAGTTCCCTCCAAGCTCCGCCCTTCCATTTGTGATGTGGGAGTCCAGGCACTGGCTCACAAGGCCCCGCCCCCACAGCAGCCCCGCCCCACCTTTCATTTATTAGTAGCTGGGAGCAACTTTCAGGTTTCCTCACTGTGAATTATGAATATGACTTATGTTGAAATTGCTGTATGCCAACGTATCTCATGTAATATTTGATGTTCAAACACCCCCTTTGCCCCATCGCCTCTGATTTTTTTGGAATCTACAAAAAGGACAATTTTCGGCAGGTGCTTTCAGAAGATAACATTGCCATGAGCTAAGATTATGATATCAAGTCTTAATTCATGGATCAATATATATTCATATTCATAATCCAAAACGCACATATTCAAATTAAGAAGACTAACAGTGGAAATTTTCTAAAATGTATACACTAAGTACATGACATTTTTCTAATGAACACTTTGACAGAGCAACTTAGATTCTACGGTTTCCACAAATAAATAGGCTTATGGAAGAGAAAACTGTCACATAATAAAAGATTTTCAATTTGGTCATCATTCCTTCTTTTAAGTAACAATTACCCAGTAAGTATATTGTGAACTGCTTTGTGAGTATGGTGATTTATTTACACTTATTGGTCCTTTGATTATCTTAAAAATACGAATAATGCCATTTGTATAAACTTGTTCTAAAAATAAAAGGAGAGAAAAATAATCCTCCTTCTCCATATATTGAACAATTACAAAATTAAAGGCATTGTGTCCAGGTTTGCACACACTTACCTTATCAAAGCCTCGTAACAACCCCGTGTTTTAAATTACAGGCATTATTCCCAGATTTTTACACACTAAGCTAATACAAGCCTCATAAGAGTCCCTTCTTTTAGAGATGAGCAAACTTAGGCTCAGGCGATTTAAAAGCTCATTCACCATCATGTCGTAATGAGTGTTGGAACTGGGATTCAAATCCAGTTCTCTCTGACCCCAAAGGTGGTGCACCTTCATGAAGACCCAGTTATACCCCGCACATGGAGTGATCAAAACATGTGGATTCCCTTTCTCTGTCCTCTTATGGGTGAATTTCAAAGCGTTCATGGCCTCAGAACAATCCTAAACTCCCTCCCTGGTTGCCTGTAGTGGCCATGACTTCTTCCTTTTCATGATTAGGAATCTGCATCTTTGTACCACAAGCATCTATAAACACTTGTTTTGTTCAATGAACAAAATTTTCTAGGCTGTAGGTTACTAAATGTGAATTGTCTAGCTTCTCTGCAATAAAAAAAAGGGCTCTTCCATGTAAAAATATCACAGGATCCACTGAACTTGTGTAGAAAGGTTTGAAACTATACTGCAGGAGCATCTTACTGACAGCTGTGCAGGAAGATTAGTTGAAATACACAAAGCTAGAGCACCTCCAAAGGCCAAGTGTGGTGGTTCTTGCTTATCATGCCAGCAAAGTGGGAGGCCAAGGTGGGTGGATCTGTTGAGGCCAGGAGTTCAAGACCAGACTGGGCAACACAGCCAGAGGATCTTCTGAACTTAAGCAGTATCTATTGCCTCCCTACCTTTGGGCGTCTTCTGGTTGTCAATGTACTGCCGTCAGGTCCCTCGCTGGCTCCCAAATTCGACTGGGCAGGCTTGAGAGCAGTGGAGTCCAGCACTACTGCCACCTCCACCTCGTGGATTCCACAGCTGCAGGACGGCTTCACCCTTGCACCCTGAGCTGGCCCCGCTTGCAGCTGGCATTGGGGGACAGCGTGTTCAGGGCACCTCTGCTCCTGTATATCGCAGTCTGTGCCTTTGCTGTCTGCACACTTGTAGATGTCAGAGCCACAGGCTGGCTCTGCAGAACCATTGTGCTGGCCGTGATTGGGGCTGCCTTTGGTGCATATGTGACAGTTTAATGTGGTCCACATGGGGCACCCCTACTCTTCTCAGGCAGCTGGACCTTCACTTACCACCTATCGACTCTTCCTGGCAAGGGCATGGCTGGCACAGGCAGCCCTGGGCCATGGGGCGGCAATGCACTAGCAGCTGACACCACGCATCACCCCCATACCCTGAGCTGACTTGTCTGCTAAAAAAAACCTGCCAATCCATCTGGTTTATTTTAGAAGGGCTTGTATGCAACAAGCCTGAGAGCTGTGACTGGGGGAGGAGAGAACACAAACGGATTCATCCTCCTTCCACCGCTGCCTAACAACTGAAGACCACCAACTGAAGTGAAACAACTGAGGACCACCAACAGAAGACACCAACTAAGGATACCAAACAGGGCAGTAGCCGAAGGCAACCAATGAGGGCACCCACTGAAGGCCACCAAGTGAAGGCCAGTTGCCCTGCCAACCAGTCCGTATTCTGGTTCAGAGGAAAAAATCAGGTCCAGAATCCCCTGCGTGCATCCCCACAAACTTGGAACTTGAGCGCACAGGTACAAGGTTCACAAGGCCCCGCCCTGCCAGAGGCCCCGCCACACCTTTCATTCATTGCTGGCTGCAGGGACCTTTCAGGTTGCTCACTGTGAAGAAGTTCCTAGGGATCATCCCTTACAATGAATGATGCTGAAATCACTGAAACCAAATCTGCCTCATGCAGTGTCTCGGATTCATAGAATCACCTTTGCCCCACAATCTCTGAAACATTAACAAACTAGAAAGAGAGATTTCTGCAGGTGCTTTCAGAGAAAACACTGCCACGAGCTAAGCCTACTTTATAATGTCAAGTCATATTTCATATATACACATATATCCAATCAATATGTGTTCCATTTACAGTTTTGAAAATAACACATATGTTCAATCAAAGTAACAAGAGTAACACAAGAAATTTTCTAAAATTTACACACTAAGTACATCATATTTTTCTAATGATCACTTTGATAGAGCAACTTAGAATCTATGGTTTCAAAACACCAAGAGGATTATGTAAGAGAAAACCACAACATAATACAAAATTTTCAATGTGATAATCATTGCCACGGTTAACTAAAAATTACCCAATGAATGCATTGTGAACTGCTTTGTGACTTTGGTGATCTAGTTATTCTATCTCATCATTGCTTTGATTGTCTAAGATATATGAGTATCACCAATCTTATAAACTCATTCTAAAAATTAGATGAGAAACAATAATCCTCCTTCTGCATTTACTGAACACTCACAAATTATAGGTATTGTGTCCAGATTTTTACACACTTACCTTATAGAAGCCTCACAGTGACGCTGTCTTTCAAATTACAAGCATTTTGCCATGGTTTTCACACACTTACTTGATGGAAATCTCAAAACAATCACGTCTTTTACAGATGAGAAAACTGAGGCTTTGGATGCCTCTGGGGGAACTTGGGCCAGCAACGGCCAGAGGAGCTCCTGAATTTAAGCAGCATCTGCCACCTCCCTACCTTTGGGTGTCTTCTGGTGGCCAATGTGCTTCAGTCAGGACCCTCGTTGGCTCTGTAATTGGATTGGGCAGGCTCCATAGCAGTGGAGTCCGGCGCTACTGCCAACATCACCTTGTGGATCTCACAGCTGCAGGACAGTTTCACCCACTGCACCCTGAGCTGGCCCCACTTGCGGCTGGCATTGGGGTATAGCATGTTCCGGGCGCCTCTGCACCTGTATATCCCAGCCTGTGCCTTCACTGTCTGCACACTCGTAGATGTTGGAGCCACAGGCTGCCTCTGCAGAACGCCTTTTCTGGCCCTGACTGGGGCTGGTTTTGATGCACATGCGACAGTTTACTGTGGTCTACATGGGGCACGCCTGATCTTGGGCAGCCTGGGCCTTTGCTTGCCCCCAAGTCTGCAGAGTTCAACACCTATTGTCTCTTCCTGACAAAAGTATGGCTGGCACAGGCAGCCCTGGGCCGTAGGTGGCACTGTGCTAGCAGCCCACACCCCGCATAACCCCCATACCCTGAGCTGACTTGTCTGCTAAGAAAAAGCTGCCAGCCTGTCTGGTTTATTTCAGAAGGGCCTAGAGGCAACAAGCCTGAGAGCTGTGACTGGGGGAGGAGAGAGCACAAACAGATTCATCTTCCTTCCACCACTGCCAGACAACTGAATAGCACCAACTGAGGGTACCAACTAGGACACTAGTCGAAGGCAACCAATGAGGGCACCCACGGAAGGCCACCAAGTGAATGCCAGTTACCCTGCCAACCAGACCACATCCTGGTTACAGGAAACAATCAGGTCCAGAATCTCCTGCATGCATCCCCACAAACTTGGAGCTTGAGAGCAGAGGCACATGGCTCACAATACCCAGCCTTGCCAGTGGCCCCGCCCCACTTTTCATTCCTTGCTGACTGCTAGGACATTTGAGGTTTCTCACTGTGAAGAAGTTCCTAGGGATCATCGCCTTACAATGAATGATGCTAAAATCACAGAAACCAAATCTGCCTCACGCAGTGTCTGAGATTCATAGAACCCTCTTTTCCCAATAATCTCTGAAACATTAACAAGCTAGAAATAAGAGAGATTTCTGCAGGTGCTTTCAGAAAAAACATTGCCATGAGCTAAGCCTACTCTATAAAGTCAAGTCGTATGTCACATATACACATTTAAATCCAATCAATATATATTCCATTTACATTTTTGAAAATAACGCACATGTTCAATCAAATTAACAAGACTAACAGAAGAAATTTTCTAAAATGTACACACTAAGTACATCACATTTTTCTAATGATCACTTTAACAGAGCAACTTAAAAGCTATGGTTTCAAAAACACCAAGGGGATTATGTAAGTGAAAACCACCACATAATACAAAGTTTTCAATGTGATCATCTTTGCTACTTTTAACTAGAAATTCCCCAGTAAATGTATTGTGAACTGCTTTGTGACTATGGTGATTTATTTAGTTTTTCTGATCGTTGGTTTGATCGTCTAAGAAATACAAGTATCCCCAATTTTATCAACTTGGTCTAAAAATTAATGGTCTAAAAAATGAGAGAGGTCGGGCGTGGTGGCTCACACCTGTAATCCCGGCACTTTGGGATGCTGAAGCGGATGGATGACGAGGTCAAGACATTGAGAACATCCCGGCCAACATGGTGAAACATCGTCTCTATTAAAAATATAAAAATTTGCTGGGAATGGTGGTGGGCACCTGTAGTACCAACTTCTCAGGAGGCTGAGGCAGCAGAATCGTTTGAACCCCTGCGGCGGAGGTTGCAGGGAGCCGAGATCACACCACTGCACTCCAGCCTGGGTGACAGAGTGGGACGCTATCTCAAAAAAAAAAAAAAAAAAGAAAGATAACCCACCTTGTCCACGTGTTGAACACTAACAACACGGTCGACATCGTGTCCAGTCTTTTACACACTTACCTTTTAGAAGCCTCATAATCCTGTCTTTTAAACTACAAGTATTTTGTCAGCTTGGGGCTGGCATTAAGTGACAGTTTGTTCCTGGCGCCTCCGCTCCTCTGTGCTGGGGTCTGCGCCTTTGCTGGCTGCCCACCCATAGACGTCAGAGCCACAGGACGGCTCCGCAGAAGCCCTGTCGGGGCCCTGCCTCGGGCTGGCTTTGGTGCACATGCGACAGGTCAGCGTGGCCATCATGGGGCACCTCTGCTCTTCTCGGGCAGCTGGGGCCTTCACTTGCCCCCACGCCTGCAGAGCTGAGCACCTGCCACCTCTCCCCAGGAAAGGCCACCAAATGCCACCAACTGAAGGCACTCACTGAAAACACCAACTGAAGGCCGGTTCCCTGCCAACCAGATCGCGTCCTGGTTAGGAGGAACCAATCAGGCCTTGAGTTCCCTTCACGCTCCGCCCTTCCATTTGTGATGTGGGAGTCCAGGCACTGGCTCACAAGGTCCCACCCCCACAGCAGCCCCGCCCCACCTTTCATTTATTAGTAGCTGGGAGCAACTTTCAGGTTTCCTCACTGTGAATTATGAATATGAATTATACTAATGTGCCTCATGTACTATCTGCATTCAAAGAGCCCCCTTGCCCTATGGCCTCTGATGTTTTTGAAATCTACAACAAAGACAAATTTCGGCACGTATTTTCAGAAGAAAACATTGCTGTGTGCTAAGATTGTGATGTCGTCTTATTTCATATACCATATATATTCATATTCATAATCCAAAACGCCCATATTCAATCAAATTAACAAGACTAACTGTGGAAGCTTTTAAAATTTATACACTAAGTACATTACATTTTTCTAATGAACACTTTGATAGAGCAACTTAGATTCTATGGTTTCCACAAATGAAGGGGCTCATGGAAGAGAAAACCACCATATAATACAAGATTTTCAATGTGATCATCATTGCTACCTTTACGTAGCAATTACCCAGTAAAAATATTGTGAACTGCTTTGTGAGTATGTGATTTATTTAAACTTATTGTCCTTTGATTATCTTAAAAATATGAATAATGCCATTTGTATAAATTGTTCTAAAAATTAAAGGAGAGAAAAACAGTCCTCCTTCTTCATATGTTGTACAGTTACAAAATTAAAGGCATTGTGTCCAGATTTTTACACACTTGCCTTATTGAAACCTCATAACAACCCTGTCTTTTAAATTACAGGCATTATTTCCAGATTTTTACACACTGATCTTATGCAAGCCTCATAAGAATCCCTTTTTTTATAGATGAGCAAACTGAGGCTCAGACGATTTAATCCTCATAATCCTCTCTTTTAAATGACAAGCATTTTGCCATGGTTTTTACACACTTACCTTATGGAAGCCTCGTAACAATCACATCTTCTATAGATGAGCAAACTGGCTCAGACGAGTTAAAAACTCATTCACCATCACGATGTAATGAGTGTTGGAACTGGGATTCAAATCCAGTTCTCTCTGACACCAAAAGTGGTGCAACTTCTTGAAGACCATGTTATACCCCGCACATGGAGCGATCAAAACATGTGGATTCCCTTTCTCTACCCTCTTACGGGTGAATTTCGATGGCTTTCACAGCCTCAGAACAATCCTAAACTCCCTCCCTGGTTGCCTTGTAGTGGACATCACTTCTTCCTTTTCATGATTAGGAATCTGCATCTTTGTACCACAAGCATCTATGAACAGTTGCTTTATCAATGAACAAAATTTTCCAGGCCTTAGGTTACTAACTGTGAATTGTCTAGCTTCTCTGCAACGAAAGAAAAAAGAGCTCTTCCATGTAAAAATATCACAGGATCCACTGAATTTGTGCAGAAAGGTTTGGAACTATACTGCAGGATCATCTTACTGACAGCTGTGCAGGAAGATTAGCTGAAACACACAAAGCTAGAGCACCTCCAAAGGCCAGGTGTGGTGGTTCTTGCTTATCATGCCAGCAAAGTGGGAGGCCAAGATGGGTGGATCACTTGAGGCCAGGAGTTCAAGACCAGCCTGGGCCACACAGGGAGACCCTGTCTCTGCAAAAAATCCTTTTTATTATTACAATTAAGAAGAGTACCTCTGACCCTCCGACATTGTCTTAGGAGAGAGGGCTCTGGCCTAGAATTCAAAATATAAAGTTGTGAGTCCCAGTGCGACTACTTAAGTTTAAATACAAGAGCTGTCAGACATTTCCTCTACAGCAATGAAATCTGTGGCATAAATGCTGTATTCTAAAAACGTCGTCCATGTAAAAAATCACAGCATCCACTGAATTCGTGCAGGAAGATTTGGAACTGTGCTGCAGGAGCATCTTACTGACAGCTGTGCAGGAAGACCAGCCAAAACACACCAAGCAGGAGCAGCTCCCAAGACCAGGTGTGGTGGTTCTTGCCTGTGGTTCCAAAAAAGTGGGAGGCCAAGGTGGGTGAATCACTTGAGACCAGGGGTTTGAGACCAGCCTGGGCAACACAGTGAGCCCCTGTCTCTACAAAATATCATTTCTTATTATTAGAATCAAGAAGAGTATCTCTAACCCTCAGCCATTACTTTAGGAGAGAGAGCTCTGCTCTAGAACTCAATATATGAAATTGGGAGTCCCGATGTGGCTACTTAAGTTTAAATACAAGAGCTGTCAGACATTTCCTCTACTGTAATGAAATCTGTAGCATCCATTTTGTATTTTGAAACCTTAGTTTTGACCAGCCTAAGAAAAGAAGACTCAGAAGTGGGCATTTGGGCAGGGCAATGAAAAGTAACCGGCTGGATGCAACAGGAAAGAAGAAGGGGTGGAGAGTCGAGTCAGAGCAAGTTCTCCTGCTTGGGGCAGGGGATAGAAAAGCGAACTAGGGGCAGGAGGGAGGAGCCCTAGGCTGTGGATGCCTCTTGGGGGAACCTTGGGTGAGCAAGGCCAGAGGAGCTCCTAAGGCCAAGCGGTATCTGTCGCCTCCCTACCTTTTGGCATCTTCGGGTCGCCAATGTGCTGCTAGTCATGGTTCCGGAATCAGACTGGGCAGGCTCCAAATCAGTGGAGTCTGGTGGTACTCCCACCTCCACGTGGTGGATTTCAGATCTGCAGCACGGCTCTGAACACAGCACCCTCAGCTGGCCCTGCTTGGAGCTGGCATTGGGGATCAACGTGCTCTGGGCGCCTCTGCTCCTCTGTGCTGGGGCCTGCGCCTTTGCTGGCCGCCCACTCATAGATGTCAGAGCCACAGGATGGCTCCGCAGAAGCCCTGTGGGGGCCCTGCCTGGGGCTGGCTTTGGTGCACATGCGACAGGTCAGCGTGGTCCCCATGGTGCACCTCTGCTCTTCTCAGGCAGCTGGGGCCTTCGCTTGCCCCCACGCCTACAGAGCTGAGCACTTGCCCCCTCTCCCCAGGAAAGGCCACCAAATGACACCAACTGAAGGCATCCACTGAAGGCTCCAACTGAAGGCCGGTTGCCCTGACAACCAGATCACGTCCTGCTTAGGAGGAACCAATCAGGCCTTGAGTTCCCTTCATGCTCTGCCCTTCCATTTGTGATGTGGAAGCCCAGGCACTGGCTCACAAGGCCCCGCCCCCACAGCAGCCCCGCCCCACCTTTCATTCACTGATGGCCGAGTGCAACTTTCAGGTTTCCTCACTGTGAATTGTGAATATGAACTATAGTAAAATTACTGTAACCCAATGTGCTTCATGCACTATCTGGCATCCAAAGGATCCTCTTTCGCCCATGTTGGGGTTTTTGAAACTGGAAAGAAGACTGATTTCTGCAGATGCTTCAGAAAAAATCTTTGCTATGAGTTAAGTCTACTGTGTGATGTTAACATATATATATATGATATATATATATCACATGCATTCAATAATTATATATTCAATTTATGTGTTTTTGAAAATAACACACATATTCGAAGTAGCATGTGTAATAGGGAAATTTCCTAAAATTCGTCCACTGAGTACATCGTATTTTTCTAACGATTTCATTGATAGAGCAGCTTTCTTGATGCAGCCCTTTTCACATGTTACTGATATTTACCTTCTTTCATCAAATATATCTTTAGAGTCGACTCAAGGCAAGATGTGGTAGAGAAATGTAAGAATCAATTAGAGGAGCCGTTTAACTAGTAGGTGAGACTGATCGGTGTACAAGCCACTTCAGTAAAATGATATGCATTGGACGTACCTGGGGAGAAGTGCTAAGATGGGCTCCAAAAGCCCCGTATTTATGATGATGTAATCCTTATATTTAAATACTAGTGATGCAATAAAATGCTCTACTTTCTCTCTCACCTTTAATTTCATGGTATTATCATCCACCCTCTCTATTCTAACTAAGCATTTCCTTCATAATCCCTAAGAAATAGCAAAACCACTGAAAATAAGCATTTCAATCTTAGGTTTACTGTTGAAAGAAGTGTGTTGTTTGTGCCTCAGTTTATTATTATAGAGCCAAATTCCCAGTGAGGAAGCAGCATGAGCTGGAATTCATGCCCTTCATTTGGAAAGATTGCAAATCATTGACAGTCTTTTTTTTTTTTTTTTTTTTTGCTAAATATTTTAGAAAATCATAATTCTCTTTATGCTGTAAAGGGATCTTAAAATGACGGAGATATATGTGTACTCTCCATGACAGTGTACACATTCCTTCTCTTAGTTTAGTACAAAAATAGTACTTAAGGAAATTCTGTGGAATAATAGAAATTCTAAGTCACAACTACAGTTGAGATTTTTCATAAAACAAAATGTACGAACTTTTATTGTTGTTTGTTCGACTTGAGACAATCTAGCTCTGTTGCCCAGGCTGGAGTGTAGTGTTGTGATCTCGGCTCACTGCTTCCTCCACATTCAGTTTCAAGACATTCTCCTGCATCAAACTCCCAGCTAGCTGGGAGTACAGGCAGATGCCGCCACAACCGGCTTATTTTTGTGTTTTTAGTAGAGACAGGGTTTCGCAATGTTGGCCAGGCTCGTCTCCAGCTCCTGACCTCCAGTGATCTGCCTGCCTCTGCTTCCCAAAGTATAAACATTTTTAAACATTTGAAGTTGACCTTGCCATTCAGTAATGTAGAAATTCATCAGGGTCCCAAATAATTATAATCTATCTTTATCTGCCCACATTGTTTACCAGGTGCAATGTTCTTCTCCAGCAAGTTCTTCAGCATCCTTTCCAGAAGCATTCAACAGCCAAGGAAGCAGGCTACACCTCATCTACTCCTTCCTGGGCTAAAGATTTCAAACTTAGTTGCTTAATTGGGGAAAAATAAATTCAAAATAAATTAAAGAATTCTTCTATCATTATACACAACATAGAATAATCTGTTTAAGAAATTATTTTTGATCATCCACATTGTCATGCCAATCCCACATTTGGTAATAATGATTATATGCAAATATTTTTAGCCATCTAAACTGGAACATATTCTTGGAAACAACTTCATGATGATTTTTGTTCTAATCTGTAAGTTTAATGGAATAATAAGGTGTTTTTGATAAACCACAGGAATTATTCTCAATGATTACAAGATCTTATGACATTGTAATCAAAATGGATCATTAGAGTCTGTCGTGGTGGCTCACGCCTGTAATCCCAGCACTTTGGGAGGATGAGGCAGGCGGACCACCTGAGGTCAGGAGTTCAAGACCAGCCTAGCCAACATGGTGAAATCCCATCTCTACTAAAAATAAATAAATAAATAAATACATAAATAAATAAAATTAGCTGGGTGTGGTGGTGGGCACCTGTAATCTCAGCTACTCAGGAGGCTGAGGCAGGAGAATTGCTTGAACCCGGGAGACAGAGGTTGCAGTGAGCCATGATAGTGCCATTGCACTCCAGCCTGGGCAATAGGATTGAATCTCTGTCTTAAAAAAATGGATTCTTAAATATTGGTCTAATATTTACTGTAAACTCAGCACTTTGGGGTACATCTGTGCATATTTAGTTTTATTACGCTCCTAGAGTTTTTTTTTTTTTTCTATTATAGAATTTTCAAACATTTACTAAGGTAGAGAAAACTGTAATAGTTTAATGAACCAATTTACCATTTAATCAGGTTACTAACAATACATTGCCAGTTTTGCTTCATCTACACCTCCACACACTTTCCCCATATTCCTCATTATTGCCTTAATTGAGGCATTCGTCCACTGAGTACATCGTATTTTTCTAATGATTTCATTGATAGAGCAGCTTTCTTGATGCAGCCCTTTTCACATGTTACTGGTATTTACCTTCTTTCATCAAATATGTCTTTAGAGTCGACTCAAGGCAAGATGTGGTAGAGAAATGTAAGAATCAATTAGAGGAGCCATTTAACTAGTAGGTGAGACACATATCCTCATTTTTTTGGAAATTCAGGCATTTTATCATTTCCTCTGCAAATATTTCCATATGCATCTCTAAATGTTAATGACTGAAAACACAAACAGTCCTTGACATCATATGACCTAGAGCAAATTAGCAGTAACTCTTAATGTATCAAATTAAGTATTCAGTCAGTTTTCAAGGTTTTCCTATTGTCTTGTAAATTATTATCATCATTGTTATCTTATAGTTATTTTATATATTTATTTTTGAGACAGAGTCTCACTCTGTTGTCCAGGCCAGAGTGCAGTGGCACGATTTCGGCTTACTGCAATTTCTGCCTTCTGGGTTCAAGCAGTTCTCTGCCTCAGCCTCCCAAGTAGCTGGGATCACAGGCGCCCGCCACCACGCCTGTCTAATTTTTGTATTTTTAGTAGAGAGTGGGTTTTACCATCTTGGCCAGGCTGGTCTTGAACTCCTGACCTTGTGATCTACCCGCCTCAACCTCCCAAAGTGCTGGGATTACAGGCATGAGCCACCATGCCCAGCCTCTTATAGTTATTTTAATTGGGATATGAATAAGGAGTATACATTCAAATTAGATGATAATATGTCTTTAATTTCCTTTGATATCCTTGAGTGTATCACCTACATGTGTGCCTACATCTTTATTCATGTGCACTCTATTGGTTCCTTTAGTTTTGATTGAAGAAACCAGATTATTTATCCTGTGGTGTTTCAACATTCTGTATTTTACTGATTGCATTCTGTGGTATTATTTATTGAAACTGGGATACAGTTTGGATGTCCCCTCCAAATCTCATTGATATGGTTTGGCTCTATGTCTCCACACAGATCTCATCTTGAATTATGATCCCCATGTGTGGACGCAGGGACTTAGTGGGAGGTGATTGGATGGATCATGGGGGCAGTTCCCCCATGCTGTTCTTGTGATAGTGAGGGAGTTCTCATGACATACGGTAGTTTAAGAAGTGTCTGGCATTTCCTCTTTGCTCTGTCTCTCCTGCTGCCATGTAAGATGTGCCTTGCTTCTCCTTCACCCTCTGTGATGGTTGTAAGTTTCCTGAGGCCTCTGCAGTCATGCATAACTGTGAGTCAATTAAAACTTCCTTTATAAATTACCCAGTCTCAGGTAGTTTCTTTATAGCAGTGTGAAAAGGTACTAATATACTCATGTAGAGATATAATCCCCAATGTTGGAGGTGGGGCCTTGTGGGAGGTGTTTGGGTCATGGGGACAGATTCCTCACAACCTGGTGCTATCCCACTGACAGTGAGTGAGTTCTCAGGAGATCTGTTGTTTAAAAGAGTGTGTTACCTCCCCTACTTGCTCTCTGGTCCCAGTTTCTCCATGTGAGAAGCCTGCTCCCACTCTGCCTTCTGCCAAGAATGGAAGCCTCCTGAGGCCTCCCCAAAAGCTGAGCAGATGCCAGCACCATGCTTCCTGTAAAGCCTGCGGACCTGTGAGTCCAGTAAACCTTTTTTCTGTATAAGTGACCCAGCCTCAGGTATTTCTTTACAGCAACAGAAAAACACCCTAACACAGCACGTGTCTGTGCCCCCTGTGTTTCTGTAAATACAGAGCTTCTGTCAGATTCAGAATTGATTTATTTGTCAAAAATAATTGAAATACCAAGCAAACATCTACCTCAGTGAATGGCCACTATTTCTTCTACAACTACATTTATGTGCCATTTGAATTTCACTTTGTGTTATCCCTTTTCTTTTTTCTTTTCTTTTTTTTTTTTTTCAGTTTCATATTTGTTGACCACTTCCCTCTTCTGATTATTCATTTTTGTAAAATTTCACGTGGATTTCTCACTGGGAGACAAGGAGGGAAGACAATGACATGCTTCGCTCGCTGTATAAACTCAGTAACAAATATTCAGTGATTGGCAACCTCATACTTTGAAAGAAATGATGGGTCACTGATCATGATTGCATCCGTTGTTTATGTTGTGATTTGTGGACTGAAGAGCTCACACAAAGTTTGTACTTTATGTAATTACTCACAGTTGAAATACCATGGCAACTGAATTTGGAACTATGTTGGGGAACTCACGTTATTTAATTAAATCATAGTTATTGGAACTAGGTGGAGCAGTGATAACCTGTACCTCTTTTTTTTCCTGATGTTTTCTTTTACACCTGCAATAAATATTTACAATTTTCTTTATAGACTTTGAAATTGTCTATAAATTCTAAAAATATTTTAGTTCTTGTTGCTCTTCTGAATCACCCTTTGTACTACATTTTATAAATGAGCTTCACTGACATATAGTATACAGGACAGTTTTTTTAAATTTCTATAATTAATAGCTTTTAATAGATTGCTTGACTTTGTTTTTAAATTTTAAGTAGATACATCGTCTAAGGATTTAAAAATCTGTCTTTTCCATTTAGATATTTGTTATCTTATTGGTTTTGCTGTTGTGTGCATTGGCTAGAGACTCCAGAATAATGCTGAATAATATTAATTATAATATTGACTTGAACGGTGTATTAGTCATGTCTCTTATTTTCTGAATTTGATGCTTTGACATCTGGGCCTTGTTGACCCTGGAGGGACTGCCCCTCTCAGGATAATCGAATTGCTGGATGTAATATACGATTTGCCTGCCTGTATGCCTTTTCTATATATCCAACCAACCCAGAGTTTATACCCCCTTCTTTCTCGTCTCTTCCTCACTCTTTATTCTTCTTTATCTCTGTTTATCTCTTTTACAGTCTTTAATGTTCCTTATCACTCTCACATTTCTGGCCACTATTCTGCTTCCCTAATTTCCTCAGGGCCAGATAGCAGCATCTTCTTTCCAGAAGCCAATGAAATTATTCAAACTAGCCAGTGCTAAGCCTGATTGTCTTGACTTGCTTGTTCCTTCCCATGGAACTGCAATAAAGACTCTTTCCCATGATTTCCCCCAGTTCCCTCTGCCTCTCGACTGACCTTGATGTTTCCCTGTCCTGTCCCTTGTGGTGTGCTGTGCCTCCAGCTTCTACGGAACTGTGAGTAGTAAAATAAACTACCTCCCTCATGACAGTCATTTCTGTGTCTGTGGTTCTTACCATTACTGATTCAAACAAATCCTGGGTTCTATGAATGTAAATGACATTTCTGTTTGTACTTTATTATTAAATATGTCCTTTGCTGTGGGTTTCAGACACCTTTTATCAGTATAAAAACATCTTCCTCAGATGCCAGCTTCTTATGAAGTTTTAATTTTCTTAACAAGGTGTGGTGTTGAAGTTCAACAAAAGTCTTTTTGCCATTTATTGAAATAATTATTTGTTTTTTCTCCCATGAGTTTTTCCAATAAAAAATAATACTGATTGAACAATAGGTTAAAATTAAAGTTTCATCAAAGACCACCAGGATATAATAGCTCTGAAAGTCCAAATCACCATATGTAAGTTTTCATAGCAAATATCTGAGAACCTGCTCCACAACTGTTAATTCCCCTCATTTACTTTAACAATATGAAAGGATGTGGAGTGGAGAAGACTGCAGGGAGCTGTTGCCTCACACTCTCCCCTATCTCGCCTTTGATAGTCACATGTATGGAGAGGAAAATAATGCAAACTCTTAACCCTGGGTTTAGAGGAGGAATCCTTAGGGGGCCACCAGGACAACTGAAGAAAAAACTCCTGGAACTAATAAGCAGTTACAGCAAGGATGCAGCATACAGGGTTAATATAGAGAAGTCAATTGCAATTGCTCTTTTAATACCAGCGATGAGCAATTGGAAGTTGAAGTTAAAAATATACCATCTATGTTCACATTCTTCCCTGCAAATGGAATACTTAGGTATAAATCTAACAAAATATACAAAAGTTCTAGTAGGAAACCTACAAAATTTTGATTAAAGAAATCAAAGGGCCGGGCGCGGTGGCTCAAGCCTGTAATCCCAGCACTTTGGGAGGCCGAGACAGGCGGATCACGAGGTCAGGAGATGGAGACCATCCTGGCTAACACGGTGAAACCCCGTCTCTACTAAAAAATACAAAAAACTAGCCGGGCGAGGTGACGGGCGCCTGTAGTCCCAGCTACTCGGGAGGCTGAGGCAGGAGAATGGCGTAAACCCGGGAGGCGGAGCTTGCAGTGAGCTGAGATCCGGCCACTGCACTCCAGCCTGGGCGACAGAGAGAGACTCCGTCTCAAAAAAAAAAGAAAAAAAAAAAAAAAAAAAGAAATCAAAGAAGTACTAAATAAATAGAGAGATATGCCGTGTTCACAGATAGGACGGCCTAGCATTTGTAAAATGTCAGTTCTTCCCAACTTGCTCTATAGATTCCATGCAATTCCCATTGAAATCTCAACAATTTATCTTGTGGATATTGACAAATTGAACCCAAGGTTTACATGGAGAGGCAAAAAAAAAAAAAAAAAAAAAAAAAAAAAAAAAGAAAGAAAGAGAAAAAAAACAAGAATAGCCAACACAATATTAGAAAAGAAAAAAATCAGAGGACTACTGCTAGCCAATTTCAACATTTACAAGAAATCTACAGCAATCAAGACAGTGTGGTATTGGCAAAGAACAGACAAATAAATCAGTGGAACTCCAAAATAGGCTTATACAAAGGGGCAAAAGTAATAAAGAAAAGATAGTCTTTTCAACAGATAGTGCTGGCACAAGTGGATATCCATATGGAAAAACAAAAACAAAGAACCTAGACTTAGATCTTGCATCATTCAAAAAATTTAACTTAAAATGGATCAGAGAGCTAAGTAAGATATAAAACTTGTAGAAGATAACATAGAAGAAAATCTAGATGACCTTGGGTATGGCAGTGACTTTTTAGATACAACACAACCAATGGCATCATCCATGAAGTAAATAATTGATAAGCTGGACTTCATTCAAATTACAAACCCTTGTGAAGTGCAAAATCAACAGAATGAAAGGGCAAGCCACAGATGGGCAAAAGCATTTGCAAAAGACATATCTGATAAAATACTGTTATCCAAAGTACACAAACCATTAAAACTCAACGGTAAGAAAATGAATAGTCGAATTAACAAACTGACAAAAGGTCTGAAAGACACCTCACCAAAAAAGATACTGATGACTAATAACATATGAAAAAAGTGCTCAACATCATATGTCATTAGGGAATTGCAAATGAAAAATGATACCACTACATACTTATTACAATGGCTAAAATGCAAAACACTGGCAATACCAAATGCTGACAAGAATGTGGAACGATAAGAACACTCATTTCTTGTTAGAGGGAGAAAAAAATGGAGTGGCATCTTAATAAGACAGTTTGGCAGTTTCCTGCAAAACTAAACCCACTTTTTCCATATGATCCTGCAATTGCACTCCTGTTTGCTGAAGTGAGCTGAAAACTGATATTTACACAAATGTCTGCACACACATTTCTAGCTGCTTTATCCATAACTGCCGTTTGATGGCAACCAAGATGTTCTTCAATAGGTGAATAAATAAATGAACTGTGGTTCACTCAGACAGCAGAATATTATTCAGTGATAAGAAGAAATGGGCTGGGCACGGTGGCTCACGCTTGTAATCTCAGCAATTTGGGAGACCGGAACAGGTGGATTGCTTGCGCCTAGGGTCCAAGACCTGCTTGGGCAACATGATGAAACCCCATCTCTACTAAAAACACATAAATTAGCTGGGCATGGTGGTGCACTTGTAATCCCAGCTACTGGAGAAGATGAAGCCAGAGAATCACTTGAATCCAAGAGGTGAAGGTTGTCGTGAGGTGAGATTGTGCCACTGTATTTCAGTCCTGGGCAACAGATAGAGACTCTGTCTCAAAAAAAGACTAAAAGGAACGAAACAAACAAAAAAGAAATGGGCTATCAAGCTGTGAAAAGATAAAGATGTATGTACTATGCTTTGAATATGGATTGGCCCTTCCAAAATTCATGTTTAGTCTTGATTCTCAATGTGGCTGTGCTGGGAGGTGGTTTAAGAGGTGATTAGATCATTAAAATGGATTAATCCCTTGCAGGGTTAGTTCTCATGGGAATGGATTAATTACCACGAGAGTGGGCTGTCATAATCAAGGGTGCCTCTCCTGGTTGGTCCCTTTTTTGCATGTACCCACTTCTCATTCTGCTCATCTGCCATGTTACATGATGCAGTCAGTGGGTCTTCCCCAGGCACTAGCACCATCTCTTTGGACTTCCCAGCCTCAGGACCATGATCCAAAATAATTCTCTTTCTTTATGAATACACAATCTCAGGTATTCTGTTATAGTAATAGAAAATAGACTAAAATATGGAGGAACCATAAATGCATATTGCCAAGGAAAATTATTCAATTTGAAACGGCTACATACGTATGATTCCAACTATATGATATTTTGCAAAAGGTATAATTATGGAGACAATGAAAAAGATCAGTGATTGTCAGGGTTTACAGGGGAGGGAGAGATTAATAGACAGAACACAGGATTTTTAGGACACTGAAACTAGTCTATTTGATCCTATAATGGTGGATACATGTCATTGTACATTTCTGAAAACCCACAGATCGTGCAACCTCAAGAGTAAACCCTAAGTAAACTATGGACTTTGGATGCTAACAATATGTCAATGTAGGTTCATCAATTGTTACAGTGCTATTTTGGTAGAACTGTGGTAGTGGAGGAGACTGAATGTGCAGGGCAGGCGGCAAATGGGAACTCCTTGTACTTTTCGCTCAGTTTTCCTTTGAATCTAATACTGGTCTAAAAAATAAAGTCTATATCAAAAAACAAAAACCAAAAATGGATGGCTTTAAGATAGATTAGACTATGCTGAAGAAAGAACTGGTGAATGGGAATTAAGATCTGATGAATATATCCAGAATAGATAAAGAAATAGAAAATACACGAAATTTAGAGATAAGGAAGCTAGTGTTAGAAGATTTAACACATTTCATTAGAGTTTCAGAAGAAGCGAAAAAGGAGAAGCAATGTTTGAAAACAAAATAAATTACAATTTTCTGGAATAGTGAAAGGCAGATATTTGTAGATTCAGAAAACTCAATGAATTATCATGCAACTTAAGCAAAAGAAATTCAGAGTTAGACCCACTATATGCACCAAAGACAAAGAAAAGGTCTTAAAATCATGCAGAGGAAAAACAAAGCGATGACCTAATAGAAATAATAATTTAATAGATGACTTCTCAACAGCAGCAGTGAAAGGGAGAAGACAGTGGGGACAATCCCCTAAAAAACTAAGAGTTTTTACTGTCAATTTAAATTTTACGTCCACTGAAATCATCTTTGAAGAATGAGGGTGAAATAAAGATATTCTAGGAAAAAGATACTCAGCTATACCTCAAATACTAGACAATAATGTGTATGTGTGTGTGGGGGGGGGAGGTTTGAAATCAAAGTGATCCAAAGTCCATGCGTTTCCCAGGTTAAAGTTGTTTAACTTGAGACTTTACTGAGTATGAACATTATCATTATAGGTAGCTATTAAAAGAATACATACAGTATATAAATTTTCAACAAGAAGCTTCAAAAAGAGAATAAGAGAAAAATTCTAATTACATGAAGTAGACAAGAAAGGAAGAAAAAAAAAAAAACAGAAAAATCCAGGGTAATAGTAAGCACAAAACAAGATGTTAAAAACAAAATATATAGTCACATTCAGAGTAAAAATAACAGGCTGGGCATTTTGGCTCATGTCTGTAATTCCAGCACTTTGGGAGGTTAAGACAAAAGAATTGCTTGAGGCCAGCAGTTAGAGACTAGCCTAGGCGACACAGTGAGATCCCCATATCTACTTAAAAAAAAAATTAGCTGGGCATGGTGGTGTGAGCCTGTAGTCCTAGCTACTTGGAAGGCTGAGGCAAGAGGATGGCTTGAGCCCAGAAGTTTGAGGCTGCAGTGAGCCATGATCGTACCACTGCCCTCCAGCCTGGGTGACAGAATGAGACCCTGTCTCTAAAAATTAAAAAAAAAATTAAAAAAATTTAAAAAGAATAAACTTGCAGTTAAAAGATAATAATTACTAACTAGATATAAAGACAACAGAATCTGCTTATATGTCATTTACAAGTGGCAAATGTAGAACATAAAAGCACAGAGAGTTTGAAAGTGAATGAACAGATTTGTCAGGCAAATACCTGAAAAAAGACAGTACAGCTGCGTGAATACAAGACAAAAAGCAGAAAACACTGCATGGTGATAGATGGTTCAATTCACCAGGAAGTCACATACAGAATTTTTGTTCACACTTAATAATAAACAGTGTTGGAATATATAAAGCACAATTTGCCAGAACAATGAAAAGATATTGACAAATCTGCCCTCGGAAGATTTTAAAACATCCTTCTTAGTAATTGATGGATGCAACAGACCAGATAACAGGCTGCAGGCAGAAGATTTGTGTAACATGCTTAACAAGCTTGTTCCAAGGAACATGTATAGTACGTTGTACCCAAGCACACATAAACCATCTGTAAAAATGGACCACACATCAAGCCATAAGTCTCAAGCACACTTCAAAGGCTCAATTCTCATGGACTCGGGTCATTTCAGTATCATACCAGCCAAGATTCCTATGATCAAACAAAATATGAGGCTTAAGTGTTCATTCTCCTCCTTGAGGACCTACTGTAAAATCTTAGTTCATAGTCTATCATGTGGCAGGTTAAATCATGTTTTCTGTAAACTACCAAATGCTGTGATTTGTGTTGCAGTTGGCCTATTACATGGGTCTTTGCCCATTAGCAGCATTATACAAGAAATTACGGAGTTTTTATAAGCTGTGATACAGGATTACTGTCCTACATTATTGATTATATATTACTATTCATAACATATATTATCCACATACTCCTTCTCTAGTTCCCAGTTTCACTCCAGTTTTTCCACTCCCTGCACCACATACAAATATGCCACTAAACTTTTCATAAAGAAACACATTTTGCTGCATTTTCAGGATCTAAATAATCCTACTCAGGTAGGATCGTAAAGACTTGTAAAGACCTTTCAGCCAGACACCAAAGATTGCCTTATGCTTGAGTGAAAATCACGGAATAAGATCCTCACGAAAACTCTTTTCATGGACTTTGCTGGCTCTATCTGTCAGCAGTTTCTTAACGTAAGTGACTCCATTTTGATTCTGACAATTTTCACACCTCTCTTTGCTGACATCTTTCCTGCATTGTCCCAGAGATCTGCATAATGACCAAGATTTAGTTAGGTATCAGAAAAGCGGTGTTTTTACTGCATCTGATATCAAAAGGAACATAATAAAATGAGAAATGGAGAGAGTTACTGTTGATGAGATTAAATTGAATGTAAAGCAAATTTACCTTCTATCCTATTTCAAGCATATGCCCCAGAAAAAATTAAGAGCACCCTGTCAGTTTTAATTACTAAATATTTTGGTTTTAAAACTATTTTTTTTTTTTTTTCATTTTAAAGGTTCATTTGTCTGCAGGGGCATCCAATCTTGTGGCTTCCCTGGGGCACACTGGAAGAAGAGTTGTCTTAAGCTACATATAAAATGCACTAACACTAGTGACGATAGGTGATGAACAACAACACACAAAAAAAAATTGGGAAAAATCTCATAATGTTTTTGAGACAATGTCTTGCTCCGTCTCCCAGCAGAGTGCAGTAGCATGATCTCAGCTCACTGCAGTGTCTGCCTCCTGGATTCAAGGGACTCTACCATCTCAGCCTCTGGAGTTGCTGGGATTACATGTGTGCGCCACTACACCTGGTTAATTTTTGTATTTTCAGTATAGACAAGGTTTTGCCATGTTGGCCAAGCTGACCTCAAACTCCTGACTTCAATTCATCCATCTGAGTCCGCCTCCCAAAAATGCTAGGATTACAGGTGTGAGCCACCACACCCCGCCAAGAGCTCATAATATTTTATTTTGTGTTGCGTAGCATTCGAAGGGGTCCTGGGCCACCTGCAGCCCATGAGTTGAGACAGCATGATTTAGAGCTTACTTTTCTCCAAATATTAAAACATAGCATTATCTTCCTTTATTTAAAAAAATGCATTATTATTTTCCACTCACTTTAAGAAGATTTTGAGGATTTTTACAGTTTTAAAAAAACACAAAAATACAAAAACAAAAATAGAGCCATATAAATAAAATTAAGAAAATGTAAAAGGCCTATCAGAAGCCAATTTGAAAGAGAAGAGATATAGGTACCAAGAACCTAGGATAAGCTGGGCGTTAAACTTATCTCTGAGGGAAAACTTTCAGGTTGAAGAATATACATATGATTGCCTTTTCCTGTCCCTACATTTTTATTTACAGGATACTTACAGCATTGTAATAATAAGAGAATTCAAAAACTATCTAAATAACTGTATTTTTCAATTACTGTTATTCAAGCATTATAAAAGCAAAACCAAAATAGCCTGTGTCCAGGACTCCAATCAATCAAGCAACCGAATTTCAGGGAAAGGAAACAGGCTCTACTTGTCACGTTTTCTCGTTTTCCTCTCTCGATTTTCCTGCAAATTCTGAAGGTTATAGAGGTAGAGATGAAAAATCTATCTGAGGTCACCAAGACTTAAGAAGGCATGGAATGTTGAAAGCTATCTTTAATTATAGTGTTGATTTCAAGATAGATTGACCCAATAATCTTTCTAGAAATACCATCTGCAGGAAAAACGTTTAACTTTTATTCATTTGATGCTTCTTAACATAATAAAATAAATGAACCTAAAACAGCACTTTAGGTAACCTGGAAGGGAAGATACATTCCATTTACGTGAAAATACATAGGAGCGATATGTACATTTGGGCAGATATTCTGAACTCTATTGGGTTAATGTTTATGGCTGCACTTGAGCACAACAGTGAGAAGTTTCCCATCACATTTTATCTGAAATGAACAAAACGTCAGGGTAATCTACTAGCAAAACCTGCGCTCCGGGTCAGCGATGCTTCTCCCTCTGGCACACTCACCATGCCCCTCCCTAGGACACGTTGCCTCTCTTCTTTTGCAAAGCTTTCATGAGGTCTGACATGAAATCTTGCTCCCCGCCTCCTGCCCCGCCGGGGGTCCCTGGGTTCTCGTGCCTCTTGGGGGGCATAGGAGGCCTCTTGGCCACCGCGGGAGGCGGCCTGGCGGAGTCGGGGGCGGGCGCGGGCGGCGGCGGCGGTGGCGGGGGCAGCTCCGATCCCGCGGTCCCTGCGCACGACGGCGGGGGCGGGGGCACGAAGTCCGGAGGCGGCTCCATGAACTCCGGGGGCGGCGGCGGGAGCTCAGGGTCTTCCAGGGGCGGCGGCGGTGGCGGCGGCGGCAGGAAGTCGTCGGGTGGGGCGGGGAAGCCCCCGCCGCCTGTGCCTTTGGCCTTGGGGGGCGTGGCGGGGCTGCCGCTGGTGTCTGAGGACCTCCGCACCGGAGGTGGCGGGGGCAGGCTGGACTTGGGGGCGTGCGGGGCCCGGGGCGCTGCCGGGTGGTGGTGGTTCCCGAGGGCTAGCTTCTTATCCTGCAACCGAATGACAGCGGCATTCTTTTTCTTTTTTTTTAATTTTTGAAAGTTTAAATTTATTGTTATTAATTAATGGAGACGAGGTCTCACTCTGTCGCCCAGGCTGAGTGCAGTGGCGCGATCTGGACTTACTGCAGCCTCTACCTCCCGAGCTCAAGCGCTCCTCCCGCCTCAACCTCCCGAGTCGCATTCTTTATTCTCAAAACAGCCCCAGTGGACAAAACAGCCCTACTGGACAGGACCATGCCACAGATATGTGAGTCTCTGTCTGCCCCCTGGGGAGCCTCTGTCCTTCAGTCACTGAGACTCCTGGTTGTTCATGAGCTCATCTTTGTTCTGGAATATGGCAATTATTCTAAATGGTCTTTAAAATAAAAAATAATCATTTTTCTAATTTTTTAATATTTTGGCTGGGCATGGTGGCTCATGTCTATAGTCTCAGCACTTTGGGAGGCCCAGGCAGGTGGATCACTTAAGTCCAGGAGTTCAAGACAACCTGAACAATATGGTGAAACCCTGTCTCTTTTAAAAATACAAAAATTAGCCTGGTATGGTGGCACACACCCGTAGTCCCTGCTACTGGGGTGGCTAAGGCATAAGAATTGTTTGAACTTGGAAGGTGGAGGCTGCAATGAGCTGAGATCATGCCACTGCACTCCAGCTTGGACAACACAGTGAGAATATGTCTCTCTCTATATATATTTTTAGAGACGGAGTCTCGCTGTGTTGCCCAGGTTAGTCTCAAATTCCTAGCCTCAAGTGATCCTCCTGCCTCAGCCTCCTGAGTAACTGGAATTATGGCCACCCCACCTGGCCCAAATGGCCTTTAACAGTATTTCCTGTTGTCACAGTGGAACAGCATAAAAACAAATGTAACTAGCTTCATTTTTATTTAAAGTGGCCTTTATCCATTCCTGCACATAGGCAAGGATAATTTTAGAGCATTGAGATAAACATGCAAACCCAGCAATCACATAGTTTTAAAAACTAACTCTGGGATTAAAGAAGTAAACAACTAACTATGTTTTGTTAAAGATTTATATGACCATTGTGACCTGACCAAGGACAGAGAAGTTCCCAACCTCTTTGGACCCTTGTTGGCACCCAGATGTCTGCAGTCTCTGGTCATCCCTTGATCTCAACTCTTTCCCCAACTCACTCCTCTTCCCCATATACCACACCCATTAAAATCCTCCAGTTAGCCTGAAAAATTTAAGATTGCACTTCAGAACACTAGTCCACCATCTTCATGGTGTTACTGGCTTTCCAAATAAACCAGCTTTTCCTCCCATCATCCCTAATCTCTTGAGTCTGGCTTTTAAGTGGTGAGCAGCCAAACCTGGGTTCAGTTACCCTGTGACACTCATCTACCAAGTCTACTCTAAATGGAAGAGCTGGCCATGTTCAATGAGGTGTGTTGTATTTAGATCATACGAGCATCACCTCCTTGGAACCTGCCTTATCCAGGAGCTACTGTATGTCTCTAAAGGGGCTTTCATGGTGTATCTCCTGTGGGGTTGCCTCAGTCTATAAACCACCCTCGGCTCATTCATTCCTTCAAAATGGAAGCCAAATGACTTCACTCCTTGGTTCCCAAGCCAAGCCACCAGAGTCTCGGCATATAGGAAGGGATGCATTTTTCTTGGTCTGAGTTGTGCTGGTTGTGATGCTCATGTCAGGAGTAGGCATCTGTAAAATTATCTTGCTCCTATTCCACACAACACACAGTAGAAACACACAGCAACTCCTGGGGGTTGAGGACTTCCCAAAACCTTCACACAGTCTCCTGGCTTAAATGTACTACTCTGATTAGGATGAAGGAGATGGAAGGGGAGAAGTGAATGGAAATAGTTCTCTCTTGGCTACAGCTTTGTGAAAACGTAGGAACAAAGGATATGTTTCCTGGCAAAGACCTTTTTGCCTGATCTTGGGGACAATGTCTCCTTGTGTTGGTGAGCTGAGAACACAGGTGCCTTTTGCCAGGACTGTGGGCTTCTAGGGAGGAGCTGATTACAAGCTTGGCTCCAGATGGCCTCAGAGCTTTAGGGAAGGCGGTGTGGTGGGCCAGAAATTAGGACAAGACATCTGGTCTCTATAAGTTTACTTTTTCTTTTCTTTATTTTATTTTATTTATTTATTTATTTATTTATTTTTTGAGACACAGTCTCGTTCTGTCACCAAGGCTGGAGTGCAGTGGCAGGATCTCCCCTCACTGCAACCTCCACCTCCTGAGTTCAAGCAATCCTCATGCCTCAGCCTCCCAATTAGCTGGAATTACAAGCGTGTGCCAACACCCCCAGCTAATTTTTGTATTTTTTGTACAGACGGGGTTTCACCATATTGGCCACTCTGGTCTCCAACTCCTGGACTCAGGTGATCCGCCCACCTCGGCCTCCCAAAGTGTTGAAATTATAGGCATGAGCCACCATGTCTGGACAGTTTACCATTTCTCAACTGCATGAAAGTTGGCTGGCTCACTGGATATAAAATTAGCACCATAGTCCTTATTATGACTTGTGTCTCAGGTTGTGATAAGATCAAATGAGATAAATATGTGAGTTCTGAAAAGTAATATCACCAGCACGTGCTATTGGTAGAAACCAGCACGCCAAATTTGGCCTAAGTCTAATAGATGCATAGCCCTTCCTCTGCCAATGTTGGAATAGATAATAATAATTTATATAATGAAACATCCCCAGGCAACTGGATTGAATCCATTTTAGTGATAATTATCATTTCAATTTACAGTTCATCAGGGTTCCAGTTTATTTCATTCTCTGCTTAGTAGCCTCTTACCATTGAAGATTAAATTTGGAATTTTTTTCTAATAAAGTGCCTTCTGATTTAGTTTCTATTTTATTTAATTTATTTACTTATCATGATAAGCTATTTAACTGGTGATGTATTTTTTCTTTTTAGTTAAATTTCTGAACAGGCAGCTTGGGTATTGATGTTCACATGTAGTTAAGTGATTTCTATTCTGGGATTCTTTCATTTCTTTCAGTATTTGTAAATGCTTTCCTTCAACTGGCATTATAGAAATAATGAAAATAATAATAGCTGAAAGCACATTGCATGAGGAGATTGTCAGGCATGAGAAGACAACGAGAACATTAAAGAAATAGAACTTTTACAGGCCTGCAGTGGTTGTCAAAATTATAAGTTCAATAAATACCAAGATTTAGTTGTTTTCATGACTGGCTGATGGACAAAATGAAGGGGTGAAAGAAGTGAAAAATTGCTAAAGTGAAGCACCCTGCCTGTCCTAGCTGGGTGACATGCTGTTGTCACAGTTATTTAAGGTTGTTTTGACTCACACGAGAGAAATATTCAACAGAATTTATACAGTCAGCTGAGAAGTTTTGAACTAAATTAGTAACTAAATCATAATTATTAGCTATGATTTTAAGATAGATTTAAAGGAATCCTCATTGATCTATTCGGTTGAAAAAATTTTATGGAGAATGTTATACCAATTTGGCTATTATTTTACAATGTATTCTCTCCTCTGTCACCTGGGGATGTATGTAGGAAGGACATTAATGGGTAAAATAGAAAATGCACATTTTTAGTGAAACCCTTTTTTGTCTTTTTTCTTTTTTTTAAAGACAGGGTCTTTATCTGTCACCCAGGCTGCAGTGTGGTGGTGCAACCAGAACTTAACTGCAGCCTTGAACTCCTGGGCTCAAGTGATCTTCCTGCCTCAGCATCCCAAGTAGTTGGGACTACAGGTGCTCACCACTGCGCCCCGCCCTATTTACAGTGTAACTCTTCTAACAGTCTTCTAATCTGATTTTGGGGGCCAGTTAACACTTCATATAGGGCTTCAGACTACTAGTTGCCCTATTTTACTCAAAAAAGGCAAGTAAAATCCCAAGCGTTTAAAACTTGGATGTGCTACTATCAGAGAGGGCTAAAATCACTTGACTAAACCAAGAAAACCACTTTGGTCAAAGTAAACGTAGCTAATTAACTTCAGAATGTTAAGGAAATTTTTACATTTTTCCTAGGCAGTGTGATAGCCGGTTTTAACTTTTGATTCTAGCATATGTAACTTTAAGATTACAAATAACGAGCAATGAACTAAATTAAATTGTAGTAACTTCTCAGTTGTTGGAACTACATTTTCTCTTTATTTATTTATTTGACTGGATCTTACTGTGTCACCCAGGCTGGATGCAGTGGCGTGATCACAGATCACTGCTGCCTTGATGTCCTGGACTCAAGCCAGTCAAACACCTCAGCCTCCCCAGTAGCTGGGATTACAGGTGCACGCCACCACACCTGGCTAATTTTTTTTTTTTTTTTTTTTTTCTAGTAGAGACAAGCTCTCTCTATATTGCCCAGTCTGGTCTCGAACTGAAGCTCAAGCAATCCTCCTGCCTCAGCCTCCCAAAATTCTGGGATTACAGGTGTGAGCTACTGCACCCAGCTTTTTAAAAAAGCAGTTATGGGAACAATGCGAATGGTTGAAAATATGGGCTTTGGAAACATGGGCTGATGGAATGTGTAAACCAGCTGCTTGCTGGTTTTACCTTTGATGTTTCAGCATGTCGCTGGGCCTCTTGGAGAACAGCACTGACAGAATGTGCAGCCTGGGGCATCTGTCCATTGGGCTGGGCGGTGCCATTTATAGATCCTGAGAGGGAGGAAGCGAGAAAAGAAGAGCGAGCAAAGCATTTTCAACATTCTTGAAAGTTAATCTGAAAATACAAAGCAATTTACATCTCTAAAGCAAAGAAAGATACTTGCTGGCTACTTCTTACAAAAAAAATAATAAAAACAAAGCAAAGAGAGTAATTCACAGGCATGGCATGGTACACAAAACCTTACGAAAAATCTGAGGTTCTGTGACAAAACTTTATATGAGATTCAGCAGAAGATTCAGGAAGGTGAGTGCGGTATTTGATAAAGCCCACCGAGGAGGGTCTGGGTTAACTGGGATCCTGGAGAGTAACAATACGTTTTACTTTTAAAAACTTTTCAGTAATTGAAGAATAAACCTTGAAAACATATTTTAAAAAATTCTTCTTGATTTTTTAAAAATGTATCTATCCGGTTTCATACCACACTGAATACAGGAACAACTCTTCAACATTGTCCTCAACAAAAAGTACATTGGACACAGAAACAATAGACAGAAATTTGGGCAAAATGTGTAGGTCCCTGAAATAATCTGGAATTAGATGGGGGTTTTTTCCCCCCCAAAAAGTCCTGGTATGCTATTTTATTTTCCTGCCTTTTAATTAGTCCCATTGACACGAAACTTTGACTCATGTTACCTTCAAATATGCTGTCCAGGACCGGGTGCAAGATGTCAAAACACTAGGACATAATCTCATTCTTCATGTGGACAGTTTTCTGGGCACTAATGGAGCCTTGGACTAATATAATACTTGTACTCTGATAAGAAACATCTACCTACTAGCTCACCCTAAACAGGAGATCAGCACCTTATCCATAGAATATCATAAAATAAGTGGTCAAAGTTTTCTTAAAAGTCACTTAAAATAGATACAGGGCTCCAGTGTGGGTGACAGAGCAAGACCTTACCTCCAAAAAAAAAAAAAAAAAAAAAAAGCAAAGAAGAAAAAGAAAACAGGTCGGGTGTGGTGATTCACGCTTGTAATCCCAGCACTTTGGGGGGCCGAGGCAGGTGGATCACGAGGTGAGGAGATCAAGACCATCCTGGCTAACACAGTGAAACCCTGCCTCTACTAAAAATACAAAAAATTAGCCAGGCGTGGTGGTGGGCACCTGTAGCCTCAGCTACTCGGGAAGCTGAGGCAGGAGAATGGCGTGAACCCAGGAGGCGGAGCTTGCAGTGAGCTGAGATTGCGTCACTGCACTCCAGCCTGGGCGACAGTGCGAGACTCTGTCTCAAAAAAAAAAAAAAAAGAAAAGAAAAAGAAAAGGAAAAAGAAAACATATTCCGAATGCTGTCTACAAAGTTCTGTTTGTATAGATGTATTGGATACGTTTTGAACAGGAGCACTGAGCTTTGAATATGTGTTGGAATTTCTCCTCCACTTAGTACCTGTAGATGGCTGAGCTGGTGCAGCTGCATTGACTGTCCCCAAGTTTGTCCACCGAGAGGCAAGTCCAGCCTTTGCCACAGCCCGCTGGTAGTTATCATAGAGAGTCTTCCCATACTGGGGAGAGAACACAAAGAAGGAAAGGAATCCATTTATCCCAAATTCTGCACTCAATTGCAATATAAACATAGAGAAGAAATAAATACTCCACGGCTACTCTGTTCACCACTTGTCTGAGTTGGTTTTCTTTGGATATTTCCATTAAAATTTAACAAATACACATTCAATCATTTTCCAGATTAGCAGGGTCAGTTAATTTTTTCACCAACATATTAGAGAAAGCTTTGGCCACTCAGTTCTGATTACGTATGTCTTCATGTAACTCGATCATAGATTCCATCTTGCGTTTTTTTTTTTTTTTTTGAGACCGAGTCTCCCTCTGTGCCCAGGCTGGAGTGCAGTGGCGAGATCTTCTCCTCACTGCGAGCTCCGCCTCCCGGGTTCACGCCATTCTCCTGCCTCTGCCTCCCGAGTATCTGGGACTACAGGCGCCCGCCAACACGCCCGGCTAATTTTTTGTATTTTTTAGTAGAGACGGGGTTTCACCGTGTTAGCCAGGATGGTCTCGATCTCCTGACCTCGTGATCCGCCTGCCTCGGCCTCCCAAAGCGCTGGGATTACAGGCGTGACCCACCGCGCCCGGCCCCGTCTTGCGTTTTTAATTGCACACTAAGCTTGCAATACTCGCCATGAGTAAATATCCGGTTACTGGAGAGGTTCGTGTTTCTATCGCTCTCCTCATTTAGAAAACCCACCAGCGAATACACTTGATAACGTCTGTGGCTGAACCCAAGGGTGGGCCAACTGCTTCACAGTACCAGGAAAGCTGCGCCCGGGTCACGAAGTGGGCTGGCAAATGCAAGACAGGGTGAAGTCGGAACGCTCTCTCACCTTGGCTATCCGTATTCCCATCACCCACTGGTTTAGGGTTCTTGCGTCATCACAGCAGAGATACTTGATATACTGGGACTCCTTCTGAATTTGGGGGTGCTAGAAAGAAGCAGTTTCGAGACAATGTATTCACTTGTCATGTATTAGGAAGTCAAAGCACCTGTCAGGAAATTTTTTAAAATCTCTAAAAATATATGTGATTTATGTGGTAAAAATTACTGGTTGTAAAATTAGGAAGGTAACTTTTAAAAATGACTAAATTTTGAAAGGATTTGAGAAATTTGTTATATGTTGGGAGGCTGAGGCGAGCGGATCACTTGAGGTCAGGAGTTCGAGACCAGCCTGGCCAACATGGTAAAACTCCGTCTCTACTGAAAATACAAAAAAAAAAAAAAAAAAAAAAAAAAAAAAAAAAAAAATTCCTGCCAAGGCAGGGAAATTGCTTAAATTTGGGAGGTGGAGGTTGCAGTGAGCTGAGACTGCACCACTGCACTCCAGCCTGGGGTGACAGAGCAAGACTCTGCCCCCCCCCCCAAAAAAAAAGAAAAAGAAATTTGTTTTATGATTTATCATAAGCACATCTTTTTAAAAAATTTTTTAGAAACAGGATGTGACTCTGTTGTCCTGGCTGGAGTGGCACAATCACAGTTCACTGAAAACTTTGCACTCCTGGGGTCAAAAGATCCTCCCTCCTCAGCCTCCTAAGTAGCTAGGACTATAGGTGCACACCACCATGTCCAGATAATTGAAATTTTTTTTTTTTTTTTTTTTTTTTGTAGAATTGGAGTCTCACTATATTAGCCAAGCTGGTCTCAAACTCCTGGCCTCAAGCAATCCTCCTGCCTCAGCCTCCCAAAGTGCTGGGATTACAGGCATGAGCCACCATGCCTTGCTTGTAAGCACTTCTAACTATATTATCAATAATAATTTTCATTTATGCTTTTTAACTTTTGGAAGGTTTTCACATCCATCATGTCTCTATCCCCATGAGAAATCTGAGCTGCTTCTCCATTTGTCAGATAAGGGAACTTACCTGAGATAATTCTTATGTCATAGAATTAAAGCCTATGAGAATTGTGGGTTTATAACTCCCAAAACCTGATTCTAGGGTTATTTCTGCTTCTAAAAATTCAGAGTTTTGTGATGACCTTTCCTTCTTAACTGCTATCTGCTGCCCAAGTGGGCCAGTGGCTTCCAGATGGACACCCTGGAGGACTATTTCTGTCTATCACACTTAGTGCCAGTGGCACTAAGCAGTGGTTCCGGTTGCTGAACAGGCCTTTTAGGAGCTCACAAAGATAACAAGGAAATGAGCAAGCATGAAAGAGAAACACCTGGTATTCCTCTTAGTCCTCATTGCTTTTGTTGTTTCTGGTTTAATTTTTATTTTTTAAGACAGGGTCTCACTCTGCCGCCCAGGCTACAGTGCAGTGGTGCCATCACAACTCACTGCAGCCTCTAATACCTGGGCTCACACAATCCTTCCACCTCAGCCTCCTCTGTAGCTGGGACCACAGACATGCATCCATGCTTGGCTTTTTTTCTTTTTTTTTTTTTTAAAGAAACACTCTTTCTATGTGTCTCAGGCTGGTGCTGAAACCCTGGGCTCAAGTGATCCTCTCACCTTAGCCTCCCAAAGTGCTGGGATTACAGGCATGAACCACCAAGCCCAGTTAGTTTCTGTTTTCTGTATCTGTCTCAGATAGACTGTGTCTTTCATGAGGGTGGGAACTACATCTATCTTATTCACTGCTGAAGACCCTCATTGCTTATCACATGGCCAGCACATGGCAGGTGTTCCAGTCCAGATGTCGGAATACTTGAAGAAAAGAAGCAAGCACAACATTTCGTGTTGAGTTAGAAATCTTGCCGACATCAGGCGAGGGGCCGGCAACCAAACATAGGTTCTAAGATATTAATATGTGCCATGTAAATTTTCATAGGTCATTAGAAGGTTTATTATAATACATTTTATTATGTAGAAAAATAATTAACAACCACAAGCATCTTGTGTGTGGGGGGGTGGGGTGGGGGGTATGGTACCACCTCTTTCTTTTTCCTCCTGTCCTCAGAGGATTTATTAATCCTGCTAGGATAATCCTCATTTGCTGGTGGGGCTGAAAGTGGAAAGGAAAGCAAAGAGAGCTGGAAGCATCTGTCTGCTCTTCAGTTGGCAGGAAAGGTGGAAAGCTGTCCAATTCCTCTCTTCGGGTATTGCATGGACCTCTCCACTTCTCTTTCGCTTTCCATCTTAAATCACTGACCTCCAAGGAAATGGCTATTCTCAAAGTTGATCTAAGCAAAGGGTCTCGTGTCTTTAAACTTCAGTTGGAATCTGACTGGCAGCGTCTAGTCACTCTGCTGGACTTTTAATGACTCAGCCTGCAAGAACCTGTGGGATTGTTACCTTTGTCCAGAAAGGATAACAAGACCTTTATAGACTCAAAGAGCTTGATGACAGTTTAGTAATTTTTGGTTTCACGAATGAGAAAACTGAGGTTCAGAAAGGTTACTATACATTCCACCCTGTGACCCCCACTAGAACCTCGGGGTCTCCTGACTAATCACCTAGAATTTCTGTGTTTGTATTAAGCTATTACACCTAAATCTCAGACTTGGAAGAGATGACAGAAAAAAATTCCTCTTTTTGGTATTTTCAGGCAATTGAGGAAAGTCTACTCATATTTTTGTCTTTAAATATGTATTGCTTATGTAGCTCGCTCAGGCCTCAGAAATTGCATCACCATTGCTCGAAGAACGGTCAGTTCTTATTTGCTTGGGCATAGCAAACAGGAACACAGACATTCTCTCTACCAACGGCGACAACTTCACATCAGGCGCCTGAATGTTGCTGTAGTTTTGCAGTCTGGCCAGCAGATGACAGCAAACACTTTTGAATGGCTGCTGGGCATTTTATTGTTTTTGAGGTTCAATGCTTATTCCCTCATTCTGAATGCTAGATTTTATTTTTGCAAATGTTACTCCAATAATGATCCTCCTTGGAGGCCCTTAAAATCGGAAATATCTATCAACTCAGGTAATACGGCCCGATAGCCAAAAGGATTTGTTATCTTAATTAACCTGAAGGACGTATTGATGAAAAATATACTAAAGCCAGCACTCACTGGCTGGAATGTAACAGCCCACAAATGCCGCCAGCATTGCCTTCAAGGATAACACGTGCAAAGCCAAACCAATGCCCTTGTCTTTCAGCACCAGAAACACGGACTCTCTGGCCTACAAACAGCATTTGTGTTCTGATTGTCATGTAAGACAGGCAAGCATTGGTCTCTTCAGCAATTAAATGTTTACAATTGTTCTTAGAGAGCAACTATTCTGCCCCACCCCCCAGACATTTAAAAAGCTGACATTGCGACCTTCAAGTTCATCTATTACTTTTTTTTTGGTAGATGTCACGTGAGAGCCAAGTTTCCAGAGCAGACTAAATCGCATCGTGTTTGCAACAAAATGCACAAAGCAACAATTATCCATTTAAGAAGCACCATAAATAATTTCTTAAGTATGTTATTCATTGAAATAGAGTAAAACATAGTCATTCCCTTAAAGAAAATGACTTTTGAACATAAAACAGTCCCTTGATGATGGGATGATGTATAGATGTTGCTATAGGTCAGGTCTCACCAAGTTCCTTCCTTACACTACATGTGTGCTGTGGATGTATACAGGAGGATTATATGACTTCTAAGTTCTCTAGCAATCCTCAGATTTTATGGTTCTGAGATGAGCTACCTAATGGGAACAAGCTCCTTTCCAGCTCCCTTGGTGATGTAGAAATCGTTCAGGTTTGCAGACATCATAGAGCAAGTCACTGAGCTTGTTCTCCACCGTGTCTTGAGACTTTGCCAAGGAGTTTATTGCCTAACCGAGCCTTTTGCTGAATAATCATTTGCAAAGAGGTTTCAGGAAAATGCTGGTGCAATGTCACTGGCCAGGCTCTTTCACAACTGATTTGATTGTTCCTGACCATAAAGAGAGAGAAGCTCTCTTGGGACATGAGAACAGCACACAGAGGTCAGGGCAATTGTGGAATGCCACTGCTTAAAGGGCTCTTACAGACCCTCTGAACTTAGGAAATGAGAAAACAGGGTGAGAGAGGCTAAGCAATTTATCCAAGGCCAAAGGTAGTGAAAGAACCAAGGTCCTATTTTGTTCAACAGATATCTCTGGGTACTAAGAAGTATGCTAATTCCTAGGTACATTAAGAAGAGTAAGAGAGGCAGGGGCCAGTGGCTCACACCTGTAATCCCAGCACTTTGAGAGGCCAAGGCAGGCAGATCACTTGAGGCCAGGAATTTGAGATCAGCCTGGGCAACATGGTGAAACCTTGTCTCTACAAAAAGTACAAAAATTAGCCAGGCGTGGTGGCGCACACCTGTAGTTCCAGCTACTGGAGAGGCTGAAGTGGAAGGATAGATGCAGCCAGGTGTTCGAGGCTGTGGTGAGCCATGATTGTGCCACTGTGCTCTGGACTGGGCTGGAGAAGACCCTATCTCAAACAAACAAACAAACAAACAAACAAACAACAAAAAGAGGAATAAGAAAGCTCACGTGATAATTGGGCAATGCTCGCTGGAGGTGTTTTAGGGAGAGATGTATGTAAACACATGATGTAATCAAATGTGTAATCAAATCACATATTTAGTAATGTGATTATGAAATAGTATGTTCCATACTAAAAGTTTGAAAATGGGCCAAGTAAGGGTCTTTGGAAGAAGTGACAGAATGCTGTAATATATATGGAGAACATGGAGAAATTCTATATGGCAAAGGTCTGGAAACCATGGAATGAAGAAGCAGAAATTAAGCTGGAGAGGAATCTGAGTGAAGACCCCTGAGTCAAACTAGAATCTAGACATGATCCCCGGGCAGTGGGGGGCACTGGACATTTTAAAACAGCACAGTGACACAGGAAGTCACTGGGCGCTCTGAGGAAGATGGATCTTGAGTGAAGAATAAGATCGAACTGAGGGAGGGCTCAGTGGGAGACCTTGATGGGAAATAAAAGAACTTGCTCATAGATTAATGAGAAATGGGGAGAGGAAGAAAATCAAGTATGCTTTCTCTGTTTCAAGCTTGGTAGAGCAGGTGGATGTTATGGGTGTAATTATCTCCCCCTCCCTAAAAGCTATGTTGAAGTACTCACTCCTGGTATCTATGAATGTAACCTTATTTGGAAATACGGTCTTTGCAGATGTGATAAAGTTCAGATAAGGTCATCCTGGATGAAAGTGGGCTCTAAATCCAAAGTGACTGGTGTGAGCTGGGTACAGTGGCTCACACCTGTAATCACAGCACTTTGGGAGGCCAAGGTGGGTGGATTGCTTGAGTCCAAGAGCTCAAGATCAGCCTCGGCAACACAGTGAAACCCTGTCTCTGCAAAAATACAAAAAATGAGCCAGGTGTGGTGGTGTGCACCTGTAGTCCCAGCTACTTTGGAGGGTGAGGCAGGAGGATCACTTGAGCCCAGGAAGTTGAGGCTGCAGTAAGCTGTGATCACACCACCACACTCAGCCTAAGCAACAGAGCGAGACCTTATCTCAAAAAACAAAACAAACAAACAAACAAAAAAAACCAAAAAAACCCACCAAAACCAGCAAAAAACAAGCAAACAAAAACAACCACCAAAATGACATGGTCTTATAAGAAGAGAAGAAACAGACACAGACACAGAAAGAAGATGATCATGTGTTGAGGGAGGCAGAGATTGGCATCACGCAGCTGCAAGCCAAAGAATGCCAGCATTGCTGGGAGCTGCCAGAAGCTAGGACAAGTGTGGAGGCAGGGTACAGATTTTGCCTCTGAGCCCTCAGAAGGAACACAACTCTGGTTTTGATTTTGGACTTCTGGTTCCAATAGCACCTTGATTTGGGACTTCTGGTCTCCTGAACTGTGCAAGAAATAAATTTCTGTGAAATTACCTAGTTAGCAGCAGTTTGTTACAGCAGCTCTAGAAAACAAATACAGTAGGTGATGGTGCCATTCATCTTTAAGGGACTGTGGAAAGCAGGGCATGGAGGAAAGGTTGAAATCAGTGTCTGTCATAGAGGTTCCCCTCAGACATGTGGTTACCACACGTGTAGGGCTAGGGAAGAAGGTGAGACTGTCCACTACGGATTGGGAATTATTTGTCTCCAACACAGACAATGATTGGAACTGTGGCTGTGAATATGATCTCAGCTAGAGCACAGGGAGTCTGGTGAGAACTGAATTTAGGACCTTAGAGGGCATTATAGTGTGTAGGGAAGGAGGAGGCACCAGCAGAAGCAGAGCAGCAGTCCAGGCTGAAGATTATAAAATGAGGATGCATCATCAATGCAAAAGATGCCATGAGGACTGGAGAAAGCCACTATTCTTTGGAAATCTTAATAATAGCAGTTTCCACAGAGGTGCAGGGAGAAGCCTGGTAGCATGCAAACTCCACAAAGCCACAGGCCTTTGTTTTGTTTGCTGATATACCCCAAGGTCTGAATAAATAAAATTCAGAAGATATATGTATATATTTGTAGAGAAACAGTCTGCCTCTGTTGCCCAGTCTGGAGTGCAGTGGTGCAATCATGGCTCCCTGCAACTTCCAATGCCTAGGCTCAAGTGATTCTCCCACCTCGGCCCCCTGAGGAGCTGGGACCACAGGTGCGCACCACCATGCCCGGCTAATGTTTTTGAATTTTTTGTCGAGAGGAGGTTTCACAATGTTGCCCAGGTTGGTCTTGAACTCCTGCCCTCAAACAATCCCCCTGCCTCGGCCTCCAAAAGTGAGGACATGGAGGGCATCATCACTTTCTCAGAAAGTCTGAGTTAAAGAGAAGACAGAGGCCAAAGGTGCTGCTTGAAGAGGTGGGGCAGATACAACTGAGGGGAGTGAATGAGTGAGTTAGAGCCCCCAAATCAAGGAATATTTGAAAATGTTTGTGGCCCAAGGAAAAGAGAAGAATTGTCTGGAGAGGGGTTTGAAGATGCTGAAGCCAAAGGGAGTGGCTGACAGTGTGGTTCCAGAGGCCACATTAGAGATGGAAGCCGTCTTCCTCTGAGATACAGAGTCAGGAGATAGGAGAGCTACTGCGTGGAATAAATTTAGAAGTAAAGAGGAAGTAAACTAGGACATTCAATCCTGTTCTCTATTTTCTTTCTTATCCTTCCTTTTTCTCTCTCTTTTTCTTTCTTTCTTTGCCTTCTTTTTTAGAGATCTTGCTCTGTTGCCCAGGCCACAGTTCAATGGTGTCACTGTGGCTCACGGCACCCTCAAACTCCTGGCCTCAAGCAATCCTTCTGCCTCAGTCTCCTGAGTAGCTGGGACTACAGGTGTGCACCACCACACCAGGTTGAGTTTTAAATATTTTGTAGAGATGGGGGTCTCCCTATGTTGCCTGGCTGGTCTCAAACTCTTGGGGTCAAGTGGTCCTCCTGCCTTGACCTCCCAAAATGCTGGGATTACAAGCATGAGCCATAGTGCCCAGATAATTAAGCATTTCTTTAGGGACAGGATCTCGCTCTGTTGCCCTGGCTGGAGCATAGCTCACCACAAGCTTGAATGCGGGCTCAAGCGATCCTCCTGCCTCAGCCTTCTGAGTAACTGGGACTATAGGTGCATGCTACCACACCCTGCTGCTTTAAAAAGTTTTTCTGTAGAGATGGGGTCTTGATATGTTGCTCAGGCTGGTCTCAAGCTCCTGGGCTCAAGCGATCCTTCTGCCTTGGCCTTCAAAAGTGCTGGGATTGTAGGCATGAGCCACTGTGCCTGGCCTGAACCATGTTTTAAAGGGCACAATGGTGCAGGGGGCTTTGATCTGCATTCCATCCATCCGTCCATCCATCAGTCCACCCACTCATCTGTCCATCTACCCATCCATTAATCTCTCCATTCATCTGATATGTATTGAGAATTTACAATGTGTCAAATATCACTCCAAGCTCTGGAACACAATAGTGAACACAATAGAAAAAGTCCTTGCTCTCTGACATTTATATTCTACTATGGGAGAAAGCCAATAAAAATACAAAACACTAAAGTAATATAATTTTTCATTGTGAAAAATACTGTAAAGAAAAATATAGCTGAGTAAGAGGTAGGAAGCAAGTGAGCGACGGGGCAGAATTCCAGCGCTCCTTCCATGATATTCCACTACTTCCTAACATGTCTCCATAGAAGCATAATTTCTCCTGGAAGATATTTACTTCTGCCCCATTGCATCTAGCCCCAGAATGGAATGAGAAAGAATGCAGGAAGGAATGGCTTCTATCCATGCACAAAACTGCCTTTATGCGGGCTAAGGAAACTGAACGTGAGTGAGACTGGGAAGCCCCGTTGGACTGCAAAAATGGGTGAAATCGCAGTTGGACGGTAAGGGGATGGTTTCCCTGACTATGCTGCCCCTCCCCCGAGCCACTGCAGTGCCCACACATGGAAAGTCCCCCTGGACTCACACTCAGGTTTCTTACCATACTGGGGCCCTCTGTGGGAGGCTTGCTTCTGCGTGGGCCTATGGAGAGCACTGTGAGTACCAAGTACCAACGGGACTGAAACACATGAGGTCAGCAAGGGACAAAGAGAGGGGGTGAGGCTAGCAGCAGCCAGGTGGATAAATTTAGCAGTGGCTCACCATCCTGCCAGATGAAATGATGCACCAGATGTGCTGTTTATGCTGTGCTGTGGGAGGCATGGTCCATAGAACCTCTGGACTTGAGAGTCTGACTGGCTTTCCCACACCATCCAGTGGGCCCTCTGTGGGTGTCCCAGGGCCCATGTAGTTTGGACAGTGTATCCTCGGCAGAGTTAATGTAGGATTTGGGTCTAACCTGGACTTTGGAGGCCCTCTAGTGCTGAAATAACATATAACAGTCAATCTGCTCACAATTTCTGCATACGCCCACTGGAAAAGAAGGATCACAAACAAATCCAGACGGGGAAGACTGAAACAAATACCTAATTCAACACTGCGAAGACAGAGCCCAATGTCTATAAGGAGTAAGAATAGCCTAGAAAATATGGTCTCTCTAAATGGACAAAAAGAGGTGCCAGCTATCTGGCAGACAAAGAATTCAAAAATAGCTGTTACGACAAAACTCATCAAACTTCAAGAACATACAGAGAAGCAATTCAGAAATTTATCAGAAACATTCTTCAGATTGATAGAAATAATTAAAAAAACAAGCAAATCCTGGAGCTGAAAAGTATAACAAACAAAATGAAACATGAAACAGAGAACATCAGCTGCAGAATTCATCAAGCAGGAGAATCAGTGAGCTTGAAGGCAGGCTATTTGAAAATACATAGTCAAAGGAGAAAAAAGGAAAAAATGAGAAGGAATAAAGAAAAATTACAAGACCCATGGGACACCATCAAAAGAGCAAATCTACATATCCTTAACATTAAAGAGAGAGTAAAGAATGAAAAGAGATAGAAAGCTTATTCAAATAAATAATAATAGAAAATTAGAAGAAAGATACAAATATCCACGCACAGGAAGGTCAAAGGTCACCAATCAGATTCAACCCAAATAAAATACCCTAATATATATCATAATCATATTCCCAAAGGTCAAAGACAAAGAGATGTATCTGAAAGCAGCAAGAAAAAAAACAACAACAAATAACACATAAGGGAATTCTAATACGCCTGGCAGCAGACTTAGCAGAAACCTTGCAGGCCAAGAGAGAGTGGGACAATATATTCAGAGTGATGAAAGATAAAGTAAAGCCTGTCAACCAAGAAAAACTATTCTTCAGAAACGAAGGTGATAAAGACTTTTTCAGCCAAAGAAAGATCTCAAATAAACAATCTAGTGATGCATCTCAAGGAACTAGAAAAAATAAGAACTAAACCCCTAATTAGTAGGTGAAAAGAAATAATAAAGATCAGAGCATAAATGAAATACAGATTAATTTCATTCATTTGGAAAATAAATATTAAGGCTAAAAGAGGCTAAAAACAAATATTAAGAAAACAAAGAGTAAGTAAGTAAGTAAGTTTTTTTTGAAAAATAAATGAAATTGAGAACCCTTTAGCTAGTCTAAGAAAAAAAGAAAGATGACTGAAAGAAAGAAAATGAAAGATGAAAAAAAGACATTACAATTGATGCTACAGAAATACAAAAGATCATAAAAACTACTATAAATAATTACACACTAACAGAATGGAAAACCTAGGAAAACATGACTAAAATCCTAGATGCATATGATCTACTATGATTGAAACAGGAAGAAATAGAAAACCTAAAAAGACCGATAACGAGTAATGAAATTGAAGCTGTAATAAAAAGGCTCCTATCAAAGAAAAGCCCAGGACCTGATGGCTTCACTGCTGAATTCTACAAACATATAAAGACGAATTCTTCACAAACTATTTCAAAAAATTGAAAAGGAAGAAATTCTTCCAAACTCATTCTACGAGGCCTACATTACTCCAATTCCAAAACCAGAGATGGACACAACCAAAAGGAAAAGCTACAGGCCAACATCCCTGATGAATGTAGATATAAAAGCCCTCAACAGAATACTAGCAATCTGAATTAAATAACATATTTAAAAGACCTTTCATCATGATCAAGTGGGATTCATCCCAGCAATACAAGGATAGTTTAGCGTATACAAATCAATAAATGTGACACATCACATCAACAGAATAAAGATTAAAAACCAAATGCTTATTTCAATAGATGCAGAAAAAGCACTTGACAAAAACTCAGCATCTCAACAAATTAGGTGTAGAAGAAATATACCTCAACATAATAAAGTTTATATATGTTAAACCCACAGCCAACATCACACTGAATGGGAAAAAATTAGAAGCTTTTCCGCTAAGATCTCAAAAGAGATAAGGATGCCCACTTTCACTGCTCCTATTCAGCACAGTACTGGAACTCTTTGCGAGACTAATGAGGCAAGAGAAGGAAAGAAAAGGCATCCAAATTGGAAATGAGGGAGTCAAATTGTCCCTGTTTGCAGACAATATGATTTCATATGTAGAAAATCTTAAAGACTCCACCAAAAAAACTGTTAGAACTAATAAACAGATAAAGTTTCAGGATACAAAATCAGCATACAAAAATTACTAGCATTTCTATGCAACAGTAGCCAACTATCTGAAAATCAAGAAAGCAATCCCATTTACAATACCTACACAAAAATAAAATACTTAGAAATAAATTTAACCAAAGAGGAGAAAGATTTCTATGACAAAAACTATAAAACATTGATAAAAGAAGGCAAAGAGGATATAAACAGAAAGATATCCTATGTTCATAAATTGGAAGAATTAATATTTTTATAATGTCCATGCTACCAAAAGTAATTTACAGATTCAAAGCAATCCCTATCAAAATTATGATGTCAGACTTCACAGAGAAACAGGAAAAAAAACCCCTAAAATTTATATGGAAACACAGACTCCAAATAGCCAAAGCAATCTTGAGCAAAAAGAACAAAGCTGGAGGAGTCACACAAACTGATTTCAAGATATACTACAAATCTGTAGCAGTGTGGTATTGGCATAAAAACAGACACATAGGTCAATGGAACAAAACAGAGAGTCCAGAACTAGATCAATGCATTTACCGCCAACTGATTTTAAACAAAGGTGCCCACCCCCTCCAAAAGAACAAGAACAAGAAAAACAAACCAAAAAACTCACAATGAGGGAAAGATAGTGTCTTCAATAAACAGTGTTGGGTTAACTGGATAACTTCATGCAAAAGAATGTAACTTGACCCTTATTTCTCACCATAAACAAAAATCATCTCAAAATAGATTAAATAGTTAATATAAGACCCAAAACTGGCCTGGTGCAGTGGCTCATGCCTGTAATCCCAGCAACTTTGGGAGGCTGAGGAGGGCAGATCACCTGAGGTCCGGAGTTCGAGACAGGCCTCACTAACATGGTGAAACCCCATCGCTACTAAAAATACAAAAATTAGCCAGGAATGGTGGCGTGCTCCTGTAATCCCAGCTACTCGGGAGGCTGAGGCAGGAGAATTGCTTGAACCCGAGAGGCGGCGGTTGCAGTGAGCCGAGATTGCGCCATTGCACTCCAGCTTGGACAACAAGAGTGAAACTCTGTCTCAAAAAAACAAAACAAAACAAGCAAAACCAACCAACCAACCAACCAACCAACAAAAAGAAAGACCCAAAACTGTGAATCTGCATAGCAAGGAAAACAAACAACAGAGTAAAGAGACAACCTACAGAATGAGAAAAAATATTTGCAAATTATACATTTGACTAAGGGTTAACAAGCAGAATTTATAAGGAACTCAAATAACTCACTAGCAAAAAACCCAAATAATCCAATTTTTAAAAAATGGACAAACAACGTGAATAGATATTTCACCAAAGAAGACATACACATGGCCAATAGGAATTTAAAAAATGCTTAACATCACCAACTATCAAGGAAATACAAATCAAAACTACAGTGAAATTTTGCATCATCCCAACTAGAATGACTATGATAAAAGGACAAAAAATAACAAATGCTGACAAGGATGTGGAAGAACAAGAACTCTTATGCACTGTTGGCATAAATGTAAATTAGTCTAGCCATTACGGAAAACAGTATGGTGGTGCCTCAAAAAACTGAAAATACATCTACCATATGATCCAGTATTTCCACTGCTGGGTATATATACAAAGGAAATGAAATCGGTATGTCAAAGAGATATCTGCACTCACATGTTTATTGCAGCACTGTTCACAATAGCTAAGATATAGAATCAACCTAATGCCCATCAGTGGATGAATAAAGAAAATACAAAAACATTTATATTCCACTCATATGTGGAATCTAAAAAAAATGATCTCATAGGAGTTGAGAGTAGAATAGTGGTTACTAGAGACTGGAGAGAATGGGGAGAGAGGTTTGTCAATGAGTACAGTGTTACAGTTAGGAGGAATAAGTTCTGATACTCTACTGCAAGATAGGGTGACTATAGCTAACAATAATGCATTGTATATTTCAAATAGCTAGAAGAGAGGATTTTATGATAAATGTTTGTGCTAATTACATGATTTGATGATTACACCATGTTTACATATATGAAAACAACACATTGTGTGTCATAATGTACAATTACTATGTGTCAATTAAAAAATAAAAGAATAAATACATAGGAAAAAAAGAACAGCAAATTTCTGGGCCCAATCCCAGACTTGCTAAATAAAAAATCCTGGGGGCCTAGCAATCTGTGTCTTAACAATCTAAATGGTTCTGATGCATACTAAAGTTTGAGAACCACTGGTTAATAAAGAGATTTATTTAATACTAGATGGCAATAATAACTACCCCTTACTAAGTGCTGATACGTTTCTAGACATTGCACTAATGATTTTGTAGGCATATCATATTTAATTCTCAAAAGAAGGGCTGGGTGCTCTTATCTCTTGAAGATGATGCAATGAGGCTTAGCATCTCAATAGTGACCCAGTTACTAGGTGCCAGGGCCAGGACTCAGACGCCAATCTTGACAGCACCTCTCATGAACAGCCATAGTCGTCAAGCTCATATTGAAGGATAAACTTTAGCCTGGACTTATCAGGCCATGAAATGAAATCATGCAATCTTTTTTTGTTTGTTTTGTTTTTTTGAGACAAAGTCTCACTCTTGTCTCCCAGGCTGGAGTGCAGTGGCATGATCTCGGCTCACTACAACCTCCGCCTCCCAGGTTGAAGCAATTCTCGTGCCTCAGCCTCCTGAATAGCTAGGATTACAGGAACATGCCACCATGCCCAGCTAATGTTTGCATTTTTAGTAGAGATGGGGTTTCACCATGTTGGCCAGGCTGGTCTCAAACTCCTGACCTCAGGTGATCCATCCGCCTTGGCCTCCCAAAGTGTTGGGATTACAGGCATGAGCCACCACACCTGGCCTAAATCTCTTAACATGCCTCCCTGTATCCTTAATCCCTCTTGCCATCTATTCTTTGCATTGCCACACATTCTTTGCATTTTGGAAACTGGCTAACCCTAATAAAGAACAGCAAGAGTTTTTACTTTTTTAAAACAGCAGACAAAAAGGGAAATAAGAGACTACAATGTTCATAAACAAATTGGGTTCTCTAAACCTCAACAGTAACCCTTTTACTCAGCAAATTGGTAAGAAATGTCAATATTTTGGGAAGGAACTGAGAAGCATGCTTAAGAACAAAATGAGCAGGGTGATTGCACATGAGGAAATTGGCTTTAGAACAGAACTGATCATCATCCTGAGAAAAAAGGAAATACACATTCTGCAAGGGTTGCTCATGACTCTTACTCCCAGATCCATCGATCCTGCTGGTTTCTCCAACTCTGAGCCCCCTTTCTCCTTTGGGGAGATCCTCAACTCTCTCTTGACGACTCAGACCTTAGAGAGTAGGAATTTTTAGAAATTCTAGTTCAATACTCTGGGACCCAGGATTTCTATTCTTGGTGTAATCTCAGGATAACCTCACGTTCTAGGTCAGACAGTTCAAGTCCTGGCGATTGTAGGTCCTCATCCCAAACTTATGTGTTAGTTTGAGAAACTGAGTCCCTCCCCTGTGCACTGTGTCTAAATCCCCGTGCTGGGAACCTCTAGTCAGAGACCTTATCTTTTTCTTGACAGATATCCCTGCTCTGGCTTCTGGACCCCAGCCCTGGGATTTGGCTCCTGCTTCCTTCTGCTAGACTTTCATCCTGTCTGCCCACTCTGAAGGCCATTTCATCATCAACTAAGCCATGATTACTACATGAATCCTCATTAGAGTGAGGATACATTCTAACACTTGGTAGAAAACTTGACCATGTTTAGGAAAAATGAAGATTCCTAGGCTCCATCCTTAAACCCTAACCCTAACCCTAGGTTCCATCATTATTTTGATTTAGTGGGCCTAGGGCCTGGGAAACTGCATTTGTAATGAGTCTCCAGTGACTCTGATTCAGCCAGTTTACCAAGTGGCGTTTCAGAAACTTTCTCCAAAACCTTCTCCTGATTTAAGAAGTGTGGGCAATGCTTTGGTGATGAAGTGTGTTGGAATGCTCCATTTTTATAATTTATCAGGGTCTTAGGATTCCAAACACGGGAAGACGTGGCTCAAGGGCAGGTGGCCTTGTGGGAGGGGCAGGGTAGTGGGCAACGCTTCGTGTCCAGATCTCTGGGGGCCTGAGAAACTGTCTGAGAGAACAGCCTCTGAGCCACACTGCCTGAGTTCTCATTCTGACTTGGCCACTTCCTGGCTGGGGAGTCTCTCTGCACACATACCCACATTTATAAAGAAAATGCGATGTCAGTGCTTGCCGTTATTCTTATTTTTCCTATATCAGGAACAGACAAGGAGGGGCGAGGACCAGAAGCAGGCAGGGCATGCTCCTCATGTCTCTTCCTTCTGACCAAACAAACCTCTCTCACCTCAGGGCTTTCCACTTCCCGTTCTTATTCCTGGAGGGCTCGTACTGCAGGTAATTCTTGCTCCCTCACTTCGCTCACATCTTTTGTCAAATGTCACTTCCTAGAGAGCCTCTCTGTGAACACCCCATCCAAAGGAGCCCTGGCCCCAGCCTTACTTCATATTGCTCCTCGTTACTACCTGACATTACATTACATATTTTTCGTTCTTTACCATTTTCCTCATGTTGAATGTAAACTCCATGAGGACAGGAATTATTGTATTTTTTTCATTGCCCCACCACTGTTCCAGGTGATGGGAATGCGGCAGTAAAAATAATAATAATAATAATCCTTGTCATTGAACAATAGTTGTCATTCAACAAATTTTTTTTTTTTTTTTTTGAGACAGAGTCTCTCTCTGTCACCCAGGCTGAGTGCATTGGTGTGATCTCGGCTCATTGTAACCTCCACCTCCCGGGTTCAAGCGATTCTCCTGCCTCAGTCTCCCAAGTAGCTGGGACTATAGGCATGCACCACCATGCCCAGCTACTTTTTGTATTTTTAGTAGGGACAGGGTTTCACCATGTTGGCCAGAATCCTTGGTAGGTGGATCGCCTGAATCCAGGAGTTTGAGACCAGCCTGGGTAATATAGTAAAGCCCTGTCTTAACCAAAAATACAAAAATTAGCTGGTGTGGTGGTGCGCACCTCTCGTCCCAGATACTTGAGAGGCTAAGGCAGGAGGATTGCTCTTAAGCCTGGGAGGCTGAGGCTTCAGTGGGCTAGAATCCTTGGCCTCAAGTGATCCGTCCGCCTCAGCCTCCCACAGTGCTGAGATTACAGGTGTGAGCCACCGCGCCCGGCCAGCATTCAACAAATATTAAATGAATACATGAACGAATGAGTGAATGGATCCAGCCTTCTCCCTGCCTTCAGTGCCTTCACAGTCATCATTCTGGGGCTTTTCTGTCTAGGGCAGGTTTCTTGACAGCAGCACTGTTGACACTTGGGGCCAGAGAAGTCTTTGGCATGGGGGTTTTCTTGTGCACTGCAAGGTATTCAGCAGCATACCTGGCCTACTAGATGTCAGTAGTCCCTGCTCCATGCCCCAAGCTATGACAATCAAAAATGTCTTTAGAATTGGCCAAACAACCCTTGGAGGCAAAATGCCTGGTTGAGAACCACTAGGGGAGTATCAGGCTGACTGAGCTAGTATAATGGTTTTTATTATTAATATTATCCATAAATACTTAAAAGTGGATGCTTAGGAATTAAAAAAAAAAAAGGTTAGGACATCTGAATGAAAACCACTGAATATCCTGAGTCCTTGATAAAGCCAAGAATTTCAACCAATTATTATTTGATGATTACAATAAGTGGTTGTAATTGTTCAGGAAGTCAAAATTACTAAATATGATTGATTTGGCCTGGTTACTGTATTTGACTAAAAAGAAACACAGACAAAAACTTACCATAGTCCTCAATCCAGAGTTCTGTAGGCATACCGAAAGGCTCTAACACATCACATGTGTGGTTGTAATAACTCGTCTCCTGATCAGACTGATCTTAGATTCTAATTTTTAAAAATGTAAATCGGCCAGGAGTCGTGGCTCATGCCTACAATCCCAACACTTTGGGATGCCAAGGTAGGTGGATCTCCTGAGTCCAGGAGTTTGAGACCAGCCTGGGTAATATAGTAAAGCCCTGTCTTAACTAAAAATACAAAAATTAGCTGATGTGGTCATGCGCACCTCTCGTCCCAGATACTTGAGAGGCTAAGGCAGGAGGATTGCTTAAGCCTGGGAGGCTGAGGCTTCAGTGGGCTATGATTGCACCACTGCAGTCCAGCCTGGGTGACACAGTGAGACTCTGTCTCAAAAAAGCATAAACCATATCTAACATTGGATAATATATATTGCCTTTTGACAATATACACCTTAAGTTTCACGACCCAGTAATTAAAACAATTTTTTTTGTTATTTTCTATACATTTTCTAGGACATCTTGCAAGTTTCTAATTTCTAAAAACTTATTACGTTGGAATGAGCCCAATAAATAAAGAACTGAAAACTTTTTTTAGTCTTATTAATAAAATTATAAATTAATTTGTTTAAAATATGGAACTTTCATTTTCAGAAGTGAAGAAATCCCCAGACAGATTTACCTTAAAGTTTTAGGTTCAGATAGGAGGCTTTGGGGAAAATGCCCTAAATTGATAGAAATGTTTCCCTCATTCCTATTTTGGTTGAACAATTTCTTATTGTTACACATGTGACTAAGTATATAACATTTAACATTTTCTTCCTTGAAAAAAAGATTAACTTAAATTGCTTATAAATCTAAATGAATGACTTCTTATAACATACCTTTAAAACAAAACAGTAGTCAGTGGGCGCTTTATATTTCATTTTATGCTGAGTCCCATAGTAAATGTTGACATTTTCGAACTGTATAAAACACGCCAGATCTCGAGATGTCTGAAAGACAGGGAAAAAAATAAAACTTCAACTGAGATGACAGTTAACAATTTTCCAGAGTTGTCCTTCACGGCATAACTAAGGATTACATTTTAGTAAAGAAAATATTGACTTTTGGGTAATTTATATAAACATCTGCGATGTACGGTTTTTCTCAAAGGCAAGTCTGAAAGGTTGGAATGGAAACAGATATGGCCAAATTGGGGGACAATTTAGTAAGATCTATGCATAAATCTTTCCCAGTATGAAAGATATTGAATGTTCCCAACACAAAGAAAGGATAAATGTTTAAGATGATGGATGTGCTAATTACCTTGATCTGATCACCATACATTATATGTATCAAAACATCACTGTGTACATTGTGCATATGTACAATTATTATTTGTCAGTCAAAAAATAAAATTAATTTTTAAAAGAGTACAGCCAAGGAAAATCGGTGCCACTGACCCAGAAATGGAGTGAAAGATTATACTGCTGTTCTAATGCCTATCTGGGGACTCCCAGAGTCAGGATGGACTGTCCTTGAGATGTCATTATCGATGCAGTCGAGACAAGGTGACCGCTTAGCCAGAAATTTCATTTTGACTTTTGCCATTCTAAGTCCGTGATGGATTTTGTGATTGAGCATTTAAAAAAAAAATCCCCCTCAGAACGAACAATGAGAGATAAACTTATGCTCAGTAAATTAGCACACACTTCATGCACTTCCTCCTGAGAAAAAGGATTTCTTTCACACGTTGTCTTTACTGCAGGCAGTGTTGCCATGGAAACAGAGACCTCTCCTCCACCGATAACAGGCACTGTGAAGGCAGCAGCCTGTAATCTACATATTTGGTTACACTTCAATTACAAATGTGTTGTATTATTTTTTTCTTTTGCTTTCTGTAATTCTTTACCTAGTTAGTGAATAGATGAATAGATGGCAGAACTATTTACACCTTAGTGCACAATTATTTCTTTACATATGCTTGTACATTCTTTTCTTACAAGATATTTTCTTCTGGATGTTCAAAGTTTACATTTTTAAGTTACAAACTAAGGCATATTAGTCACAATTAAAAAAAAAATATATATATATATATATAAATAAATAAAATGCACATCTTCCTTCACCACCCCTTTTTCTTATTTTGTTCTTTTCTCCAAATGTACCATAGTTAATTGTTTGGTAGTATTTTATTCTGTTCTATTTCCCCACGTTGCCCAGGCTGGTCTTGAATTCCTGAGCTCAAGCGATCCGCCTTCCTTGGCCTTCCAAAGTGTTTGGGATTAGAGCTGTGAGCCACTGTCCCCTGCCTTCTTTTTCTTAACATTGCATCTAGGAGTCTTTCTATATCAAGACACATGAATTAATAGATGACATTCATTTTATGACTGCAGAGAATTCTACTGTACAGGGGTAACGATTTATTTAACTATTCTGCTACAGAGGATTAGAAGTTATTTCAATATTTAGCTATTACAACAAATACTGTGCATATGAGCTTATATTTCTGTGAGATAGATTTGTCAAGCATGGAGTTGCCAATTGAAAGGATTTTTCCTCCCTTTTACATTTACATAGATTTTGCTAAATTGTCCCCCAGTTTGGCCGTATGAGTTTCCATTCCAATCTCCCAGGCATGAGTGTCCCTTTTTCTTACCCACTTTCACCAAAATTTGGATATTATCTATATTGTTTATTGTGTCAATCTCATGTTTAATTTACATTTCCTGATTACTAGTGAGACGGAGCAACTTTTAGTTATGCGGTGGCTACCTGTACTTCTTTTTCTGTAAATTTTCCCTTTAATGCTTTGCCATTTTTCTGTAAGTATGTTTACCTTTTTCTTATTGATTTGTTTAAGTCTTTATATTTTATGGATATTCATAACTGTTTATACATGTTGCAAATGTACTCTCTCACTGTAGTCAGTCTTTCACTTCTTGTTTGTTATCTTTGGCCATAAGGTATTTAAAATAACTTTATAAGGTCAAATCTGTCAATTTTTTTCATTATAATTTTGAGTTTTTATTCTTGCTTAGGAAAGCTTTCTCCAGCTCAAAATTATAAAAACATTAACCTATATTTTCTTTTTTTCCCTCTCTCCCTCGCTTCCTTCCTCTCTGCCTTCCCTCCCTTCCTTCCTCTCTCCTCCCTCCCTCCCTCCCTTCTTTCCTTCCTTCCTTCCTTCCTTCCTTCCTTCCTTCCTTCCTTCCTTCCTTCCTTCCTTCCTTCCTTCCTTCCATCTCTCTCTCTCTCTCTCTCTTTCTTTTTTTTTTTTTTCAGGGTCTCATTCTGTCACTTAAGCTGGAGTGCATTGGCACAAACATGGCTCACTGAAGTCTTGACCTCCCGGGCTCAAGTGATCCTCCCCGATCAGCCTCCCAAGTAGCGGGGACTACAGGCATGTGCCGCCATCCTCGTTAATTTTTTTATTTTTTTTGTAGAGACAGGGTCTCCCTATGTTTCTCAGGCTGGTCTTGAACTCTTGGGCTCAAGCTATTCTCCCACCCGGCCTCCCAGAGTACTGGGATTACAGGCATGAGCCACTGCACCAGCCAACCTCTATTTTCTTCTAGAATTTTTTTTTTTTTTTTTTTTTTTTTTTTTTTTTTGAGACGGAGTCTCGCTCTGTCGCCCAGGCTGGAGTGCAGTGGCCGGATCTCAGCTCACTGCAAGCTCCGCCTCCCGGGTTCACGCCATTCTCCTGCCTCAGCCTCCCGAGTAGCTGGGACTACAGGCGCCCGCCAGGTCGCCCGGCTAGTTTTTTGTATTTTTAGTAGAGACGGGGTTTCACCATGTTAGCCAGGATGGTCTCGATCTCCTGACCTCGTGATCCGCCCGTCTCGGCCTCCCAAAGTGCTGGGATTACAGGCTTGAGCCACCGCGCCCGGCCTCTTCTAGAATTTTATACTATGTTTCTCTAAAGATATTTTAATCAATCAAGAATTTAGTTTGGTACATGGAACGAGGTAGGAAATTATATTTCTAAATGGATATACAGTTATTTCACTGCTATTTGTTGAATGCCACATTCTTTCCCCACTGCTGTGATATAAAATTCTAACTTTAACTTCTCTTATATTAGATGGCTGTCTGTCAACCTGTTTGTCTCTAGCTGTGCTGTTTATATCTAATGTTTTGGCACGGCAGGAGATCTACCTTGATGTTCTTCACAATTTTGGGAAGGTCTATTTTGGAACAGTGTCTTTTTTCCATGAACTGTAGAATCAGTCTGTGAATTTCAAGTAAATAAAATCCTACTGATATTTTTATTAAAATTACATTAAATTTATAGAAAACTGGGAAGAATTAATAACTTTTCATTTAGCAACATGGTACCTTTCTTTTCTTTTTCTTCTACTTTTTTTTTTTTTTTTTTTAGGTGGAATCTCACTCTGTCACCCAGGCTGGAGTGCAGTGGCGTGATCTTGGCTCACTGCAATCTCCGCTTCCTGGGTTCAAGCAATTCTTCTGCCTCAGCCTCCCAAGTAGCTGGGATTACAGGCACCTGCCACCATGCCTGGCTAATTTTTGCATTTTTAGTAGAGATGGTGTTTCACCATATTGGCAAGGTTGGTCTCAAACTCCTGACCTTGGGATTCGCCTGCCTCAGCCTCCTAAAGTGCTGGGATTACAGACGAGCCACCGCGCCTGGCCTGCAACATGGTACCTCTCTATTGATTCAGCTCTACTTCATTTCTCTTAATAAATTTTATATTTTATGCCATACAGATCTGGAACATTTCTTGTTAAGTTTATTCTTAGGTATTTCGCATTTTCTGTTTCTAGTCTGCATAGATTCTTTTGCATTATAGTTTGCATTATATATATTGTTTGTGTAAAGAAAAACTTTCTTAGTTAATACATTTATTTGGTTCTAACAGTTTTTCAGTTGGGTGTCTCATATTGCTGGTAGACAGTCATGTCAACTGTGAAAAATCAGTCTTTGCCTCTTCTTTTCTGTTGGTTATACTTCTTATTCTTTTCTTTAATGTACTAGTTAGTTTCTCAACCCAGTGTTAATGGTAACAGTGAGAGAAGGTATTCTTGTCCAACTCTACTGTAAACACTTTTTTTTTTTTTGGAGACATAGTCTCGCTCTTTCACCCAGGCTGGAGTGCAGTGGCATGATCTCAGGCCACTGCAACCTCCACCTTCCAAGTTCAAGTGATTCTCATGCCTCAGCCTCCGCAGTAGCTGGGATTACAAGTGTGCACCACCACACCCAGCTAATTTTTGTATTTTCAGTAGAGATGGGGTTTCACAATGTTGGCCAGGCTGGTCTAGAACTCCTGGCCTCAAGTGATTCACCTTGCCTCAGCCTCCCAAAGTGCTGGGACTACAGGCATGAACCACCACACCTGGCCAAATGTAAACACTTTTAATTCTCATCACAGAGTATATTGTTTGTTACACATTTATTTATATGTACCATTTATATTCAAATGCCTAAGACATAAACATTTCAAAAAGAAAACAAATTATTTGTGGGTCAGTTGTGAGGTGCCCAGTGTGGGACTGGAATGAGATGGCAGAGGTGGGAAAGCATCAGATCTAAGGCCGGGAGCAGAGTGGAAGAGGCTAAGGAGAACAGTAGCTGTCCTAGACCAAGAGTTAGCCATAATGCCCCTTCCGGCAGAGACAAGAGTCTCCTTACTGGAGGTTGCGGACCTGGATGTTCACCGTAACTTCATCGGCTTGGAAGTGTGGGTTAAGCTTTATCACAGGAAGTTGGCAATGCATGAATATACCACTGGTGGTGTCCTGCATTTGGAAGGGAAGGCAAAATGCTTCTGCGTACCCAAGATACAGATTAGACATATATTAATGGTGAACGAAAGAGTGAAATGTCCTAATCCTCTAAGAAAAGTCTTAGAGAGAGCTGATGGTCAGAATAAGAGTTAAAATTACATTTCAATTTACTACATACTTATAAATTTGAGGCAATAATCCCAAATCACCAAGTAAAAGTTAAATGATGTCTAAAATACCCTGTTAAATTAGGCAGGGAAATTCAGAGTACACCTCAGAGAACGATTTAAAAATATTCAGAGTCTAAGGGCTAAAATCTCAAGGAAAATCTAGTTGAGAGCTGGGTGCAGTGACTCATGCCTGTAATCCCAGCACTTTGGAAGGCTGAGTGAGGTGGGCAGATTGCTTGAGCTCAGGAGTTCAAGACCAGCCTAAGCAACATGGGGAAAACCCATCTCTACAAAAAATATGAAAAATTAGGTGGGTGTGGTGGCGTGCGCCTATATTCCCAGCTACTTGGGAGGCTGAGGTGGGAGGATGGCTTGAGCCTGGGAGGGGGAGGTTGCAGCTAGTCAAGATCATGCCACTGTACTCCAGCCTGTTGGTTAGAGTGAGACTCTATCTCAAAAGAAAAAAAAAAAAAAAAAAGAAAAAGAAAATCTTATCAAGACTTCTAATACCTGTATGATTCCAGATAAAAGAAATTTAACTATAATGACTGTAGAACAATAGGGGTAAAAAGTCCTTGGAAATAGATAGGTAAAGAAACAAAATAATCTCTAGAAAAGTGCTTTTGCCATCATTTTTGAAACCTGACTTTAAAATAGATAAAATACTTTTACCTTCAAGAGAGCTACAGAAAAGCTCAAAAAGATTTCAGTAATACTGTCCTATTTGTATACATGTTGCAGGATTAAGGAATCTGCAGCAACAGAGAATGTATTTAACTTGCCACGTAAGAATTTCTTTAGTTTCACTCTCATGAAATGCTTTATTGCTAACTGATTTTTTTTTTTCTAACCTTAGTCTTTCCTTTGGGTACATAATAAATTCCAGAAGCCCGTAAAAGAAAATAGCGCCTTTTCCAGGATTTCTTTCCATCTTCTTTCAAATAAAGAGCTCCTTCCAGTTCTGGTACAATGATAGATGTTCCACAGAAACTTTCCTGAAATTGAGATTCCGACGACACAAGACACACACGAAAGATAAAGCATGCATTTTTATTCACATTTAAACAAACTCGCAAATTAGCTTTTAAACTAAAAGTCAATTTTGTGTAGAGCTCTGATCGAATGCATATGTTTATGTTATATACTATTTGCCAGAAGAGAGGAAGAATAACACATCGGTCAAGAATCCTGGCTCCTGAGTTAGGCCCCAAGGCCTCTTCACCACTTAGCTCTGTGACCGTGGGCCATTAAACCTCAGTTCACTTACTTGTCAAAATGGAATAATAATAGCGCAACTTCATAAGGTAGGTTGTGAGTACAGTCTTGGCATATTGTAAAAGTAAGCATTTAATAAAAGCAATTAATGTTACTATAAAATGGAAGACAGAAAAATTATTACTTTCCTGGTAAGTAGAATAGTTACTATTTCATTGCTTGTAAATAGAATAATTATTATATATAATTCAACACATAAAATTGGGGAGGATAGTTAACGGGTACAAAAAAATAGACAGAATGAATAAGACCTACTATTTGAAAACAAAGCAGGGTGACTATAGTCAATAATAACTTAATTGTACATTTAAAAATAACTAAAAGAGTGTAATTGGATTGTTTGTAATACAAAGGATAAGTGCTTGAGGGGATAGATACCCAATTCTTTATGATGTGATTATGTCACATTCCTTACCCATATCAAAATATATTATGTGCCCTATAAATACATACATATTATGTACCCACAAAAATTAAAAATAAAAAGAATAAAAATAAATAAGTTAATATTTTATTCTTGGGATAGTTTTCTTTTCAAAGAAGGAAGAAGGCAGTTATTAATACATCAGTATCAGAAAAGAATAACAAAGCACATCTAGATGTAGATTTTTAAATCTCAAAACTTGCATATAATGACATAATTCTTTTTTTTTTTTTTTGAGGCGGAGTCTCGCTCTGTCGCCCAGACTGGAGTGCAGGGGCGCAATCTCGGCTCACTGCAAGCTCCGCCTCCCGGGTTCACGCCATTCTCCTGCCTCAGCCTCCAGAGTAGCTGGGACTACAGGCGCCCGCCACCTCGCCCGGCTAGTTTTTTTTTTTTGTATTTTTAGTGGAGACGGGGTTTCACCATGTTAGCCAGGATGGTCTCGATCTCCTGACCTCGTGATCCGCCCGTCTCGGCCTCCCAAAGTGCTGGGATTACAGGCTTGAGCCACCGCGCCCGGCCAGAATTACAGAATTCTTAACACATTTTGTCTTAAAAATCAATAGAATAAAATTATATATTATTCTATTTTACAACTCAAATAGTCAAATTTATGTTTCGCTTTCCTTTTATAACTTTCAATATCCTCTCATTTAGTTTCATAAATGCGAAATAACTGGATTTTGCATCTTCCAAGTACATTTTTATGTAGTAGAGCTGGAAAACATTTCTGTTCACACTCCCCAATTTCTCCCCAAATTTGGCTAGTATTAGTCATCCTGTTAATAATCTCTTAAATTCAGGTTTTGACCCCAATTAGACAGCAGGATAATGATTTTTCATAGCATAGCACGCTTTGTATTTTCTTTTACATGCAGCTGTAAAACATTGCTGAAGTCCTGGAACAAGGACTCTCTTGTTGGGCCTGCCTGGGAAATGCCCATTGTGCTCATGCTCCCAGAAAACAGAACCTGCAACACCTGAGCTCAGCATCTTGGGAGTGGCAGCTGGTTGTGGTAGCTGCTTTATTTGGTACTGGGCTGTGAAAGCAGGCAGGCAACAGACATGCCCAAGGTCTGGGCGGAACCTTAGCGAACGCGAGAGAGCGCTCTTCAGCATGAGCCAATTGGCTCCAGGTAACGGGGCCGAGGGCATCACCAGGTCTTCTGATTTTTCAAGGGAGGTCCAAAATTTACTAACTCAGGAAAAGGTCCATGGATTGTCTCAGGGAAATACAACCTGGGCAGCTCTAGCATGGCCATTTGTGACTTGAGATCTGGCACTCATTTCAACTGCGTTATGTGCTGCAAATAGAGCCTCGATTTTTTTTTTTTTTTTTTTTTTTTTTTTTTGAGACGATCTTGCTTTGTTGCCCAGGCTGGCCTTGAGCTCCTGGACTTAAGTGATCCTCCCACCTCAGCTTCCTGAGTAGCTGGGATTACAGGTGTGTGCCCCCATGCAAGGCTCAGAGCCTTGATTTTTAGCATGTGAAAACTCACTAGAAGTTTCCAAACAATCAATTGCCAAATGAACTTCTGGAACACGCCCCAATAGTGGTCATCACAGACATCTGTATGGTCATCAACACAGTACTTTCCCCAGCTCCCTGAATCTCTGTGATGATTCAATACAATTCGGAAACTGAGGTTCTCAGGGGGGCGGGGACTGTCCCATTAGCAAATGAACAGTGTTGGGCAGGGCCACCTCCTGTAATGGGTCCCTGACTCCGAATCTCACGCTTCCGACCACATCTGAGATGTTGGGAGAGCATCTTAGAGGTCCCTTTAAATAAGATTTGGAAGTCTTATGTCTGACTTCCGTGGAGCACTTAAGTAATGAAACATATGGAATGCCAGAAGATGAGTTTTACAAGGATCTGTCAAGTCTTTTTAAGAGTCAAGAATTACGAATCCCACTTCATTTGTCTAAAGCCACATGTTGTAACAAATGACTCAAAAAAGAAAAACAGTTGAATGATCTAAACAGCTATAATTTAGTAATAATTTGATTTTAACACCCCAACTTGAAATTTCAGTGTGTCTTTAGATTTTTCCATTGTTCTGGGAAGAAAATGACTTAAAAATAGATAGAGCAAATGTCCTTCTCTTTTCTTCCATTCTGCAAAATTAACCTTACCTCAAGTAACGATTCCTTGTTCTTAGCATTCATTTTCTCATTAGTTTCCTTGCTTTCTTTTTTTCCTCTGTTATCCAAGTAGAAATTCTAAATAAAATGTTAAAAGATCAGATCAGTAAGTGTTCATTACCATGCTAGACACTGCGAGGAACTCACAGTCTTGCAGGAAAGAAGATGTTAATTGTGTGAAATAAACAGGGAACCAGAGCATACGCTATCAATCAATCATCAGGGCCTTCCCAAATGCTGATACCGCATCACAAGGCAGGAGTGAAACCTCCTCACCCTCCCATAGTGTACAGTCAATGAAAAAACAGAAGATAGAAAACAGTAGTGAAAAATACATCATTTAATTGCTGAAGTCGATGCGTGCACCATGCATGTTAAATGCTGGAAGCTGGAAGTCCCCAAGGCACTGGCAAGAGCTGGAGGCTGGAGTGAAGGTCAAGCTCATGTCCTATGCTCAAGAGGGAAACTGCTCTGGCAGGCAGATGCCACATGGGAGCTCAAGGCCTTGTAAGGTAGCAGGATTCTGGCTTATCAAGAGAATCCAGAAATATAGATGTTAGTAAATGTTAGCAACCTCTTTTATTTTTTAAAAGAACTGCCTGGGTTAATCACAACACAAGGTTTACTATTTAGCAAATTCTAAGGACAGAAAGAAGCATAAAGGGCATTTCTGGAAAGAAAACCAACCTAAACAAAGACAGGGAGGACTATGAGCTAAAAGCACTCATAGGCTGGGTGTGGCTCATGCCCATAATCCCACCACTTTGGGAGGCTGAGGCAAGAGGATTGCTTGAGCCCTAGAGTCTGAGACCAGCCTGGGCAACATAGTAGGACCCTGTCTCTAAAATAATAATAAAAAAATTAGCTAGGCAGGTGGCATGCATGCCTGTAGTCTAATCTACTTGGGAGGCTGAGGCTAGAGGACTGCTTGAGTCCAGGAGTTTGAGGCTGCAGTAAGCTATGATCACTCCACTGCACTCCAGCCTGGGCAACAGAGTGAGACCTTGTCTCAAAAAAATAAAATAAAAAAATAAAAGAACTCACAAGTGGATTCATGGTCTCTGAGCATGGTTTGTATTAATTTCTGGATCATACTTTGTTAATACTGAATATCAACAGGATGGCTAAAAATAAAGTGTGAGTTTCCAAAAAATCACGAGCACTCAAGGACTAATTTTTACACAATAAGTGCAGCTGAGGTATCCATATGCACAGTGAAGATAATGAAAGACCACTGTTAAAGTTAAAGTGCTGAGGATTTTATGTAAAAACATGGAGTTTTACAAAATAACAAATGTATTAAAGGCAGAAAGTGTATCACAGAAGCACTGTGACTAAATTAAGGACCCTCCCGAATCTAGGCACAAGTGTTTATTTACATCATAGGAGTGTTTCTCCAAGTATAACTCCCAGACCACCTTGAAACTTGATATAATGCATGTTCCTGGGTTACATTGGAATCTCTGGGATGAGGCCTGGAACTCTGCATTCCAATATGCTTTCCAGATGATTTTTATGCACACTGAAGTTTGAGTTTTTCTTTTTGTTTGCTTTTTTTTAGAGACAAGGTCTTGCTCTATTACCCAAGCTGGAGTGCAGTCACATGATCATAGCTCACTGCAGCCTTGAACTCCTGGGCTCAAGTAATCTCCCCTACTCAGCCTCCTAAGTAGCTGGGAGGAAATACGTCAAGTACAATTTTTTTTTGAGACACAGTCTTGCTCTGTTGCCCAGGCTGGAGTGCTGTGGTGCAATCTTGGCTCACTGCAACCTCTGCCTCCCGGGTTCAAGGGATTCTCTTTCCTCATCCTCCCGAGTAGCTGGGATTACAGGTGTGCACCACCATGCCCAGCTAACTTTTTTTATTTTTAGTAGAGATGGGTTTTGCTATGTTGGTCAGGCTGGTCTCAAATTGACCCCTCAGCCTCCCAAAGTGCTGGGATTACAGGCATAAACCACCATGGCTGGTCAAGTACAATTCTTTTGGTAATTCTTATTGAAAAAAGTTTATTTTAATATTTTTTCCAAGATTTTTAAACTTTTACTTGTTATTTGAAAGGATGTTATATTATGAATTAATGCAGTCATAATATAGAATTCAGAAAACTATTTAAATTTTAAATGTTTTGCTTGAAGACCACGACTAGCCATATTAGGTATCACCTGCCAGAAACCTTTGCTAAGGCTTTACAGGCATGATTTTATTTCATCCTCACAAGAACCCGATAAAATAGGTTCTTTAACCGATAACACCGCCCTTGTTACTTTACAGATGAGGAAACAGAAGATTAGGTGATTTTCCCAAGGCCGATTAGTGGCAGAACGTTGGAGTTATTAAATAGTTTTTTTTTTTTTTTGAGACGGAGTCTTGCTCTGTCACCAGGGTGGAGTGCAGTGGTGCGATCTCAGCTCACTGCAACCTCCAAATCCCGGGTTCAAGCAATTCTCCTGCCTTAGCCCCCTGAGTAGCTGGGATTGCAAGCACACACCACCAAGCCCGGGTAATTTTTGTATTTTTAGTAGAGATGGGGTTTCACCATGTCGGCCAGAATGGTCTCGATCTCCTGACCTTGTGATCTGCCCGCCTCGGCCTCCCAAAGTGCTGGGTATACACGCATGAACCACCACGCCTGGCCACGTTATTAAATAATTTTTCTCAGCATTAAAATACTCTAAGTACAGAGCCGGGCACAATGGCATGCACCTGTAGTCCCAGCTACTCCAGAGGCTGAGGCGGGAAGATCACTTGAGCCCAGGTGTTTGAGTCCTGCCTGGGCCACACAGTGGGGCCCTGCCTCGAAAAAAAAAAAAAAAAGAAAAAAAGGACAAAAAAGGCTTTAAGTACCATAGGGGAGAATCTAGCCCAACAATGTGAATGTACTTAATACCACAGAAGGGTACACTTAAAAATGTTAAGATGATAAGTCCTGTGTTACATATATTTTTCCACAATAACAAAAAATGTAACCCAACTTGAGTTTGCCCATTCATACCAGAATGATTTCAGGGTGCTGCTAGAAAGCAAACCTTGGCTTAGGAAGGCTAGATATTTGAATCATGTATGATGAACTGGAAGCATACATAGAGAGCATAGTGAAGACTCCAAGCCCAGGGGTGGTGGCTCAAGCCTGTAATCCCAGTACCTTGGGTGGCCGAGGTGGGTGGATTACCTGAGGTCAGGAGTTCAAGACCAGCCTGGCTAACATGGCGAAACGCTGTCTCTACTAAAAATACAATTATTTGGGTTTGTTGGTGGACTCCTGTAATCCTAACTACTGGGGAGGCTGAGGCAGGAGAATCACTTGAGCCTGGGAGGTGGAGGTTGCAGTGAGCTGAGATTGTGCCACTGCACTCCAGCCTGGGTGTTAAAGCAAGACTCGGTCTCAGGGGAAAAAAAAAAAAAATTAAAAGAAAAAAAGACTCCAGAGCAAGTGTTTGTCATCATCCTCATCTGGGAAAGACAGAACATTCGTCACTCTCTGCAGGGAAGAACCTGTCTAAACTGTGAAGGGCCACATTTCACCAGGGTGCCCTAAAGAGGCAGGATGTGTAGCTGTACCTTTCTCTGAGAACTTTCTCTGACACACTTCTGACTTTTTCAGCTTCAGAATATGCTTCTAAGTGACCATGCTACACTGTTTTTGTTTTTTATTTTAATGAAATAGCAAAAAACACAAAGTAAATCTGTGCCAGAGGAGGGCAGTCCTTAGAATAAGAATAATTCTTAGAATAATAAGACTGATTGCTTTCGGATCGGAACTTCCACCTGTGGTGTGGGGGCCCACTCAATGCGGGCTGTTCTGGAGAAGTAGTGAGCAGAACTCAACATTTAGTCATTATATCCTGCAAATGGAAACTGGGTAAACCTGAGTCAAATAATAAAGGAACTTTAAAATGGGAAATGAGACTCTTGGTCACAGCTTGCTCTCTTTTCTCACAGCTTCTGGGAGTGCAACATTTGGGAACAGCTGGATAGGAAAGAAACAACAAATACTTTTTAAACATCTTCTTGGAATAAAGAGTAAATCAAGCAGTTATCAGTTCATGAAGAAATATTTGCGAGTGCCCTTTGTACATGTAAAACATCCCTGTTCATTTTTTGGGGAGGGACATGATCTCACTTTGTCACCCAGGCTGGAGTGCAGTGGCGTGATCATGGCTCACCACAACCTCCGCCTCCCAGGTTCAAGCAATTCTCCCACCCCAGCCCCACAAGTAACTGGGGCTACAGGCACATGCCACCACGGTCAGCTACTTTTTAAATTTTTTGTAGAGATGGGGTCTTGCTATGTTGTCCAGACTGGTTTCAAACTCCTGAGTTCAAGTGATTCACCTGCCTCGGCCTCCCAAAGTGCTGAGATTACAGGCATGAGCCACCATGCCTGGCCTCAAATCCCTGTTCTTAAGAAGGTTGCTATCACATGGAGAAGATAAATACAGATAGAGCATAGCGAGATGGACGGATGACTCTATATCTATTGATGGGGAAGATATAAGAGACTACAAAAATTCAAAATGAGCCACTGTCTAGAGATTTTCAGGAAGGAAAAAAATAACTATGGACTGAGATGGTCAAGAAAAGCTTTACCAAGGGGGTCAAAGTTTGAATGAGGCCTTGAAAGTTGTTCAATGTTCAGCTAGGGGAAAAAAGAATGAGAATAGATTTCAGGGAGGAGAACAAGCATGCACAAAGGCACAGAGGTGTCTTTGGAGCACCAGTGAGCAGCCAGTCAGGCTGGAGCTATGGGGTTAATACAGCTCACTGAGTGAAGATCAGACCATCACTCCCAATTCTCTGCTCGTTGTTAGGTGACTGGGCAGTAACTTTCCCCAGAGTGGGTGAAGCTTATTTCCTTGCTTCACTTATGTTGGGTTTGGCCATGTGACTTGCTTTGACCAATAGAATGTGGCAGATGGGATGATGCATGGATTCTGAGCAGAGGGCTTGAGGTGCAGAGTGTGTTTCTGTCATTCGCCTGTACTCTTGTCATTGACTGTGAGAAGAATATGTCACAGGTCTGTGCTGTCCAGGGCCAATAAGAGACACATGGGGCCGGACGCAGTGGCTCGGGACTGTAATCCCAGCACTTAGAGAGGCCAAGGCTGGTGGATCACCTGAGGTCAGGAATTCAAGATCAGCCTGGCCAAGATGGTGAAACCCCGTCTCTACTAAAAAGACAAAATTAGCTGGACCTGGTGGCGCATGCCTGTAATCTCAGCTACTTGGGAGGCTGAGGCAGGAGAATGGCTTGAACCCAGGAGACAGAGGTTGAAGTGAGCTGAGATTGTGCTATTGCACTCTAGCCTGGGCCACAGGAGCAAAACTCCGTCTCACGAAAAAAAAAAAGGACATGGAACTACCTAAATCTAAGTCTAAGTTATACTCTGGAGCTAAAGACAGGCGACCTGCAGACCCAGAAGAGAGGAAATGTCCGTTTCTGCAAACCAGTGGGATTCTGAGGTAGTATTTTTTTTTTTTTTTTTTTGAGACAAGGTCTTGCTCTCTTGCCCAGGCTGGAGTGCATTGGATCATAGCTCACTGCAGCCTTGAACTCCTGGGCGCAAATGATCCTCCCACTTCAGCCTCCTGAGCAGCTGGGACCACAGGTGCATGCCATCACACTCAGCTAATTTTTTGATTTTTTGCAAAAACTGGGATCTCCCTGTTGTCCAGGCTGGTCTTGAATTCCTGGGTTCAAGTGATCCTCCTGCTCTGCCTCCCAAAGTGTTGGGATTACAGGTGTGAGCTACCATGCCTGGTCTCTAAGGTTGCCTTTCATGCCTCAGTACACTGACTAATCACACATACCCACACCGGGTGGTGAGAGGATCCAGGGCATCGAAGTCATGGGTAGACCTTCCTTTAACACAGTAGCCCATGCTGGGGACCATAAAGGTGATTACTATGTAACTTTCCTTCTAATCACACCTGGTCCTGGATGGTCAGAGACTGCCCTTGGTGGGCTGAGGGAGGCTGGAATGGAATGGAAGAATGAAGCCACAAGGTATTAATACTTTTCTCCCACAATAGCTGCCAGGCTGTGGCTGAGGCCCTTCTACACCTGAGCAGAAGAAGTTGTGTTTCTGTCTCTGCTCCTCACTCATGCAGCCACCAGTAGAGTATAATCATCATCAAATTTCAGTTAAGAAACAGAATAATCTGTGGAATAAAAGTTGCCTAAAATATCAATAGTGATTATTGTTAGAGTGAGATTATGGGTGATTTAGATTTTCTTCCTTATATTTTTCTGAATTTTCCAACTTTTCCTTTTATAATAAATTGATATTATTATTATTAATATTTTGAGATGGAGTCTTACTCTGTCACCCAGGCTGGAGTGCAGTATCGCGATCTCGGCTCACTGCAACTTCCACCTCCCGGGTTCAAGCGATTCTCCTGCCTCAGCCTCCTGAGTAGCTGGGACTACAGGCACATGCCGCCATGGACGGCTAATTTTTGTATTTTTAATAAAGATGGGGTTTCACCATGTTGGCCAGGATGGTCTTGATCTCCATACTTTGTGATCTGCCTGCTTGGCCTCCCAAAGTGCTGGGATTACAGGCGTGAGCCACTATACCAGGCTAGATATTATTTTTAAGTTAGCAAAAGAAAGTTATTAGAAGAAATAAAAAGTAGCATAATAAGGAACTTATTTGAGGAACTTACTTGAGGCACAACCTTACATGAACTGACTTTACCTCATGTAAGTTTGTGCCTTACATGAACTGACTTTACAGATTCCTTTTCTGAAAAAGAGATTCTTTAGGCTTCTAGCAGTAAGAATGGCTTATGTGAATACTGGAATGATTTTCCATGTTCATACTCAGTCCTCAATTCTCAGACCTCTATTTTGGTTTCAGGTGACAGGGTTTAGGACACGCTATCCCAAACTATGGCACCTTGTCATTTGAGAAAACAGAAGAAGCAGGAAGATCCCTCTGACCTTTTCCTGTCCTTCTCCTCTGAAGCAGGTCTTAAAAGAATCCTCTGACCTTTCTCTAAAGTAAGTCATAGGATCCTTGTGAGACAGCCACCCACCCTATACCCAGAGGAAAGGAATGTCCCTATCTCTGAAGACACAGGGACCCAGAGAAGAATTGGAACAGACCTTGCCAAGTTCCCCCAGTTTATTTCCATTAGATCATACACTTTTGTCCTGCAATCACACTTCTGCACGACTGTCCACAAAAATACCCAGTTCTTCCTGTTTCTTCGGATCTTCATTTCTGAAAGCTCTTATGTTACTTACATTAAATAAATTTGTGTGCTTTTTTTGTTGTTGTTAATCTGTCTTTTGCAATAGTGACCTCAACCATAAGCCTAGCAATGGGTTAGAAAATGGTTCTTTCTCCCCTACACAGGCAAAGTCACTGATTTTTGTACAGTTGGCTTTTAAAGTAAAACTGCCTTTATGAGGATAACACTGTTCTACTGCCCCAGCCCACTTTCCCAAAAGAGACCACATCCCCTGGGCAAGAGAGCCTCTGTAGGGGAGAAAAAGTCTTACCTTTTCCTCATCCATTGCAGAGGTCATGGCTGACACCCCTATAACGAGAGAGTAACAAGAGGAACGCAACACAAATTCATCTAACCAAAGTTTTACATGACATAGGAGCCTTCAGAAATCAATATCCAAAGAAGCAAACTACGTATTTTTACGCTAAGTTGAAGACTGAACTCTGACCTTTTTTTTTTTTTTGAGACAGGTCTCACTCTGTCACCCAGGCTGGAATGCAGTGGCATGATCATGACCCACTGCAGCCTCGACCTTCCAGGCTCAAGTGATCCTCCCACCTTAGCATCTTGAGTGGCTGGGACTACAGGGATGCATCATCACGTTCAGCTAATTTTAAATTGTTTTATAGAGATGAAGTTTCACATGTTGCCCAGTCTGGTCTCACACTCCTGGGCTCAAGTGATCCTCCTACCTCCCGAAGCGCGGGGATTACAGGTGTGAGCCACTGTGCCTGACCTTTTTCTCTTGCCAGGATTCCCTTTTTTTTTTTCCTTTTTTTTTAAAAAAAAAAAAGAAAAGAAAAGAAAGAAAAATAAACACATAGATTATATGCAATCTTGCCCAAATTCCTTTCTAAGGGGCCAGGGGAGTTATACCTTATAAACCACAAAATCTCATGAAATGGGTTTTTAATTAACTCTGTAGAGTGTAGCTTACTTTTCAACCTGATTCCCGTATAGTATCACACGATAGACAGCAGACCTTCTCATCTTCACGTAGGCATTCCTTTCTACTGACTTCAAGTCTTTAGACAAAGCTCAGTTCTTTCAACCAATTGCTAACTCAAGAATCCCTAAAATCCACCTATGACATGTAAGCCTCTGCTTTGAGATGCCCTGCCTTTTTGGGAACCAGCGCATACCTCCCACATATTGATTTATGATTTTATCTGCAATTCCTGTCTCCCTGAAATGTACAAAACTAAACTGCAAGCCACAACTGCCATAGGCATACTTTTCAGGACCTCCTGAGACTGTGTCATCTGAACTCGGTCACTCATATTGGCTCAGAATAACCTTCTTTATTTAGTATTATTTAATATTCTTTAAATATTTTGGCATAATTTGTTTTGTTTTGTTTTATTTTTTTCCATCATCAATCTGATTAAAGAAGTGGGTAATTATGGAGAAACATGATCTAATGGCAATAAACTGGGGGAGCTCAGTGAGGCCTGTTTGTTTTGATTTGTTTCTGTGTCTCTGTGTGACATTCTTCCCCCCACCAGGTATGGGGCAGGACGCTTGCCACAGGAGGACCTTCCAGGGGCAAAGGGAGGAGGTCAGTGAGTGATCCTTCTAGGTTTCGTGGCTTGCTTTGGGGAGAAGTTGAGTTTCTATAACCTGCTTCAGGGGATAAGTGGGGGAAGGAGAAAGGAGGGTGGCAGAAGGTCACAGAGAATGTCTGGCATCTTAGGTCCTTCTAATCTCCTTCGGTTTAAAGTACTCAGCATGCCACGGTGCCATATTTTGGGGGCACTGTGTTCTGAGTGCTGGCACCCACCTAGGTCCTACTGACTATTGAAGATGAGAAATGATTTCATAAATTATTATTTCATAATAGGCACAATGGCTTTGTAAAGCAGAGGACAGTTAACCATGGGGGAGCCTGAGCCACTCACAGTGAGCCACCATTCATGGCCAGGGTCTTCCTTTTTTAAGAAATTTATTTATATTTTGATGTTTTATAGAGATGGGGTTTCCTGTGTTTCCAGGCTGGGCTTGAACTCCTAGCCTCAAGTGATCTTCCCACCTTGGCCTCCCAAAATGCTGAGAATACAGATGTGAGCCACTATGGTTGGCCTTGGCCAAGGGTCTTTCAACTGTCTCCCCCTGTCCCTCCATGTCCTATAATTACATGAAGCCCCTCCAAGAGCATGCTGTGTGAATTGTCACATCCTCAGTCTTGAAGTGTACCATTTTCTAAAGTGGACCTGCCTGAGAATGGACAGTCCCTTTCACAATTGCCTTTTCACATGTTAGAAAGGAAAATCGCATCTGCACCCACACAGAATCTTACTGCCCCAGGGTAAGGCTCAAAGGCCCTAAACAAAAGGACAACTTGAAACACCAGGGCAGAGAAAGAAGAAGACTCATCACAAATGCTTTTGAAAGTCATGCGGATTCTAATTCTTTGCTTTAAACATAATAGAAGGTACCTAATTATCTGGACAGCTGATGGATGAAAAGAATCATCACTGATCCTTCTGTGGCTTTTGGTTAGTACCCTGGAAGGAGTTCAAAGAATTGAATGGAATTCTTCTGTTCCCATCTACTTATTTATGTGAACAAAGTTTCTCAGTATACAAAGTACTTAACATCTGTAAAAATGAAAAATGGGAATATAATTGATACAAAACTTCATCCTTTGATCCTGGAATTAACCAGGGGGAAAATGGCTCCATCTGTTTCTAACATTAAGAGATGTCCCTTCTCCCCATTTTTTCTTTCTTCCTTCCTTCCTTCCTTCCTTCCTTCCTTCCTTCCTTCCTTCCTTCCTTCCTTCCTTCCTTCCTTCCTTCCTTCCTTCCTTCCTTCTTCTTTCTTTCTTTCTTTCTTTCTTTCTTTCTTTCTTTCTTTCTTCTTTCTTTCTTTCTTTCTTTCTTTCTTTCTTTCTTTCTTTCTTTCTTTTTGGAGATGGAGTTTCACTCTCGTTACCCAAGCTGGAATGCAACGGCACAGCATTGGCTCACTGCAACCTCCACCTCCCAGGTTCAAGTGATTCTCCTGCCTCAGCCTCCCGAGTAGCTGGGATTACAGGTGTGCGCCACCATGCCCAGCTAATTTTTTTGTATTATTAGTAGAGACAGGATTTCACCATGTTGGCCAGGCTGATCTTGAACTCCTGACCTCAGGTGATCCACCTGCCTTGGCCACCCAAAGTGCTGGGATTATAGGCATGAGCCACTGTGCCTGGCCTCCCATTTTTACTTTTTATGTTTAATTACTATCAACATTTATAATTTAAAAAAGGTTTCTATGTTGTTTTGGTCAACTGTGATTTGTTAACCCTTAAGTTTCCTATGGTGACAGAAAAGAAAAGCTCATCCATCAATTTATAAACATAATTAGCTGAAGAGGAGTATGGGACAGAGAATAATAAAAGACTTTTAAGCATATCAATATATTACAATAGGATAAATCTTTGTGGAGAAAATGAAATGGAAACAGTTCGAAGGGGGGAAAAAAAGGAACAATATGAAATGTCCCAAATGTCGAAAAAAGCTTACTGTACATCACCAAAAGTGAACATTAATGTCAATTTTGGACTTTGGGTGATAATAATGTGTCAACGTAGATTCATCAACTGTGACAAATGTGTCATGCTGGTGTTGATAGTGGGGGGAGCTGCATGTGTGCGAAGGCAGGGGATATATAGACACTCTTTCTATTTCTGTCCAATTTGACTGTGAATCTAACTGTTCTAAAAATAAAGTCTATAAAAAAAAAAAGCTTATTCATGTGCTTCTTAAAAAGATGATGGTGGGAATCAGATTGCCATGCAACTGTATTTAGATTCCATTGAATAGTTTTTTTAAACTGTCAACATTTAAAATATGTTGGACATGGAATTCTTTGTATCTATTTAAACTTGTAAGCCGGGTGCAGTGACTCATGCCTGTAATCTCAGCACTTTGGGAGGCCAAGGTGGGCAGATCACGTGAGGTCAGGAGTTCAAGACCAGCTTGGCCAACATGGTGAAACCCCATTTCTACTAAAAATACAAAAATTAGCTGGGCATGGTGGCACATGCTTGTAATCCCAGCTACTCGGGAGGCTGAGGCAGGAGAATCGCTTGAACTTGGGAGGCGGAGGTTGCAGTGAGTCATGATCACACCACTGCACTCTAGCCTGGGCGACAGAGCAAGACTCCATCTCAAAAAAAAAAAAAAAAAAAAATTAATAAATAAACTCGTGATGAAAAAATTTAGATGTCAGCAAACAAATGTGTGAGGTGGCACATGGATTTTCAAACCTCTTCTAGGGTTATGCAAGCACAAAGTTTGAGATCCATTTATAGAGGCAGCCATCGTCTGAGGTTGGCTATAGGGGCTATGTGGGAACAGATGAGTAAGTTGAGGAAGGGAGTCCACCAAAGGGGAGAAGAATGACACAGCTGTGCACAGGGACAGAGAGTGACAGAGAGAGATGGAGATCCAAGGGAGGGCTGGGGCCAAGATGCTTGCCATCATGATCCCAGCAATGCTCCAACCCCTACACCAATCCCTGGGAGGTCTGACTGTACTTCCTATCTTTCATTCCAATGAGATGCCTCGGGATCCTTTCAGTAATCACTCTGAAAAAATTATAATTAGAGCAATATCTGTTCTTATACCCAAGGATCACCACTGACAGTTGATGGCAGGAGCTAACAGTATTTGTGCACTCAGATTTCAGCAGTGGCTCTGGAAAACCAATGATGGTCTTGTACCCTCACCAAATCTCAGTAGTTAGACTCATACTTGGCTCTTACCTCTTGGGAGTGAAGCTAAAACAATGACTGCTACAAAAAGCTGGTAAGTTACTTTCAAATGGAACAGTGCATAACAGCAACCATCAGGAGAATTCATTAGGAGTTAACTCTGTTTTCTCTCATTTAAAAATGGGGTGATATGCTATTGCCTCCCCAAATGTAGACAAGTTATCCTTTTGGAATTCCTAATTAAGCATCTTTCTGTTCACAAATTTGCAGAGTTTGGTTTCTCTATATTCTTTTTAGATAATCTATTACATAGAACTTTACTGTAGATGACTGCTGAATTTCAGTTGGGATCAAACCACTTTACTTTTATGCATAACTCTACAATGTAACAAGTGGTTTTCATGCTGGATTTGATTTTGTGAGGTAGGAAGTACAGCAGCATCAACCATTTGACAAACTGAGAACTTAAGTGTTGTCAAAGAGCATACCAAGATCACACAGCAGGTGACATTTGAAACCCAGGGGCGTGAAGCCACTTTTCCAGTCACCAGTGGAAATGGATGCCTAGTAATTATGCCTACACAAGCATATCACTCATGTCTCCAAATTCTTACTTATTGTTGCTTCTGAAAATGGAGTTCAAAGCCTCCCTCTGTATTCACTTTCTTGCTTCTCCCAGGCACTATCCCCCAAAACAAATAATTTGTAAAACACTTCTGTTAAGTATTGAAGACTTCACTATTGGGACTTTAAGAATGAAGCTTTAAAGAGTTTTGTACAGTTTGATAATTTTCCAGAAGAACTGACACTCTGGGTCAGGTCAGGTAAGCTCTTTCTTAATTAAGCTGCAAGTATTAATCTGTCTTAGTCTATTTTCTGTTGCTATAGCAGAATACTAGACAGTGGGTAATTTATAAGGAAAATAAGTTTATTTGGTTCATGGTTCTGGAGGTTGGAAAGTCCAAGGACATGGTGGAAGCTTCTAGGGAGGGCTTTCATACTGTGTCATAACATGGTGGAAAAGCAGAAAGCAAGTAAGCAGGCATGAAAAAGATGGCAAGAGCAAGCTGAGCTCACTTTTATAACAACCATGTTGCTCAGGCTGGTCTTGAAATCTTGTGCTTAAGCAATTCCCTTGCCTCGTCCTCCCGAAGTGTTGGAATTACAGGCGTGAGCCACTGTGCCCAGCCTTAAACAAACTATCAAAGGGTATTAGTATAGAGCTTCGACAAGAACGCTTTAGGTACTTCAAAATTACAAAGCCTCCCTTTTAGGAGTCATGACATTGATGAGAATGATCACGGCCTACTTCTCTCACTCTAAGGTCAGCAGGCAGAAGCCACTATGTACGCAGGGCACTGGCCAGAAGATAGATTCAACCAAACACTGAGAAAATGGAAATACATGTACTTAAAATTGGCCATTTCAAAAATGCCTCCACTTCAATTTTGGTCTTTACATTTGATTGTAGATTAGGAGAATGTATAAAAGTTGGCTTTTAAGAACCTATTCTTATGCAAAATAATTCATCTGGAGAATTTCTGCTTCCCGCTATGGTAGAATAGTAATGGTTTGGGTTCATGGCCTGGCCCAAATCTCATCTTGAATTGTAATCTCCAGTGTTGGAAGTGGGGCCTGGTGGGAGGTGACTAGATCATGGGGCAATTTCTAACAGTTTAGCACCATGTCCTTAGTGCTATCTCATGACAGAGTTCTCAGGAGATCTGGTTGTTTAAAAGCATGTTGCATGCCCTCTCTCTCTCTTCCTCCTGCCCCAGCCATGTGAGGTGCTCACTGTCCTTCCCCTTCACCCTCTGCCATGATTGAAAGTTTCCTGAGGCCTTCCCCGAAGCAGATGCCAGCATGCTTCCTGTACAGCTTGCAGAACCATGAGCCCATTAAACCTCTTTTCTTTTTTTCTTTTTGAGAGGGAGTTTTGCTCTTGTTGCCCAGGCTGGAGTGCAGTGGCACGATCTTGGCTCACTGCAACCTCTGTCTCCTGGGTTCAAGTGATTATCCTGCCTCAGCCTCCCTAGTAGCTGGGATTACAGACGCTCCCCTACCCCCACCACATTCATCTAAGTTTTGTATTTTTAGTAGAGACAGGGTTTCATCACATTGGCCAGGCTGGTCTCCAACTCCTGATCTTAGGTGATCCACCTGCCTCACCCTCCCAAATAAACCTCTTTTCTTTATAAATTACCTAGTCTCAGGTATTTCTTTATAGCAGTGTGAGAATGGCCCGATACAAGTAGCTTGCAGTAGACAAAACAGTTAGAAATGCTGGATTTGATAAAAATCTGTGTGAAGGCATTGGAGAGCTGTTGAAGCAATTAGGACTCAAGGGGTCAATATCCAAGACAGAAATGAACCATAAAGAGGTGTTCAGGTCTCTAGAAAGCCACACTTCTCCTCAGGGCATTTGTTGATGCTTAGTCTAGGGTGAGAGACTGGGAATCATGGCAAAGGATTTGAGCAGGCACTTCGCAAAAATGGGTATTCAAATGGATAACAAACATTTGACAAGATGCTACAATTGCTGGCATCAGGAAAATTCAACTTAAAACCACAGAAGATGCCACTACAAACCCCTGGAATGGCTAAATTAAAAAACTAATGGCAACACCAAAGGCTGTCAAGGATCTGGAACAACAGGAATTCTCATACAATGCTAATGGGAGGCTGAGTCATAGAATCTGTGTGGAAGCTGCTTGGCAGTATCTACTACAACGAAACGTATTACCCAGCCTGGACAACATGGTGAAACCCCGTCTCTACTAAAAACACAAAAACTAGTCAAATGTGGTGGTGAGTGCCTCCCAGCTTCTTGGGAGGCTGAGGCACGAGAATCACTTGAGCCGGGGAGGCAGACATTGCAGTGAGCTGAGATTGTGCCACTGCACTCCAGCCTGGGTGACAGAAGGACTCTTATTTAAAAAAAAAAAAAAAAAAAAGGCTGGGTGCGGTGGCTCATGCCTGTAATCCCAGCACTTTGGGAGGCTGAGGCAGGCAGATCACCTGAAGTGGAGCCCGAGACCAGTCTGGCCAACATGGTGAAACCCCGTCTCTACTAAAAATACAAAAATTAACCAGGCGTGGTGGCGGGTGCCTGCGATCCCAGCTGTGCAGGAGGCTGAGACAGGAGAATCATTTGAACCCGGGAGGCAGAAGTTGCAGTGAGCCAAGATTGCACCACTGTACTCCAGCCTGGCTGACAGAGCGAGACTCAATCTCAAAAATGAAATAAAACAAAAAAAAACTAAACATATGCACAACCTGTGGTCCAGCAATTGCACCTGTAGGTATATATGCAAGAGAAATGTCTACACATATCCAACAAAAGACAGTAACCAACAGCATTACTGGTTAAAGCCCCACCCTAGAAACAAATCAAATATCCATCAACAAGACAATGGATAAATAGGTTTTGGTATAGTCACACAATGGAATACTAACGGTGAAAAAGAATAAGCTAGTGCTGTGGGCAGTAGCATGAATGAGAGTTGAGTCAAAGCAAAGCAAAATAAAACCAACCTGGGCAACATGGTGAGAGCCTGTCTCTTAAAAAAAACAAAAACAAAACTTGGCCGGGTGTGGTGGCCTGCGCCTGTGTTCCCAGCTACGCCGGTGGCTGAGGTGGGAGGCTCACTTCAGCCTGCAAGGCGGGGGTTGCAGTGAGCCACGATCACGCCACTGCAAGATCTGGCTGGGCAACAGAGCAAGACCCTGTTTCAAAAAGAAAAAAGTACTGTGATATAATTCCATTTCATATATAAAGTTCAAAAAGAGGAAATGCTAAGGAGATAGAGGCTAGAATCATGATGACCTTTGTAATGAGGAGTAAGGACTGGAAGGGCCATGAGGAAGGCTGCTGCACCTCCCTGAATGCTGTTATCTTCATGTGGGTGGTTCACTTTGTAAAAATTCAGAGTGTGCGTTATGATATGTGCACTAATTCATTAGTTACCACGGCAAACTGCAGATGCCCACTGAAGGACTGAAAGACATGCCATCCCCCAAAATGCTAAATTGGTGCACTGATTACTTCTAGTTGAAAACACTGGAGAAATTGGGGTTCCAGAAAGGGTGAGCCGACCTTCTCTTCCTGCAGGCAGCAAGCCATCAAGATTCCTCTGAAGGGGAACCCTCAGCTTTTCAGGGCGAGAAAATAGCCCTTATCACCAGAGACTGGGAACTGGGCTGCAAAGGAGCTGAATAAATACACTCAACAAAGGAACCTTTATCTTCCACTATAGATAAAGTAACCCTTGTCTCCCCCCATAGATCTTCTGGTGACGCCCTTTAGTGAAAGGAATATAAAAACGCAGGACCCCAGTTCATGCTGCCAAAAGGAATAAAATAAGCTGAAAGCTGAGTCACGCAAGACGCTGCCTTGCACCCTTTTGTTCCTAAACAGACAGCTACAAATAAAAGGTTAAATATCTCCACAAGGAGCAATTCTATGTTCATCTTATCTTCTGTAAAGTTCCAACTTACTGAGCGGGAGAGGAATACAGTTATTCACTCTTTCCCTACCTGCTCTTTTTCTCTTGCAACATGTGCATTACCACGCCCCTCCCTCTTTCCCCTCCTTGACTTTTCCCCTTTATGTTTTTTTTTTTTTTTTTTTTTTTTTTTTTTTTTTGAGATGGAGTCTTGCTCTGTCACCCAGGTTGAAGTCCAGTGGTGCTATCTCGGCTTACTGCATCCTCTGCCTCCTGGGTCCAAGCAATTCTCCCTTCCTCAGCCTCCCAAGTAGCTGGGATTACAGGCATCCACCACCACGCCCGGTTAAGTTTTGTATTTTTAGTAGAGATGGGGTTTCACTATGTTGGTCAGGCTAGTCTCGAAACTCCTGACCTTAAGTGATCCGCCCACCTCAGCCTCCCAAAGTGCTGTGATTACAGGCGGGAGCCACCGTGCCTGGCATCCCCTTTAAATGGTGAAGCCCTGAAATTCATCTTTGGAGAAGGGCACAGACCACAGACTGTTTCTATGATTCTGTTTGTTTGTTTGTTTTCTTCTAGGCGTGTCCTTAAGCCTTGGCAAAAGAAACTTCTGAACTGATTGAGACCTATCAGAGACTTTCTGGTTTACACTCCCCTAGAAACTTTACTGCCCCTAGCCAGATCCTCTTTGTTCTGTCATTTCTTCTCAAATTTATTGTTCTTTGTTAAAAAAGTATAGAAGCATCTTGCCTCAGCCACTTCTTTAGACTTTGGACTCTTGTGAAGATCCCCATGTAGATGTAAAACTGATAAAAATGTGTATGCTTTTCTCTTGTTAATCTCTCTGGTGTCAATGTGGTTTCTAAATCCAGCCTAAAGGGGTATGGAGGTAACCTCTGATCCAGCCTAAAGGGGTGTGGAGGTAATCTCTGACTCTCCCATCATGGCTAATCTTAGTTAGACAATAGCTATAACGTCTCTTATACAATAGCATAGCCATGTTGCATGACTCCTGGGCATTATTTTTATAGATTCAAGGGGAAAGGTGCCTCATGGAAGAGTTATGCAAAGTGGTGGCCCTGAATGTAACTCCCTAGTTTTAGCTGTGCATATGGTTGTTCAGATAGATACTACATTTCTCAGCTTTTCTTGTAGCTCAGTGTCATTATGGAACTAACTTCTGGCCAATGGGATGGAAGCATAAGTCTGAAATGTGCATTTTCCCGGCTCTTCCCTCACTTCCTACAGACTGGAAAATGGCGAGGCAGAAAAGCTACCATGGAACCAAAGATGGAAGCCACATATTGAAAATGGCAGAGCCATTCTACTAGGTCTATCTACCTGTGTACCTGTGCCTGGACCAGTGTGTGTGAGAGAAATAAGCTTGTAGCTTGTTTGAACCACTGATTTAAAAGTCTCTTTGCTACAGCAACTTAGATGGTACCCTCACTAATGCAGTTGTTAAAGCATGACATTGGGCCAGGTGCAGTGGCTCACGCCTGTAATCCCAGCACTTTGGGAGGCCGAGGCGGGCAGATCACAAGGTCAGGAGATTGAGACCATCCTGGCCAACATGGTGAAACCCCATCTCTACTAAAAAAAAAAAAAAAAAAAAAAAAAATAGCCAGGGGTGGTGTCATGCGCCTGTAGTCCCAGCTACTTGGGAGGCTGAGAGAGGGGAATTGCTTGAACCCGGGAGGCGGAGGTTGCAGTGAGCCAAGATTGTGCCACTGCACTCCAGCCTGGCAACAGAGCAAGACTTTGTCTAACAACAACAACAAAAGAAAAAAAAAAAAAAAAAAGCATGGCATTGAAGGTAGTTACGGGTGGAAAACTTTGTATTTTTATTGCTTGATATTTATCACAAATAACACTATTTAATTGCTTTGTTGTCAGTCAGCCACCATGCAATCTAAGGAAGACCCCAGAAAACAGCATTTATAGGATAAATTTTCCCACAAGGAAGCTGCCCTAATTCTCCCTCTAGTGATATGACACTTTTTTTTTTTTAAATCTGTAAAAGGGAAAGGTGTTTGGAAAATGGAGAGGAACTTCTTCACCTTTAACATTCTTTGATTTTCAAAAAGAAGATAATGACCCTCACACAATTATAGTTGCTTGAGGCCTCAGTTGGGAAAAAGCCTGGACATCCTTGTACACATGACTTGAAGGAAGCATTTTCAAATATGAAGAACAAATATGAACAAATATGAAAAAAAGAACAAATATAAATTTATGCTTTTTACTTGCACAAATTGTTTGTAACAAAATCACAGTAACTTGCACATTTTCCAGGTGGTCCTTTTAGTTTTCCTGGCAAATATAAGCACCAAATACAAACAACAAAGAAAAGAGCATCTTTCAAGCAGGAAGCAGGAAGAACCAATAGTGAGTGCATGAAGATATATCGGATTAATACAGCCACACAGAAACAGGGACAAAAGAGGATCAGACAACCACAGAGAGATATGTTTTGGATTTGGAATGAAAAAAAGCAAAATGGATTCTTTTCTTTCTGAATCCTTCAAAGGGCTGTTAACTTATATACAGCTTAAGAGCTGAGTCTGTGTTTATTTGAAAATAATATATTTGTGATATTTTGTGAGACAATGAATGGTGTGGTTAGTATACAGGTGACATTAAAACAAATCCTTGGCCGGGCACAGTAGCTCATGCCTGTAATCCTAGCACTTTGGGAGGCTGAGGCAGGCAGATCACGAGGTCAGGAGATCGAGACCATACTGGCCAACATGGTGAAACCCTGTCTCTACTAAAAAATACAAAAAAGTTAGCTGGGCCTGGTGGTGCACGCCTGTAGTCCCAGCTACTGGGGAGGCTGAGGCAGGAGAATTACTTGAACCTGGGAGGCGAAGGTTGTAGTGAGCCAAGATCATGCCACTGCACTCCAGCCTGGGCGACAGAGTGAGACTCCATCTCAAACAACAACAACAAAAAAATCCTTCATACTTCATAGGGTTTAATAATATGCAGGTCATCTTACCTGGGGGTTTTTAAATACAGCATATTTCTCCTCTTTCTGCAAAAATAGTACTTTATTTTCTGTGTCTCTTGTCCAGTCTGATAAGACTTCAACAACATTTTCATGGTCTTCGAAAAACCTCTCTGATGAAATAAGAAAAGGTATTCTTTCAGACCCAAGACATCAGGGTTCCAAGTGAGAAACAAGCTCTTACTGAGTTAATCTTCATGAGTTTCATCAGGTGCCTAGGATTCTTATTAATAATTCTCAAATGATGTCACACTGTAACATTTCTATTATGTTTATCTTTCATTGTCTTCAAGTTATCTTCCTTTAACAACAAGATGAAAAAACCCATAACACAGTGACAATGGTCAGCTGTCACACTTTTTTCTTTCATTTTGTTTAAGAGATGGGGTCTTACTGTGTTGTCCAGGCTGGAGTGCAGCGGCTATTCACAGGCTCAAGGCTCAAGCAATCCTCCTGCCTCACCCTCCCAAGTAGCTCGGCCTACAGGCATATGCCAGTGTACCCGGAGACATACTTTTTTCATACCAACATTTTTTACCTTAAATAGTCCCAGATGGTGGCAAACATTCTACGTGAGGTGGACAGTCAGTCAATGACTGGTGAAACACTTTGAATGAAATTGTGAGAGTCACAGTGTGTACTCTAAAACATCACTCCTTAACACTCTAAAAGCAACGTGTGAATGCTTGAATTAAAACATAAAGAAAGGCTTTCATTTCTTCCCTTGACTCATAGAACTGAAGACAACTTCAAGGGACTGTTTTAGTGTAAACCATTTTATCTAGAAAAAAAATTGCTCCTAAAGCTTCCAGCACAGGCAATTCTGTCCCACCCAGCTCTCCTGAGGGACGACTGTCCCATTATTAAAAATGAGAAATGTGATATGTGTGCCTATAGTCCCAGCTACTCGGGATGCGGAGGCAGGAGGATCGCTTGAGCCCAGGAGCTGAGGCTGCAGTGACCCATGACTACGCCATTGCACTGTAGCCTTGGTAATGGAGCAAGACCCTGTCTCAACACCACCACCACTACCTAGAATAAGAAGTAACAGTATATCTTCAGTTACCCTTTTTTCCGCTTTTGAAAAATTCCATCAATTTCTACCAACTGTTCTTTGCACTCTGAGGCTGAGCCTCTTCCACAAGACAAAGTGTCAGAGATTAAGCAAGTGGGGAGGGAGGAAGGGGAAATGAGCACTGGTGGGAGGCTGAGGCAGGGTTATGGTCAGTTAAGGAAGCAACCACTAAAGAGGCATTAGCTGACAGATACCCAGGCTCTTCTGCCACCTGCTCAGCTTATTAAGCATGCAGTATCTTAGTCAGTATCATCCAGTCACTTTCTTTCCCAAATGGAACCACTAGAGAAGCAGCAGTAATAATGCTTATATCCCCTAAGGTCTGGCCACCACCTGCTAGAATCCAAGTCTCTTCACTACAACAAAATGAAGAGTCGAGCACCAAATTTCATATAAGGGAAGTGAAAGCCTTGAACCAAAGTCTTCTCAAGGATGAACCAGGCCAGGCACGGTGGCTCATGCCTGTAATCCCAGCACTTTGGGAGGCCCAGGTGGGAGGATTGCTTGAGCGCAGGAGTTTGAGATCAGCCTGGGCAGCATAGTGAGACCCCATGTCTATTTTTTATGTAAAATTAAAGAGAAAAAAGAGAATAAGCCCAGGCCCGTAATACAGCAAACCCACAAGGTTTTTGGAGTACAGCCCATTGCTGGGGATGGGACTTACCAATTTGTAGTTCTGGGTAGATTTCATACAGACACCAGTCTACATTGCAGTCACAATGAGTTTTCTCGAAAAGGTTGTCCAGAACATCTCGGGCCAGCTGCCGCTCATCCACCATCAGCGATTTTGTGCTATTGTCGTTCATGTGCACCTTGACGACGAGCTGAGGATAGAACCATGAGGCAGCCAGTAAATTTCAGCAACTGGAGAAGGCTACTAAGATAAGGGTTTCAAAGTTGCTACTGTTTCTGCAAATTTATGTGAGAATGTGTTTGGTGAACTTGCTCCATCTAAACTCACTTGCATGCCAGGCACTTGTTTTAGGTGCTAGGATTATAGAGGTGGAGAAACCAGTTCACAAAAAGAGAAAACAGATAATAAACAAAGTCCTTGTCTAGCCTTCAGAGACAGGGCATTCTGGTGGGAGAGACAGAAAACAAAGAGAACAAAAAAAGTGCTAGCTTCTTTCTTTCCCAATAATCTTTCCCTTTTCTTATTCCATCCTGGAGCCCAGAAACTTTTCTAGATTAAAAGCTGGCCGGGCGCGGTGGCTCAAGCCTGTGATCCCAGCACTTTGGGAGGCCGAGACGGGCGAATCATGAGGTCAGGAGATCGAGACCATCCTGGCTAACACGGTGAAACCCTGTCTCTACTAAAAAATACAAAAAACTAGCCGGGCGAGGTGGCGGGCGCCTGTAGTCCCAGCTACTCGGGAGGCTGAGGCAGGAGAATGGCGTAAACCCGGGAGGCGGAGCTTGCAGTGAGCTGAGATCCAGCCACTGCACTCCAGCCCGGGCGACAGAGCAAGACTCCATCTCAAAAAAAAAAAAAAAAAAAAAAAAAAAAAAAAAAAAAAAAAAAAAAGCTATGCCTGTATCTTTATTATTATTATTATTATTTTGAGACGGATTCTTGCTCTGTCAGCCAGGCTGGAGTGCAGTGGCATGATCTCAGCTCACTGCAACCTTTGCTTCCTGGATTCAAGCGATTCTCTTGTTTCAGTCTTCCTAGTAGCTGGGATTACAGGTGCCTGCTACCATGCCCAGCTAATTTTTTTTTTTTTTTTTTTTTTTTTTTAATTTTTAGTGGAGATGGCGTTTCACCATGTTGGCCAGGCTGGTCTCGAACTCCTGACCTCAGGTGATCCACCCACCTCGGCCTCCCAAAGCACTGGGATTACACGTGTGAGCCAGCACCCCGGCCACCTGTTTCTTTATAATAAACTCTTCTCTTTTGCTTAGCTGGAGTTGAGTCCCATTTCATGCAACCCAAGAGTCTGAAGACACCAAGTTGATCAATCTACAATTCTTTGAAGGTCCACAGGGCGTATCTCAATACAATGTCACTGAGGGGACCCACTGAGAGACAGATAGTTACAGCAGGGCACATTTGAGATCAGAATTGGATTAAGTGAAATGAATGTAGACTGAGAAATAAGCTGTTTTGCAGGCACATGATGAATCTAATTTTGGGGTTTTTTGTGTGTGTGTGTGTGACAGGGTCTTGCTCTGTTGCCTAGGCTGGAGTGCAGTGGTGTCATCTTGGGTTACAGTAGCCTCGACCTCCTGACCTCAACTGATCCTCCCACCTCAGCCTCCTGAGTGGCTGGGACCACAGGGGTGCACCACCACACCCAGCTAATTTTTGTTCATTTTTTTTTGTAGAGGCAAAGTCTCACTATGTTGCCCATGTTGGTTTCAAATTCCTGGCCTCAAGCAGTTCTCCTGCCTCACCCTCCTAAAGTACTGGGATTACAAGCATGAGCCACCGTATCCAGCCCCTGATTTATTTTTTATTCCATTTCCAAAATATTCTATTGAATTAAATTCACAATGAAATTGATAGTAATCTTATTACAAATCTGTAGGTTTGGAGGAAGCTGCATTTACTTATCTTCAACAAAAACACAGAATATCCTTGACTTTTTCTTGGCAACTTGTCAAAGTTATTAAAACACCTGATTCAGCTGGGCACGGTGGCTCACGCCTGTAATCCCAGCACTTTGGGAGGCCGAGGTGGGCAGATCATGAGGTCAGGAGTTCAAGACCAGCCTGAACAACAGGATGAAAACCTGTCTCTACTAAAAATACAGAAGTTAGCCAGGTGTGGTGGCATGTGCCTATAATCCCAGCTGCTCAGGAGGCTGAGGCAGGAGAATCGCTTGAAACTGGGAGGCAGAGGTTGCAGTGAGCTGAGATTGCAGCACTGCACTCCAGCCTAGGGGATGGAGTGAGACTCCATCTCAAAAAAAAAAAAAAAAAGAAAGAAAGAAAACAACAACAACAACTAAAATCTTATTCGTTAGAGAGACCGTGATTTTTATGTAATGTAACAGAATTAATTCGTGAAATGATGCAGCTAGGCTTTGGATTTTCTTTGACACCTGTGTATTTGTAGCATATGAGCTTACAGTTGGTCCTGGTTATTCACCAATAAGACGCATCGCTATTAAAAAATGTGATTAGATGGACTGAAAAGGGAGAGAGAAACCATAAATTTGGTAACATTTCTTTCTCTCCACAAGTTTGGATTAGGTTCTGAGCAGCCAGGTTCTGTCCCATTGCTGCCTCCCATCCAAGTACTAACCAGGCCCGACCCTGTTTAACTTCTGAGATCAGATGAGATGGAGCATGATCAGGGTTGTATGGCTGTAGCTTCATTCCTTCCTAACACTCTATAGTTAACAGATTGAAGAGTGTAGCTCCTGTAGATGGTTCTGCAGAGTTACTGATAGCAACGGAAGGGTGTGTGTGGTGGTAACCATTTGGATGAGTTGCAGGCAGCAACCAAAAGTTGAAGCACTCATGTAACACCTTCTATTTCCAACACTCACATACACCCCCAAGATCAAAATGTAGACATGGGGCAGTCAAAATGCTTTCCTCCTCCAGGGACCATTTAAATCAGAGCCTTATCCCAGGGTTTCCTAAAGAATACTTTTTTTTTTTCCCTTGAAAATCTCCAACTCAGACATCTGTAGTTGGATAGTTGCTTTTTCCCTGTATTTGTCTTTTGATGATAAAATGGTAGGCCCAACTAACACAGTGTCAAAGATCCATTCATGTGACCTTAGAAATGAGTCATGGAGGGTTGCATGGAAAAAGAAGAATTCTTCAAATAGAGGTCTTTACTAGGATTTATTTTCTGTGGAAGGCGTACTTGCTGCTCTCTGCTGGGAATTACTGCTGTAAAGTAGCTACATGTGCTAAGACACACTACCAATGTTAAGGCTTAGAAAATTTAACGTTTCTGATGGAAAGATTAATGATGTTTGGCTACATTTCAATCCTGCTTAGGAATTCTTGAGAAAATAAAACACGTGTTGCTGTTTATTATGTTCTATAAAAACATATATAGAGAGAAAAAATACTAAACCACATAATTTGGCGATGATTAAAGGTTTTTTTTTTGCAGAAATTGGAAACTAGAGTTAATCCACATGTACTTACAAACGTCCATAATTATAGAATTTAGAAAACACATGCACACACACACACGCACACACACACATACACAACCAAGAGAAGTCTTGTGATGTTTAACAAGAAGAAATTATATTTACTATTCTTCACAGCTTTCCTCACATTTGCAAGCCAAAGAGTAGCTCTATACCAACACATAACATTAAATCACAGTTATGTGATTTAGTATGCTAAATACTTTCATATTTACACTATATGTTATGGGGCAAAGTGATTCAAGGGTGAAAAAACTGAAATAATCCATTAAAGATTTTATAGCTTTTATAATTTCTTCTTTTTTTGCAAGATGCTAAATACAAAAATATCTTAGACCTAAGTCATTTACAGTTTTGTTTTTTTGCTTCTATAATAAAATTTACAAGTGGAATTGTTCTCTGGTGTCACAGGGCTTTTAAAAAAAACAATAAAAGTAATGCATGAGTCTGATTCTGTTTCTAGTTCCAAAATCTTTGTAGCACAAGCTGTGTACGTCATTTGTAATTCAAAATGATGTCAACAGCCCACAGAATACTTGAGGGCAAAGTATGACAGATAGATTTGATTTCCATCCTTTAAAAACATGTTGTAGATTACGCATGAGTACACTGCAGTTATTCTCTTAATGCATGAGTGTGTCTCAGTTATTTTCTTAATATTCTGCATCACAGAACAAATATATTCGGAGTGTCTGAAATCAGAGCAAATACATAACTTGTCTTCGTAATTTTCTTTCCTTCCTCACTGATCAGAGTGGATTCTGTTTTCCATCTTCCTTGTTGAATCAAGGCAGCTTGTGCTTTGTGTGTACCATTATAATTCATCTAAACTAAATCATGGCAACACTCTCACTTTCTGATATATGGCAGGAGATACCTGCCCTCTCCTTCTGTTCTCTTAATCTCCAGCTGAAGCGAATGGATGGAACTTGCTGGTTGTTCTATCTTTTAATCTAAGAAACAACTTCTCTTTTCATTTCCGCTTCTGAAAATATATAAATAATATATTTTATACATAATCCAGGGGTTTGAAATAGTCTAATTATGAAGTTTACTATTACCTTTTCCTTTTGTCTTTTTATCTTGAGAGGTAAAGTCAGTACTCAGCACAGCTCATCCTCAGCTGCCATCCATGTGTGATCAACACGTTTATCCATGTGTGAGATTTTGTGCTAGAATCCTGCTCTCATACCTTGCCTCTACAATCCATTTTCCACAAAGCAGCCAGTATGACCCATGCTTATTTATTTTAGAGACAGAATCTTGCTCTGCCACCCAGGCTGACATGCAGTGGTGTGATCATAGCTCACTGCAACCTTGAACTCCTGGGCTCAAGGGATCCTCCCACCTCAGCCTCCTGTAGCTGGGCTTACATGTATGAACCACCATGCCCAGTTAATTAAAAAGAATTTTTATTTTTGTAGAGATGGGCTCTTGCTATGTTGCCCAGGCTGGTCTTAACTCCTGGCCTCAAGCAATCCTCCTGCCTCGGCCTCCCAAAGTGCTGAGAGTAGAGGTGTGATCCTCTGTGCCTGGCCCTTTATGACCTTTAAAAGTCATGTATTTGTCTTACACTCCCCTGTTTAAAACCCTTAAATGGTTTCCCATTGCACTTATAATACAACTCAAACTTCTCCTTGGACCTATGAGACCCTGTGTCTCTCGGCTGCCTCTCTGTCCTCAGTTGTTTCCTTTTTTCCCTACCTCCCCGAGCTCATTCTTGCTGGACCATCTTTCACTCTCCCCGTTTCCTCTGCCCGGAATGCCCCCTAGCACCACACCCACGTGCATCCAACTGCTTCTGGCCAGAGGCCTTCCCTCCAGGGCTGCCTGCTCAGAGAGGCCTCTTTGGCACCAAATCCATCCAGAAGGGTTGCCTGTGTACTCTCTATCACTTCTCCCTGGTTTAGTTTCTTCAGAGCTAGAGTCTAACTAGACTCTAACTCTCCACAAGCAGGAACCACACTTGACTTGTTCACCTCTGTGTGATCCTGGCACCTATTCTAAGAGATGGGGATGCATTGGTGGGGAAAAGAGACAAAGATCCCTGGGGAAGATCCTATGGGGTGGTGGAGAGGGGATACAGGCAATACATAGGACAAATAAGTAAAGTAGGCCAGGTGCTGGCCTCCCAAAGTGCTGGATTACATGCCTGTTTCATCTTTTCCTTAATGTACCAAATTAACTATTTTAACCACGGTTACATGCCTGTAATCCCAGCACTTTGACAGGCTGAAGTGGGAGGATTGCTTGAGGCCAAGAGTTTGAGACCAGCCTGGGCAACATGGCCAGACCCTTTCTCTACAAATAATTTTAAAAAATAGTGGGCCGTGGTGGTGCACACCTGTAGTCCCAGCTACCTGGGAGGCTGGGTGGGAAGATCACTTGAGCCCAGGAATTTGAGGCTTCAGTGAGCTGTGATAGCACCACTGCACTCCAGCCTGGGTGACAGAGCAAGACCTTGACACACACAGACACACACCTCCCCCGCCCCCCCCCACACACAAATAGGGTAGTGTTAAGCACTGAGGGGAACATTAAAGTGGGGGAAGGATTGGGAGTACTGGGGATGTGTGCGGCAAAGTCCCAAGGCAAGGGCAGGCCTGGAGTGCTTGAGGGGCAGTCAGGAGACCAGCATCTAGAATGAGGTGAATGAAGGAGTGAACACCAGGAGATGAGGCCAGGGAGGTGACTGGTCGCCATGTCATGCAGGGACTGGAGGCCACCGGGAGGATTCATTCTGGCTTCATGTGTGAGATGGGCAGACATCAGAGACTTTTGAGCAGAGGAGGACAAAAAGAGAGACTGCAGCCCAAGAAAAGAAGCTGGCCCTCGGCAGAAACATAATGATTCATCCATCATTAAGGAAAGAATATGGGATATATGGATAGAGATGCACGCAGGTAGATAGGTAGATGTCTTGGCGGGAGCTTGTGCAACTTTTGTTTTGACTGCGTCTATTTTCCCTGCAACATGGGCAACAAAATCATTAGCTGAGGCCAGGTGTGGTGACTCGTATTTATAATCCCAGCACTTTGGGAGGCCCAGGTGGGAGGATCACTTGATGCCGGAGTTTGAGACCAACCTGGGCAAGATAGTGAGACCCTTGTCTCTTAAAAAAAAATGGTTTTGTAGGTGAGAGAGTGATTGAACCAGGGTAGCTCACTGAGCGCCCAGGACTGAGCAGGAGGAAAGTTGGATTTAACCAAGGTTTGAGAAAAGGACAAGGCAGATGAGGATGTGGAATTCCAAAGATTGACTGTGGAATTAATCCCTTGTGGAAAATGGGGAGAATATGGTAAGGAAATTTGGGCACATTTGGAATGAGTGGAACCAGACTAATCTGGGAAGACTCCCCTAGATGAACCTTGAAAGTCTGGCTCCAGGGGTAGCCAAGGACTACTTCCTGAATATCCATCCATTGGCAGGTATTGAATGCCTTCATTCAGAGAACTGTGATAGGTGCCATGGGAATAGAAAGTGTAAAGCCCTATGTGAAAAGGACAATTCATGCAACTCTCAACAGAAAATTCTGAATGAGTCTCAAGAGATGTTATTTGCTTCAGCAGTTGAAATCAGATGAAGAGCCAGGCATCGTGGCTCACACCTGTAATCCCAGCAGTTTGTGAGGCTGAGATGGGTGGCTCGCTTGAGCCTAGGAGTCCAAGACCAGCCTAGGCAACATAGGGAGGCCTCAACTCTACAAAAAGTAAAAATAGCCGGGCATGGTGGTACGTGCCTGTAGTTCCAGCTACTCAGGAGGCTGAGGGTTGAGGATTGCTTGACCCCAGGAGTTTAAGGCTGCAGTGAGCCATGATCAGCTTGGGTGATAGAGCAAGACCCTGTCTCGAAACAAAACACGATGAAGACTGTTTCATCTTTCCCTTACTTTACCAAATTAACTATTTGTTTTAATTTTTTGTTTTTTTGAGATGGAGTCTCGCTCTGGAGTCCAGGCTGGAGTGCAGTGGTGCAATCTTGGCTCACGACAACCTCCGCCTTCTGGGCTCAAATGATTATCCTGCTTCAGCCTCCTGAGTAGCTGGGATTACAGGTGCACACCACTGCATCCAGCTTATTTTTGTACTTTTAGTAGAGACGGGGTTTCACCGTGTTGGCCAGGCTGGTCTTGAACTCCTGACCTCGGGTGATCCGCCCACCTCAGCCTCACAAAGTGTTAGGATTATAGGTGTGAGCCACCATGCCCAGCCTAACTATTATTAACACTTTATTATCATTAGGTATATTCTTCTAGTGAGGTTAAATGCAGCTGTATCTCTTGCTGTAATACAATACATGTCTTCTTCAAAAACCTATACTCTGTAAAAAAAACATGCATGATCAAGTTACAGGCTTATTAGGAAAGTAGGGTTAAGGGCAGATTACTCAAAACCTATTTTGAAACCAGAGCACCAGCAAAAACAGCATTTGGTACCCTGGGAGATAACTTGGACATCTAGGGCAGCAGCAGGGCTGACGGCTGCGCCAGGGCATAGGAAAAGTGCACAAGAGCAATTGTGGAAAAGCGGAGGCCAGGCCAACAGAAGCTGAGCTCTGACCCAGTTAAGGCAGTCCCCAAAGGTGGCGCCACCTGCTATCAACCCAGAACTTTGCAAAGTCCCGGAGAGGCCGGCTCAAAGGAAGGGAGCCCTGGATGTGCAAACTTGTTTTAAAATTTCTTAAGATAGAGCTGAAAGGGCCCCTGCCTGGACAGCAGCCAAGCCAAAGGCCCTTTCCTTTCTTGTTGAAGGTATAATTCTACTCCCACCATTCCAGCTCCCAGGAAAATTCATGTGTAAGCCAGCAAAAAAAGTCATGTACAAGCCAAGGAAACCGCTACGTTTATAGTGACACAAATCCCTTATTTATCAATCAAAAGTGAGCTAACTGATGTTATAGAAAGAACAATTGTTCTCTACCTTTGTCCTTAAAAGTTTTTGAAAATTACAACTATTTGGAAAGTATCACTCAACATTTTTTTTCTTTTCTTTTTTTTTTTTTTTTGAGACGGAGTCTCCCAGGCTGGAGTGCAGTGGCTGGATCTCAGCTCACTGCAACCTCCGCCTCCTGGATTCAAGCGATTCTCCTGCCTCAACCTCCCAAGTAGCTGGGACTACAGGCACCTGCCACCACACCCAGCTAATTTTTTTTATTTTTGTAGAGAGGGGGTTTCACCGTGTTAGCCAGGACGGTCTCGATCTCCTGACCTCGTGATCCACCCACCTCGGCCTCCCAAAGTGCTGGGATTACAGGTGTGAGCCACCGCGCCTGGCTTCATTTTGTTTTTATCATTAAGCATAATCACAGGTCCTTAATTTAACTGCCCCCATCCAAATGGGATTCATGATTCACCTTCTTAACCTTGGCCTCCTTCAGTTTTTCCAGCGCCAGCTTAATTTTATCAGCCTTGGCTTGGGCTTCTTCCTCTTCCTGAAAAAGGGCAAGATATTCTTCAATACAGTCCATTAAATAATACCAGTGAGTAATGACTTCTGTCATTGCTAGTGTCTTAGCTACTTTATGTTAGCAAAAGTTACCAAATTTCACATGCTTAATTTTCAGAATGTATTAATTACTTTTTAAAGACATACAATGTGTAATAATCACATCTGGATAAATGGGGTATCCATCACCCGAAACATTCAATTTTCAGAATTTAAATGGCTAAAACAAAATTCTTCAGCTCAAAGATATAGAAGGCAGTCACTCTTTATAGCTTGGGAATGGTAACTTAAAAGATGAAATGATGACTTTAACAGTGGTTCGTATATTTAGATCACAACAATCTGCTTGGCCCACAAACTGGGATCTGACCTAAGGAATCTGTAGATTGACACATCTCCAGGGATTTGAACACTCCCAGAAATTATATGCACACTTTTGGATCACGATGTCTTTTTGGGGATTTCTAATTTTTTAAATTAGATTCTTAAAGGGGTTCTTAATGTCCCCAAAGGTTAAGAGAGACTGAATATATATATATATATATTTTTTTTTGAGATGGAGTCTTGCTCTGTCGCCCAGGCTGGAGTGCAGTGGTGTGATCTCGGCTCACTGCAAGTTCTGCCTCCCGGGTTCACACCATTCTCCTGCTTCAGCCTCCCAAGTAGCTGGGACTACAGGTGCCCGCCACCATGCCTGGCTAATTTTTTATATTCTTATAGAGATGGGGTTTCACCGTGTTAGCCAGGATGGTCTTGATCTCATGACCTTGTGATCCATCTGCCTTGGCCTCCCAGAGTACTGGGATTACAGGCGTGAGCCACTGCACCCGGCCCGAGAGAATGAAATTTAAACTTACAATTCACCAAAAAACATATGAGCACTGACAAGCTCATATGAACAGGCAGAAAAGTGAGTGAAGTATTTTATGAGCCCAAAGCTCTTTGAGTTTGGCAAGTTAAGTCTCTCTTCTATTTATAATGATAGGGAAATGAGCTGTTCTGGTTACATTCTAATTACTTGAATATAGGCATGTATCTTTTTATAGCAGTGGTTCTCAAATTGTTTTTTGAGCCACAAGCCCCTTTAAGAAAGCCCATAAAGCTTCACAAGTGCATTCAACTTTGTACTTTGTTTACTTTCAGGGGGTGCATGGCCCCCTCGAAATCTTCATGGACCCTACATTAAGAGTCTCTGTTCTATATTGATCTCCATTTTCACATAAATTTTCTATAATAAGTACACAGTAGAGCACTGTGTGTGATAGAGTATAATTTAATATTTGATTTATATTCAATATTTATTCATTCAAAAGGCATTGTATGACCTTTCAGGGTCCCTAGGCTCTTATTTGTGAGGACCAAACATCATGACACAGTGTGACAACTGTGGAAGCAGAAATTGAACTGGACTCTCCTCTAAAATATTTGGCTTACTCTATAAAGAAAATCCTTAAAAGTGCTCTTTTTACTTTTATGAGAGACACACTATGGGTTAATATCCCAAATAATGATAATTTAAACTTTCCAGTTGTCTGTTTTTCAATATTCAGAAATTTATCAATATCAAGCACCCATCACCTGCCTGCTTTGTAACACCCTCCCCAACTCTGACATTACAAGTGATACTTGGATGTGCCTGTCCTACTGAACAGGGCTGCCAAGTTCAACAAAATTCAATTTCACTCTACTCAGAAAATGTATAATGAATGCCTTCCAATCTCTATGTACTGAGCTAGGAGCAGGGACATGGAAATATACAATCAGTTCCACATTTCAATATGATGTTAATAAAACATTTCCCCAAAAGACTGAGTTTTATCAAAGAGTGTTTGCATACAAATATTTTTAAAGCAAACTATAGTAAATCCTGAATATGACCCTAATACATTCTTGATATACACCCATGTGGCTTGTTTACGCAGCATTCTAGCTTTGCAACGAGCGTGCTCTGTATCTTGGTTTTTTAGTATGTCAGATCTTTGGATGCACAAACTTTGGAATGTAATGATCACTTCAGAGAACATCAGTGATAGGTAGCAGAGGCTGATGGCCCTGCCATCTCTGGTCCCACGCACTTACCTGAGAGAGAGGTTCAGGAGGTGGTGGCGGCAGTGGAAGGTCTAACACAGGATCAGCTGGTGGAGGTGGTAAGTCATCCTCATATGGGCTGATACCAGTGGCAGCAACATTTGTTCCATGACCAAGAGGGGCTGCACCACTGACATTTGATGCCTGTAGAGATGCTGAATGATGTTGACTCTGCGAGGACTCTTTCTGTGCCTGGATTGTCCTCTGCTCAGCTTCACTTATGTCTGCTACCAGATCTGCCATGAGAGCCTCTAAATCTTGGTCTTCCAGTGCATTTAAGGACTCTAGTAGGGAAAATCACATTAACGGTATAAACAACTACTTGCATCTGGAAAAACTGAAAGAAGATAATTTTTAAGCATAATATTTGAGTAGAAAGGAATTCTTATTTTGATTGGTTATGATATAATGAGAAGATTGAGAATATTTTAATTCAATAGCACAAGTATAGGAATTCCTAAAAGGACTGTTGCTGCATTTGTTGCATGGTTAATCTGAGTGAGTTTCTAATACCAAGAAAATAAATGGAGGAAATGTGTTCTCTACACTGGGGCACCTGACACACCAGCTATAAAGTCAAATCCAAGCCCATGAATAGATGCTTAAGTAGGAAATCCTTGCATATTATAGTGTAAGATCTCAGAGTTTTAGAAAAGTAGGGGAGGGGAGAGCATTGGAAATGGATGGAAGGGGAGTTTTCCCTAAGCATTTGGAGGGCAAATAGAGTACTGCTGCTATTTAGAAGAAACTGGATTTCAACCAACTGGGGTTTAATGTGCCTGTGACTTTGGGGTGAAGATGGAGCTTCTATAGGCTCACCACCTAACTGTAGAAAACTTCACATTCGGAGAAAGAGCAATTTTTAAAAAATTTTTATTTATTTATTTATTTGGGACAGAGTCTCACTCTATTGCCCAGGCCGGAGTGCCATAGTGTGATCTCGGTTCACTGCAATCTCTGCCTCCCAGGCTCAAGCAATCCTCCCAACTCACCCTCCCAAGCAGCTGGGACTACAGGTGCATGCCATCAGGTCCAGCTAATTTTTGTATTTTGTGTAGAGACAGGGTTTCGTCATGTTGCCCAGACTGGTCTCAAACTCCTGGGCTAAAGCGATCTTCCCACCTCAGCCTCCCAAAGTGCTGGGATTACAGGCAAGAGCCACCGTGCCCAGCCAAGAGCAATTAATGATAAATAGCAGAAATTAAAGCACCATAGGTCGCAAGGAGTTAAAAAATTATGGGATTAAATGGTAGAAACTTAATGAAGATAGTAAGCTGGGAGTTAACTTTTAAAAGACAGGAAAGACATAAATTTTCAGAGTGAGAGGGAGGGAGGAGAGATCACCTTAGGATTTCTTCCATGTGTGAGATTACTATGGTAGAGTAATCTGTGTGATCCTGAACATTGATTAGATCATGTGGTGTAGTGGGGGTGGTGTTGGTGAGTAGTCCTGGTGGAGTACTTTGATGATCAGGCATATATGATATGGTGAATATAATGAACAAAGGATGGGCAGGAAGGAAGTGATCCATGAGGAGAATTCTAGCTGCTATAGGTATGATGAACCAGACTGAGGAAATGGGAGCAACTGGAATGAAGCCTACTCAGTAACAAATAAGCTTTGTGAAAGGATACATTGTCAGACATCATCATCATAAACGCCACGCAGTGTATTACAGGAATGCTAGTAGTGCTAGTTTATAGTACTCGGACTAAAGTTTGGGTTTCCTCAATGTGTAAAAAGAGTTTATTTTACTGTAAGTCATTTTTATACATGACTTCTTTTTTTTTTTTTTTGAGACAGAATCTCACTCTGTCACCCAGGCTGGAGTGCAGTGGCATGATCTCAGCTCATTGCAACCTCTGCCTCTCGGGTTCAAGCAATTCTCCTGCCTCAGCCTCCCCAGCAGCTGGGATTACAGGTATGCACCACCCTGCCTCGATAATCTTTGTATTTTTAGTAGAGACAGGGTTTTGCCATGTTGACCAGGCTGGTCTCGAACTCCTGGCTTCAAGTGATCCCCTTGCCTCAGCCTCCTGAGGTGCTAAGATTGCAGGTGAGAGCTATCAGGCGCAGCCTATATATAATTTCTTTATAAAATTAAGCTAAATTAATTTAAAATGTTTTCAGAGAAAAAATATATAGAACTAAAGAAGCATATTTATAATTTTCTACTGCAATCAATCACATTGTGACTGTTGACATATACACCTTTACTCTATTATAAAAATTTTGGGGACAAAACCTCCATAATAATATTTATATTAGTAATTTCCAAAGCAAATTTAATAAATTGAATTATTATATTAGTTATTAATAGCTTTTTAATATATTAAAGATTTCTAAATTTATCAATAGAGATGAAATGTTTTAATAAAGATTAGCTAAATTTATGAATATGGAATTGAGTAATATGGAATTGGGGAATGGGAAAGAAATAGATTTTATTCTGAAATTGGTCACTGACTCTCTGAATGACTTTGGGCAATTTTTTTTTTTTTTAAACAGGCTCTTGTTCTGTTGCCCAGGCTGCAGTGCAGTGGTAGGATCATAGCTCACGGTAGCCTCAACCTCATGGGTTCAAGCAATCTTCCCACCTCAGCCTCCCAAATAGCTGGGACTACAGGCACATACGAGCATGCCTGGCTAATTTTTAAATTTTTTTAGAGACAGTGGTCTCACTATGTTGCCCAGACTTGTCTCAAACTCCTGGGATTAAGTGAGCCTCCTGCCTTGGCCTCCCAAAGTGATGGAATTACAAGCATGATTACAGGCTTGCACCCAGCCTGGGCAAAATATTTTGAACTCATTTTAGCAGTGTTTTAAAGTGAAGACAAAACAAATCTATTCTTAATCTAATTCCATACAAATTTAATTTTCCATACATAGGAGTAGTTTTTAATTGTCTTTTCCCGTATCCAAATTAGACCACATGTGTACATCTTGTTTCCTTAATGAGAAGAGTGTCTTATTACTGTAGTGTAACATCACTGTGTTTATATCTTGCTGGGTATCTGGGTATCATTGCTCCTATCATTGTCAGTATTGTGATACCAGGCACTGAGTTAGTGCTTAGAAAGCGTTAGTTGAGATGACTACAATTAAATTGAAATATTGATTAAATTTTAATTTTAATTGAATTGATTATAAAACATGCGGCTGTTATGATGTGGTGAGGCTAAATTTGCTTTGTTCATATGTGCAAGTATATGTTATCTATTGCAATCATAATTTTACAAAAGTATATTGCTTTTTTTTTTTTTGCTTTTTTTTTTTTAGACAGAGTCTTGCTCTGTCATCCAGACTAGAGTGCAGTGGCGCAATCTTGGCTCACGGCAACCTCCGCCTTCTGGGTTCCAGTGATTTTGGTCCCTCAGTCTCCCAAGTAGCTGAGATTACAGGTGCCTGCCACCATGCCTGGATAATTTTTGTACTTTTAGTAGAGATGGGGTTTCATCATGTTGGCCAGGCTGGTCTTGAACTCCTGACCTCAAGTGATCCACCAGCACTGGCCTCCCAACGTGCTGGGATTATAGGCGTGAGCCACCATGCCTGGCCTGCTTTTGTAAAAACCTTCATGAATGTTACCATCTTGGTGGAAATGACTGGCAGGAATAATAAATTTGTGTGGCAAATAAAAAGAGTGTAGGAAAAAGAGAAAATCAAAAGAGGTATATTATAATTTATCAAGAAACAGTCACTGGCACCTGATGGTTTATTACAAAACTACTGGAAATGATAGAAACAGAGAAATGCCTGGTCGGACGCCATGCCTCACACCTGTAATTCCAGCACTTTAGGAGGCTGAAACAGGTGGATCACCTGAGGTCTAGAGCTCGAGACCAGCTTAGCCAACAAGGCGAAACCCCTTGTCTACTAAAACTAGCCGGGCATGGTGACTCTTGCCTGTAGTCTCAGCTACTTGGGAGGCTGAGGCAAGAGAATCGCTCAAACCCAGAGGGCAGAGGTTGCAGTGAGTGGAGATCCCGCCACCGCACTCCAGCCTGGGTGACAGAGAGAGACTCTGCCTGAAAAAAAAAAACAAAATTCAGAGAAGCACAGAAATAAAACTTGGAATTCTGGATTTCTGTAATTGAACTTCTCTCCTATCTTGCTTTTCATATTTTTGGTAGTCACTGCAAGTCTTTGGGAAATCTTCTTCCAGAGTTGCAGGGAGTTTTCACTAATTTGAAAGTGATTACTTCAAGATTTATTATTATTCTTTTTGAGATGCAGTCTCACTCTGTTGCCCAGGCTGGGGTGCAGTGGCGCGATCCTGGCTCACTGCAAGCTCCGCCTCCTGGGTTCACGCAGTTCTCTCGCCTCAGCCTCCCGAGTAGCTGGGACTACAAGCGCCCGCCACCACGCCCAGCTAATTTTTTGTATTTTTTTAGAGACGGGATTTCACCGTGTTAGCCAGGATGGTCTCGATCTGACCTCGTGATCTGCCCGCCTCGGCCTCCCAAAGTGTTGGGATCACAAGCTTGAGCCACTGTGCCAGGCCTCAAGACTTATTATAATATGAATAGCATGTGGCCTAAAGATGTCTCCACTTAAATACACTGAGAGTTTTTGTTTTGTTTTGTTTTTTATTTTCTTGAGATAGAATCTCATTCTGTTGCCCAGGGTGGTATGCAGTGGCAGAAACACAGCCCACTGCAGCCTTGATCTTCCTGCCTCAGCCTCCCAAGCAGCTGAGACCACAGGCACATGGCACCACACTTGGCTACTTTTTTTTTATTTTTCATAGAGATGGGGTGTTGCTATGTTGTCCAGGCTGGTTTCAAACTCCTGAGCTCAAGCAATCCTCCTGCCTTGGCCTCCTAAAGTGTTGGGATCACAGGTGTGAGCCACCACGCATGGCTGAGAGATTTTTGGTAATAAAATAAAGTGACACATTCAGGAAAAATGAAAAAATGTCAAGTAGACTAAATTACATATAAGTATATATTATATCTAAATTAAAAAATATTTTAAATAAAATATGAAGTATCCATTCATATTTATTAATCATTATGAAATAGTTGATTTCTATCACTGAAGGGTCATTTCCTTATGAATATTTTCATATACTACTCTTTGTTACTCTATGGGCGTAGTAATAAGAAGAAACTCCCCTTACTTTAAAGCAGAAGATCATTTTGAGACTTTTCACAAATGCAGAATGGTGCTCCCTTTCGTTATTGGCAAAAAAGTCTTCTTGATTCTCTCAATTCAATCAAGACACAGTAAAACCCAGTCTGAAATCCATGATTTTAACAATGATATTTATCACGATGTTTAGGTTCCTTTAATTTAGTTTTCAAATTATAGTTTCATACTGATTTGAATCATCATCATGATTTTGAATTACTTAAGAAAAGAAATTGTTATGCTTACCATTTAAATCTTTAAACCCCACACTGTAGTTAAATTCAGCTCTGGGTGGGTTAGGGTCAGGAGGAGGGAGAGTGTCAACTCCTAAACTCTGTGAAAAAAGATCCCCCATCAAAGTTATTCATGATACAAACATTTCTGTAGCACACTTTACTCAGCAAGTCAAAAACCATGTATTATTTACACATTTTCTCCCTTAGTATGTTCTCTGAAAACCATATTGTAACTTGAAAATGTTTTACGTAATTTTTCCCCTATAGAAAATTACAGTGTAAAAATTATTCTAGAAGGAAGATCTTGAAACGGAACATGTCAATGAGAATGAGGTAGTTAATTTTTATAAAGAACATATAATGTCTTGTAATGGTGAACACACACACACTATATATATACATATATACAAATAATTCTGTAATGACTTAAGTCATGACATCAAAGAAATAAATATCCAGTTACTTGGAGGAGACAAGCTGTTTGAGGATGCAGTCTGTTGTAGTAAAATATTTCCTTAGCCTAAAATCTTGAGAACCTACATGTTGGCAGGGCTGTTTAGCCAAGCAAACCTATGACTATATCCACTTGGCCGCAACAAAGAAACAGCAAAAACCAAAAGGGCTTTGGGTGACGGCAGGTCCAAGAGACTAAAAGGGGCCTTTTCCTATTCATTTTTTTTAAATAAAAATAATGAGTCTTACTATGTTGCCCAGGCTGGTCTTTAACTCCTGGGCTCAAGTGAGCCTCCTGTCTTGGCCTCCCAAAGTGCTGGGATTATAGGTGTGAGCCATCATGCCCAGCCTCTTTCCTGTTCTTGCCTTACAGTAACAATACTTAAATGTGGTCCTGCAAAAATCCCAGACTCTGGCCCATCAGAACACTTCCCCCACTGGCTGCAGAAATGAGGGAACGGGTACAGAGAGACCACACACGTTCCCTTAAACTCTCCTCCGCCATGGGAAGAGAAAACACAGTCCTCATCTTTAGAAATGTGGTTGCCATCGGCTCACAACTGTAATCCCAGCACTTTGGGAGGCCAAGGTGGACAGATCATGATGTCAGGAGATAGAGACCATCCGGGCCAATATGGTGAAATCCCGTCTCTACTAAAAATACAAAAATTAGCTGGGTGTGGTGGCGTGCACCTGTAATCCCAGATAATGCATGGGGGATGAGAGAGGAGAATCGCTTCAACCTGGGAGATGGAGGAAGCAGTGAGCCGAGATTGTGCCACTGCACTCCAGTCTGCTGACAGAGTGAAACTCCGACTCAAAAAAGAAAGAAAGAAAGAAAGAAAGAAAGAAAGAAAGAAAGAAAGAAAGAAAGAAAGAAAGAAAGAAGGAAGGAAGGAAGGAAGGAAGGAAGGAAGGAAGGAAGGAAGGAAGGAAGGAAGGAAGGAAGGAAGGAAGGAAGGGAAAGAAAGAAAGAAAGAAAGAAAGAAAGAAAGAAAGAAAGAAAGAAAGAAAGAAAGAAAGAAAGAAAGAAAAGAAAAGAAAAGAAAAGAAAAGAAAAGAAAAGAAAAGAGAAGAGAAGAGAAGAAAAGAAAAGAAAAGAAAGAAAAAAAGAAATGTGGCTGTCATCCTAACACCTTTTAATCAGCACCCCTTCCTCTAAGCCAACTGTCTTGTATCTTATCCCTTCTTTCATAGAATCTAAACTTTTCTGAATCTTTTTAGGAATATAAAGTAGATGCTAACTAGAATTGGTTTATTTTTTATTTTTGTTTTTATTGAGACAGAGTCTCACTCTGTCGCCCAGGCTGGAGTGCAATGGCACAATCTCGGCTCACCGTAACCTCTGCTCCTGGGTTCAAATGATTCTCCTGCCTCAGCCTCCTGAGTAGCTGGGATTACAAACACCCACCACCAGGCTTGGCTAATTTTTGTGTTTTTAGTAGAGATGGGGTTTCACCATATTGGCCAGCCTGGCCTCGAACTCCTGACCTGTGATCTGCCCACCTCGACCTCCCAAAGTGCTGGGAATACAGGTGTGAGCCACTGTGCCCAGGGTAGAATTGGTTTATTTTTCCTAAAATAAATAGTCTTTCAAAACACAGACTATTCTTTTTTTTTTTTTTTTTTTTAGAGAGCTTTAGAAGACCCCTATCTTATTTACGAATACTGGCTTATTCTTCTTTTGACATTTTATGCAGAAAAGTGATGAGCTGGTTACCTTCTTAGTCAAAGGCTCATTTATGAGCACACTCTGAGCCGCTCTAAAGCCCATCTGACTGTAACCTGGCTTAGTGGCCGCTGGGTTAGCAGCTGCCTGACTGTAGTGGCGCCGACAGTGGGGCTCAGTGACCTCTGAGTCAATCTGATCTTGATGCCAGGGGCTTTTTTCTGTCTATGGCTGAGTGGTTTTCACATTCCTTTGAGGGTACTAAGTTCTTACAGTCTAATCACAAGGCCACCAAAACTCCCACTTAGTTATTTAAAATATAGCATTTCCTCAAGAGTTGGTAAAAAGTCTTTACTAAAGATGATATCCAGCCTGGGCAACATAGTGAGATCTCATCTCTACAAAAGAAAAAAAAAAATTAGCTGGGTGTGGTGGCGTGCACCTGTAGTCCCTGCTACTTGGGAGGCTGCGGCCAGAGGATCACTTGAGCCCACGAGGTTGAGGCTCCAGTGAACCATGATTGTGCCACTGCCCTCCAGCTTAAGCAACAGAGTGAGACTCTGTCTCAAAAACACCCCAAAATCAAACAAAGATAATATTTTCTTAGTGAGTTTATATAAAGGTAACCACAGGCAAATGGCTCAGTGCTGGTGGTTGTAGGGTAGTAAATTTGGGGGTAAATTTCTCTATTGGTAAATATTTGGATATGACAAGTTTGATGTATATCTGATCAATGTATTAAACTAACTGATCTCAAAAGAGTATAGTCAGGAACAAACTTTTTTTTTAATCCGTCATTGTCACAATTATATTGGAACTATATAATGTTGCCAATCTTCAGGGTTTTAAAAAAGACAGCTCCTTTGTCATGTTATAATGAAATTCTACAACTCTATTTTTGTTTTCTAATTTGCCAGTTAAAAAGGGAAGTTTACCTGAGTCAGAAGATCCATCTCTCCCAGCAAAGTGCTGAACATTTGGTCTATGTCTTCACTTGACTCACCCATCTGAAAAAGGAAGAAACTGAGATATTAGCAGTCTCATAAAAGCCTGATCCTAGGATACTCTTTGCATCCCTCTCTTTCCCCCAAGAGCCCCATCCATGGACAGCTAAGTAGGGAGAGGACTATACTGAGAGGAAGGCTCATGTCAGCCTGAAATTTCATGCCTGGCTTCTATCCAATCTGCTTGATCCAAGATTGTGCCAAACCTTGGGAAACGCCTCAGAGCCACAAATGAAATTTTCCAGGCTAAACTAGTCTTCTTGGGGCCAAAGAAACAGGCTGGGCAAGGTGACTCATGCCTGTAATCCCAGCACCAGGGGAGGCCGAAACAGGTGGATCACCTGAGGTCAGGAGTTCAAGACCAGCCTGGCCAATATGGTGAAACCCCATCTCTACAAAAAACACAAAAATTACCTGGGTGTGGTGGTGGGAACCTGTAGTCCCAGCTACTCGGGAGGCTGAGGCAGGAGAATCGCTTGAACGCAGGAGGCAAAGGTTGCAGTGAGCCGAGATCGCACCACTGTACTCTAGCCTGGGGGACAGAGAGAGACTCCGTCTCAAAAAAAAAAAAAAAAAAAAAACTTACATGAAAATGATGTGAGGAGTGATTAAGCATATTTACCCAACAATTCCCTGCTTTCAAAAGATATTTCTGAAATAATAGTTTTTAGTACATTTATTTAGAAGTACTGGTGGACAAACACTTAGAACTTAAATAGCCGCCCTGTCAAGTGAAAAGAGATAGAAAGAAAACATGTTTTTACATTTTAAACTTTCTTTGCCTAAACCAAATGAAGCAATTGCCCAAGAAGAGGAAAAGTTTGCAATAAAATAGGGTGGGACGCACTGTGAGTCGCAACTGGCTGCTCGGTTTCCTGACATTTTTGGCAAGGCTAAATTGGGAAGTTAGGAGACATTACTAGTCCTTTGGCCACTAACTGGCAGTAGTTTGGCAAAGGTAATCAATTGTTTCATCTGTAACATGAGGAATTTGTTGCAGACCATTTCTAAGGACATTTCTTTCTTTTTTCTTTTCTTTTTTTTTTTTTTTAGACGGAGTCTTCCTCTGTCACACAGGTTGGAGTGTGGTGGCACGATCTCAGCTCACTCCAGCCTCCATCTCTCAGGTTAAAGCAATTCTCCTTCCTCAGCCACCCGAGTAGCTGGGATGACAGGCACCCGCCACCACGCCTGGTTAATTATTGTATTTTTAGTAGAGACAGGGTTTCATCATGTTGGCCAGGCTGGTCTCAAACTCCTGACCTCACCTGAGGGTGATCCACTCTCCTTGACCTCCCAAAGTGCTGGGATTACAGGGATGAGTCACCTTGCTCAGCCTCTAAGGACATTTCAAAATGCTCTAAAACACTGTAAGATTAATGCCAATTATAGCTCATACTAAGAAGTCTGGTGGGTGTAGAGAATCAGTATGTAATATTTAAGCCAAATCACAATATTTACTTGAATATGTACATGCATGCATTTGTATCTCATTCTTTTAATTTGGAAATTAAAAATATATACAAAAGCAGAGAGAATAATGATTTTCATGTACACATTGTCCAGCTTTAATAATTTTCAACTGGACTGATCTTTTTCCATTTATATCTTCCTACAACAGATATTTTAAAGCAAATATTATTTTTCCACAAATATTTCAGAATGCAGTACTAAAAGATAAAGATACTCTATTTTTTTCTTTTCTTTTTTTTTTTTTTAGATGGAGTTTTGCTCTTGTCGCCCTGCCTAGAGTGCAGTGGTGCCATCTCACGCCTCTGCAACTTCCACCTCTCGGGTTAAAGCCAGTCTCGTGCCTCAGCCTCCTGAGTAGCTGGAATTACAGGCATGTCCCACCACACCTGGCTAATTTTTGTATTTTTAGTAGGGACGGGGTTTCTCCATGTTGGCCAGGGTGTTCTGAAACTCCTAACCTCAGGTGATCCACCTGCCTCGGTCTCCCAAAATGCTGGGATTACAGGTGTGAGCCACCACGCCTGGTCGATAAAGATACTTTCTAAATCATAACCATAATACTATTATCTCTTCATGTGTGTGTATTTAAAATAAACTACTCGGCTGAAATAGGCCAAGTCGAGGCAAATCTACCTTTCCTTGAATAAACTATCTTGAAAACTTGTAGTTCACCCTTTAAGTGACTTTAATACTTCAGCAGTCACATATTTTTATTTTTAATAGCTTTAGCTAACCAGGGTATCTTAGTCTCTTTATTAAATATGTCTATGAAACAAACTTTGTCACACTAACTTTGCTTTCTTAAAAATGACTCAAATGACTTCCTTCCCTTTCTCCTTCTCCTTCTTCTCCTCCTTCTCCTCCTCCTCCTCTTCCTCCTCCTCCTCCTCCTCCTCCTTCTTTTATTTTTGAGACAAAGTCTCACTCTGTCTCCCAGGCTGGAGTGCAATGGCTTGATCTCAGCTCACTGCAACCTCTGCCTCCTGGGTTCAAGAAATTTTCCTGCCTCAGCCTCCTGGGTAGCTAGTATTACAGGCGCCCGCCACCATGCCTGGCTAATTTTTGTGTTTTTAGTAGAGATGGGGTTTCATGATGTTGGCCAGGCTGTTCTTGAACTCCTGACCTCAAGTGATCCACCCACCCAGGCCTCCCAAAGTGTTGGGATTACAGGTGTGAGCCACCACACCCGGCCAAATGATTTTTAAGATATCACAATTCTTAAAAGTGAAGTGATGTAAATGATGATGATGATGATAACAGTAATATTTATCTGGCACTAACTCTGTTGCAAGAGCAACAGAGTTGCTATTAGCAACATTTAGCACCCAGGATAGCACTGACGCTGAGCAATCAGAACAGATGAGGCTGTAAAATCATTTTGGGTGAATCAGTGCATATCCTCCAAATATCCACCCTGCAAAGCTAGCACTTAATCTTCCCAAATTATCTTCAACAATTATCTTGGGTTTATCACTTAGGAAATCTGACATAAAGAAATCTTCTTGCGGAGGGGCGGAGCAAGATGGCCGAATAGGAACAACTCCAGTCTCCAACTCCCAGCGCGAGCGACACAGAAGACCGGTGATTTCTGCATTTTCAACTGAGGTACTGGGGTCATCTCACTAGGGAGTGCCGGACAATCGGTGCTGGTCAGCTGCTGCAGCCTGACCAGCGAGAGCTGAAGCAGGGCGAGGCATCGCCTCACCTGGAAGCGCAAGGGGGAAGGGGGATCCGTTTTCCTAGCCAGGGGAACTGAGACACACAACACCTGGAAAATCGGGTAACTCCCACCCCAATACTGCGCTGTAAGCATACAGGCATTCCAGGAGAATATATCCCACACCTGGCCGGGAGGGTCCCACGCCCACGAAGCCTCCCTCACTGCTAACACAGCAGTCTGCCGCGATCTATCCGCAAGGCAGCAGCGAGGCTGGGGGAGGGGCGCCCGCCATTGCTGAGGCTTAAGTAGGTAAACAAAGCCGCTGGGAAGCTCGAACTGGGTGGAGCTCACAGCAGCTCAAGGAAGCCTGCCTGTCTCTGTAGTCTCCACCTCTGGGGACAGCGCACAGCTGAAGACCAACAGGGGAAGTAGCGGGAGCCGGTGCAGACGCGAACGACTCTGTCTGACAGCTTTGTGGAGAGCCGCGGATCTCCCAACGCGGAGGTTGAGATCTGAGAACGGACAGACTGCCTGCTCAGGTGTGTCCCTGACCCCTGAGTAGCCTAGCTGGGAGAAATCCCCCACTAGGGGCAGTCTGACACCCCACACCTCACAGGGTGGAGTACACCCCTGAGAGGACACTTCCAAAGGAAGAATCAGACAGGTACACTCGCTGTTCAGCAATATTCTATCTTCGGCAACCTCTGCTGCTGATACCCAGGCAAACAGGGTCTGGAGTGGACCTCAAGCAATCTCCAACAGACCAACAGAGAGTCCTTCTGACTGTCAGAAGGAAAACTATCAAACAGGAAGGACACCTATACCAAAACCCCATCAGTTCGTCACCACCATCAAAGACCAGAGACAGATAAAACCACAAAGATGGGGAAGAAGCAGGGCAGAAAAGCTGGAAATTCAAAAAATAAGAGCGCATCTCCCCCTGCAAAGGAGCGCAGCCCATCACCAGCAACGGATCAAAGCTGGTCAGAGAATGACTTGGACGAGAGGAGAGAAGAAGGCTTCAGTCCATCAAACTTATCAGAGCTAAAGGAGGAATTACGTACCCAGCGCAAAGAAACTAAAAATCTTGAAAAAAGAGTGGAAGAATTGACAGCTAGACTCATTAATGCAGAGAAGATCATAAACGAAATGACAGAGATGAAAACCATGACACGAGAAATACGTGACAAATGCACAAGCTTCAGTAACCGACTCGATCAACTGGAAGAAAGAGTATCAGCGATTGAAGATCAAATGAATGAAATGAAGCGAGAAGAGAAACCAAAAGAAAAAAGAAGAAAAAGAAATGAGCAAAGCCTGCAAGAAGTATGGGATTACGTAAAAAGACCAAATCTACGTCTGATTGGGGTGCCTGAAAGTGAGGGGGAAAATGGAACCAAGTTGGAAAACACTCTTCAGGATATCATCCAGGAGAACTTCCCCAACCTAGTAGGGCAGGCCAACATTCAAATTCAGGAAATACAGAGAACGCCACAAAGATACTCCTCCAGAAGAGCAACTCCAAGACACATCATTGCCAGATTCACCAAAGTTGAAATGAAGGAAAAAATCTTAAGGGCAGCCAGAGAGAAAGGTCGGGTCACCCACAAAGGGAAGCCCATCAGACTAACAGCAGATCTCTCGGCAGAAACTCTACAAGCCAGAAGAGAGTGGGGGCCAATATTCAACGTTCTTAAAGAAAAGAATTTTCAACCCAGAATTTCATATCCAGCCAAACTAAGTTTCATAAGTGAAGGAGAAATAAAATCCTTTACAGATAAGCAAATGCTTAGAGATTTTGTCACCACCAGGCCTGCCTTACAAGAGACCCTGAAGGAAGCCCTAAACATGGAAAGGAACAACCGGTACCAGCCATCGCAAAAACTTGGCAAAATGTAAAGACCATCGAGGCTAGGAAGAAACTGCATCAACTAACGAGCAAAATAACCAGTTAATATCATAATGGCAGGATCAAGTTCACACATAACAATATTAACCTTAAATGTTAATGGACTAAATGCTCCAGTTAAAAGACACAGACTGGCAAACTGGATAAAGAGTCAAGACCCATCAGTCTGCTGTATTCAGGAGACCCATCTCACATGCAGAGACATACATAGGCTCAAAATAAAGGGATGGAGGAAGATCTACCAAGCAAATGGAGAACAAAAAAAAGCAGGGGTTGCAATCCTAGTCTCTGATAAAACAGACTTTAAACCATCAAAGATCAAAAGAGACAAAGAAGGCCATTACATAATGGTAAAGGGATCAATTCAACAGGAAGAGCTAACTCTCCTAAATATATATGCACCCAATACAGGAGCACCCAGATTCATAAAGCAAGTCCTTAGAGACTTACAAAGAGACTTAGACTCCCATACAATAATAATGGGGGACTTCAACACTCCGCTGTCAACATTAGACAGATCAACGAGACAGAAAGTTAACAAGGATATCCAGGAATTGAACTCATCTCTGCACCAAGCGGACCTAATAGACATCTATAGAACTCTCCACCCCAAATCAACAGAATATACATTCTTCTCAGCACCACATCGCACTTATTCCAAAATTGACCACATAATTGGAAGTAAAGCACTCCTCAGCAAATGTAAAAGAACAGAAATTATAACGAACTGTCTCTCAGACCACAGTGCAATCAAACTAGAACTCAGGACTAAGAAACTCAATCAAAACCGCTCAACTACATGGAAACTGAACAACCTGCTCCTGAATGACTATTGGGTACATAACGAAATGGAAGCGGAAATAAAGATGTTCTTTGATACCAATGAGAACAAAGATACAACATACCAGAATCTCTGGGACACATTTAAAGCAGTGTGTAGAGGGAAATTTATAGCACTAAATGCCCACAAGAGAAAGCAGGAAAGATCTAAAATTGACACTCTAACATCACAATTAAAAGAACTAGAGAGGCAAGAGCAATCACATTCAAAAGCTAGCAGAAGGCAAGAAATAACTAAGATCAGAGCAGAACTGAAGGAGATAGAGACACAAAAAACCCTCCAAAAAATCAATGAATCCAGGAGTTGGTTTTTTGAAAAGATCAACAAAATTGACAGACCGCTAGCAAGGCTAATAAAGAAAAAAAGAGAGAGGAATCAAATAGATGCAATAAAAAATGATAAAGGGGATATCACCACTGACCCCACAGAAATACAAACTACCATCAGAGAATACTATAAACACCTCTACGCAAATCAACTAGAAAATCTAGAAGAAATGGATAATTTCCTGGACACTTACACTCTCCCAAGGCTAAACCAGGAAGAAGTTGAATCCCTGAATAGACCAATAGCAGGCTCTGAAATTGAGGCAACAATTAATAGCCTACCCACCAAAAAAAGTCCAGGACCAGATGGATTCACAGCTGAATTCTACCAGAGGTACAAGGAGGAGCTGGTACCATTCCTTCTGAAACTATTCCAATCAATAGAAAAAGAGGGAATCCTCCCTAACTCATTTTATGAGGCCAACATCATCCTGATACCAAAGCCTGGCAGAGACACAACAAAAAAAGAGAATTTTAGACCAATATCCCTGATGAACATTGATGCAAAAATCCTCAATAAAATACTGGCAAACCGGATTCAGCAGCACATCAAAAAGCTTATCCACCATGATCAAGTGGGCTTCATCCCTGGGATGCAAGGCTGGTTCAACATTCACAAATCAATAAACGTAATCCAGCATATAAACAGAACCAAAGACAAGAACCACATGATTGTCTCAATAGATGCAGAAAAGGCTTTTGACAAAATTCAACAGCCCTTCATGCTAAAAACGCTCAATAAATTCGGTATTGATGGAACGTACCTCAAAATAATAAGAGCTATTTATGACAAACCCACAGCTAATATCATACTGAATGGGCAAAAACTGGAAAAATTCCCTTTGAAAACTGGCACAAGACAGGGATGCCCTCTCTCACCACTCCTATTCAACATAGTGTTGGAAGTTCTGGCTAGGGCAATCAGGCAAGAGAAAGAAATCAAGGGTATCCAGTTAGGAAAAGAAGAAGTCAAATTGTCCCTGTTTGCAGATGACATGATTGTATATTTAGAAAAACCCATCGTCTCAGCCCAAAATCTCCTTAAGCTGATAAGCAACTTCAGCAAAGTCTCAGGATACAAAATTAATGTGCAAAAATCACAAGCATTCTTATACACCAGCAACAGACAAGCAGAGAGCCAAATCAGGAATGAACTTCCATTCACAATTGCTTCAAAGAGAATCAAATACCTAGGAATCCAGCTTACAAGGGATGTAAAGGACCTCTTCAAGGAGAACTACAAACCACTGCTCAGTGAAATCAAAGAGGACACAAACAAATGGAAGAACATACCATGCTCATGGATAGGAAGAATCAATATCGTGAAAATGGCCATACTCCCCAAGGTTATTTATAGATTCAATGCCATCCCCATCAAGCTACCAATGACTTTCTTCACAGAATTGGAAAAAACTGCTTTAAAGTTCATATGGAACCAAAAAAGGGCCCGCATTGCCAAGACAATCCTAAGTCAAAAGGACAAAGCTGGAGGCGTCACGCTACCTGACTTCAAACTATACTACAAGGCTACAGTAACCAAAACAGCATGGTACTGGTACCAAAACAGAGATATAGACCAATGGAACAGAACAGAGTCCTCAGAAATAATACCGCACATCTACAGCCATCTGATCTTTGACAAACCTGAGAGAAACAAGAAATGGGGAAAGGATTCCCTATTTAATAAATGGTGCTGGGAAAATTGGCTAGCCATAAGTAGAAAGCTGAAACTGGATCCTTTCCTTACCCCTTATACGAAGATTAATTCAAGATGGATTAGAGACTTAAATGTTAGACCTAATACCATAAAAACCCTAGAAGAAAATCTAGGTAGTACCATTCAGGACATAGGCATGGGCAAGGACTTCATGTCTAAAACACCAAAAGCAACGGCAGCAAAAGCCATAAGTGACAAATGGGATCTAATTAAACTAAAGAGCTTTTGCACAGCAAAAGAAACTACCATCAGAGTGAACAGGCAACCTACAGAATGGGAGAAAATTTTTGCAACCTACTCATCTGACAAAGGGCTAATTTCCAGAATCTACAAAGAACTCAAACAAATATACGAGAAAAAAACAAACAACCCCATCAAAAAGTGGGGAAAGGATATGAACAGACATTTCTCAAAAGAAGATATTCATACAGCCAACAGACACATGAAAAAATGCTCATCATCACTGGCCATCAGAGAAATGCAAATCAAAACCACAATGAGATACCATCTCACACCAGTTAGAATGGCAATCATTAAGAAGTCAGGAAACAACAGGTGTTGGAGAGGATGTGGAGAAATAGGAACACTTTTACACTGTTGGTGGGATTGTAAACTAGTTCAACCATTATGGAAAACAGTATGGCAATTCCTCAAGGATCTAGAACTAGATGTACCATATGACCCAGCCATCCCACTACTGGGTATATACCCAAAGGATTATAAATTAGTCTACTACAAAGACACATGTACACGTATGTTTATTGCGGCACTATTCACAATAGCAAAGACTTGGAATCAACCCAAATGTCCATCTGTGACAGACTGGATTAAGAAAATGTGGCACATATACACCATGGAATACTATGCAGCCATAAAAAAGGATGAGTTTGCGTCCTTTGTAGGGACATGGATGCAGCTGGAAACCATCATTCTTAGCAAACTATCACAAGAAGAGAAAACCAAACACCGCATGTTCTCACTCATAGGTGGGAACTGAACAATGAGATCACTTGGACTCGGGAAGGGGAACATCACACACTGGGGTCTATCATGGGGAGGGGGGAGGGGGGAGGAGGGAGGGATTGCATTGGGGAGTTATACATGATATAAATGATGAATTGATGGGTGCTGACGAGTTGATGGGTGCAGCACACCAACATGGCATAAGTATACATATGTAACAAACCTGCACGTTATGCACATGTACCCTAGAACTTAAAGTATAATAAAAAAAAAAAAAAAAAAAAAAAAAAAAAAAAAAGAAATCTTCTTGCTAATTTTTCCATCGTATATTTCCCCCTCTCCCTATTTTAAGAAGAAAAAAATTATTTTCTTCTCCTACATAACCTTATCACCCTTGCCGAACAGGACTGAGAACATTTTCCATCTGAATTTTCTGCCCCCTGCAGTGGCTTTTCTTTTGCCCTCCTTCTAGTCTCTCCCTCGTGAGAAACACAAAATCTACCCTGAGTTGCAGGTCACTAGGGTATTCCACAGTCATTTCAAGGTTTAAGTTTTGCATGTTTTATTTTGGAGGACGGATGCTTGACTTGCTATGAGATGCATTAATTTTCTCTAGTGCCCTATCTGGCATCCAGTGTAGGAGGTGTCTTGCAGGAGCACAGGAAGTTGTAAAACTGTGTTGGCCAGGAGTCACTGGGAGGGGACAAGAAGAGATCTTTGGTTAAGAGAGGTCTAGATTCCATCGAACTAGCACATTTCCTAGTAGCAAATGCATCCCAAAGAATCAGGTGTACATACACGTGGGACAAGGAGGTGTGTGTTCGAATTCGAGGAAGCCACTCAGTGAATGCTGAGGGTCAGTCCACACAAAGCAGACAGGTGAGCACCCAGGTACAGAAGCAACAAGTGAGAAAGAAAACGAAGGTCTAGGTCTATGTGTGCACGGCAAGTCAGACAGGAATCAAACACAGCAGCAGTAAAGGATGATAGAAGATACCTGGCCTATTTTGTGTGTATTGTTGGGATTAAAAAAGTGTTTATGGCAGCTAGAAGAGAGGAAGATGGCTGCAGGTGGGCCCCGCCCCTGTTTCAGGAGGGAAGTCAGCATGAGGAATCTTTTCCATGGGGTTTTATCCCCACACAGTTGCATACAAAGCATCTGAATCATATCCTCCTTTCTTTAAATGTCCTACAAGGCTGGGCATGGTGACTCACGCCTGTTATCCCAGCACTTTGGAAGGCCGAGGGGAGAGGAGGGCTTGAGGCCAGGAGTTTGAAACCAGCCTGGGCAACACAGAGAGACTTCTCTGCAAAAAATTAAAAAATGAGCCAGGTGTGGGGGCACGTGCCTGTAGTCCCAGCTACTCAGGAGGCTGAGACGGGATGATGGGTTGAGCCCAGGAAGTCGAGGCTGCAGTGAGCTATGATGGTGCCACCAAAGTCCAGCCTGGGTGACACAGTGAGACTCTCTCTCAAAAAAAAAAAAAAAAAAAAAAAAAAAAAAAAAAAAATCCTACAAAATGGCAGAAAGTATTTAAGTAGACATTATTTCCATGGTTTCACAAACTGTCTCCCAAAACAACTAATATGGTATTAAAAATCTTGTCATGGGTTTTTAAGTTATTATTTGAATAAGCAGAAATTCATGGAATAAATAATAAAATTCCAGAACTGCTCACGTGAATTTCCTTCTGAGTACAATGATGTGAGAAAATAAAGGAATCCTTCAGATGAATTATTATGAACAGAAAAAGTTAAGAGTAATTATTGGTATTAACACATTTCAGATTTTTTTAAGAGTAATCCATTTTATAAGAATAAATATAGATTTGTTTGCTGACCTCAAAACTGCCAACCAGCATTACAATAAGCTTATAGGAACCAAAGATAATTTGAGTAACAAGAATATTGCCATTGATTCATTCTCCTGAACCCTTAAATTTGGAAAAGCACTAAAATAAAGTCTTGAAATGTGACATCAATGAGTCAGAAAAACCCATTGAACCCAAAGGCCTTCGTTTCTCAGGCTGTGCACACCACTGCCTGAGAAACAGGTTAATGACGTGCCACAGTGAATCATCCACCTAAGATGGAAATAACTCAAAACAACAGCGCGTTCTCGTGACCTCTCCCTGCATTCATCTGCTGAAAATCTTTTCCCCTGCCCTTTCCCCTGCCCTTTCATTCCTCTCCCCCAGAGTCTGTTATTGAGTTAAGTGGAGTCAATATCAAAATTGTGCTGAAACCTACAGTCGTAAGTAAACTTGCTAGTGAATGGATCACAGTTGCACGCACGGTGAAAATAAAAAGACATTTGACTTAAGGGCAGTTTGTAACAAAAATGATTAATCTGTAAATGCAGTCATATGACACAATTGACCTCTCTGCAAGAAAACTTTATTTTTGGAATGGACAAACAAGAGTTATACACATGTGTACAGTGTACACACACACAAGTGTAAGAAAACAGGGCTGTGCCTATAGGTACGTGTGGTGTTTTCCAAAGGTCAAAATAAAGATTAAAAGAGAGAGAGGAAAAAAAAAAAAAAAAAAAAAAACCACCCAGCCCTGACAGCCGAAAGTGTTATTTGGGTTAGCAGCCAGAAAGAGCTGGGGTGGAGTTATCACAGTGAAGCAATGCATTGCAAACAAGCCATGCTCACATCGTGACTGGGTGGAGTTAGAATCTTTTTGTGAGTATGTCACTTCTGAGTTCATTTTATGTCTTGGGAAGAACCACAAGTTTTTGATGAAAAATAAATGGAAATACTACAAAATCAGTTAGATTTTGCGATCATTATTGTTATTATTGGATAGACCGGGGTGAAGTGGTTGAAGCCGCTTGTCCAGGCTAAAACTTTCCCTTAGGTTCCTTAAACGACAAGGAAATTTTCCCAAATGCTTAATATTTCTAGGCTTTAGTTTTTTTATCCTTAAATTGTTTCTCTTTTCCACCTGGATGCATTTCAAAACTATGTCTTTTAAACATTTATCCTGAGTACTGTGATGCATGTGTTTTACAGGACATATGTTTGTATCGACGGCAAAGTTAATCTCACACATTTAACTCAGTTTGCATGAGTTTGGGATGCCGTGAAGATCAGCAATTCCAGCCATGGAATCTGGAATTTTGGACCTGGATGAGGGCGGCCCTTATTCCACTGGTCAGAGTAGCTTGCCTAAAAACAGCCAACTCAACATCCCCCAGGCATTTCCCTCTAAGCAGCTCCAACTCATTACTCCCCCTCATGAATTCTCTTCCTATGCGCCCTCACTTGGTAAAAGGCCATTAGTCACATATCAGTCTGACTTAGAACCCTTGGCATAGTCCCTTACTCCTCCCATTTTTCCATCTAGTCGGTCAGGGAATCTGTTGGCTTTTCCTGTAGAAGGCTTCTCCTTGCCTTCATTCTCTCTATCAAGTCACAGTTGATACCTCACCAGCTCACCTGGCCTCCAGCCTTCTGGACTCCCCAGAAATATTCACCACCACCACTGCTGCAAATTGCAAATACAAATGTGAACATGCCACGCTCCTGTTTAAAAGCCTTCCCTGGCTGCTTATGATGAAGTGGAGAGTGTTCAGGCACTCAGCGTGTCTTTCAAAGTCCTTCCTAATTTGCCCCAGTCGGGGCCTTTTATTTTTTAATTCATTTATATATTTTTACGTTATTTTATTTTATTTTTAGCAGAGACAGGGTCTCGCTATGCTGCCCAGGCAGCTCCCAAACTCCTGGGCTCAAGTGATCCTCGCACCTCCGCCTCCCAAAATGCTGGGATTACGGGTGTGAGCCACCAGGCCTGGCTTCAGGACCCTTGATGTTTTCTGAACAGGCTTTTTAGAACTCTTTTGTCTTTGTATATGCTATTCCCTTTAAATAACATTCTCCTCTGTCCATATCTCCTTCATAAAATCCTACTGATCATTTAAAATCCAGCTGTCATGCTAACACTTCAATGGTCTCTTCATTTCCAGCAGAGATTTGCTATCTATTGCATTTGGTAAACGTGTCAGTAAATCCTGGCCTTAACAACCAACTTGACATGGTATTTAATTTCCCTGGACTTCAGTTTCCTTGTCTGTAAAATAAGGAAAACAATAATGCCTAATTCATAGGCTTGTTGCGACATTTAAACAAAATAGCCAACAATACTTGGCATAAATTTGCAATCAGCATTTGCCACTCTGAATCACACTCTTTTTGTTATCGTGTTAGAATCTCTTAGAAAACTGGGAGTCGTTATTAAGTAAGAATCAGATCTTGTTGATGTTTGTGTTCAGAACTGCTTCGTTGGAAACCCAGAGAGATTAAGTAACTTCCCAGACTAATGAGAAGAACTGGGCTAGAGTCCAGATCTCAAGCCACATAGAACATTCTCTCTCACTTGACTGGCTACACATTCTACATGGCTCCTGGTGTGACACACTCAGAAATGTCACATTCCAGGGCTGGGCAGTCCTTAGAAGTTGCCAAATAACATGTTTCCAAGAACTATCAGAGCAATTAAACAGTCTGTTTCTAAGCTGCTGCTATAGGTACAGGTTTGTGGAACCTCATTCACTATAATACTTTCTCTTTTTCCAATGCTATTTCCAAGTGAGTAAATACTGATACTTACACAGATATGTTGTGTTGGTAAACAAAAGTTTCACTGGGGCTCGCATCTATTTAGGCCTGAATCCATTTTCAAACCAAAAATTGTAGTTGCTTTAAGAAAAATTCTGATAACTACCATGCAACTTGAGGCAACTTGAGTGACAATATCAATGACTTTTCTTCTTTTCTAATTCAATCTAAAGCCAGTTAACATTTCAAGTAATAGGCTAATCATTATTTAGTAAATAAAAACACGTTATGTTTTCTATCTTAATTATTACTTAATTCACGTCATATAACTAATTTCATGTGTTTATTTTAAATTTGCTGATCGGTAAGAACGAAAGTGAACACATAAACATGCTTAAATACTCCTTTGTTATAACAATAATATGTTATAATTTCGTGCTGGGAACTGAATTTTGAGCAGAATAATATTAAATTAAGGGATTATTTGATGCTCTTAAAACTAAAAGATTTATTCATAAAAGCATACCATTTTATATATTAAATTAAGTATGTAATAATAAAATTGTTTATAATAGGAATTTTTTAATAAAACAGAAAACAAAAAAACCCGCTATTTTTCATATAAGTTCAAAACAAGGCTGGGCGTGGTGGCTCATGCCTCTAATTCCAGCACTTTGTGAGACTGAGGCAGGTGGATCACTTGAGGTCGGGAGTTTGAGACCAGCCTGGCCAGCATGGTGAAACCCTGTCTCTACTAAAAATACCAAAAAATTAGCTGGGCGTGGTGATGCACGCCTAGAAGCTACTTGGGAGTCTGAGGCACAAGAATCGCTTGAACACAGGAGGTGGCGGTTGCAGTGAGCCGAGGTCGTGCTGCACTCCAGCCTGGGCGACAGAGCAAGACTCCACCTCACAACAAAACAAAACAAACAAGTGGTCCTAACAACTTCTACATGAAATAAAAAAGTTGTTAAGATTTTTTTCTTCTTGTGATTATCAAATTTTGGGTTTACAGAGTTGTTTTCAGTGGCAGCAAGTATCAATACAACGAAGAAACACATATTATTTACATTTTTATAAGGAGCTTATCTGTCAAAACCCTGCCTTCTTATGGCACCATATTAAGATGTTACAAACTCACAGGTTGTCTAAGCTAATTTGAATGGTTGCAAATTTCACCTTTTCAGCTGTATTTTTAGTTACGCTTAGTCTTTACTTGGATTAAAATACTAATACCAATAACAAAATGAAAATTTCAGAGCACTGAGAATGAAAAGAAAAGACAAAATAGAATATTTGCGAGCAAGACCTTATCTCTACAAAAAATAAAAAAAAAAGCCAGTCATAGTGGCATGCGCCTGTAGTCCCAGCTATTCATGAGGCAGAGGCAGGAAGATCCTTTGAGCTCAGGAGTTAAAGGCTGCAGTGACTCATGATTGTACTATTGCATTCCAGCCTGGGCAACAGAGCGAGACCCTGGCTCAAAATAAATAATAATAAAAAAAATTAAACAACAGAGGAGGTATAAAAATGACTTTCCGATTATTAAAATGAGTCACAGTCAATGAATTTCAGGAAGGTTAGAATTAGTCTTCAGTATTTCACCAGAGAAGTTGCCACCTGTCTGTCTATCAGGAATAAAATTCCTCATTTAATTGTTTCTGCGCATGGCTGGGGATGAGAGAGACAGAAATCTCCCCTTGTTCTTTACCTGCCTGATAACAATAAAAATAATAGCAGATAACTATTAGGTGTTCTCACTCCGTGCCAGGGATTGTCCTGGTGCATTATGTGCATTGACTGATTAAATCCATCCTCATACCCTAGGTGAAATGAAAACACTTTTAGGTTCCTCTTAGATGAGAAAACTGAGGCATCCAGAGATAAGAAACTCGATCGAGTTTACACAACGTAAGTCAGTCACCAAATATTTATTGATCCCAGACATGGTTGGAGGCTTAAACAAATTTCTGGAAGATTTTTCTGTGTGGGTTTTCCTCAGCTGTATTTCTTCTCTTCAGTGAATTTACCTGCATACTGTACATCTATCTATGTTAAAGACAGCTAAAGAAAAATGTTTGTATCCTAGTATTGATTGCTTTTTTTTTTTTTTTTCTTTGAGATGGAGTTTTGCTCTTGTTGCTCAGGCTGGAGTGCAATGGTGTGATCTCGGCTCACCGCAACCTCCGCCTCCCAGTTCAAGCATTTCTCCTGCCTCAGCCTCCCAAGTAGCTGGGATTACAGGCACCCGTCACCATGCCCAGCTAATTTTTTTTTTTTTCCACTTGAGAAGGGGTTTCACCATGTTGGCCAGGCTGGTTTCGAACTCATGACCTCAGGTGATCCACTTGCCTCGGCCTCCCAAAGTGCTGGAGTTACAGGGACTGCTGTTTTTTTACCCTACAGTGTTTTGATTGCCAAAACTAAAATAGAACTGGAATTGATCAGAAATAAGTTTAAAAAATCTGAGGCTTTCCAAGTATCAATTTACTTTAATGGTTTCATTATTTTTTAATTAAATACCATCTGGCAATTTTTTTTTCTAGGAAATAAATCAGTCGACATATTACAACTACAGATACAAAAGAGGAGGAAAAAATTTAAAAAAGCTTATGAATGGGATTGCACTTAGGATGAAATACGCACTGCAGAATTCAGATGCTTGCAAATGCTGGTGGAAACTGTGAAATCACCTGTGTACAGTGTGATTGAAAATAACTTAGAATATTGAATTTTACCTGATTCCTTCCGTGTTGTATTTTTTCAAAATGCAATGAAAGCGTTTTATCAAGAGGAAGTGGTTCACAGAATAACACAGCATATGGTTAAAGGTTCTTGCAATGTTTGGGGGAGGAGGAAGGGGAAGCCGAGGCTCCTGTGTAGCATAAAACAGGAAACAGAAGCATCTCTAAAGTTACAAATCATATCAAATAATTCACTCAGCAGAGAACTAAGATGAAGAAACCTCTCGGGCCGACTTAACCGACTTTGCGCTGTACCGCTGAGGTCAGTGAAAATCTTAATAGGCTAGCAAGTAGTTATTGAATCAAAAGGATGATGACTATGGTCATATGATCAATTCAGACTAATATGCAGTGAATCACAAACAAGATTCAGATGGACATGTGTATATGAATATCTAGGGTCACAACCAAGACACCAGGGTTCTTTTGTAAGCAATATTGTCATGGCAAAAGTTACCTGTAAATAACATTTTAAATAAAAAACTAATCATTAAATGACATGATTTATTTCGGTGATTTAAAAAAATACTAAGAGTGTACTTTGAAAAGTCTTAGAATTTTGCAGTAAAGACACACACACATACCCACACCCATACACACACGCACACACACACACTCACATGTAATGAGATGGGCTACCACATCTTTAAAAATATGATTTAGGCCAGGTGCAGTGGGTCACACCTGAAATTCCAGCACTTTGGGAGGCAGAAGTGGGAGGATCACTTGAGGCCAGGAGTTCAAGACCAGCCTAGGCAACATAGCAAGACCTCATCTCTATCCCCTCTGCTAAAAAAAATTAGCCGGGCATAGTGGTGTGCACCTGTGGTCTCAGCTACTCAGGAGGCTGAGGTGGGAGAATCCCTTGAGCCCAAGAGCTCACGGCTACAGTGAGCTATGATGGCACCACTGCACTCTAGCCTGAGTGACAAAGTGAGACCCTGTCTCTAAAATTAAAAAATAAAAACAAAAAATAAAAGATACGATTTTTAAATGTGCTTGTTTCCAAATTGCTGTGATTTTATGCAAAGCATAAAGTCAGTGAAAAATTTATGTTTTGCATAAAATCGAAGCAATTTGGAAATAAGTGGGTGGGACAAGGTGGAGGCACTCTGCGAAGTCAAGCTTCAGTTAGAAAAAAAGTGAGAGAACTGAATAAGACCCAAAAAGGTTGCCCAGGACTCGAGTGCAAGAACACTTGCCACAGGGCAACAGAGGTCAGCACCTATGAACCCAGCATCCCCACTTCCATCTGTCTGGCTGGCCTCCAGCTCTGGGAGACAAGTTGTAGACGAGTTTCACTTGGATGCCCATGGGTTGGAAAGAGTGCCAAGTCTCTAGATTATTTTAAGTTCCCCCTTTTTTTTTTCTACTTTGAGTGTCTATATAAGGAATGGGGAACTGCTTTTGTACACAGGGCCCACTGTGACCTAAAACCAGAGGGACAATGCAATTTAGAATTATTTGAAGAGACACAAATAGAAAATAATGTATTTATCATGTTGTGTTAATAAATAAAAATCACGAACATTTCTTTTTAGAAACAAAAGTCCTGTGAATAGTTGGATCTATTCACTCTCCCCTACTTGTCTCTATTTTCTCAAGAATCTACCCCAACTGGACTTTTGCTTGCAATATGTCACCAAACTGTGTGTCAAGATTACCAACAACCTGTGGGGTGCAGTGGCTCATGCCTGTGATCCCAGCACTTTGGGAGGTCAAGGTAGGCAGATCACTTGAGCCCAGGAGTTCAAGACCAGCCTGGGCAACATGGCAAAATCCCACGTTTACCAAAAAAAAAAAAAAAAAAAAAAAAAAAGAAGAAGAAGCTCAAGCATTCCAGTATTAAAGTTATTTTGAAAAAAGAGATTACCAATGATCTCTCTGTTGTGAAATCCAATGGTTGGTTCACAGTTAGCACCTTATATAGCCTTTAATATTATTGATCACTCCCTCCTGGAAATATTGTCTTCACTTGGCTTTCCTGACAGTTTTCTTTCCTGGTTTTCCTCCTCACAGAGGCCAATGTACTTTGAAGCCAATAAAGAAGCTTACATTTCAGGGCTTCTCACTTGCAGGACCCTTCTGATGCCGCATGTCTCCTCTGGCACCCCAGCAGCAGCACACAACACTGTTCTCTTGCTGGCAGGTCACCTGGGTAAGAGCTCCTAGGTCTTGGAGTGGGGCCAGGCGACTGCCAGCACTATCTCCACTTTACTTGGAGTCCAGCAAAAGTCCTCCCATGATGCATTTCATGGACATTGGATCTCATGTCCCATCCCAAGGAGAAGGTCTGAAGGAAACGCTGCTCCGCTCCTTGCCCCGGGGTCGCCTTGATCCAAGCTTCCTGGCTACCTTATGTCACCCCCAGTCCCAGCCCAGGAGTTGGAAGGGTGGTGGGAACTGATGGTTCTATGGTCCTGGCCAAGCAGTCCAGTTGTCGCCTGGCCATTGGATGCCATGGGGTGCCATGTTAGTAAGAACAAAGGCTGCACTTCTCTGAGGCCTTGTTGCCTGGCAAGAAGCACCGCCAGAGTTAGAAACCACAGAGGAAGTTACAGAGGGGGCGTTACCATCTAGAGCTGTCAAACAGAAGTCAACTTCTTCTCAACTCTCAGTCCTCAAAATTAAGTTTGAACAGCCATGCTGGAGGAAACACTAAATCATCTATCACCTACAGAAAATTGTATGCCCTATAGGAAGAGAAGATAAAAGAATATGCAACCAAAAGTATAGGAAAAATATCTCAGCAAGTTATTTAATCATCATAAAGATTGCAATGTTGCTTTTTAGATGTTTATAGTTATTTGTCAATTTTTATTTTGAGTGTTTTTTTCAAATGTCTGCATATTTTAATAATATTGGAAAATAAAAAGTTTCATTTTAGGCAGTGAAAACTATTTTTTCATGGTAAAGTATCACAGTAAAGTCTTTTTGGGTTCAGTGATCTCTAGTGATTAGTAACAAATACGCTTTATAAATTATCGCTGTCTCCTACCCTCACCATGATTTTAAATATTTTTCTTTATTTTATTTAAAAAATTATTTTAGGTTCACGGGTACATGTGCAGGTTTGTTATATAAAAATTGGTAATTCATTGTGATTTCCTTTCTGGCTCTAAATAAATATTCCCTCTTGTTCTTAATTTTTCATTGATAATTTTGTATTTTTTAAAGGGAAACCTCATCTCCCATCCCAAGGTTAAAAAAAATCCCTTCTTTTTAAAAGGGATCCTCCCAAAATTGTATAAGATTCAGGCCCCAGAGATTCTGGCTCCACCCCTATCTACCTCACAGCTTCTCCTTCCAGGCTTCTCCGTGGGTTCCTCCTCATCCTTCCTGACCTCTTTCTCTTCGGCCTTGGTCTACACTCACTCCCTAGGTGCTCTTAGGGCTTTAAATACCATACATATGCTGCCAACCCCCAAAGCACATCTCCAACCCAAGTGCCTCTTTCTTTTTCTTTTCTTTCTTTCTTTCTTTCTTTTTTTTTTTTTTTTTTGAGATGGAGTCTCACTCTGTTGCCCAGGCTGGAGTGCAGTGGAGTGATCTTGGCTCACTGCAACCTCTGCCTCCCAGGTTCAAGTGATTCTCCTGCCTCAGCCTCCCAAGTAGCTGGATCATAGGCATGCGCCACCATGCCCAGCTAATTTTTGTATTTTTAGTACTGATGGGGTTTCACCATGTTGGTCAGGCTGGTCTTGAACTCCTGACCTCAAGTGATCCACCTGCTTTGGCCTCCCAGAGTACTGGGATTACAGGCATGAGCCACCACACCTGGCCCCAAATGCCTCTTCCTAACTCACACATTCAGCTACCTTCTCAACCGCCTCCACCCCCCCGCCCCCCCAATCACTGGCCCATTGGATTTTATCTCTGTGCTCTGCTCACACAAGCCTCCCAGCTGTAACTCAAACCCTGTGAGTGTGCATTCGCTCATGCTTTTCTCTCTGCCTGGAACACCTGTTCCCCACTTACCCAAACAGCTGCTCTCTCACTGCCTTTAGAACTTCGCTTTAATGTCTCCTCATTACTGAGCTCTGACCTATTTCAAAATCAACTCTTTCTACCACTTAGGGTTTCTCTAATTATACTCTCTTCCCACTCATCAACTAGAGTATAAGCCCTGTGAGGGCAGGGATCTGACTGTTTTTGTTCACTGTTGGATTCTCAGTAAATAGAACAATGTAAATACATGATAGACTCTGAGTGAATATTTGTTTAGTAAATGGATACATTTAAAAAACTACCAGCCTGGGCGACACAGCATGATACAGTCTCTACAAAAAACGTTAAAAAGTTAGCTGGATGAGGTGGCATGCACCTAGCTACTTGGGAGGCTGAGGTGGGAGGATCACTTGAACCCAGGAGTTTTAGGTTGCAGTGAGCTGTGATCTAACACTGTATTCAAGCCCAGGTGACAGAGTGAAACCTTGACTCAAAAAAATTAGAAACATGATATATTCACTCAAGCTCCACAGGGGCAGGGGTCGAGGCTGTCTTATTTGCCTTTGTGTTTGTTGCTAAGCATAGTGCCTACCTTGGTCATGAAAAATCTTCAAAAGTATTTGCCGAGTAGGTTAACAGCTTAAGGGAGAGCAGTAGAAGAGACAATGATAGAATTTTTTTAAAAAGACACAATTCTACAACCACCATGGTGGGTGGCAAGAATAAGCAATGAATGAATAGACCATGAGGTGAAAGATGGTCGGAGAACATGGTACTCACTTGAAGAATCATTCCACTCTGCAAAGTCAAACTCCGGGGTAGGTGAAAAAATGAGAATATGACCTCAAAATGCACAACAAGACTCAGAACTAAAACCATATGAAAACTATTACTTAACACTTATCAAAGAAATACTTTTAATTGAGAAAATCTGGTGGACATGACTTTAACCAAATGATCAAACTTAAAATCATCAATAATGCGACAATGTGACATCATGTGCCCCACTGATGCGATGCCCTGAGGACACAGCCTCACCTCCGCGATACTGCTAGCAAAATTAAGAGGAATAGATCAGCTAAATCCAAACTGAGGAATATCCTGCAAAATGAACAAAGTAACTGGTCTGGACTCAAGAAAAGTAGGCCTGGGTGTGGTGACTCACACCTGTAATCCCAGCACTTTGGGAGGCTGAGGTGGGTGGATCAGCTGAGGTTAGGAGTTCGAGACCAGCCTGGCCAATACGGTGAAACCCCGCCTCTACTAAAAATACAAAAATTAGCCAGGCATGCTGGCACATGCCTGTAATCCCAGCTACTCGGGAGGCTGAGGCAGAAGAATCGCTTGAACCTGGGAGGCGGAGGTTGCAGTGAGCTGAGATTGCACCATTGCACTCCAGCCTGGGCAACAGAGCAAGACCCCAACTCAAAAAGAATAAATAAATAAAAATAAAAAAAGAAAAGTGGACATTTTTGGGTAATTGGAAAAGTTGAATATGGACTATATATCAGAATATATAGTATTAAATCATGTACATTTACTGAACGTGATCATTGTACTGTAATATATGCATTGTGCAACAAAGACAGAATGTCTTTATCTTAAGAGATAAATGGTGAAAAAAATAAAGTAGGAATGTGGCAGAATGTAAACAATGAGTGAATCTTGATGAAGGGTACATGTATGTCCCTTACATGATTCTTATTTTTTTTAAGTTTTAAAACTTTCTCTTTTCCTTTCTTTTCTTTTTTCTTTCTCTCTTTCTTTTTTTTCTCTCCTTTTTTTTTTTTTTTTTGAGACAGGGTCTTGCTCTGTCACACAGACTGGAGTGCAGTGGTGCAATCTTAGCTCACTGCAGCCTTGAACTCCTGATTTGAAGTGATCCTCCTGCTTCAGCCTCCCAAGTACAGGTGCACACCACAATGCCCAGCTAATTTAAAAAATTTTTAGTTCGAGACCAGCCTGACCAACATGGTGAAATGCTGTCTCTACTAAAAATACAAAAATTAGCCAGGCGTGGTGGCGGGCATCTGTAATCCCAGCTGCTCGGGAGGCTGAGGCAGGAGAATAGCTTGAACCCGGGAGGTGGAGGTTGCATTGAGCTGCGATTGTGGCATTCCACTCTAGCCTGGGCCACAGAGGGAGACTCTCTCTCAAAAAAAAATTTTTTTTTCTTATAAAGACAGGATCTTGCTGTGTTGCCCAAGATGGTCTTGAACTCTTGGCCTCAAGCGATCCTCCTGCCTTGGCCTCCCAAAGTGCTGGGATTATAGGCATGAACCACCACACTGGTATAAGGTTTGAAAGTTTTCAAAATGAAAAGCTGGAGAAAAAAAGAGGCAGAACCAGCCTTTGAAATTGACTCAACCTGGGTTAAAAAACAAAACAAAACAAATGAACAAAAAACAGAGAAGGGGAAGAAGGAAGAAGAGCAGAATGAAAAGCAGTTGCAGGGAAAGACTATGCAAAGGAAAAAAAATATTATCTCTCCTGTGTACTGCTGATATATTATCTGGTCTAAATCTCATAGAAACCTTGTGGGGGTAGATAATATCACTACCTTCTTAGATGAGGAGCTTGTGGTCAGGAGTTCGAATGACATGCCCAAGATCACACAGGACATCCGTTGCCGGATGGGATAAACCCAAGTCTGATCTCTTTCATTACATTGTTCCTGTCTGCTCCAGAAAGTAAGTCATATAGACAACATATCAGGGCCTGGGGCTGTGTGAAGGAAAAACACAGGTGGAACATTCACTTAGACCCACACAGCACATCTGACATGTACTCAAATCCACACAAAGAAAAAGCAAGAGAAGGCCAGGCACAGTGGCTCAGGCCTGTAATCTCAGCACTTTGGGAGGCCCAGGTGGGCAGATCACGTGAGGTCAGGAGTTCAAGACCAGCCTGGCCAACATGGCAAAACCCCGTCTCAACTAAAAATATAAAAATTAACTGGGCGTGGTGGCAGGCGCCTGTAATCCCAGCTACTCAGGAGGCTGAAGCAGGAGAATTGCTTAAACCCAGGAGGCAGAGGTTGCAGTGAACCAAGATTGCACCACTGCACTCCAGCCTGGATGACAGAGTGAGACTCTATCTCAAAAAAACAAAACAAAACAAAACAAAACAAAAACAGAAAGAAAAGAAAAGAAAAAACAAGGGAAGACACAGACACATTAGCAAGAGTCAGACAGAAACCTGCTTTCATAGAGCCACGTTCTCATCTCAAAGGAGGGGGGTGTCTGTCACATCACTGCTTCTAGAAACTTCTAAAACTGGGTTATGTCTTCGTAGACATGATGGTGTTTCCCCTCTAGAACAGTTAATGCTAATCCAAGGTCCAGATCTGGCCATGGCCTTGAGACCTACCTTTAGCTTGGTTAAAAAGGAGACGCAAACAGATGCCTGGGTCTAGATGTCTTGCTTAATAAACAGGCTGAAGTGGAACTTTTCTGGTAATCACAAGATTTTGAGCAATTATTTAGAAAAATTAATCTTTTCTCTCCTTCCAACTCCAAGTTGAAAATGAAGAAGGAGGAAGCAGGGAAACTTAAAATATTTTAGACTCAATTTTTCATTTTGCTTCAGCAAGGAAGACAATTTATTTTTTACTTTTTAAAAAACGTATTTTTTAAGCCAACATATCCAGTTATATGTACTTATCATGTGAAACAGGATGTTTTAAAGTATGTATACATTGTTGAATGCTTAGTTCTAGCTAAGTAACAAATGCTTTACCTCAGTTATTTTTGTGGAGAGAACATTTAACATCAACTGGAGGATGAACGTTTTCTAGTGCAAGGAAGATTTTCCTGTGCGATTAGTAAAATTCTTTTACTTAGCATTAAAATATTGGTGTCAAATGGCTTTTTAACTTCCAGGAGCACAGAGAGGATATTTGCTAAAGATTCCAAGCAATGAAGTCATGAACTTGCCTATTACTGGAGTAATGAAAACCAGGCATGTCCACTGAGGTTTGGGCATCAGCCCTATGCAGAGCACAAATTCCAGGCATTGCTTAGAAGGCAGGATACAGCCACTGGAGAGCTGAAACGACCACTTTCTGCACTCTGAAAGGCTCAATCTACACAGCCTACGCTAGAACTGGTAGTCGTTTTGTGAGTTGTTTCTAATTGCAAAATAAATCCATAAATTGCTGCAGAACGTTAAAAAAAATCACTGAAACCAAAAGGAGAAATAGTGACGACGTGTTTCTTATATTCAAGAACATACTTTTTTTTTTCTTTTTTGAGACACGGTGGCTCTGTCACCCAGGCTGGAGTGCAGTGGTGTGATCTCGGCTCACTGTAACCCTTGCCTCCAGCATTCGAGCGATTCTCATGCCTCAGCCTCCCAAGTAGCTCGGATTACGGGCATGCACCCCCACACCCGGGTAATTCTTGTATTTTTGGTAGAGACAGGGTTTCACCATGTTGGCCAGGTTAGTCTCAAACTCCTGGTCTTACGTGATCTGCCCACCTCAGCCTCCCAAAGTGTTGGGATTACAGGGACGGATCACTGCGCCCGGCCAAGAATGTATGTTTCTATATTTTAGAGCTTCTGAAATCATGACGGTTCACACAGTGGACTATGAAATTTGGCAGCCACCAACGGGGGTCACCTACAATGTACTTTTCCTCAACCATTTATGTGCAAATGAGTGAAGCAGAATCCAATTGTCATTCAGTTGAGTTATTTGCATTGGTGGTAGAACACACTGCTTAACTCTTAATTTAAATTTGGATCACACAACATCATTTTAAAAGCTTTCAAAAAGACTCACAATGAGACAGTGCTGAAATGCAAAGTTATTATACCATTTAGAGAAGACGACTGTTAACAGGACAGGACAGTCAATTAAGATAGCAGAAATTCCCAAAGCACACAGATTGTAATTTTCAAAGTCAAGAGAGATTGATGTGGCAGATTTATCCATCATGAAAGATTATCCATCAGGTACCAAATGCCTACCTAGCAAATGCTTCCTGTTGGAATTCAAGAGAAATTGTTAAACTTCCAGCAATATATAATTCAATAATGAGAAACCAAGAAATGTAGAAACATTCATAACATTCTTTGATAAACCTAAAAATCATGTTGTGAGCTCTAAAAGTTGTAAGGAACAAGACTAAGTGCTTGAGTAACAAAGAGTCGAGTGTCCTAGCACGTTCCATATGCCTTAGAATCTTTGTATTGTCAATGTAAAGAAGCGAAGACACACTTTATTCGTAATCCTAAGAAGAAATGATACGTACCTCTATGAATAACTGTATGCTGTTATCTCTTAATATCTTTCTTTCTTTTTTTTCTTTTTTTGAGACGGAGTCTCCCTCCGTTGCCCAGTCTGGAGTGCAGTGGGGCGATATCAGCTCACTGCAACCTCTGCCTCCCAGGTTCAAGTGATTCTCCTGTCTCAACCTCCTGAGTAGCTGGGACTACAGATGCGTGGCATCATGACTGGTTAATTTTTGTATTTTTAGTAGAGATGGGGCTTCACTATGTTGATCAGGCTGGTCTCGAACTCCTGACCTCAGGTGAACTGCCGACCTTGGCCTCCCAGAATGCTGGGATTATAGGTGTGATCTTGACTGCGCCTGGCCAAGATCTTTTTTTTAACATTTAATGCATCATCCCCAACGTCCAAAAGAAAATGTAAATGAATGAATGAATGAAACAAACACGATGAGGATACTGAATGTTCTCAAGATGAAAATGAAAAAAATGACCTTTGGCTTTAACTGCACAGATACCCTCCCTGGTTATCAGCGCAGGAGTGTTGAGGGTGGAAGCCAAACTGAACGCCTTCAGAAATGGGTGGGAAATAGAGATAATGACATGAGGAGAAGGTGGGTCCATACAGACCATAGCAATTGTAAAATGCTTTCCTTTCTATTATTGAGCATTCTTCCAAAGCCACTTTCATGGCTCCAAGCCTCTTTCCTGTGGATGCACTGCACTATAATTTAATCAGCTGTATTGTTGAAAATGTGTAGCTTGCTCTTCTTTTCAAGACACGATGATCTGAGCCAGATGTTTTCATGTGCAGAAAAATTATATGCAGTGTGGCTCAAGGATAAAACTGGAACTATCAACCAACTCTTGCTTTTCTGTGGGGTGAGGGATTTTCTATTTTTCTTCCCCCTGCAGCCCCCGCCCATCTTGGTCAATGTTCTGCACCTGTCACTGAAAACCCCAGAGGATTGGAGCTCTTAGTAAAGATCCCAGTCAAGTGTGCTAAAGTTTGCATGAACAAGCTCGAACAGGCCTGGCACAGTGGCTCACACCTGTAATCCCAGCACTTCGGGAGGCCGAGGTGGGCGGATCATGAGGTCAGGAGATGGAGACCATCTTGGCCAACATGGGGAAAATATAAAAAATAAGCCAGGCATGGTGGCACGTGCCTGTCATCCCAGCCACTTGGGAGGCTGAGACAGGTGAATTGCTTGAACCCGGGAGGTGGAGGTTGCAGTGAGCCGAGATCGCACCACTGCACTCCAGCCTGGGCAACAAGAGGGAAACTCTGCCTAAAAAAAAAAAAAAAAAAAGCTCAAACAGTGCAGGTCCCAAGGTGCCGTTTATTTCTCTCTGTTTGGAAGGAAGGATTTATGGTCATTTCTGTGACAGTCTGTATGTCCACAATACATTGGGTGATCCATAACATAGAAAAAAATTTATGTCAGATGCATCTGAGCTACCATTTATGATTTTTCAATGACAATCCAGCTGTAATTCTTTTCCTGCGTTTCTTAGTAAATATTCTCTCTTTCTCCTCAAAGATGCTACTGACAATATTTTTCACTCTCTTATTTGGAAGCAAGAAAGGAACTGAGTCTTTACCTCCCACATTCAGAATGATTCATTTGTTAACATAAAACAAAAAGTAATAGCTAAGATTTCTCTCCAAAATTATCTTGCAGAATGAGCCGCATGTGCAGGGTGGGGGTCTCTATTTTGTGCACGTATCCCTTGTGATATGTGGGGCCATCTAGGTGGGCCTCAGTCTAGAGGACCACTGAGCCACATGGTGCAGCCAAAACCCTTGTCCAGAGGTGAGGACAGAGTTCAAAACCCAGCCCTGATACTTATTGGCTGTGTAATCTTGGGCAAGTTATTTAACCTCTCAGTGCTTTAGTTTTTTTTTTTTAATCTTTAGAAAAGGTGTGATGATAAGCTGTTTCATGAGGTCAAGGTGAGAACCTGATAAGTTAATGCATGTGAAGTGCTTAGAGGAGGCTCTGGCTTAGAACTGAAAGTTCAGTGAGTGTTACTCTTAATATCATGAAGCCGTTGGAACTGTAGTAATCGTGGAGCTACCCCAGATGCCTGGACAGATGATGGGCAAGGACACAGGCTGAGGTTGGTGACTCTGATCGTGGCTTTGGAGAGAAGCAGGATGGTGACTATTGCATGGAATATTATGGACGCTCCTCGACTTACAATGAGACTATGTCCGGAAAAACCCACCGCAAACTGAAAATATCCCTAAGTCGAAAATGCATTTCCTAACCTATCACACACTGTAGCTTAGTATAGCCTACCTTAAATGTATTCAGAACTTACACTAGCCTATAGTGGGCAAAATAATCTAATGAGCCTATTTATTTATTTATTTATTTATTTATTTATTTATTTATTTTGAGACGGAGTCTTGCTCTGTCGCCTAGGCTGGAGTGCAGTGGTGCGATCTCGGCTCACTGTAACCTCTGCTTCCTGAGTTCAAACGATTCTCCTGCTTCAGCCTCCCGAGTAGCTGGGATTACAGGCACCTGCCTCCATGCCCGGCTAATTTTTTGTACTTTTAGTAGTGATGAGGTTTCACCATATTGGTCAGGGTGGTCTCGAACTCCTGACCTCAGGTGATCCACCTGCCTTGGCCTCCCAAAGTGCTAGGATTACAGGCGTGAGCCACTGTGCCTGGCCTGAGCCTATTTTATAACAAAATGTTGAACATCTTATGCAATTCACTGGATACTTTATTGAAAGTGTAAAACAGAATGGCTGTATGGGTCTTTGAAATACAATTTCTACTAAATGTCTATTGCTTTTGCACCATCATATAGTGGAAAATCGTTAAGTGGAACATTGTGAGTCAGGGACTATTAGATCCAACAGTCTCCTGACTAGGGTCCCTGCCACTTGCCCCATCCTTTCCCCACCAGAGAAACCATCTGGCCCCTGTGTTGTAGTTGGTTGGGGTTGTTCTTGGTTGTAGTTAGTGAGGAAAGGGAGATCATGAGTTGAAATAAAAGGGAAAAGGATTTTAAAAAAGTAAAGTCCTAAGTGGATTAACACAGGACCAGAAAATCAAATACTGCATGTTCTCACTTATAATTAGGAGCTAAAAATTGAGTACTCATGGATATAAAGATGGGAACAATAGACCTTGGGGACCACTAGAGTGGGGAAGGAGGGAGGAGAGGAAAGATTGAAAAACTGACTGTTGGGTTTAATGCTCAGGACGATGCTCAGTACCTGGGTGATGGGATCATCTGTACCACAAACCTTGACATCACACAATATACCCAGGTAACCAACTTGCACATGTACTCAATGAAGCTAAAACAAAAGTTGAAAAATAAAAATAAAAATAGGAAGTTAAAAAAAGAATTAAAAAATAGAAAACTCTTATACTGGCTGGGCGCAGTGGCTCACGCCTGTCATCCCAGCACTTTGGGAGGACAGGCAGATGTTGGGAGTTTGAGACCAGCCCAGCCAACATGGTGAAACCTAGTCTCTACTAAAAATAGCCGGGTGTGGTGGTTCATGCCTGTCATCCCAGCTACTCAGGAGATTGAGGTTGGGAGAATGGCTTGAGCGGGGAGGCGGAGGCTGCAGTGAGCCAAGATCACGCCGCTGTACTCCAGCCTGAGTAACAGAGCAAGACTGTCTCAAAAAAAAAAAAAAAAAAAAAAAGAGAGAGAGAGAGAGAGAAAGACAGACAGACAGACAGGAAGAAAACACTTAGATAAATAGAATAAATAAGGATATAAAAATATTTTTGTACAGCTGAACAATGTATGTGTTTTTCAGCTGTCTTATTTCAAGAGTCAAAAAGTTAAAAAAATTAAAAAGCTTATAAAGTGAAAAAAAAAAGAAGAAAAGAACTATCTTTTGAGACCCTAACAGAAGTCAAAAGCACACGTCTCTGTTTTGTGGTTGATGTTGGAAGTGCCTAGAATAACATCTCAGCCCGCAGCAGTGGCACAGAGGTCAGAGGAAGGCAGACACTGCCACCTCAGGAGGAGTCAAATCCAGGCAACCCCAGACGCAGTGCATAAGCCTGTGGGGACACGCCTGTCCTGCCACTGGGAGCCACAGAAGGTGCAACAGGAATGATGAAATCTTTTGCACAGGGCAGTGACATTGGAGGGTTCCTGTGAGAAACATCCAGGACTCTGTGAACAGCAGCAGGAAGAAGCCAGAAAGAGCTGATGAGCAGGGGTTGCAGAGACTCCACCAAGGATGGCAGGACCAGTGGCTATTATTTAGTTACTGCTATATTAGGTTGGTGCAAAAGTAATTGTGGTTTTGGCCACTACTCTTTTTTTTTTTTTTTTTTTTTTTTTTTTTTTTTTTTTTGAGACAGAGTCTTGCTCTGTCGCCCAGGCTGGAGTGCAGTGGCCGGATCTCAGCTCACTGCAAGCTCCGCCTCCCGGGTTTAAGCCATTCTCCTGCCTCAGCCTCCCGAGTAGCTGGGGCTACAGGCACCCGCCACCTCGCCCGGCTAGTTTTTTGTATTTTTTAGTAGAGACGAGGTTTCACCGTGTTAGCCAGGAGGGTCTCGATCTCCTGACCTCGTGATCCGCCCGTCTCGGCCTCCCAAAGTGCTGGGATTACAGGCTTGAGCCACCGCGCCCGGCCGTGGCCACTACTCTTAATTGTGAAAACTGCAATTACTTTTGTATCAACCTAATAATAATGTTTCCCAATTGTACCTCAGTCTGGTGTGACCTAGAGAAATAGGGAACCCACGAACATATACATGTAGCAATCACTTGTTCATTTCACAGAAACTCATTCATCTACACAGTGACGGGTCAAGGTTTTCTGACATGATTTTCCCTTCTGATTTCATTCATTCATTAGCTCAAGAAGCATTTATGGAATGCAAACTCTCTGTTCTCTCTGTTAGGTCATTGCTAGAATTCATACCTTGAATATGTGTTAAATGAATGAATAAAGTTCAAAGTCTAAAGGGGGTGACAGACAAAAATAACTTAGCACTCTACTATGTAACAATAATTTTATAAAAGGAATAAATAAAATAATAAGGAGCCAAAGAAGAGAGACTGTTACTTCTCTCGGGATGAAGAGTTGCTTCTTCTTGGCCACCTGAGAGGATGGGGAGAATATTAGCTATTAAGAGCATGAGCAAGGATTTGGGATTCTGAAAGACATGGGTTCAGCTTTTCATTTACTGTGGATGTTGGGAAACTTAGCCATAGTATGACCTTAGTTTCTTCATCTATAAAATGGGAATATGTCAGTGGGTTTTGTAAAGAAGGATTCCATAAAATAATGCGTGCAAAGTGCTTGCCAAATGTTTGATGTGTGTTAAACACTCAGTAAGTGGTGACAGCAGTTGTAGTTTCTATCATTGCTGCTGTTGCTCTTATAGTTAGTACATAAATCTCATAAGCGAGTACCAGACACTTAAAAGCTCTTGCAGGTTTGCATAGTTGAGTAATTCGGTGAGATCAAAGCTAAGCTTTGGGTTTGGTTCTACATTTTCTCTGAAACAGTGGTTCTCAAAGTGTGAGTCTTCAGACTAGCATCACCCAGACACTTCTTACTGAAAATAAAACTTCTTGGGCCCCACCTCAAAATTATTATTATTAGAGACAGAGTCTTGCTGTGTTGCCCAGTCTGGAGTGCAGTGGCATGACTGTCGCTCACAGCAGTCCTGAGCTCCTGGGCTCAAGTGATCCACTCACCTCAGCCTCCCGAGATGATGGGACTAGAGGCGTGCACCATCATGTCAGGATAATTTAAAAAATGTTTTGTAAAGACGAAGTCTCACTATGTTGCCTAGGCTGGTCTTGAACACAATCATGGAATCAGAACTCTGGGGCCCACTAATCTGTGTTTAGCAAGCTTTCCATGTGATTCTATTGCACATTAAAGTTTGAGAACCACCGCTCTACAGGTAGATGACAACTTTTGTTTTGTTTTGTTTTAATTTAAAGGTAAAGGCAAGTAAGAATGTAAAGGGATTATGAGAACTAAACATTTTAGTGAAGGCAAAACTTGCTTTTGCTTCATGTCAAGCATGAGGAAAAAAAGGCATCCCTCATACTTCTATTCTCAATGTTAAAAATGCATTAGAAGGCTGGGCACGGTGGCTCACACCTGTAATCCCAGCACTTTGGGAGGCCAAGGCAGGTGGATCGCTTGAGGCCAAGAGTTCGAGACCAGCCTGGCCAACATGGTGAAACTCCATCTCTACATATATAAAAAAGCATTACAAAGGAACACATCTTTTTGTTGTTCAGAGGTACAGAATGAAAAAAAAGTCTCGTGTTACATTATGTATTGGGGACTGAAACTCATTCTCATTATTAATGTTCCTGCTCTGGGCAACTACATAACTTTTTTTTTTTTCTTTTGACAGGGTCTTGCTCTGTTACCCAGGCTGGAATGCAGTGGTGTGATCATGACTCAATGCAGCCTCAAACCCCTAGGCTCAAGCAATCCTCCCCCTTCAGCCTCCTGAGTAGCTGGGGCTACAGGTGTGTACCACCATGGCTGGCTAATTTTTTATTTTTATTTTTATTTTTTGTGGGGCTGAGCTCTTGCTATGTTGCACAGGCTGGTCTCGACCTCCTGGCCTCAAGTGATCTTCCCACCTCAGTCACCTAAAGTTCTGGGATTACAGGTGTGAGCCCCTGCATCCAGCCAACTGCATAAGTTCTTGAAGCAAATATTCACTTAATTCCTGTTGGATGATGAAAAACTTTCTTTTTCATATTCAAGAAACATATTCACAGATAATGATGGTGATGGCCTCCTATTCTTTGGCACTTCTCCCACTAAGAAGTGGGGTCTGTGTCCCATCCCCTTGAACATGACCAGCCTTGTGATGGCTGTGGTGGATGCCACCATGTGACTCTGGAAGTCAGACCATCAAAAGCCATCTATCTGGGCCTCTCAGAACATTCACTCTCCAGACATTCCTTCTGGAAGCCCAGCTGCCTCGATAGTAGAAGCCCAGGACACCCGGAGGGGCTGTAGAAGGGGGTCTCATCACTGCCAGTCCTAGCTCAGCCGAGGGGCCAAGCAAGAGTGAAAAACCCTCCAGATGAGCCCAGTTTCTTGCTGTTTGGGTCACCCCCGGCTGCTCAAGTCTTCCCAGCTGAGGTCACAGACATCATAGAGCTGAGACAAGCTAGCCCTGCTGTGGACTCTCAGAATCCCTGACCCGCAGAACCTGCAACCATAATAAAATGGTCTGCTTTACACCTCTAAGTTTGGGGTGGTTTGTTGAGCCGAAATTGATAATTAAGTGTAACAAATTATCCTAATACCTACCATTTCCAGGGCACCTGCATCTGGCACTATATTATGCTTTAGAGGTTATGCCTCTCATCCTTTCCACTTCTCTGCAAAATATATTATCCTCATTGTGCAAGTGAAGAAATGAAGGCTCTGAGAAGACAGGTTATCACACAAGGACACACATCTGATGAATGACATGTTTATGTCAAAATTCGGTGCTTAAACATGCCCAAAATGTCAGTCTTTAGTCACCTAAAGATGATAATTACTAAGTGATGAACATTAAAAATTAATAATGACATAATTATACATTTTTTCTTTAAAAATGTGAATGTCTTTTCTGTGGAGAATTTGAGCATTGTATCTGCCCATCAGAAGGTGCAAAATCATTAATTTATTATTAATTACAATGAGTAATTATTATATCATTACGACACATAATATATAAAATGTCAGCATTGTTACTAATTTATTTTCTTTTGCCATAATGATGAGATGTTTGTCATGAAAAAAATAGAAACTTGTGTCCTTGAATATGTCAACTAGCTAGACATTCACCTGTCTACAGAGTGTCACAAACAGCAAACTGGTTGAGATCTGAGCACATTTATGAAGCAATGAAGGGTGCCTGTCAATTCAGTGGACATCTGATCACATTTTATGCTCTACATGAGTTTCATCAACTTCTTAGTGAAGGATACTGACACACACTTTCCTATGGGTATTTTTTTCATATATGGAAAATGAGAACCTTTTAATTTAATCATAGTTTTCTCTGCACAGTCTACATGGGAATCATGCCTGGTCTGCAGCTATTGTATTTTTCATTTCTCCCTTACAGCTGTGCGAGAAAGCACATGTCTAGAATGGAAATAATGTCTTTGCAAACACAGAATGCCCCAGAGTTCTCTGTTGGTTTTGCTTAGACCACAAAAGTGAATTCTCTATTTAATTCATGTATCAATAAAATAAAAACAGAGAATAAGGAACTTGGATTTATCCCTGTTTGTCCTTCAGATGGTACCTGTTGGGGCTCTGCTGTATCATCAGAACACTTATTAGATGTGAATGTGGTAACCGAATGAGTGAAACTCAGGTTCAGTGCTAACTATTGCATGATGTTGACTGACTTACCTAACCTGGTTGAGCCTCAGTTTTTTCATCTGTAAAACAGGGCTGGGAAAATTCGTAAAATTGTTGTGGGCTGGGCATGGTGGCTCAAGCCTGTAATCCCAGCACTTTGGGAAGCTAAGGTGGGAGGATCTCTTGGTGGGAGGATCTCTTGAGGCCAGGAGTTTGAGACCAGCCTGGGCAACATGGCGAGAACCTGTTTCCACACACACATACAAGTAATAATAATTAGTTGGGCATGGTAGCGTGTTTCTATGGTTCCAGCTACTTAGGAGGTTGAGGTGGGAGGATCATCTGAGCCTGGGAATCTGAGGCTGCAATGAGCCATGATTGTGCCACTGCACTCCAGCCTGGGCAACAGAGCGAGACCTTGTCTCAAAAAATAAAATAAAATAAATTTGTCATGAGGACTAAATGAGCACAGTCAGGCCTGGGCACAGCAACTGGTACATAGTGGTGTTTGCATATAGGTGGGTATTAATACATTTAAAATGTACTGAAAACTTCTAGTTCCAAATAGTGGGAGTGACTATATACTGTCTCCTAAAATTCCAATGAAATGACTTTATAACAGTCTGGAAAGCATGGAAGGATGGTATCAGTAGATCAAAATGTTGAGAAACTTCTGGAAGATGCTACACAGAAGGGACTGTAGATACTGAGTAACTAAAGCTAAAAATGTGGAGTCCAGTATGGGTGTAGAGGAGGGCTCTGAAGACACAGCCAAGGCGGACACCCAAGCTCCAGGTCAGCAAGGATGGGAATCCAGGGACACCCAACCAGAGAAGTCACTATTTAAAATGTTATGGTCCTGTTCTCACTCATAAGTGGGAGTTGAACAATGGGAACACATGGACACAGGGAGGGGAACATCACACACCAGGGCCTGTCAGGGGTGGGGGGCCAGAGGAGGGAGAGCATTAGGACAAATACCTAGTGCATGCAGGGCTTTAAACCTAGATGACGGGTTGATAGGTGCAGCAAACCACCACGGCACATGCATCCCTATGTAACAAACCTGCACGTTCTGCACATATATCCCAGAACTTAAAGTAAAAATCTTTTAAAAATGCTATGGGCCATCTGACTTCTCTGTCACAAGGAATAATGGGCTGCCATAATCGCCCCCAGTGTACAATCAGCTAGAACCCTTGCCTTAAATAATGTGGAAAAAATACCTCATTGATTCCAAAGGTGGGTCTTGAGTCAAAAAAAACAAGTAGAGCAGTGCCCAGAAAGCTTGGGACACCATAACGGTCAGGCAGATTCCCATCCAACCAGTCAAGCATCCAATCAATCAATCAATCAGAAGGGAGTGGGAAAAGAAATTTCCACATTCCAGTGGATTGTTATGTTTTATTTTAGACATGGAGTCTCACTCTATCACTCAAGCTGGAGTGCAGTGGCACAATCACAGCTCATTACAGCTTCAAACCCCTGGGCTCAAGGAACTCTCTCGCCTTAGCCTCCTGAGTAGCTAGGACTACAAGTGTGTGCCACTATCCCCAGTTAATTTTTTGAATTTTTTAGTAGAGATGGGATCTCACTATCTTGCCCAGGCTAGTCTTGAACTCCTGGCATCAAATGATGCTCCTGCCTCTGCCTCTCAAAGGGTTGAGATTTCAGGCATGAGCCACCATGCCTGGCCTTCCAGTGAATTTTACTAAGCACTCTTGTGTGCTCCGTTTTCAGTACATATTTTTGGTGGCTTCAGCAAATAACACTCAACAATGGCTAAGCTTACTGTTTGATCTTTATCCAACCCAAAGGGTAGATCTACCTGTTTATAAATGCCCATGCTCATCTACAGAATGCCACCGTCAGCCTGTCAGTCCAGAAGGAGGCTTGCTCTAGTCCCCAAGTAAATCCATACCACCTTCTATATCATTCTAACCATTTCATTAAAATTATGAATCCACAATCAGGGTCATCAAATATTTGAGGAGTAACAAGAGCATGAAGCATCAAGATTAAAAACCAAGATATTGACCCCAGAGGAAACTAAGTGGAAGAAAGAAATAGAAGAGAGGCTTTTAAACAATTCCGATTGCTGTCTTCGGACAGATTTCAGATGACAGCAACAAGAATAAGTTGCCACTAAAAAAAAAAGCGTTCCTAAAATAGGAAAACAACAAATCATGATTACTTACAAATATAGATGAAAAAATCCCAAATAAAATTTTAGAAAATTGATCCCATAAATACATTAAAAGGATAGTACGTAATAACTAAGAATACAAGAACAACTCACCAGTGGGAAATGTATCAGAATAATTCACTAAGTTAAAACATTAAATGACAAACTATATGATCATCTCAATGCATGTTGAGCAGGAAGTTCCTAAAATTAAATACCCATTCCTGATAAAAATCTCTTAGTAAGGTTGAAACGGTTGGTATTTTCCTTAACTCGATAGAGGGTATCTACCAGAAACCAATGGCCACCATCATTCTAACTGTAAAACACCAAAAATGTTCCTATGTAAAACACAAGTCAAAGGGGTCCCGCCATTATTGCTACTATTTAGTTTTGTTTTGGTGGTCTTGAACAATAAGAGGTCCAGAAAAAGATCTTACATTTATAAACAGTCTATGGCAGGACTTGGGAAACTTTTTAAATAAAGGACAAGACAGTAAATATTTCCGGTTTTGCAAGTCAGATGGTCTTTGTCAGAAATACACAAGTCTGCTGTTGTAGGGAAAGCTGCTGTAGACATTATGCAAACAAATAAGCATAGCTAGTGCCTATAAAACTTTATCTACAGAAGCAGCCAAGCGGATTTGGCCTGCAGACTCTGGAGAAAAAACAAAGTTTGCAAAATATGGAGGTGATACAATTGTCTACATAAACAATTCAAGAGAATTTTTTATGTAGTGAAAAGTAGAATTAATAAGATGGCTGATGTGAAGTAAATATACACACATCAATAGTGTTCCTATATATACACCAATAAATATTAGAAAATGACATGTCAAAAAGTCAGATTTACAACAGCAAAAAACTATGAAAAACATAGAAATAAATAATAAGCAATTTTTCAATTCAAGATAGAGAAAATAATAAAACTATATGGATAAAAGACAAAAAATGAAGGGAACTACCATGTTATGGGAATTAATGTAGGGAGACATCTTTACCATATTAAATGGTAACTCTTCCTAAATGAATAAGAAACTTTTTGCAACTTCAATTAGGTCCCAAAATGTATTTATAGAAAAGAAAAGAAAGTCAACAAGTTGACTCTCAACTTTATCTGAGAATAAAACCTTATTCTTGAAAAAAAAGATTATTCCTAAGTAATAAAAATGTATTTTAAAGAAAAATAAACATATTTGGCATTTCAGGATTTACACAAATAAACCAATGGAAAAAGACAAAGATTTCAGAATTTACATTTAATGTATGAAAAAGTTGGCAGTTAGTAATCAGTAGAAAAATAACGGAGTATTTAATGAGTGGTGTTGAAACAATCGGCTACGTATTTGGAAGAAATAAACTCAGATCCCTATTCTCATTGCCATATGCAAAATAAATTCTTGTTGAATTATGAATCTATGCATAAAAGCAAAATTATAAGCTATATAAGAAAAAAAGAGTTTTTCCTTTTTTCCTCCTGTCCTTCCTTCCTTCCCTACCTCCTTCCCTTTCTTCCTTCTTTCCTTCTTTCTTTCTCTCCCTTCCTTCGTTTTATAATACTTTTGTGGTAAATACTTTTGACTGGCTCTCTGAACACCCTCTCCAAGTGCTTTTTATGATGTGTTCCTATAATATAGAAGCTGGAGATCTAGAAATGATATTTCCCAGGCTCCATTGCAGTTAGGGTTCTACCTGTGATTAGTGAAGCAGACACATTGACACAAGACCTAGGAGGTGGAAATGAACAACATGAAGTAAAAGCCAACGTGGAAAACCAGAATCTTCTGGGGGCAGTTCTATGCCTACCATCTTAGACCAAGGAGTGAGTGCTGGCAGCAGTGAGCTTTTACCCCAGCATCCATTAACTATTCTTCCTAATGCTCTCCCCACTCCCCATCCAACCCTCTGACAGGTGTGTGTTGTTCCCCCAATGTGTCCATGTGTTTTCATCATTCAGCTCCTACTTATAAGTGAGAACATGCAGTGTGTAGTTTTCTGTTCCTGCATTAGTTTACTGAGGATAATGGCTTCCAGCTCCATCCATGTCCCTGTGAAGGACATGATCTCATTCCTTTTTATGGCTGCATAGTAGTTCCATGGTGTATATGTACCATATTTTCTTTATTCAATCTATCATTGATAGGCATTTGGGCTGATTCCATGTCTTTGCTACTGTGAATAGTGCTATTGTGAACAATGAACATATGCATGCAAAAATATAACATCCTATTGTGAGGGCAGCTCATAAAAAAGGGGAAAGAGATTTCACCACTGCTTCCTGTTGTGGCTTTATTCTCCTAAACATTGCTGGGGAGTCCATGTGAGGAGGACAATTTGAGATGGACAAGTGCTTTGCAATAAATTCCTTGTCTTTCTTGACTACATTCTGAAATTCTGAATGACTCTAAAAATTCTTAGGGAAAACAAAATGCAAACTACAATGTATCCTTCATGTACTGTTTCTGACTAGCAAATTTTATAATTATTTCTAAGAAGAGTGTTTTATTTGTTTATTTATTTGTTACTATGCTCCGTAACTTTACAAAGAGTGTTCTTCTTGTCATCAGCTAATTATTTTCTTTATTTCTCTGGAGGCAACAACTGTAATTAAGAATTTAGCATTATTTGTCTTGGTTCAGAACTGATTCATCATTAAATTTTCTATGCAAAAATACATTATATTGTTTATACAAATTATTTTTAAGACTAAATCAATAGAAAATAATAGTAAAAATTTGGCTTACAAAATTATGACCTTAACAATAGTAATAAATTTAATTTCTATATTTGACTGATTAGTAGGGGAAAGATATAAGTATGTTATAGGGGATTTGAGTAAAAATTAGGCTTAGCTTATAAATTATTTATTGAAAACTAGTTATGTGCCAGAAAATCTAAATAAATTTCTCAAAGGAGAAATAGCCACATTCTCTGACCAAGATACAATAATAATGAAAATGAATAATAAGGGCTAAAACAAATTAAAAAAAAAAAAAAACTCCTTAAGTAGAAAACATTTTCCTTAACAGCTGAGGAAACAGAGAAGAAAATTTCAAAAGGACAATTTCAAACTATCTAGAAAATAACCACAGTAAAGAAAATACACACTTATACACAATATTACTAGAGTCAATTTCAGAGGAAATTTTGGAGAAAAAAGCAATGAAAGCAGAAAATAATTAAAACAGAACAGTAAACAAAAATAAAGTAGAAAATGGAACATAAATTATGTGAAAATATATTCAAAAATATCAAAGAATTTGGTCCTTTAAAATCCTACCGGAATCCAAAACATAAAGTAAATATGGCCTTAATTTTTTGGCTATAGCATATTATAATCTTTGTTTTATATCTATTTTATCATTAATAACTTATCACTACTCCCTTACAATGGTCCAGTGATGTTCTGATATAAAAGGCGAATAATGTATTAAGATACAACTTAGGTTTGTTATGATGTAGACACTGAAAGAAAAAAGTGATACTGGGAAATGAGCTTTGTTAATTTTTTGGTCAGGTGTTCATGGATCTTTCCAGAAAAGGTATCAGTAATATTTTCTTCCTTCCTTCCTTCCCTTCCTTCCTTCCTTCCTTCCTTCCTTCCTTCCTTCCTTCCTTCCTTCCTTCCTTCCTTCCTTCCTTCCTTCCTTCCTTCCTTCCTTCCTTCCTTCCTTCCTTTTCTTTCCTTTCTCTTTCTTTCTTCTCTCTCTCTCTCTCTCTCTCTCTCTCTTTTCAGAGTCTTGCTCGGTCACCCAGGCTGGAGTGCAACGGCAAGATCTCGGCTCACTGCAACCTCCACCTCCTAGGTTCAAGCGACTTTCCCGTCTCAGCCTTCCAAGTAGCTGGGACTAAAGGTGCCTGCCATCACGCCCGGCTAATTTTTGTGCTTTCAATAGAGATGGGGTTTCACCATGTTTGTCCGACTAGTCTCAAACTCCTGACCTCAGGTGATCTGCCTGCCTTGGCCTCCCAAAGTGCAGGGATTACAGGCATGAGACATCACACCCAGTTGCAGTAATACTTTCAAGAAATCATTCATTAAGTGCTTGCACTTTCAGTTCCATACATCTTCTCTGCTGTCCAAGGGGACTGTCTTGACAAAGGTATTAGTCAGGTCATACAAATATCCAAATTTCATAAATGCCAAAAAAGACCCAGCTTTAAGCGATTTCTGAAGAAATGGTGGCAACAAGTTTACCCTTTCAGAGCAAATAATTTAGTCACTGTAGCTATGATCCAGATTATCTTTGGGATAAATCTGCCCTGATCTTTGTTTGGTATTATACTTATTCCTGTTATCTAATCTCTGTAGATATTGCTTCAGAGGGAAGCATAAAACTCTTACTTATCTGTGTCTTCATCTCTCTCCTCATTTTTAAGCCCTGCAATTCTACTTCGCATTGCACACAGAGCATTTCCACCAGGCAGCCCTACCAGTGGTTTAAATGCAACATGGCCCCAATCCAGCCTCCTCTTCAGCCTGTTCCCAGGTCCCCTGGCTTGCCAGTATAGGTTTTGGTATAGGGAGATCCAAGCCAAATGTTATCTTGGGAATTGGGGACAAAGTCAGCACAGAGAAGCCCTGGATGAAAATCAGATCCTGGGTTTAGGAGTTGAACAGTGCAGTGAAGTGAGGCTGTGACTGGATGTCTGGGCAAAGGACAGCAAAATCAAATGTGAGGCCAGGCACAGTGGCTGATGACTGTAATCCTGGCACTTTGGAAGGCAGAGCCAGGAGGGTCACTTGAGGCCAAGAGTTCAAGACCAGCCTGGCAACAGAGTTAGACCCTGTCTCTTAAAAAAGAAAAATTCAAATGTGATAGTTACCAGAAATTGGAGAACTGAAAAAGAAGTGTACATTAGCATTTGAAAAAGCAGACCAGAGAAAGGGAAGAAAAGCTTTGGAGAAGAAACACCGGTGGGCTGACTCGATGACTATGAACATCTGCAATGACCAAGCACAGCCTAGCTCCTGTGCTTCAAGTGTCTAAAAGGAGCCACTTGGACACAAGAACTCCTCTTCCCAGATAGTATCCCTTTCTTGCTAAAAAAACAAACACCCAAAAAGCCAGCCTACATTTATCTTGACCTACAGCCTGATGACCTTCACTAAGCCAGTGTTCTCAGGAGCATCACCTATTCTGGAAGTCCCACATGTGATCACTTTGTCTGGTCAGTTTAGCCTTCCTAATGCCCTTGAACTTGTCCCACTCTTTCCCCAGCTACCACCCTAGTACAGGTCTTCCACATCTTATCAGGATTCTGCCCCTGGCTTACTTTTCATCTTCCTATCTCCAATTTCTCCTTCTTTTCTTTTTCTTTTTTCTTTTTCATATGCCTACACAGGCTCAAACAGCCTCTCCTTCTTTTTCTTAGACAGGGTCTTGCTCTGTCACCCAGGCTGCAGTGCAGTGGCATGATCACAGCTCACCACAGTCTCAACCTTCTGGACACAGCCATCCACCCACCTCAGCCTCCTGAGTAGCTGGGACTAGAGGCTCACCACAGTCTCTCCTTAAATCAGCTTCTATAATGCCACCAGGGTTTTCTTTTTTTTTTTTTTTTTTTTTTTTTTTTTTTTTTTTTTTTTTTTTTTTTGAGACGGAGTCTCGCTCTGTCGCCCGGGCTGGAGTGCAGTGGCCGGATCTCAGCTCACTGCAAGCTCCGCCTCCCGGGTTTACGCCATTCTCCTGCCTCAGCCTCCGAGTAGCTGGGACTACAGGCGCCTGCCACCTCGCCCGGCTAGCTTTTTGTATTTTTTAGTAGAGACGGGGTTTCACCGTGTTAGCCAGGATGGTCTCGATCTCCTGACCTCGTGATCCGCCCGTCTCGGCCTCCCAAAGTGCTAGGATTACAGGCTTGAGCCACCGCGCCCGGCTGGGTTTTCTTCTTAAAACCCAGTTCTGTCATATTCTTTCGAGTAGCAAAACTTTTCAGTGGCTCTCTACTGTCCGTGGGATTTAATATAAACTCCATAAGGTGGCTTTTAAATTTTTCCATAGTCCAACCCACATCAACCTCTCCAACCTCATCTTTCAGACATCCATCTTGTTCTCTTCCAAAACCTACTCCGCTGCTATCACTGCTATTTTCTCTATAATTCCTAGGCATACCAAAGGCTTTCACTTAATGTACTGACCTCAGAGCACAAATTGTAGCAAATGCATCCTTTCATTTTCCTGTGGATAGAGCAGCTCCTTGAATGCAGGTGAAATGAAACAATCCACCTATTTAAAGTGTATAATTCAATGGTTTCGGCATATTCACAGGGTTGTGCAACCATCACCACAATCTAATTTTAGAACATTTTATTCTCCCGTAAAGGAAACCCCCTATCCATTCACTCCTCCCCTCTCCATTCCTAAGCAACCATTATTCTACTTTGTCTCTCTGTAAAGCTGCCTATTCTGGACATTTCCTATCAATGGGATGATACATTAATGAGGGCTTTTGTGTCTGACTTCTTTCACTTAACATCATGTGTTCAAAGTTCAATCCAAACTGTAATATGTGCTGACATTTCATTTCTTTTTATTAGTTGATGGACATTTGGGTTGTTTCCATTTTTTCAGCTAATACAAATTATGCTGCTATGAACACTTGTGTGCACACTTTTGTGTGGATGTATGTTTCAATTTCTCTTGGCACTCCTAAGAGTGCAACTGCTGGGGCATATGGTAACTCTGTAAGTATTTAACTTTTGAAGAACTGACACATTGTTTTCCAAAGCTGTGCCCTATTTTACATTCCACCAGCAGTCTATGAAGGTTCCAGTTTCTCCACAACCTCATCAATACCCATTCTTGCCTCTCGTTTTTATTACAACCATGCCAATGGGCGTGAAGTGGTATCTCACTGTGGTTTTGACTGGCATTTCCTTTATGCCTAATGATGTTGAGCATCTCTTCATGGGCTTATTGGTCACATCTATATCTTCTTTGGAGAAATGTTGGCTCAGATTTTTTTCCAGTTATAAATAGATTATATGTCTTTTTTAATTATTATATTGCAAGAGTTATTTAAATATTCTGGATACCAGCTCTTGTCAGATATATGATTTCAAATGTTTTTTTCCCATTTTGTGTATTGTCTTTATACTTTCTTAATGGCATTGCTTGTAGCACAAAAGTTTTAAGTTTGAATGTAGTCCCATTTATTTTGCATTTGGTGTTCTATCTAAGAAAACATTGCTAGATCAAGTTCATGAAGATCTACTCATGTATCTTCTTCTAAGGGTTTTATAATTTTAATAATTTTAGCTGTTACATTCAGGTCTATGATCCATTTTGGGTTAGGTTTTTGTGTATGATGTGAGTTATTTTTTAACAAATGCTACCGAGAGCAGAGGGCTTTTGTTTTTAATACCTAAAGGGAGGGGAAAAAAGCTCTTTCTCTTTCTGTGGTTTGATAACGAACAGTCTCTGCCATTTGATAAACAATACTTACTGAGTCATTTGTGCAAACGTTTGTATGTCTCCATGATAAAATACAAAGAAATTATAGTAAGTATCAGAGTACTACAACCCAAGACCAATTCAAATGAATTTAGAGCCATTTTCCGATTGCTCCTTCAAAGAAATAGACTCTGGTAAACCCGGTTTGGATTGAGTCCATCCATAGAAAGATTATTCATTAATCTGGCATGGAATCTTTGCCTTAAAAATACAGAAGCCAAAAAAAAAAAAAAAAAAAAAAAGAAATCCACCAAAACTCTAAACAGCTAAATCAACAGAGACAGTGTAAAATTCAACTTCAGGAAGTGTATGCATTTCATATGTGTTTTGCATGACAGTAACCATGTAACTTTACTCAGTTAATGTGAGCATCCCCAAAGACGTTTTTCTTCTTCTTTTTTTTTTTTTTTTTGGCTCTGTCGCCCAGGCTGGAGTGCAGTGACGCGATCTCAACTCACTGCTACCTCTGCCTCCCGGGTTCAAGCAATTCTCCTGCCTCAGCCTCCCAAGTAGCTGGGATTACAGGCGCCCACCACCATGCCCAGCTAATTTTTATATTTTTAGTAGAGATGGGCTTTTGCCATGCTGACCAGGCTGGTCTTGAATTCCTGACCTCAAGTGGTTCAACTGCCTCGGCCTCCCAAAGTGCTGGTATTACAGCTATGAGCCACTGCACTGGGCCTGTTTCTATGTTTAGATTCCATAAATAAGTGAGAACATGCCATGTTTGTCATTCTGTGCCTGGATTTTTTGACTTATAATGATCTCCAGTTCCATCCATGTGGCAAATGACAAGATAACATTCTTTTTTCATGGCTGAATAGTACTCCATTGTGTATACGTACCACATTTTCTTTACCCATTCACCTGTTGATGGAATTTGGGTTGTTTTCAAATCTTGCAAACAGTGCTGCAACAAACACAGGAGTGCAGATATCTCTTTGATATGCTTATTTCCTTCCTTTTGGATATATACCCAGCAATGGGATTGCTGGATCATATTGTACATCTATTTTTAGTTTTTCAAGGAAACTTCAAATTGTTCTCCATGGTGGTTGTACTCACTGTGGTATTGATCGGCATTTCCTTTATGACTAATGATGTTGAGTATTTTTTTTCCTGTGCTTATTGGTCAGTATCCGCCAGGGGCAACCGTCCCTTGAGGCCTTTTTCAGGAGAGCTAGAGTCTGTGCTATAGCCCAGAGGAACACTAGTGGTTTCCATAGCCAGGTCAGTAGGATATCTGAGCATTCTAGGTCCAGAGGGGACAAACACCAAGTCTGGCAAGTCCACATCATCAGAGAAAGGCAAGCAGGAGACGAAGGAGTGGATGGAGGAGGAAGGTCAGTGCTTCTAGTCGAGGAGCAGGGACCTGGCAGGAAAGCCCTGTCCCACCCTCCCTGTCAACTGTGTATGCAGGCTGTCCTCATGTCTCCCAGCTCAGAGCAAATATCTCATAGGATGGGCTCATCCACAATCCATGCCCAGCGCACTACTCCAAGTTCATCTCCATCTTCTCCTCATTAAACCTTGGCTTACAGTGAAAGGAGTTTATTTCTCCTTCTCTAAACCATTGTCATTACCTCTGTGCTATTTCTCCACTCAGATAAGTCCTACCCACTACACAAAGCCAACTCAAGACCTACGGCTCCATTCTGGCAGTGTCAGAATCACGACTTTGACAGTTCATGACCTGCTTTATGACTTGTTTCTCTCTATATAGACATATTTTAATCTCTTCAGCTACATTACAGGAGCAATAGTTACACCTCAACTCTCTTAGTACTGGCACAGCACCACCACTGGCACTAAAATGAAATATATGCTAGCTCATATTAATACATAATCAGCACCTACTTTAAAATAAGAATAGTAGGAGCTACACTCAAACAGAAAATCAAATACTGTATGTTCACACTTATAATTGGAAGCTAAACAATGGGTACACATGGCCATACAAAGTGGAAAAATAGGCATTGGAGGCTACAAAATATGGAAGGTTGGAAAATTACCGACTGGGTACAATGTTCACTATTTAGGTGACGGGTTCACTAAAAGTCTAGACTGCACCAGTATGAAATATATGCATGTAAGGAATCTACACTCGTACCTCCTAAATATGTAAAAATTAAAAAAGAATAGTAGGAGTTATAAATATAGAACAACCACTGCAGGTCAGACATCTATAGTATCTCATTTAATTCTCAAAACAATTCTATGAGACAGTGGCATGATTTCAATTTTATGAGTTATGAAAATCAGGCCTAGAGAAATTGGATAATTAGATAACTACATTGTCTTCTGAACACCTGAATTGTGATTATTAAGAGGTGGCAATTGGTGGCTTCCTTGTTAATACATTTGTGATGGTGTCTACATGTCCACATCTAATATAATTTGCATGCCCGTCTTTCACATCACACAGTGAATTCAGGCATGGCATCTTGTATTTTCATTCAAGTATGTGACACACACCGTGTACTTGTAAATACACTTAGCTGCTGGATGATCGTGGGCAAGTCATTTAACCTTTCTCTTGGCTTAGTTTCCTCGTCTGTACAATGAAAACAATTCCTACCTTAGATAATCGTGCAAGACTGGGACACTTTTTAAAGGTTTTATTGGTTTTTAGGGAAGGAATAAGTGTACATTTTTTTCCTCTAAGAATATATGATTGATATAATCAATAAAACCTCAAAAATTGCTGATTATTTAAAAAATGTCTGTCACTGAAATGGATCATTGGTAAATTTGATGTCTCCTAAGTCTTTATGTATGCCACCATATACAGCACAAAAGGGCTTTTATTTATTTGTACATTTACATGTTCTAACCATCTCTAAACCAGATAAATGCCTTGTTTTGAGAGGAAGTGTTGATAATTGAGATCTAATATACTGACTTCGTTCAATGGTTTTAAGCCAAGTTATTATTATTTATACTCTTATATAGGATGTCTCCATGTCTACTGCTTTTGAGGATTGACTGAAGATCACCTTCATTCAGGCATAACCCTGTCTTCATGCACACAATCTTAAAACATTAGAACTAGGAAAGTAAGCTCAGTTTAACTTTACCCAAGCATTTCATTTTATAATTGAGAAAACTTAGAGGTAGGGAAGATAAATGACTTTCTTACAGTGTTTATTAGTTATTTATTCCACATCTGAAAAAGGGCTTAAGGTAATTTACAGATATAAGACAAGAGAAGAAAAAATAGAATAGGATCTCAATAGTGGCGGAATTTGGCCATAGATGTGATTCTGGATGTCCAAATGTGATTCTGGATGTCCAAATGGCAAAAGTAGAAAGCATCCTTTACAAAATCCAAGGTGCCTCTGGTTACATCAGATCTTAAGTAAAGCACAGAGTTCCTCCTGAGGACTGAGAGAAATGCTTCAATCCACTATTAATACATTCTTAATTAGGAAGCAACTCTAGGCCGGGCGCAGTGGCTCATGCCTGTAATCTCAGTACTTTGGGAAGCTGAGGCGAGAGGATTATTTGAGCCCAGGAATTTGAGACCAACCTGGTCAACATAGTGAGAACCCACATCTGTCAAAAACTAAAGTAAAACGAAGGCAACTCTAATGTGACTCCAAACCTGGTTTCTTTCCTTCATGCCTTCCATGTCACCTTAATTGCATATGATAAAGATTATTTAAAATAAAACACCCCTTTCATTTCTTACAATTTATCTTTCCTTAGAAATAATTACTGTCTCTCATCGTCCTGTATATTTTGCCAATCTATAATAGTTAACACTTTTCACACAGCTGCATCTCATTGCTTGAAATCTCAGTTCTAGGCCAGGCACGGTGGCTCACACCTGTAATCCCAGCAGTTTAGGAGGACAAGGCGGGCGGATCACCTGAGATCAGGAGTTCGAGACCAGCCTGACCAATATAGTGATGCCTCATCTCTACTAAAAATACAAAAATTAACCAGCTGTGGTGGCACATGCCTGTAGTCCCAGCTACTCGGGAGGCTGAGGCATAAGAATCGCTTGAACCCAGGAGGCGGAGGTTGCAGTGAGCTTAGATCGAGCCATTGCACTACAGCCTGGGAGACAAGGGGAGACTCAGTCTCAAAAAAAAAAAAAAAAAAAAAAAAAGGATCTGCGTTCTAGGAGGGCAGAGAGCAGGAAACAACTTTACATTTACTAGTTTTCCACAGCCACGGTGGAGTGTTCCACAAAGAGTAATTGTTCAAAACTGCTCAACAAAGAGAAGGAGAAGAATAAAGAAAAGAATAGAAATATTAGTGTATACTCTTATTATCTACCTATGGACTATTTGACTAAAATATGGTGGCTGTGAAACTGTGTTTAATCTACAATGTTTCTGGCCCTTAGAGGCATGTGAATAACAAAGGCTTATTTCAAATGTCAAAATACAAGGAAGATAGATAATACTTGAGTTGTTTTCAAGGGTAACTTCTAGGGGGGATTTAATTTTGTTTTGTTCTAAATGTTTGAAACAAGATATTTTATTTTTGAGTTCATACTACATGCCAGGCATTATTCTAAGTGCTTTGCATGTACAGACTCATTTAATGGCTGAGTATTTGTAAGCCTTCCAATAAATATAATGCCAATTCCAATGCCCGTATTTGATCCACTGCAAAACTGCCCCCTTTGCCCTCTTATACCCTTCTCTGAGATGCTGTAAACCATACTCCATATTTTTACTTTCCTTACTACCATTTCTGACAGGATGTTGCTGATAATCAAGCACTTTTTTTTTTTTTTTTTTTTAAAGACAGGGTCTTGCTGTGTTACCCAGGTTAGTGTATAGTGGCATGATCATGGCTCACTACAGCTCGACTTCCTGGGCTCAACTGATCCTTCTGTTTCAGCCTCCCAAGTAGCTGGGACCACAGAAGAATGCCACCATGTCTGGCTTTTTTATTTTTTTTGTAGAGACAGGGTCTCATTGTATTGTCCAAGATGGTCTCCAACTCATGGGATCAAGGGATCCTGCTGCCTCAGTCTCCCAAAAGGTTGTGTTTACAGGCATAAACCACAGTGCCTGGCCTTCAAGCACCTTTGAGTGAGTTCTGATGAGAAAATTGGACAACTATATTGGAGAATATGGAATCACATTGGCAGTAATGATTTGATATCTGGAACACTTCTAGTCAATCAAGATGATATCCCATTGAAACAAATGCCAATATTTCTACTCAACTGGAATGTAGAAAGAAACTAAAGATTCACACAGACACACACACACAAACAAAACAACAGCTCCTGCTTCATAGGGATGAGGTAGTTAGTGCCTGTAATGTACTCATTATAATGTCTGGTGCATATTAGTATCAGCTGTTATTTCTATCATCATCATCATCATTTTTATTATTGTGTTTTCCCTCTAAAACCAGCAATGGAAAAAAGTGTCAATCATTTATTCTCTCTCTCTCTCTTTCACACACACAGATATATACACACACAAACATAAACACACACCCAAGTCCACAAGGGGATGGTTACTTCTGTCTGTTGCATTTTCATGCACCTGGAGACTGAGTTAAACTGCCATTTTTTTTTGTAGGTCAGGCACACTTTTAAAAGACCAAGCCACTGGAAGGACATCTGTAAGTATAGTTTCTAGAACAGGGATTCGTAACCATTCTTAACAAGGAAAGAACTGCACTGGAATCTCCTCGAGTCTTTTTTGAGTCATATCTTAGGCATCTCCAATCCATTTTCCAAATCTTAGCACTACCGCCCTCCCCTGAAAGGGAGGTGTAATTTTGGAGCTGAGCACCACCACAAAGAGAGTGGCTGTCGATGAGAGTGTGTTATGCTTGTGAACTAGCAGGTGGAAGCAAAGAAAAGAAAACAGAAGAGTTGACCACCGTGGTTGCCTAGGGCAACAGATCACATTTTGCCGGATGTGGGTTTAGGGCATCCTGCTTTGCCATTTGTTTCCAGTTCTTTTACAGTCCTTCTTACTTTTAGGTAGAATCCATCATATATAAGGTGGTGGGGAGTTGGGGGAGAAAGAGTATAAAAAGGAAAGCAAGTAAATGACTGTTCGAGGTTGTTTTTGTTATCAGAGGGCAAATAGTGCATTCTGGGTGTAGGTTTAAAGATGAATTAAAATCAGATTGTAGGGACAGGCCCCAAACTAATTGCAAATGCTGTTTACTTCCTTTACCCTAAAAAATTCTGAATACTTTAGAATTCACCTAATATCCTCCTTTCAGTTGCATAGTCAACACATAGTATACGACGCAATACTTGTGAATTTATCTCAATCTATGCCGTCCAATTCAGCCACTAGCCACATGAGGCCATTTAGCACTTTAATTGTGGCTAGTCTGAAATGAGATGTGCTGTAAGTGTGAAAACACACTGGATTTGCAAGACTTAGTATTAAAAAATGGAATAAAATAGCTCATTAATAATTTTACTATTACTGGCAGGATGCCTGTAATCCCAGTGCTTTGGGAGGCTGAAGTGGGAGGATCACTTGAGGTTAGAAATTTGAGACCAGCCTGGGCAACATGGTGAGACCCTCATCTCTATAAAAATTAAAAAAAAAATAATCTTACTATTACTTTAATGTAATATAATTTGAAGTATATCAAAATTAAGTGAGACATTATTTTTAAAATTTTTAGTAAAAATTTATGTCACTTGATTTTTACTGTTAAGTATAATTTCAAACATATTAAATTTAATATAACTTCAAACAATCCACTTTTTAATAATTTATTTTATTAAACGAAATATCCAAAAATAATCATTTGATCCACAGTGCTATTATCATTTTTGGATCTATCGTTTAATAAAATAAGTGATTAAAATTAACATCACAATTGGCACAGTGGCTCACATTTATAATCCCAGCTCTTTGGGAGGCCAAGGTAGAAGGACTGCTTGAGCCCAAGAGTCCAAGACCAGCCAGGGCAACATAGTGCTTCGTTTCTTAAAAAAATCAAAAAATGAGATGGGAGTGGCTGTGATCATGCCACTGCACTCTTACCTGGGTGACAGAGTGAGGCACTCCCTCAAAAAAAAGAAAGTCATGGTTCTTTTTACTGTTTCTAATGTGGCACCAAGGAAATTTAAAGTTTAACATGTAATTTCCATTGTATTTCTACTGGACAGCTCTGGTCCAGAGTGCTACAGTTCTGTTACTGCAAGTGCCTCAGTATTTGACTCAAATATGTTGGGTTGCGGGGACTATATCGTGTGAATGTAATCTGAATATTACTCATTCTGTGTTACATTAGATTCTCACCATTTCCTTTCCCACTGCATTTTATGCTTCAGCACTGCTAAAGTGTTTTACAAATCTGATGCCTGGTGTATCTTTCTTCTATTTGGCCACAAGGTATAGAAAGACATTTCTTTTCTTTTCTTTTCTTTTTTTTTGAGACACAATCTCACTCTGTCACCCAGGCTGGAGTGCAGTGGCGCAACCTTGGCTCATTGCAAGCTCCACTTCCCAGGTTCACGCCATTCTCCTGCCTCAGCCTCCCAAGTAGCTGGGACTACAGGTGCCCGCCACCACGCCCATCTCCTTTTTTTGTATTTTTTTTAGTAGAGACGGGGTTTCACTGTATTAGCCAGGATGGTCTCGATCTCCTGACCTCGTGATCTGTCCTCCTCGGCCTCCCAAAGTGCTGGGATTACAGGCATGAGCCACAATGTCTGGCCTAGAAAGGCATGTCTATACCTTTCTCCCTCAAAGCACCTCTTGATCATCCCCACAAAATATTTGCCCTATAATCACTGTCTGCACCATATTATCTCTGTATCGAACATTGCACATTCTGCACTGTCATGTATCTTTTTTTTTAATATGCCTGTCCTTCTCACTGGACTGGAAGCTTCTTGAGAGTAGGGACTATCTATCTATTTTATCTATCTATCTATCTATCTATCTATCTATCTATCTACCTACCTACCTACCTACCTATCTATTGACAGGTCTACCTCTGTCACCCAAGCTGGAGTGCAGTGGCGTGATCATAGTTCACTGCAGCCTCAAATGGCTGGACTCAAGCAATCCTCCTACCTTAGTCTCCCAAGTAGCTGGGACTATAGGTGTGAGCCACCACACTGGGCAGGGGGCCATTTCTTACCCTATTTTAGTTACACATGCCCCCTATGCTGGCGTGGGGTTGGCCATCAATAGACGTGTGGTGAAACTGGAAAAAGTTCCAATTATATTGCATTGAGCAGAGTCTGATTCAGTTGAAGTGTATGTTTCAGTACTGTGGCCCACTCTGTAAACCCGGCCTTGAGGAACAAAGAGTACTGTTCATTTTAGCTTGGGCATTCTGCAGTGGTCTCACGGCCGTCTTTTCACCACACTGCACAGCACTTACCCACATTCATGGCCCAAGCAGCTTCAATTCTGTGTGTTGCTTACAACAGGGGAAATATAATGCCACAGAATGAGTAAACACATGAAGAAACAGTCTTGGTTTGCTAAGCCATACCGTTTATGAAATTTAATCAGAAGGAAGCCATTATCTTAAAAGGAAAACAATACTGCATCCAAAACCTAATGAGTTCATTGCCCTACCTGTCACTTGTGAATGTTATGTGATCAGCAGAGATGCATGCATTTGTCAATGCTATAAAACAGTGGCCTTAGATAAATTTACTTATTCAGTAACCTAATTGTGATAACACACTATAATATGATGTGAAATCACCTGAAAAAGATTTTGTGGGATTCCCCGCTTCTGCCCCCACATAACTAATTTGTTCTTTTCTTTTTGAAATGAAATCCTAAAAACACACTTGAAAGACTGAACTTCTGCCCCATGGAAAACAGTCTACGAGGTGGTAATGAATAGCTTTTAGCAGCATTCTACTGAATATTACTATTTCGTTATTACACTGGCTTGACAGCAGTTAACAACTAAGATAAATGAAATGTCAGTTATCTCGATCGCTGGTTACTTCCTAACCACTTTCAGCTTTCCAAATATCTTAACAGTGTTATCCAACATTCTTCAACAGCTTCTAGAGAATTGTTAGCCCTGCTCTAACACTTGAATCCATTTGAAATCCAGCTGTGTAAGGGGGAAACATTTCTATCTTCCAAATCTGGTTTGGATTTTGAAAATATGAACATTTTAAACCTCCAGGCACAAAGAACTTCTTTGTGGGAAAGGTCTCTGTCCTCCCTTCTCCAGAATGTTGTTTTTAAACTGCACAGTCATGGAAGCCTTGTATTGCGTAATGTCTACATCACAGGTCAAGAATGTATGTGGTCAGGCATGGTGGCCTATGCCTGTAATCCCAGCCCTTTGGGAGGCTGATGCAGGAGGATCACTTGAGCCCAGGAGTTTGAGACCAGCCTGGGCAACATAGCAAGACCCCATCTCTGTTAAAAACAATTTAAAAAATTTTATGGATGCGGCTTTTAAGTATTCATTTCTTGCTTTTCACTTCTCAAAAATAATTTCCATTGTATTGGTTATTATGGAGGTAGAACATTGCTGACTAGCCAACTATATTCTTATTTTACCTACCTAATAAAGATTTCTGGTCAACTCCTTCTCCAAGTTTTGAAAGAATAATTAAAGGTTTTAGGATTGCAAAGACTCTGTTTTATATCCGTCTTTCTTTCTTTCTTTCTTTCTTTCTTTCTTTCTTTCTTTCTTTCTTTCTTTCTTTCTTTCTTTCTTTCTTTCTTTCTTTTTCTTCTCTCTTTTTCTTCTCTTTCTCTCTTTCTCCCCTCCCTCCCTCCCTCCCTCTCCCCTCCCTCCTTCCCTCCCTCCCTCCCTCCCTCCCTCCCTTCCTTCCTTCCTTCCTTCCTTCCTTCCTTCCTTCCTTCCTTCCTTCCTTCCTTTTTCTTTTTGGACAGAGTCTAACTCTGTCACCAGGCTGCAGTGCAGTGGTGTGATCTTGGCTCATTGAAATCTCCACCTCGTGGCTTCAAGCAATTCTCCTGCCTCAGCCTCCCGAGTAGCTGGGACTACAGGCATGCACCACCATGCGCAGCTCATTTTTGTATTTTTAGTAGAGATGAGGTTTCACCATGTTGGCCAGGATGGTCTTGATCTCTTGATCTCATGATCTGCCCATCTCAGCCTCCCAAAGTGTTGGGATTACAGGCCTGAGCCACCCCGCAGCCTATGTGCCATTTCTTAAACTGTGTAGCCTTGGGCAAATTTCCTAAACTCCCTTAACTGCCATTTCGAATTTGCAAAATAGGAGCAATAACAGTATCTTCCCAAATAGTTACCCTGCTCTTAGCCTTATATATAATAAGCACATCAGTATTCCCAATCGATACTTCATATCTACATCCAAAATTGAACTTCTAATCATCTCCACTCCAACTTGCCCACTTCAGTTGATGACAATTTCATCCTTCCACTTGTTTAGGCCACAGACTTCGAAGTCATCCTTGACTCCTCTTTCTCAAACACCCCACATTCCTTCTGTTGGGAAATCTTGTTGGCTCTACCTCCAAAATATACGCAGAATCCAACGCTTTGTCATGGGTTCCTTCCTTTCACCTCTGCTCCCCCAGGTTTATTCTCGAGCAGTCAGAGTGAGCCTTAAGTCAGATCATGTTATTCGCCTTCTCAGAACCTTGCAATGGCCCCTCCATTTCACTCAGTGTGAAAGTCAAAGTTTTATAATGGCCTCTGGAACCCCACATGATCTGCTATCTCCCCGCCTTTCTCATACTTCTCCAACCACATCTATTTCTCTCTCCCTTGCTTATTTACCTCTAACTACGTGGACCTTCTTGTTGCTTCTCAAATCCCCAGATATGCCCCTGCCCTACAGCCTTGACCGTTTCCTGTGCTTGGAACACTGCTCCCCCAGATAGCCACTTGGTTAACTCCATTGTCTCCTACAAACCTTTGCTGAAATCCTCTCAATGAGGTCTAGCCTGACCACTTATCTCATATTGCAACTTCATCTTGCTTTTCATTTACTAATACCTATATTATTTACTTATTTATTATGCTTATTGATTAGCATCTGTATCTGCCCACCAGAATACAAACTCCATAAACGCAGACATCTTTGTCTCTTTTGTTCACTGACATTCCTTGCATCTATCATAGTGCTTAGCAAACATTTTTGACTGAAAATGATTGAATTGTATTTAAACTGGAGATCTGGTCGGGCACAGTGGCTCATGTCTGTGATCCCAAGACTCTGAGAGCCCAAGTTGGAAGGATCACTTGAGCCCAGGAGGTCGAGACCAGCCTGGGCAACAAAATGAGACCCTGTCTCTACAAAAAAAAATTTTAAATTAGCTGGGCATGGTGACACGCACCTGCAATCCCAGCTACCTGAGGGGTTGAGGCAGGAGGGTTGCTTGAGCCCAGGAGGTTAAGGTGCAGTGAGCCTTAACCATGCCACTGCACTCTAGCCTAGACGCTGTCTCAAAAATGAATGAGTGAATAAATAAGTAAATAAATAGCGGCGATCACTTCCTAAGTTATATATTCTTTTTTTTTTTTTTTTTTTTTTTTTTTTTTTTTTTTTGCCTCCTTTATTTATTTTCCTCATATAAGTTGCTTTTTTTTTTGGGCATGGAGTTTCACTCTTGTTGCCCCAGCTGGAGTGCAATGGCACAATCTCGGCTCACTACAGTCTCCGCCTCCCGGGTTCAAGCGATTCTCCTGCATCAGCCTCCCGAGTGGCTGGGATTACAGGCATGTACCACCACACCTGGCTAATTTTTTTGTAGTTTTAGTAGAAACAGGGTTTCACCACATTGGTCAGGCTGGTCTTCAACTCCTGACCTCAAGTGATCCTCCTGCCTCAGCCTCCCAAAATGCTGGGGTCACAGGTGTGAGCCACCGCGCCCAGCCACATATTCTTTATTCTACTTAAAAATCATAGTTATTTACTGATGATTCTTGGTCACTTTATCAATGTCTAAGGTAGCACAATTTCTGTGGTACTTACTATTATGGTACTTACTATTAACTATTTCTAATACATGTTGTTTTTATGCTATTCAATTAAAGTAAGCTGTCTTTACTGAACAGCACAAGCTACTTGTGACCACCCAGAGTTGGTGAGGAACCTGACTCCAGTCTACCATGCCAGTGTTCTTTAATCCCCAGTTCCACACCATCCTTTACAAATGTATGTACATGCTTCCTACAAGCTTTGTAAAAATTAGCACATTCAGAATAATGATCACCTCTAGCTGAGAAATGGGGGAATGTTATTGGAAGGAGACCAGGAAATGCCTTGGTAAATATTCTACTTCTTAAGCTGGGTGATAGGTACCTAGATGTTGGCTTTATTATTATTTGCTATGATTTATATATGTACATCATCTTTTGTAGATATGAAACATTTCATAATAAAACATGAAGGAAGAAATGAATTTAGTCATGATTCACTTGCTCTAATATCATTTTTTATTTCTCTCCAGTTTGATGTGATGTAGCTCTCTGGATGCAAACCTTCCAGTCAGTTTGCGGAAACACAATTGCTGGGTGATTTAGCGTGTATCCCCCATTCCAGCCCACAACCATCTCACTGATGAGTCTATGACATGAGACTAAATAAAAATATCCCCAACAGAATCAGAAAAAAATATTAAATTCACTGCTTTGTTGATTTAATCCACCTAGCCGGCTGTCACGTGGGATTAGAATAAAATAAACACAAAGATGAAAACACACGATTGCTAACAAAGCAGATTCTTTTTTCAAGACACATGTAAAGATAATAACTTCAAAGTTGATTATAATGTCTTGTCTTCCCAGGAATAACAAGATAAGTTCTTTGCTTGGTTTCCTTCTATTCATTCTTCTCCCCTGACCCTGGTTGGGGTAGACCAGGGACCCCGATATGTAGTCCCACAGCACTCAACTCTGGTTCCACATGGAATTCTACATGTCCTTTTACACCTAGTTACGTCTCCTCTTCTAGACTATAAACTTATTGTGGAAAGGCCCCAGGTTTTTTCATGTGTGCTACTATCAGATGGCCCAGTTCAAACAACAGCTCTGTTTCTTACTTCCTGTGTAAGTTTCTTACCCTTTCTGTGCTTTCATCTTGATATGACGATTAACAAGATGACACATCTAAATTAGTTAGTACAGGGCCTGGTAGTATTTATAAGTAAACATTATAATAATTGTTATTTACTATTACTATATGATGACCAAAGAGAAAACTGAGTTGACAAAGAAGAAAGAAAATAACTCTTATGATTCTTAATTATTCAAGTTCATGGTCAATGCTCAGGAAATGTTTGAAAACTAAGTCACGGAATCAAGCTCCAGAATATGTGGAATAATGAGAATGTTACCCCTCTGCTTGCTCATGCCTGAGGTTTGGGACCAGTGGAGCCAATGGGATCTCAGGGGCTTGTGACATTTCCATGGTACCACTCAGTGAAATTAATACATTCTGCACATTTAGCCAACATCTTCAGAGTCCTCATTTTGGAGTCACAAATTGGCTAGGAAATGATGGTGCAGTGGTGGCAGGTCACATCTTCTAGTCCCCCAAAGCTGTCCTCAGGGTCTGCCCTTTCACGCTGCAGGTACAATCTAGTCTCTTTAACTGGGTATAGGTGTACAGGTATTCCTTCATGTGGCTAGTTCTCTCTTTTCAAGAGAAATCTAATGATTACTGTTCTGGATATCTAGCAGTTTTCTCTAAAAGTCATGTTTCTCACGATAATTAGAAGTGTAATACATATTAAAAAATCCCCATGCAACCAGTGTAGAAACCTTACACCTTAAAATCTGGCATTTATTATGTACATGAATTTATAATAAATGCTTAAGCTTTAAGTGACTTGCCTCTTAGATGACATCAGTGACATAAAACACACACATCCATTTTCATACTGAGAAAATACCAGTCGTGTTAATAAAAATTGTTGTATTTTGAGGTGAGAATTCCTAAGATCACTCTAGTTCCCATAAAATAAACGCATGGGGTCCTATAAAATTGTAATGATTGTGGTCCAATAGGCTATGGAGGCAGACAATTTATCACAAGATTTGTGGACTCACTAAAATGTTTTAGGCATTAAAAAAATTAAAATAAAATTGAAGAGAATTAGAAGTAAATGAAAATAATAATGCTCTTTGAAAGTAAGATGGCTTAAAGAAAATTCAAAGTAGCATATCAAACAGACATTTATGGCAATGAACTTTAGAAGTAGCTCATTCTAATATTAATATGGACCTATTTAAAACTTTCATTGATGAGTGAAAAAGGGCAAATCAATAATGGATAACTGGAGAACATTCTTAGGATATAAAAATACAAAAAATTTAATAAATACTATAAAACCTAGTAAGTATTGTGTTTAAGATTTAAAGTAATGCCATAAAGTAATTCTTATTACAAAGTTATATTTCTTTTTTTTTTTTTTTTTTTTTTTTGAGACGGAGTCTCGCTCTGTCGCCCAGGCTGGAGTGCAGTGGCCGGATCTCAGCCCACTGCAAGCTCCGCCTCCCGGGTTCACGCCATTCTCCTGCCTCAGCCTCCCGAGTAGCTGGGCTACAGGCGCCCGCCAGGTCGCCCGGCTAGTTTTTTGTATTTTTAGTAGAGACGGGGTTTCACCATGTTAGCCAGGATGGTCTTGATCTCCTGACCTCGTGATCCGCCCGTCTCGGCCTCCCAAAGTGCTGGGATTACAGGGTTGAGCCACCACGCCCGGCCACAAAGTTATATTTCTTGAGAAATGGCAATTGAAGGATTTCAAAATATGATATTGACCTGTTCAAGTTTGGACTCTTTCTTATCTCAGTTTTCAAGTAAGATGAAAGTTTGCCTTTTTACCTATAGGCTGGATACTGACTGTGCTTTTACAGGAACTTCTCAGAAACAAAAGACTTCAAAGATGTTGATATTTCAGAATGTAAGAAAATCTGTTATCATGATTATGATTATTTTCTCCATTTTAAAAAAATTCATGATCAGCAATTCTAATGTTGCCAGTATTCCAGCTGGGACCAGTTCAAAGAATTATAGCGACTCCTTAATTGCTATTTTAAGGACAGACATAATGTAGTCCAATCATCTCACTTTACTGATATTATCTGAAGTCCAGGGAGAAGTCATGCAAGTTAATCAAGATAATCTTTATCTAGTTGGGGCAGGTATAAGAGCCAGAACCCAGGTCTCCCAAGTGCTAAGAAAAGACACAAATATTGGTAATTATTAATAGTTCAAGAATTAATAGTTTAAGTAATTATTAATAGTTTAAGGACACACATTATTAATAGTTTAAGGATGAAGTTAAATTTCTTAGACCTTTCACAACACGTTGAGCAGACAGGAAATACCACTAGAAGACGTTACAAAGTATTTCTCAGCAGATCCTTGCTAATTTCGTCAGCCAGCATCATCGTCCTGGCCCATGTGCCATCCATTATTCCAGTGAGGTCAGAGGGAAAATCGCTGCTCTAGGTTTATGAAAAACGACAAACTTTTCTTTTCTGAAATTTCTGTCTGGAGACTCAGATTTTAAAAAGAATAGTAGCTAGTACAAGCGCCTTTGTTTAAACCACGTTATGCCACCAGAAAAAAACATCTCGAGGCGGAATAAACTCATGGGCCTTTTTCTTCCGTTACTTTCCTCTAGTACTCCGTCTCGTTAAGTATCACATTAAACGTTCTTTTTGTAAAGCTATGAACTGAGTGGCTCTAGGAAACACATTTCACGTTCCACAGAGGTATGAATGCTAAGAAATATCTTCCTGGAAGGAAAGTAAGAGGTACACCGGGCTAGGTCTTTGGCGAAACACCTGCGCAGAGATTCTTGGAGCCATTAGGACACCCTGGTTAGTTTCCTTCATTCTATAAAAGGCCCTCTGAATATCCATTTCAAGCCAAATTACGAAACTTGTGCCTTGTGTCCAAATCTACCTTTATGGTATTTTAAAATGAAAATGAGAATAATTCAGGGGAAAACGTTGTTTTTAAAAAGAGGAAAGGGTTGTCCAAAAGTTTTAGAGGAAGGAAACTCTCTAAAATGCGTCAGACTGCGAGCCACACTCAAATTCTCACACGGCTGGCATTTAATCTACAGTGCCCGAAAAGGCCCCTCAAGAATCCCTCCAGATTCGGGTAGATTAGGGCCCCTGGACCTGCTGACCTGCTGACCTACTGGACTTGCAAGGGCTCATAGCAGTTCCCCGTTTGACCTTGCAGCAATTTCCTGGGCAGGAAATCTGTCAAATCTGATGCAATAGCTCGGGAAAAGGCAAGCCCGAACCCCAAACCCCCACACCCCGACCCTCGCGAGTCGGGTCCAGTGTGGAGATCAGCGGAGGGGACCCTGGGGACCCGCTGCGCTCGAGGGCCACGCCGGGGGGCGCGCGTTCACGAGGCCAGAGCCTGGAGTTGCGCCCAGCGTCGGACCCGATGGGCTTGACGAACGGGTTCCTTAAAGCCCCGACGGGCCCGTGCTGGCGCTCCCAGGGCTACCGGGACCGGGAGCACCACTTACCTCGACTGCTCTGCCGGGCGCTGCTAGGGCGCGGGAAGGCGGCGGGACTCCGGCCGGGAAAGCGACGCGCGGTGCAGACGGCCGCACCCGGGCTCCAGGTCGCTACCCCAGGGAGGAAGTGCTGTTAGTCCTGCCCTTCCCACGCAGCGCGCAGACGTGTGGCGCTATCCGAACTGCTTTGCTCCGAGGTGCAAGGAGGGCCCCTGGTTAGAGACAGTGGGACAGACAAGCATACGCGTAAAGGACTCCGAGTTAGGGGCTGCTTTCTCCAACTCTTCGAGTCTGCGCCTGATTTTCTATCCCCCAGCCCATCCCTACACAACAACTTTGAAGGGATTTTTTTTTTTTTTAATTCTGGGAAACGTTGCGCCTTCCTCTCTCATCCCTCCCCTACCTGAGCCGCGCGCGCCCTTCTCTCAGGAGCGTCTCCTGGCGAATGGACCCATTTTGCAGCCTAGACGCAAGAGGGACTAAGGGACTTGGGGCCAAGTGATGGTTCCACCAAAGACTGAGAGGCCGATTTATGTTGCAACGGTCTGCCTAAGTGTTTACTTGGGCACTTTCTGGGCTTCCTCTTTTGGGCCGATTGTGCAAGGCTTCCCGGCCGCCTGCAGCCCGCCCTCAGGGGACGTGGTGCAGGGCTAGACTGGCAACACGCGCGTCCCGGCCCGGAGTTCAGCTGTCTCTCGGGTGGGAGTGGAGGAAGGGCGCACTGAGCAGAGGCCCTTTCTCAGCCATCAGATTGGTAACCTCACCCTCCTCCCTCCTCCCCACGTTTAAACACGCTCAGTTGGCGGGCCGGGGTGTAGAGGAATGGCACTATCATGCATTGCTAGTAGAAATCCAAAATGGTCTGAACCTCGTGGAAGAGAATTGAGCAATATCTATTTAACTTACGTATGGATTCGCCTTTTGACCCCGTCATCCCACTTCCAGGAGTGTAAAAACGAAGATCTGCTGATGAAAATAAGTAACGCACACGGCACAGGGCATTCATGGACTCACTATTTGCAATAGCAAAGGACTGGCTGGAAATAACACCTGTCAGTTGGGAGTGGAGTTTCCTGAGAGAAAGTTGCTGGAGAGATCTGAAAATACGAAAGTTAAAATCAGTTATGATTTGTAAATGCGGTTGAATAACCCTCCCCTTCTCCTTTACAGCTGTGTCTTCAAAGGCTTATATGTCGGGGAAGGTGGTGAAGATATAAAGACAGAAATTAGATGCATGTGTTAATTAGGCAATTTCAAATAGTTCTGTCATTTGTTTAATAAGAAACGATTTCCTAAGCACCTACACTTCTAAGAACAATGAAAATAGAGGGAACAATTTCTGCTCTCATGCATGGTGCATTCTATTTGGTAGAAAGCAGACAATAAACAAATTAATATTTAACATGTCAAGGAATGTAAGTGTTTTTGAGGGAAGTTAAAAGGTGAGGGACAGAGAGTGATGGGCATGGTGATGGAGTGGCTATACTAGGGTAAATAAACGATAAATAAATAGAAAATATAATTTCTCATGATTTTCTTGATAAGTTTCTTTTCTCTAGCTTTCTTTATTGTAAAAATACAGTATTTATTTAAATACATATAATATGTGTTAATTGACTGTTTATGTTATCAGTAAGGCTCTGGTCAACAGTAGGCTATTCGTGGTTAAGTTTTGGGGGAGTCAAAATTATACATTTATTTTCAACTGTGCAGCAGTTTGGTATTCTTGAAACCTGGCATTGCTCTGTTACAGTAGGTAGCTAGTCAGGCATGAGCAGGGCAGGAGAGGGCTCCCCCAATCCCCTACCAGGAATGTCAGGTGACCATCAGGTGCTGATCAAGCAGTTGTTATCTCTAAAATAATAATTGGCCATAGCCAACTATTATTAATAAAATCTTAAGGAGAGAAAATATGTTATTTATTTATTTATTATTTATTTATCCTAATTAATATAGCACCAGGGAAAGGCAGTCTCCCAATAGATAGAAACACCTGAAACTAGTGTTTCTGTCTGATAAGTGACACTTGAGCTAGATCTAAATGGCATGAGAGATTAATCCACATTGGGTTCTTAGATGGGAATATTCCAGGCAGAAGGAACAGCACATTCAAAGACCCTGAGTTAGGAGAGCACTTAAGATATTGGAAAAACACCAAGGAAGTGAGTACGGCTGAGCAGAGTGAGATGGGATCAAAGAGGAAATGGTGCCCAGATTGTGTGTTATTTGGGAGCTGTGGAAGAGAATTTGATGTGAGTGAGATGGAAAGCCAGTGGAAGGTTCTGAGCAGAGTTGTAAGTGTTACATGGAATGTAAAATCAAACAATGAGAGTGACTTTCTCGGGGTAGGGAAAGTGGTCAAGGATCAGATCACCTCTTTACGAAGTAATGAGAAGGGGCAGTCATTCAGAAACTTGGGAAAGGATTCTAAGAGAAGGAAGAGCAAGAAGAGGGGTTGAGATAGGAACACAGGAAGTTCAAAAGAAGGCAGGTCAGTGTGCCTGGAATGTTCTCAAAGAGTAGGACAGCGATAGTGGATGGGGACAGAGAGGTAAGCAGGCACCAGAACAAGCAGAACCTTGTAGCCAGCGTTGAGAACTTCAGGTTTTATTCTAATTGCAATGGGGGCTACTGGAATGAATTTAGCAACCGGGTGCATGATTTGACTTAAGCAATAAGCCATCCTGCCAGTTGGTGATTGTTCGGAAAATCGATTGAAGCAAGAGAAGAGCGATTGCTCAGAGGCTGTGGTCATAGTCCAGATGAAAGATGATAGTAGCTTTATTAGTATTCTAACAGTAGAGATGGTGAGAAGAGTTTGGAATCAAGATATAGTTTTCAAAATAAAACCAAGGCTTGGCACAGTTGGCTTGTGCCTGTAATATCAGTGCTTTGGGAGGCCAAGGTGGGAGGATCACTTGAGGCCATGAGTTCAAGACTAGCCTGGGCAATGTAGCAAGACCCTATCTCTACAAAAATGGGGAAGAAAATTAGCTGGGCATGGTGGCTTGTGCCTGTGGTTCCAGTTGCTTGGGAGACTGAGGCAGGAGGATTGCTTGAGCCCAGGAGTTCAAATCTGCAGTGAGCTAGTATGATGCCACTGTACTCCAGCCTGGGCAACAGAGCAAGACTATAAAAAAAAAAAAACAAAAATAAAAACAAAAAAAAACCACCTAGCACAGTGGAACCCATAGCTTTTGCTGATGAGTGGGCTGGGAAATGGGGTGGGAGTAAGGGAGTGGCAGAGGGATTGGAAACTGAATGGAAACCGGTATGACTGGAGTTATGGAAGGTCTGGTTAGAGGTAAGGTCAGTAGGGGCAAACCATGTAAGGTCATGTGGAGTACGTCAAGAATTATTTTCTCATCCTAAGAGCAATGAGAATATATTAAATAATATTTTAAGCTGGCAAATGATGGGTTTTATGCTTTGAGGAAAATCACTCTGGCTATAATTTGGGGAACTGATCAGCTGAAGAAAAGAATGGATGCAGGAAGACTTCTGAGTTAAGTTGGGAAAGAAAATACAATTGGCCTTTGAACTGCTAGCGGCAGCATGTATCTGAGACATGGCACCAGAGTATGTTAGCTTTGGCGAAACCATACGGGTCTGTAGCGACCTAATTTCTTGCCTCCTCAAAAGAAAGAATTCAACTGAAGGGCATAAGGCAACTGAAGAGACTGAGGCAAGTTTTAGAGCAGGAGTGAAAGTTTATTAGAAAACTTTAGAGCAGTAACAAAAGAAAGTAAAGTACACTTGGAAGAGGGCCAAACGGGTGACTTGAGAGAAGTGCGCTGTTTGACTTTTGACTTGGGGCGTTACACACTGACATACTTCAGGGTCTTGAGTTCCTCCTCCCGATTATTCCCATGGGGTGAGCTGTCCACATAAGCAGTGACCTGCCAGCACTTGGGAGGTGAGCATGCACAGTGTGTTTACTGGAGTTGTATGCATGCTCACTTGACGTGTTCTTCCCTTACCAGTCAAATGTCCCTGGAAGGTCATTTGCCAGTTAAACTCCACCATTTTACCTCTTAGTGCACATGCTTGAGCCCACTCACCCAACTCCTGAGATCTCATCCAGAAGATGCTGATCACCAGTTTCAGGTGTTTCTATCTATTGGGAGACTGCCTTTCCCTGGTGCTATCTGTGATCAATTATTATTTTAGAGAGACAGTTAACAATCCCCTGACCATCACCTGATAGCCGCCTGACATTCCTGGTAGGGGGTGAGGGGAGCCCTCTCCTACCCTGCTCATGCCTGACTAGCTACCTACTATAACAGAATAATGCTAGGTTTTAGAGGTACCAAAGTGCTGCACAGTTGAAAATCCATGTAAAACTTTTGACTCCCCCAAAATTTAATTACCAATTGCCTACTGTTGACCAGAAGCCTTACTGATAACGTAAACAGTCGACTAACACATATTATGTTGTATGTATTAAGTACTGTATTTTTACAATAAAGTAAGCTAGAGAAACTGTTATTAACAAAATCATAAGAGAAAATAGATTTTCTATTTATTTATTTTTTATTTATTTTCAGAGTCGGTCTCACTCTCTTCCTGGACTAGAGTGCAGCGGTGAGATCATAGCTCCTTGTAACCTCAAACTCCAGGGCTCAAGGGATCCTCCTGCCTCAGCCTCCTGAGCAGCTGGGACTATAGGCATGCAGCATCACGTCCAGCTAATTTTATTTTGTTTTATTTTAAACAATTTTTTGTAAGATGGGGTCTTGCTATGTTTCCTAGGCTTGTCTCAAATTCCCAGCCTCAGGCGATCTTCCTGCCTCGGTCTCCCAAAGTGCTGGGATTACAGGCATGAACCACTGTGACTGACCTCATATTTACTATTTATTTAGTGAAAGTGGATCATCATAAAGGTCTTCATCCTCATCTTCTTCACGTTACTCAACTTTAGGAGGAGGAAGAGGAGGGGTTGATCTTGCTGTTTCAGGGGTGGCAGAAGCAGAAGGAAATCCAAGTATAAATGGACCCATGCAGTTCAAACCCATGTTGTTCAAGGGTCAACTGTATAATGGTTTTTACTAGGTCGGCAGCAGTGGAAATGCGAAGAAATGGGTGAACCTGAGAGATATTTAGAAGGTATTTGGCCAGAGATTGAGAGGACTGGATATAGGCAGAGGGAGAAGAGTGGGGGAGGCAAGGATGACTCCTAAGAATCACGTTTATGTGATGGTGGCTGACAGTCCCATTATCAAGATGGAGAACTCTGGAAGAGCAGTATTTGGGCAGGGGAAGATAGTGAGTTTTATTGCTTGCAAGTTGAATTTGACAAATCTTTAGGACATCTAAGGGGAGACTTCAAGTAGAGAATTGTATATAAGAATCCTTTGCCCAGAGAAGTGTGGTTCAGAGTTAGAGATATACATTTTAAGTAATCATCATATAGGTGGCGATTTATGAGTTTGCGTAGAGAGACTATGGTGTGGGATGAAACAGAGGCCTCAGGCTAAGCCTTAAAGAACTCCACTGTCCAAAGCAAAGGACACAGAGCCCACAAAGAACACAGAGGGAAGAGCTTTAAAGGGGTGGATGGAAAACCGGGGGAAAGTGCTGTGGAAGCCACAGTGTGGGAGGATGTGGTCAGCCATATCCAGAGATGTTGCAAGGACAAGTCGGACAAGACTGCACCATGGCAATTGGCTTTAGCAATGTTAGTGACCTCAGAAACCGATTGTAATAGCGTGATGGGGCTGGAGGCCAAAGTGGGTTGAGGAGTGAATAGGGTGTGAAGAAATGAAGATGGTGAGCAAAGCAACACTTGTCAATAGTTTGCCTATTGTATTGATCTGTTCTCACACTGCTAATAAAGACATACCTGAGACTGGGTAATTTATAAAGAAAGGAAGTTTAATTGACTCACAGTTCATCATGGCAGGGGAGCCCTCACAATCATGGTGGAAGGGAAATGAGGAGCAAAGTCACGTCTTACATGGCAGCAAGCAAGAGAGCATGGGCAGAGTAACTCCCATTTATAAAACCATCAGATCGCATGACACTTATTCACTATCACGAGAACAGTATGGGAGAAATGGTTGCCATTATTCAGTTATCTCCACCTGGCCCTGCCCTTGACACACGTGGATTATTACATTTCAAGGTGAGATTTGGGTGGGGACACAGCCAAACCATACCACCTATGAAGAGGGGAAAGGGGACAGGGAGGCAGTGGTTGGGGGATATGAAATTGAGGAAGATTTTATTTATTTACTTACTTTATTATTTATTTTATTTTATTTTATTTTATTTTATTTTATTTTATTTTATTTTATTTTATTTTTAGAGACAGGATCTTGCTCTGTTGACCAGGCTGGAGTGCAGTGGTGCGATCATAGCTCACTGCAGCTTCTAATTCCTGGGCTCAAGTGATCCTCCCACCTCAGCATCCCAAAGTGCTGGGATTATAGGCATGAGCCCCACTGTACCCAGCCTTTTATGTATTCTTTTAAATGATTTTCAAACAGGAAGAATTGAGATGAGAGTGAGGAGTTGACATTAACAAGAGAGTAGAAATAATTGATGGTGAAAAGTTTTCAAGATGGAGGAAGTGGGTTGAGTCCAAATATAGGTAAATGAATGGGCCCTCAGATAAGAGAAAGGAGACCTCCTCCATTTTACTGGAAAGGCAGAAGGGTGGGTTTGGAGTAGATAAGGGTTTTCTTTCATATGGCTGTAAGATAAGGAAATTCTAATCTAAAGCCTCTGTTTTCCCTGTGAGAAGCAGGGTCATCTGCTGAGAGTGAACTATGAGGTAGGCCAGGCATGAATTTGGGGAGATGGAGAAAGTTTGATAAGGTCATTGCAGAGAATGGAGAGAGAGATGATCAGAAACATGTTATGGGATTTCCAGGCAGACTGCGGGTCTGTTTGAAACTGGCGATCATGAATTAAGGTGGAAGCCATCTGCTCGGTTGTGCCTCTCTCCTGCAGGGCTAGGTTTGGAGAAAGTGTGGCTGCCACGGGAGTGGCCGAACAAACCAGATGGAAGGATGGGTTATTGTGGTCAGAAGGTAGGCAGGGTGAACCTGCTTCTGGAGGTAGTGAGATAATGGGTGCTGACATAGTCCAGGGGTGACTATGGGCCTGCATGGCTGAGATGACCAAGGAAATGAGAAGCTAAGGGGCTATGTGCATCATCCCAGCTAACTGTTAAAGTCAGTCAGTATTGGGGTGGCCACATAATTTATTGTCTCAAGACTGGGACACTTTTGAGAACACCAAATTTCCAACTGGATAGGAAGCTAAGAAACAGTTGTAGGCCACGTGCAGTGGCTCACACCTGTAATCCCAGCACTTTGGGAGCTCAAGGCAGGAGGATCATTTGAGTCCAGGAGTTTGAGATCAGCCTGGACAACACAACAAGACTATCTCTACACAAAATAAGAAATTAGCTGGGTGTGGTGTGTGTGCCTGTAGTCCCAGCTACTCAAGAGGTTGAGGTGGGAGGATGGCTTCAGCCTGGAAGTTTGAGTCTGCAGTGAGCTGTGATCACGCCACTGCAGTCACCCTAGGTGACAGAGCAAGACCCTGTCAAAAAAAAAAAAAAAAAAAAAGAAAGAAATAGTTATAATTCATGACTATCAGGCGGACAGAATGATGACAGGATTTAAGGTCATCTTAAAGGGTGACAGGGAATCGCATGTCAGGGTTTTGAAATGAGAAAGCAGAACTGGATTGTTTAGTTAAGTGGCATGAGCCTCAAAAGGGAAAGCTTTTTTCGTTTGCTTTTAGTTTTGTTTTTAATAAAAAGATTAGTCATTTATGATTTGCAAGTAGCAGTGAGGAGCATGGAGAACAATAAACTCACCCTCCAAACTTAAGGTGGCTGGAATTTAAGAGAATAAACCATTTTGTTTTGAGAAAGCTGCAGTGGAAATGGTGTCCTCAGGGCACAGTTAAAGCCTGAGGTTAGCAGAACACTTCAGAAAGAGCTTCAAGATACAGGAGTGGCAAGAAAGAGTTTGGGAGGTGGGGAAGAGAATGACCCATGGGGCCATGAACACAGAAGAACACCCAGGCTGGCAAAACCTCATCTCTACTAAAAATACAAAAATTAGCCAGGTGTGGTGGTGTGCCTGTAATCCCAGCTACGCAGGAGGTTGAGGCATGAGAATTGCTTGAACTTGAGAGACGGAGGTTGCTGTGAACCGAGATCATGCTACTGAACTCCAGCTGGGATTATAGGCACACCACCACACCTGGCTAATTTTTGTATTTTTAGTAGAGATGAGGTTTTGCCATGTTGGCCAGGCTGGTCTTGAACTTCTGACCTCAAGTCATCTGCCTGCCTTGGCCTCCCGAAGTGCTGGGATTCCAAAGTGCTGGGATCCCAAAGTGGCGTGAGTCACTGGGCCTGACCAATATTTATCTTTTAACAGCATATTTTACCCTTTTATTTACTACATCTTTAGTTTTGCCTTTTCCGGAATGTCATGGAGTTGGAATCATACAGCATGTAACCATTTCAGACTGGCTTAATTCACTTAGCAATGTGCATTGAGGATTTATTCATGTCTTTGTGTGGCTTGATAGCTCATTCCTTTTTACTACTGAATAATATTTGATTATATAAATATATTGCAGTTAGTTTATCCATTCATCTATAGAAAGCCAGAAAAGGGGTCTCGAGCTAGACTCCAAGAGAGGGTTCTTGGATCTTGCACAAAAAGGAATTCAAGGCAAGTTGCAGAATGCAGTGAGAAGAGTTGATTTATTGAAAGCTACTCAGATACAGAGTAGGGTGTCTCAGAAAGCAAACAGAAGAATGCACCATCTTTGTTAGAGATTTTTCTTATGTAGAGGTCTTGTCTATGACAAGACTAAACTAAGCTGTGCCTGTGTGTGGGTGGGTTGACAGCATGACAATTTATTATTTGATTGATTGAAAGAAAAGAATCTTGACAGTTTAGTGTTTAAGTACACCAAAGCATAACTATAGTTATCTTGAAAGCATATCTCGTTATGGCCATTGGAACATTTGGACTTTCCGTTGCTGTAGGAGTTTGTTCTTGCAGGCATTACCAAGGTAGCTCCTTAGCTTTGTAAGTGACTGGTAACCAATGTGCCTTGCTAGTTTTAAGATGAAGGAGATTTTAAAATGGTGTCACCCTGCTAGTTTTAAGATGGAGGTGATTTTAAAATGGTGTCGGCCAGGCGCTGTGGCTCACGCCTGTAATCCCAGCACTTTGGGAGGCTGAGGTGGCTGGATCATGAGGTCAGGAGTTCGAGACCAGCCTGAACAACATGGTGAAACCCCGTCTCTACTAAAAATACAAAAATTAGCCTGGTGTAGTGGTGCGCACCTATAATCCCAGCTACTCAGAAGGCTGAGGCAGGAGAATTGCTTGAACCCAGGAGGTGGAGGTTGCAGTAAGCCAAGATTGTGCACCGTTGCACTCCAGCCTGGGCGACTCTTTCTGAAAAAGAAAAGAAAAGGTGTCATCCTAGGCTCCTGCTTCCCTAACAGAAATACATCTTGGTTACTCCCAGCTTTTGGTCATTATGAATAAAACTGCTATAAGAAATCACACGCAGGATTTTGTGTGGACATAAGTTTTCAAATCAGCTGGGTAAATTCCTAGGAGTGTGATTGCTGGATTGTTATATGTAAAATGTTTATTTAGAAACAGAATGCTTGTTCCCTGGTGCTGCAAATATATAGCACTTTAGCATAAATTTAATTCTCTCGGCAAGGCCAGTTTTACTTTCTGCAGAAAGGGTGCTCATCGCAGATTAACAATGGCTACAGCACACCTGAACAAAGGAAGGAAGTGATTTTTATCTCTTAGGCAGTTTGTCCCTGCTACTGTGTCCTGTCTCCATTGGCTGGAGCCAGACCTCACAATCTAAACTAAAACCCGATTGGTTAGCAGTTTAAAAGTTTTCTAAATAGGTGAAAGTAATGGAAAGACAAAGGAAAAGAGGAAGTCGCTTATGCCAAAAAAGGAAGGGGCATAGGCTACAGGCTAGAACATGCCTGTGAGCATATCCAGCACAAATATCTTGGTTAAGGTACAAGGACATAGAACGTACTACATGCCTGTGAGCATGTTTAATAGCTACATAGGATAGGCTTAACAAAGAGTTATTAGCACAAAGCAAGGAGGCCTGAAGGAAGTTAGTTTTTAAAAGAAACTATTATTTTTGACACTTATGATTTATTCTTTAACAAGAAGGGAAACTTTGAAGAGGAACTTTTACTTTCTACATGGATCATATAAGAAGACTATGATTAGTTTTGTAAGAAACTGCCAAACTGTCTTCCCAAGTGGCTGTACCATTTTGCATCCCCACTAACAATAAATGAGAGCTCCTGTTGCTCTGTGCTCTCACCAGCAATTGCTGTTGTGGCTTTTTTCAGATTTAAGCCATTCTAATGGGTGTGTAGTGGTATCTCATTGTTGCTTTAATTTGCATTTCCCTAATGACAAATGATGTTGAGCATCTCTCCTTATGCTTAATTGCTATCTCTAGATCTTTTGCCCATTTTTACTTGGCTTTATTGTATTATTGATGAGCTTGTAAGAGTTCTTTGGATATTTTGAGATGACTGGATTTTTGCTATTCCATTCCTGCTTACTTAGAATTAACCCTGCAAGGCCTGAAAAGCTTCTTCTCTCCACCCTCATTTCCTTTCACACAGTGGTGGCAAATGGCAGCTACCACCAGTTAGCTTTTGTATGAAAGACCAGATTTGGTAAAAGGTGGTTTAGGGCTGTAAAATGTGTGAAAAGGCAGGCTATAACATCTTTACTTAAAATACCTCCTCTATTAAAGGGACCATTGGTTTCATCCAGTGTGGTTCTCAACTCTGGGTGCATATTAGGACCACCAGGGTAACTATTAAAAATACTGATGTCCTAGCCAATATCTTAAAATTTTTTATTTATAATTTTTTCTTTTTTAGAGGTAGAGTCTTGCTCTGTTACCTAGGGTAGAGTGTGGTGGCACCATCACAGCTCACTGCAGCCTTAAACTCCTGAGCTCAAGCAATATTCCTGCCTCAGCCTCCTGACCACCAGGTCTGGCTTATTTTACTTTATTTTATTTTTTGTAGAGATGGAATTTTCCCTATGTTGCCGAGGCTGATCTCAAACTCCTGGCCTCAAGTGATCCTGCTACTTCAATCTCCCAAAGTGCTGGGATTACAGGTGCAAGTCATATCACCCAGCCCAATATCTTAAAATAATTGTTGATATCAAGACTTCAACATCAACTAAAACCATGTTAGACACTGCTACATATCCACTTAAATGGCTACAATAAAAATCATTGATCAAGTCAAGTGTGGTGACGTGTACCTGCGGTCCTACCTGCTCAGGAGGCTGAGGTGGGAGAATTCCTTGAGCCCAGGAGTTTGAGACCAGCCTGGGCAACATAGCAAACACAGCAAGACCCTGTCTGATTAAAAAAATATTGATCACACCAAGTGTTGTAAAAGGGTATGGAGGAACTGGAACTCTCATCCAGGCTGGTGGGAATGGAAGTGGTGCAACTTCAGAACACAGTTTAGGAGTTTATTAAAAAGTTGAACATACACCCAGTATATGACCTAGCCATTCCAATTCTAAGTATCTATCCAAGAGAAAGAAAAACACACATTGACACAAAGACTTGTACATGAATGTTCATGGCAGCGTTATTTGTAATAGCCCTAAATTGGAATCAACCCAGGTGTTCATCAATAGGTCAATGGATGAACAAAGTGTGTGATATTCATATGGTGAAATGCTACTCTGCAATAATAAGAAGTAAACTTCTGATACAACATGGATGAATCTCAAAATAATTAGGCTGCATGAAAAAAGCCAGTCAGTAAGAGGATCATGTGCGATTTTATATAAATTACACATGCGTGACATAAATATGTGATCACATTTATATAAAATTCTTGAAAATTTAAGCTAATCTATAGTAACAGAAAGCACTGGGAAGGGGAGAGATGAGGGAAAAGGAAAGGATGACAAAGGGCCACAAGAGGGCTTAGAAGTAATGGACATGTTCATTATCTTGTTTTTTGTGATGGTTTCCAGGGATCTTGATATCAAGACTTCAACATCAACTAAAACCATATCAGACACTACTACATATCCACTTGAATGGCTACAATAAAAAACATGGATCAAGTCAGGTGTGGTGATGTATACCTGTGGTCCCACCTGCTCAGGTGTACATATGTCAAAACTGACCAAACCGGACACTCTTCATATGTGCAGTTTACTGAATGTCAATTGGACCGCAATAAAACTGTGAAAAATATTTTTGTACCTTGACTTGTTATCCAATTCATGCTTTTAAAAAAAATCTAATGTTTTAAATCTATAAGCTAAATTTTAGTTACAATCTTATTTATCAACAATAAGGGAGAATTTAAAAATCTGCAATATCACTTCATGTTCTCACATAAAAGTGGGACGGAACATTGGGTACACATGATTATAAAGATGGGAATGAAAGATACCAGGCACTACAGGAGTAGGGAGGGAGGGGGAAAGGGTTGAAAGACTATACCCATTGGGTACTATGCTCACTGTCTGGGTGACAGGTTCTTCGATTGGACTCCAAGCCTCAGCATCACACAATATACCTTTGTAGCAATTCTGCACATATATCCCTGGAATCTAAAATAAAAGGTGAAAAAGAAAAAACTCTTTAATGTTAATATTTTTCACATATATTCATAAATAGAGAAGAATCTATGGTATAGATTAATTTAATTTAATTTAATTTAATTTTTGAGACAGGGTCTTGCTCTGTTGCCCAGGCTGGAGTGCAGTGGTGCAAATGTAACTCACTTAAATCCCCTACCTCCTGGGCTCAAGTGCTTCTCCTGCCTCAGCCTTGCAAGTACCTGGGATCACAGGCATGTACCACCTTGCCTGGTTAATTTTTTATTTTTTTGTAGAAATGGAGTCTTGTTATATTGCCCAGGCTGGTACCAAACTTCTGGCCTCAAGCGATCCGCCCCCCTCAGCCTCCCAAAGTGTTGGGATTATAGCTATGAGCCACTGCACTGGCCTAGACTTTTTATAATTTAACATTTTGTTGTTGAAAGCCTTGATCTGAAATATAAATCAAAGAGAGAGAAAAAGAGTGAAGTCAAAACTGTATTGGAAGAAATGTGAAATCAAATACTATGAATTTTCTGGAAGATCAGTCCAATACCATAGGCTACAAAAGGCAATAGGATGTTGTGGAGACTTGCTGCCTTATACCTACCATAGGAGGGTGTTGAAGTAATCATACATGCTTTACTACAGCAAAGTGGTTTTTGTATCGGAACTGAATACAATGAAAAAGCAGAAGATTTAAGAAACGCTAATGTTACCTATTTAAAATGTTTAGAACACAAGTTTTATTAGAGGGCTTTTTCATCCAACTTAAAGTACCTGTATTGTCTTCTTTGCTAGATCTCTACGACTTCTGGTAACAGAGGCCAAAGCATACAAACTCCTCAGACTGTCTAGTGAAACTCCATCAATAATAGGAGAGTTCCTACCAGTTCCAATAGAAATAACTTTCTGTGTCTGTGTATGTCAAGATTGTAATAGTTCGATTAACGTAAGAAAGAAATGTGCATAAGAATGTATTGCAATGCTGCAATACTGACCCTGTTTCATGTTTCATTTATTTGTTTATTTATTTATCTAATGAGATGGGGGTCTCACTAAGCTGCCTGAGCTATTCTTGAATGTCTGGACTCAAACAATCCTCCTGCCTCAGCCTCCTGAATATTAGGTCTGTTCACTAATTTAGAACCTCAAATTAATATTTGATAGCTTTTAATGGGGACTGAGTCATTTTCAAATGTTGGCCACAAACACTGTCAAGTTGGATATAAGGTCAATACAAACTATTTCCCTAAGGCACTTAACGTTATCAGCAGGTCTTATTCAATTGAAGTGTTTAAATTATGATTTTCATTACCTTAAACTATTTTACTTATCTTTCTTAGAAATGAAAGAAAACTAGTTTGAGAAAATTCCTGCATTTAAAAATAAATCTCTATTTCAGCCAGACGCGGTGGCTCACGCCTGTAATCCCAGTACTTTGGGAGGCTGAGGTGGGTGGATCACCTGAGGTCAGGAGTTCGAGACCCACCTGGCCAACATGGCAAACCCCATCTCTACTAAAAATACAAAAATTAGCTGGGCTTAGTGGCACACACTTGTAATCCCAGCTACTGGGCAGGCTAAGGCAGGAGAATTGCTTGAACCCAGAAGGTGGAGGTTTCAGTGAGCCAAGATCATGCCACTGCACTCCAGGCTGGATAACAGACCGAGGCTCCATCTGAAAAAAATTTAAAAATTAAAAATAAATAAATAAAATTAAATAAATTTCTATTTCAATGAGAGGCTTGTAGAAGAAGATACTAGCAGATTCGTGTTGCAAATTTATAATATAATAGTTTGGCTCTGCATATAAGAGTCACTATTATTGATTATTATTTATTTTCCTTCTGTGAACATTAACTTTGTGAATTATGATTTTTTTCATTTTTATAATAAATCTATTCTTAATAGAAGATTTTTAGTTTTAATTTACATACTGACAAATGCGTCTTTTTTAAGTGTACAATTTACTGAAGGTTTTTCCCCTTTGATGATGTTTTTAATTTTGATGAAGTTCGATTTATCAATTTTTTCTTTTATGATTGTTTTTTGTGTGTGTCCTACCTATGAAATCTTTGCTGACTCCAGGATCACAAAGATTTTCTTTTGTTTTCTTCTAGAAGTTTTATAGTTTTAGCTATAGTTTAAATTTATGCCTAAGATCAATCCTGAATTATTTTTATGAGTGGTGTGAGGTAGAGGTTGAGATTCAATCTATTTTCATGCATTTATTCAGTTGTCCAAGCATCATTTGTTGAAAGGATTTCTCTGGTTTAGCAGTGCTGTGGCTCAGGTGAGTTGGTCTAATTCTAGACTTCAGTGATAGAAAGCCCAGCTGGCTGTCATACAAAGCTACACACCCCAGCTCTAGTTTAGCTTTTATGATTAAGAAGGTGATATTTTGGCTTCCAATAATCATTCACTTGTCTTTTGTTCAATATATTCAGAACTCAGGTGGGAAAGCAAGATGCTACTTACAACCCCTTCCATGAAGGGGTCCAGGTTCAAAGCCAGAGGCTAACTAGTTATAGGTCCAGGCTCCACGATGTTTCTGATGACTTCTTCCTCCTTGGGTTAAGTTACATACAGGCCACAGCTCTACGTAGTGTTTTGTTGAAGCACTTTTTTCCCCTTCATCTTCTTTTCATTGGAAAATGTTCTTGTTAACAGATAAGTTTTTAAAATAATAAACTATAATTCTCATACAAATATAAAATCCATGCTTGTCAAAGATTTTATTTAATTCATTAACTAATGAGGGAACCAGAAAGATGTTACAGTTGTTTCAAAGAAGCACATGTTTACATACAATAAAGAAATGTTGAAATGAATTTACAAACAGATTTAAAAAACTGGTTTATCTCCAATACCATAATCCATTACATTTCACCAGACACAAGTCAATTGCATTTTTGTGAGCAAGAATCATTTGCACTATTACTAGTTTTTTAGAATTTACGGTCTTTGAGAGGTGCAAAGCCTCTCAAAGACAATGAAAGATGGAGATAACCAGGATGGTAAAGCTAGACAGGACACCCACTAATCTTTTTTATCCATTTCGAAGTCTTTTGTAATTTTTCCTGACACTTTCTATCCTCACCCAGTTTCACATGGTGAGTCTAGTCCTGTTCTCTGCTACAAGAAGTCTAGCCAGCTACAGTTACATTGACTTAGTTTTATTTAATTGCCTTCTTGACCTTTCCACTTGAGTATTTAAGAGGCATCTCAAACTGAATATGGATAAAACAAAACTTTTGATTTTTTCTTAAGCCAATTCTACCCCGTTTTTCTCATCTCAGTAGAAGGCATCTCTTCAGTCTGAAACCCGTGAACCATCATTGATTATTTCCTCTTCCTCATCTAATGAATTAGCATGTCTTTATTATACACCTTTTCTTTGTCTCTATCCTCACTTACTTAAACAAAGCCCCATGAACTATTCCTTGGGCCGCTTCAATAACTTCTCAGCTGGTCTTGTCCCTTACCCTCTCACCCTCGATCCATTTTCCACACAGCAGGCTGCATTAGCTTTAAAAAATATAGACAAGTAACATTTACCAATGCTTTTGTAGAGACAAGGTCCCACTATGTTGCCCAGGCAAATCTCAAACTCCTGGGCTCAAGCCATCTTCCCTCCTCAGCTTCCCAAAGTGCTGCGATGACAGGGGTAAGTCACCATGCTTGGCAAATAAATCATTTTAAAACAGCCCTATGCTGGGCTATTATTGTTGCTCTCTTTCTTTCATAAATGAAAAAAACTGACATGTGGATTTTAAATAATATGCCTACACTCACCCATTTAATAAATGGTAGAAATGATATTTAAATCTAGGTAGTCTGATTCTGGAGCTTGGACTATTAACCACTGTATGTCCTGCCTCACTGAACAAGTTAGATTTGTCATTCCTTGCTTACATTAAATCTCAACTTGCCCTTGTGCTTAGAATAAAACTTGGTCTTCTTGCCAGACTTACAAGATCTGATGCCAACTCCACCTCTCCAACCTCATCTCGTAGCTGTCTCTCCCCATAGCAAACAACGTTCAAGCTGTACTGGCATTTTCTTCTCTGTCCCTGAGTATTTATTTATGTAGAGACAGAATCTTGCTCTGTTGCCCAGGCTGGAGTGCAGGGGCACCATCATAGCTCACTGCAGCCTCAAACTTCTGACCTCAAGCGATCCTCCCACCTTGGCCTCCCAGAGAGCTTGGATTACAGACATGAACCCCCACATCTGACCTTTTCCTGAATATTGGGAACCTCTTTGCTGCTTAGAATGCACGCCTTCTGGCTCTTTGCTGAGTGGTGTCTCTGACCTTTTCGGTCTCAGCTTAAAGAAGGTCTCTTGCTCCTGTCGGGTAAGCTCCCTGAAGACACCAGGGCATAGCTGTAGTAGGGGTTAGTGGGTGTGTGGGAGGTAGAGAGCTGAGGGAACATAGGGAGTCTTCATTTCTCCAAGCACATTGTTCTAAACCAGTTCTTCCTTTTCTAAGAGAGGTAGTCTGAAGTAGTCCATTTAAACACCCAGATCAGACTGTGAAACATAAGGAGAAAGAGGTCAGAGGATGACTCTGTGGTCTTACCCGCACCTGGACTGTAAAATGATGCCAATCAAAATGCCTTCCTGCCCTTATCACAAGGTTGGTGTGCAGATGACAACATATTCAAGACTGCTTTGACAGCTGTAAACAGGAACAGATGTGAGTAAATTCAGGCGAATGTGATCTTCACACTCTAGTGGTGCCTTCTCTTGTGAATTGTGCCCAGGACCAGGCAGTGAGGCCAACATGCTTAGAGAAGACCTCTATGAGCATGTCATTGTCCCATTCTGGGGACCTCAAAGGCTCTGCACTCTATTTCTGCTCATGCAGCAATCTTCAGACACTATGCAATATTCTTCCAATGAACATAGCAAATAAATACATTTTATTTTATTATTATTATTGTTATTTTGAGACAGAGTCTTGCTCTGTCACCCAAGCTGGAGTGCAGTGGCCCAATTATAGCTCATTGTAACCTTGAACTCCCAGACTCAAACGACCCTCCTACCTCAGCCTCTTTAGTAGCTGGGACTACAGGTATATGCTACCATGCCCAGCTAATTCTTCTAATGTTTTGCTGAGCTGGGATCTCGCTATGTTGCTCAGGCTGGTCTCAAACTCTTGGCCTAAAATGATCCTCCCACATCAGCCTCCCAGAGCACTGAGGTGATCCACCCACCTCATCTTCTCAAAGTGCTGGAATTATAGGTGTGAGCCACCACACCTGGCCCAGAAATACACTTTAAATGAGAAACTTTTCTCTAGTTTACATTAGTCTAGAATTTCCTTCTACCCTCTATCCTTTAGTCTACTTCTCTGCCTTCCTCTCCTCTCTCCCTACCTTCTCTCATTCCTCCCACACTCCCCTTCTTCATTCCTTCCCATCTTTGCCAAGATTAAAGAAGGAATCTGGTCAAAGTGGAAAACTCCATATGAGTAAATGAATTTCAAGCACAGAAAAATATGTGGTAGTAGATATTTTCAATGTTAACCATGAACAATATTAGAAGGTGTTGGTATAATTGAATGACAAAGCAGACCCCAAAAACGCTACCTCAGTTACTTCTCATTTGGTTTGCTTAATTCAGTTTTATATCCAACAACTTCAGGTAAAAGTATAAAATAATTCATTACTAAAAGTTTAACCTACTAAAAGTTTAACTTTTTAGCTAGACCCATATAAAAATATTTCTCTACTTCTTAATTGTAATTTGTTCTCAATGAAACCATCTTGCTGTTCTCTCCTGGAACCACATTTACAATTAGTCAATGAGATTATATTTAGAAAAATCTGTGTTTCTGTCAGCAGTTCTCCATGATTTCAGCTTTCTTTTTTTTTTAAATCTCAACTGATTCTAAGTTATTTTTGTTATTCTTTCAAAAGGAATCTTTATCAAATTTTTTCAGACTATCTTTCATGGTGATATAATTCTCTTGCATTTGAATCTTATGAAGTTAATCCCAGCAAACCTCCTTGGTCTTAGCATCTCTAAGTGTCTTGACTTCAGCTCTCAGTGTCTTTTCTTCGTTATTCTGGACACACAGGAGAAACACATCGTGCTGGGGCTTTCCACGTCACGTTGGGGCTCGGGGACTGCGAATGGCATTTTCCAGCCTACTGGCTTCAGTTTGACATGCAACTATATTTACCAGCTGTGAGGGTATGGGGGACACTGGCATCCTCCAAGGGCATCCAGATGAGCATCAGGGCATGAGTCCACCTGACTCAGAACTCTGATCCCTGCAGACTTGGCCAAAAGGCTGGGAAATCTATGCCAACTTCCCTTTCCGCTCCTCTTCTCTCAAAGGCTCTCTTCCCATCCCAAGCTTTGATTGGAAGCTGAAAGTATAGGTGGGAAAAATGAATTCTGCTCAATTGCATATTACTTCAAATCCATTGTCTTCTTCCTTAACACAGAATCTTGGATAATGTGTCCAGCTAGCGGGTCTGTATCCCAGCCTCCCTTGTAGCTACTTGCAACCATGTGAATAAATTTTGGCCCAAAGAGAGATAAATGAAAGTACTATTTGGAACTTTCAGGAAGTGCCCTTGAAATGTGCCTTTTTTCATATCGTCCTTCCTGCTGGTTGGAATGCAAGCCCAATTATTGCCCTCTTGGACCATGAGACGACCTTGAGTTTAGAAGCTTTGGACATCAGAGCAGCAAAGTGGAAGATGCCTGGGCATTTGAAGGCTCTGTGGAATAGCTTCATTAGCCCTGGACTAGCTACTTATAGATTGTTTGTACGTGTGAGTATCAACCCTTGTGCGATTAAATCTCTAATTTTAAGATCTCTGTTACACACAAACATGATTGTTATCTAATATACCCAGGGATCTTCATGTTTTAAGCTTAAGGGACAAGAATTTGACTTGTCTATTTTCTAATCTTGATTATATATACTTGCAGATAACTTGTATCTGACACCTGGATCTTGACTTTTGAATCTTACAAGCTAAGATGTTGGGTCTTCAGATTTACTGGGAAAGCCCTGCTGTGTTATCTTTCCCTGGATGTCCACAAGAAATCTTCAGGAAAGACCTATGTCACTTGCCAAGGTGTTTGGGTGTCAGAGTATGTTTCTTTTGAATTGTTCTGGAAGCAACCAGGAAGCAAGGAAAAGCAGCTCCTACATATGCAAGTTAACAGAGTCTTTGCACAGTGAAGCTGCGAGACTCATGTACTTGACTTGTTATTCATTGCATCTATATGTTTAGATCCGTGCTAAAGGATCTTGATTGGCATCTTGAAAGTAAATGTTTTCTCTTCTTTGGCAAATGAACTTAATGATTCTAGTTGGTAGCTAAAAAGACATTATCTTCAAAGAGTCATTCCTGTCAAATGCGGGTAAATGATGAAATATATGTGATATTATATGTGATATTTCTTGGTATGTGATGCTTTTTAAGCAGAACTCAACAACATTTGTTACTGTAACATTCAGTTGAAGTAATTTAATTTATCATGAAAACTGAAAGGAAAGTCACTAAATAGAATCAGGTATAGCCTACATTAGAGTGTTATATTGTTATTTACACATTATTTTATTTTCTGAGACTAGGTCTTGCTCTGTCACCCAGAGCACTGCACTGGAATATAGTGGTGCAAATATAGCTCACTGCAGCCTCCACCTCCTGGGCTCAAGCGATCTTCCCACTTCACCCTTCCAAGTAGCTGGGACCACAGATACACACCACCATGCCCAGCCAATCTTTAAATTTTTTTTTGTAGAGATGGAGTCTCACCTTGTTGCTCAGGCTTGTCTCAAACTCCTGGACTCAAGTGATCCTCCTTGCTCAGTCTCCCAAAGTGCTGGGATTATAGGTGTAAGACACCATACCTGACCTATTTACACTTTTAGTATATGGTAACCACAAAGATTAGCTGAGATAACACATCTATATAAAACACGTAGTAGGTACCCAAATACTTGCTAAATAATGACACCCCAACATACAGTCTACTCTTTCGAGAGGGAAGATCTGTTTATTTACAAAACAATATTTTCTATCCTTAATTCTTTAACACTTCCTTTACCCTAATCTTTCACTTTCTCCTGGGAATCCTGGTTGCTATTGTTCAGTGGTCACGACAATCCAGAGAGGAGAGCTAATGGGGAGCCACAGAGTGGGGTTTCAGCAGCTCCTTCTGCAGTGACGTCCTGGTGATAACAAGCATGGATGGGCACTACAGAGTCCCCTGTGGTACAGCTTTGAGCCAGTTTACTTTCACTGACTGCTAAGAAAGAAATTTATAGTTAAAAAAAAAGTTTAGTAGGGTTTTAATTTTAACTTTAATAGAGGCAATACATACTTTCCATCTATTTCCTTCTTTTTTTAAAAAATTTTAAATTGGCCTAGCATGGTGGCTCATGCCTGTAATCCCAGCACTTTGGGAGGCCGAGGAAGGGGCATCAGTTTAGTTCAGGGGTTTGAGACCAGCCTGGCCAACATGGTGAAACCCCGTCTCTACTAAAAATACAAAAATAGCTGGGCATGGTAGCAGGCACCTGTAATCCCAGCTAGTTAGGAAGTTGAGGCAGGAGAATTACTTGAACCTGGAAGGTGGGAATCACTTGAACCTGGGAGGTGGAGGTTACAGTGAGCCGACATTGTGCCACTGCACTCCAGCCTGGGTGATGGAGTGAGTCAAATAATAATAACAATAATAATAATAAATTTTAAATTGACAAATTTGTACATGTTTATGATGTACAACATGATGTTTTGAAATATGTTTACATTATTAAATGGCTAAATTGAACTAATTATCATACGTCTTACCTCACATGCTTATTTTTATGTGTGGTGAGATCACTTAAAATTTACTCTATTAGTGATTTTCAAGTATACACTACATTTTGTTTTTCTTTTTTGAGACAGGATCTTGCTCTGCCAGCCAGGCTGGAGTACAGTGGCACACTCATGGCTCACTGCAGCCTCAAACTTCTGGGCTTAAGCTATCCTCCCACCTCAGCCTCCCTAGTAGCTGGGACCACAGGTGCGTGCCACCACACCTGGCTAATTTACACTGTCGTGAGCTGTAGTCATCATGTTGTACGATAGCACTCCTGTCTGACGTTTTGTACCCTTTGACCAGCATGTCTCCAAACTTTCACCCTCTTTATTGCTTTTACTTTGTCTTTCTAGTGATGCCTGGGCCAGGGTCAAGTGAGTCTCCCTGTCTCCTTGCCCAGGAACCACTTCAGTTATCACTCATTCTTCACTGCCCTTGTTTGTTGTTTAGCTCATCTGTCTGCATTCTGAGGCATTCATCCTCATTATACATTTATCATGTTGTGGAGGAGATAGCAGTAGATCCCAGTTGAGTAGTTGTACAGTGGTGCTTCTTCCTTTTGTCTCCTAGGGTCACCCCCTAAATCTTCCACATACGTTTACAGCCAGTTAGAGCCACTAATCTACTGTAGTTGACTTCTTTTTCAGGAAAAGCAGGCAAAACTCAATGGAGAGGAACACAAAGTTCATAGGGACCACCACAGGGACACCCTTGGTCTTTTTATGTACCATTTTCACAGAGGCCTCATAATTTTTACACATTCTTGACAAATACCAATTACAATTTTTTTATTTGTATTTATTTTATTGTATTTTTTGAGGGATGGAGTCTTGCTCTGTTGTCCAGGCTGGAGTGCAATGGTGTGATCTCAGCTCACTGCAACTTCCATCTCCTGGGTTCAAGCAATTCTCCTGCTTCAGCCTCTTGAGTAGCTGGGATCACAAGTGCCCACTACCACCCTCAGCTAATTTTGGTATCTTTTTTAGTACAGACGAGGTTTCACTATGTTGACTAGGCTGGTCTCGAACACCTGACCTCAAGCGATCTGCCTGCCTTGGCCTCCCAAAGTGCTGGGATTACAGGTGTGAGCCACTGTGCCTGGCCACGAATTACAATTTTAATCAAAATAGACATGCATTGACACAGACTAAGGACTAAAATGTCAGATTGAATTAATTCTTCATATTAAATGAATTATGATTAGGATCTTTAACTAGTGAATCTTTAAGTTTTTCACTGCTAATAAATAATACCCCTTTCTCTCTCTCTTGAATTCTAAGCTGAATGAAGAATAGTAGAAATCAGACAGATGGAGATAAAAACAGCAGCTCTATAATTAGCAAGTTTGAATTGTAGAATTCAGCTTGACTTGGGGAAAAAATATCTTTCTAATGTTTCTCACAGAGTTGGACTCACCTGGTACCAGGCTGAGCAGCTGCTGGCTACACATCAGAATTATCTTGGGATCTTTAAAAAAATACCAGATACTCAGAGCCCCACCTCCAGAACAGGTGAATCATAATCTCAGGGGTGGAGAAGGAGTTTGGGGATCTGTATTTTTAGAAAGTGCCCCAAATGATTCTCAGTGAGTATTGAGAACCTCCGGGGCTGAGGACCATGGAGCTTGATCATTACAAAGGCAGATCTGTTTCCTCAGGGTGGAGAGGAGAGGGCAGAACACAGCTGATCTCAGGGCAAGCCCACCTGAGAATGGGAAAGAGGATGTTGGGTGAGCTAATGCCCCCAGTGAGAGATGAGTGAGGAAGTGAATCTGTGGTTTCATGTCTTTTGTCAATTTCAGAACGAATTCTGAGATTCCATTATTTTTAAAAATTTTTAATTTTTTTTTTTTTTTCTTGAGACGGAGTCTCACTCTGTCGCCCAGGCTGGAGTGCCGTGGCCAGATCTCAGCTCACTGCAAGCTCCGCCTCCCGGGTTTACGCCATTCTCCTGCCTCAGCCTCCCGAGTAGCTGGGACTACAGGCGCCTGCCACCTCACCCAGCTAGTTTTTTGTATTTTTTAGTAGAGACGGGGTTTCACCAGGTTAGCCAGGATGGTCTCGATCTCCTGACCTTGTGATCCGCCCGTCTCAGCCTCCCAAAGTGCTGGGATTACAGGCTTGAGCCACCGCGCCCTGCCAATTTTTTTTTTTTTTTTAGATGGCGTCTCACTCTGTCGCCCAGGCTGGAGGGCAGTGATGTGGTCTTGGCTCACTGCGGGCTCTACCTCCCAGGTTCAGGTGATTCTCCTGCCTCAGCCTCCCCAGTAGCTGGGATTACAGGTACACACCACCACGCCCAGCTAATTTTTGTATTTTTAGTAAAGACAGGGCTTCACAGCTTTGGCCAAGCTGGTCTCAAACTCCTGACCTCAAGTGATCTGCCCACTTCAGCCTCCCAAAGTGCTGAGATTACAGCTGTTAGCCACTGTGCCCGGTCAAATTCTGAGCTTTTAGTTCATTAGAAATTACTCTTGTCCTGCTCCCTCACTCCTCTTTTTCTGGGATCCAGATTGCATGTATATTAAAAGTTTTTACTATGTTAAATGTTTCTCTGGCTCTTTTCTGTAGTTTTAAATTCTTTTTTACCTTCCTATGCTGTGATCTTCATTCATCCTTTCAGCTCTGTAATCTACTGTTAAACCCAATTGATTTTGTTTATAATTCCAGTTCTATAATTCATTTAAAAAATTAGGTCCATTTTAATAGAAGGTATAGAAATTCACAACTCAAACAGTTCATGAAAACTATTACCTACACACGATAAGTCGCACCAAGAGTGCAATAATATAAATCCGGTGCATAGTCTGCAAATAAGAGGTACTGCAAAAACTGTTACGACTGACTTTTACATTTTCCCCTCCTTTCTCTTGTTTTTTTAAAGATCAGTTTCCAGTTCTCTACTGAGTTTCTTCAACATGCCATCTCATTTCTTGAACATATTAATCATAATTATTTTAAAAACTGTGTCTGATGCCCCTGATATCTGTAATTTCCTGTGGGTCTGTTTAATGCTCATAATTTTGGGGGTCATGTGGTCTTATTTGTAGTATGAGAGGTAATTGATTATATGATGGGCATTGCAAAAAAAAAAAAAACTGTAGATATCATTTGAGCCTTTAGATGATGTCATAGTCCTTTGAGTTCTGATTTATTTCTAACCCACTCCTGGATGCAGTCCTTTAGGAATCTTGGGGGGGTCCCACTGAAAAATCTGAAATATCCCTTTAAATCTCTCTTGTTTGCTGGGTTCTCAACTCTAATTTGGTCTCCCACCTCAGTAAGAGTGTCAGTTTCTCAGCTTCTGACCTAATTGCAGTTTGTTAATCAGCAAATCCCTCAAGAGGAACAATTGCTTGAATATGGAATTCTATGCGTCCCTTCTTTCTGCAATCTTGCATTCTCAACTGCTTGTTACTTTTGTACCTTTTCTGTGCCTTCTATGTCTGTAAAAGCTTTCAAAAATATTTTGTTTGCTTTTTACTAGTTGTCAGGGGAGGGGTTGCTAGTGAGCCATTACTAAAAACATCAGTTAGAATGTGTGACTTGCAGGGACCTTTGATGATGACTAACCGATCATGGGATCCTTTCTAGACTCTATTCCTCCAGGCTGGGTCCTCTGCTCTCTTCAGTCTGCCTTCTCATGCGTGACTCACTGTGGACAGGCACACAGAGGGAAGACGTAAAGGGAGCATGGAGGGCAGCTAAGCTTGGCCTCCGGGCTCCTGCCTTCCACGTATTCAGCTGGCACAACAGTCCAACATTAAGAAATGTTAAAATGTCAGGAAAATGAACCAAAAGAAAGTAGGATGATGGATAAGGGTAGTTGAAATTAATAAAAACAAATTTTTTTAGAAAATGTAAATTACAACAAATACTTGTTTCTTAATTTACTTTTAGTTAATTATTTATTTTTTTAGAGACAGAGTCTTGCTATGTTGCACAGGCTGGAATGAAGTGGCTACTCACAGGTGTGATTATAACACACTACAGACTCTAACTCCTGGGCTCAAGTGATCCTCCTGCCTCGGCCTCCCAAGTAGCTGGGACAACAGGCTTTTACTTTTTTAAAAAGCAACCAAAACCCTCAAATAAATAAAAATAAAACCTTGACAATCCTGATTTAGGGGAAAGAAAGAGACAAAAAAAATTTGAAATGAGATTTGGAAGAAATTAAGTAAGTACATAAGAATATAATAAATAATTCCATCAAATACTTTTGGAAATCAAAAGAAAATGGATTACCAATATATTAACTCTTAAAATTACTCCATGAGGGTGCAGAAAACCTTAAGAGGTTATTTTCCATGGATGATACGGGAAATGCTGATTTCCATATTTAACAAAAAGGTTCAGACTCAGATGCTGTTATAATTGAATTAACTGAAACTTCTAAAAAATCGGCTATTCCTATGTTAATCCACTCTAATCCACAGAAATCATGGAGATGTCTCTAATGCAGTTTATCTTAGAATAATTCCAGTATCAAACTCTGAAAAGATAGTATAAAAGATACAAGAACTACAAATGCATTTCTATTTTAAATCTAGATATAAAATAATAAAATATTGAAAATCAAATCTAGCTGTATATTGAAAGAAGACTGTGTCATGCTCAGAAGAATTCATCCTAGCAATGCAAAGATGGTTTAGTGTTTGAAGACTCAGTAACATAATTCCGTATATCAATGCAGGAAAAGACAAGTACATGTTTTTAGCTCCAAATCTCATAAATTCATTTAATAAAACACAGCCGTCATTCCTAACATAAATTTTATAAATTTTTAGTAATGTGGGAATGGAAATACATTGTTTAAACATAATAAAATAAAATCACAAAACCCAATTGACAAATGCCACTAAATTGTGAAATGCTGAAGCCATTTTAAATTTAAGAATAAGACAGATATGCCCACTCCTAGTGCAACTAGTCAATATTGTTCTTGAAGTTATAACACAGTAATCATTATAGCTAATATAATAATAAATATAAAATATGCAAAAACAACACTTAAATAGTATGAACGTGAAATAGGCAAAATTATACATACAAATAGTATAAGCAGTAAACTTAAGAAACATCTAGAATTACTAACATTATTTGGTGAGGCAGCTGGATGTAAGGTAACTATACAAAGCCCAGTAGTTTTTTCCATCTGGTAATAGCTGCAAATAGACTTTAAAATAGAATACTTTTTTTTTTTTCATGATTGTATCCAAAAAGTTAACAAAAAGGCACAGGACCTTTATTTTAAAAAAAACTTTAATATCGTCTTGATAAATAATAAGGAACAAGTGAACCAGGGGCTAGATGGGAAGACATGGTATCATACATAGGTCAATACTTCAAAACTACCAAAATTCCTATTAGAAGGTTAACTTTTTGGTAATAAACTGGATAAAAATAATTTAAAAATTAGTATTGAAGCATAGATATCCAAAATAATCTAAGAGCATAATGAAAAAATAAAGAATTCTAATAAGTAAAAACCTGGCTTATTGGCTATTAAAGCTTTCCTAAGATTTTAATTGGTGACAGAAATAAAGTGATTAGTGGAACAGCCTGAAGAATTCAGCAACAGATCTAAATATATATGACACTTGAACCCATGGCAAAAACGGTGTTATAGTTTGAATGTATCTCCCGAAGATTCCTGCGTTGGAAACTTAATCCCCCCTGCCCTTATGTATAGATTAATGCTGCTGTCACAGGAGTGGGTTCATTATTGCAGGAGTGGCTTTCATATAAAAGTGAGCACTCTCTGACTCTCTTGCTTCTGCCCTCTTGCCATGTGATGCACTCTGCTCTGCTATGATGCAGCAAGAAAGTCCTCACCAGGCATCTGAGCCATGCTCTTGAACTTCGCAGTCTCCAGAAACATGAAGAAATAACTTTTCTTAGAAAACAAGTCTATAGTCTTCTCTTACAGCAATAGAAAACACACTAAGATACATGGCATTTTCACTCTATCTATAGATAGATAGATAAATAGATAGATAGACAGATAGATGAATATAGGTAGAAGTATATATTTAAATACAGATCAAATTAATATATTATACATATATATGGAGATGAATGATAAGAAACTCAAAGCTAGAGCCCTTTCTCCTACCATATACAAAAATAACAAATATTTAATATCAGAAAACAACAAATGATTAGAATAAAAATTTGGAGAGCAAATTTTGAATGGTGAAGTGCTCCCAAACAAACCAGTAAACTCAGAAATCAGAAAGATATATTTGTCTTGGTACATAAATACTTTTAAAAATTCATGGCAAACAAATGAACAAACAGTAAATAAAAATACTAAGGAAAGGGAAATATATTTTAAACAGATATGACAGACAAAACTATTAATATTCACAATAGAAAGAATTTCTCTAAATCAGTAAGAGAAAACACATGAGAAAAAGGGCAAAAGTGATTCATAGAAGATACAATTTAAATATCCAATAAACATGTAAAAAGATACTCACATTTTCTAGAAGTCAAGTAAGTAAAATTAAACCAGGAGAATACTTTTTTTTTTTTTTTTTTTTTTTTTTTTTTTTTTTTTTTACTTTAAGTTCTGGGATACAAGTGCAGAACATGCAGGTTTGTTACATAGATATGCGTGTGCCATGGTGGTTTGCTGCACCCATCAACCCGTCATCTAAGTGTTAAGCCCCACATGCATGAGCCATTTGTCCTGTTTCTCTCCCTCCCCTCACCCCCCACCCCCTGACTGGCGCTGGTGTGTGTTGTTCCCCTCCCTGTGTCCATGTGTTCTAATTTTTCACCTCCCACTTATGAGTGAGAATATGCAGTGTTTGGCTTTCTACTTCTGTGTTAGTTGGCTGAGGATGATGGCTTCCAGTTTCATCCATGTCCCTGCAAAGGACATGGTCTCATTCCTTTTTATGGCTGCATAGCATTCCATGGTGCATATGTGCCACATTTTCTTTATCCAGTCTATCATTGACGGGCATTTGGGTTGATTCCATGTCTTTGGTAATGTAAACAGTGCTGCAATAAACATACGTGTGCATGTGTCTTTATAGTAGAATGATTTATATTCCTTTGGGTATATACCCAGTAATGGGGTTGCTGGGTCAAATGGTATTTCTGGTTCTAGATCCTTGAGGAATCACCACACTGTCTTCCACAATGGTTGAACTAATTTACATTCCCACTAACAATATAAAAGGCATTCCTATTTCCCTAGAAAATACATTTTTAATCATCAAATTGACAGAAGAAAAAATGAAAAAGAAACGAAGTGGGGAGAGATCCCATTTTGTGCTGTCAGGAGTGTGGGGAAGCAGGTGTTCTGTTACCTGGCTTCTGAAGCAGTGAATTGCTGCATCCTCTCTGAATGTAATCTGAACATCTCTATGAAATAAAAAAAATCCATTCTCTTTGGCACAGGAATTTCAGTTTGGAAATCTTTCCTGTGAAAATAACAGCAGCATTATGAAAAACCCTATGTTCCAGGATATTTATTACAGCTTTGTTTGTCACGGCAAGAAAACTGAAAACGAATAAGCTGTCTATCAAGTAGTGAATGGCTGAGTTAGAATAATGTCAACATGCCAAAGACAAATCCCTTCATAAAAAGATACTAATAGGGATCCATGTCGTGTGACCTTGCTAGTGCAGCAGAAATTGTTCTGGGTGGAAGAGACCTGACTCTAACTTCAATATTTTACAAGATCTAGTTTTTATTTATGTATTTATTTATTTAATTTTTACTTTTTAAATTTTTATTTTAGTTTGAAGTTCTGGGATACATGTGCAGAATGTGCAGGTTTGTTACATAGGTATACATGTGCCATGGTGGTTTGCTGCACCTATCAACCCATCATCTAGGTTTTAAGCCCCGCCTGCATTAGATTTGTCCTAATGCTTTCCCTCCCCTTGCCCCCTCAACCCCTGACAGGCCTCAGTGTGTGGATGTGTGATGTTCCCCTCCCTATGTCCATGTGTTCTCACTGTTCAACTCTCACTTATGAGTGAGTACATGCGGCGTTTGTTTTTCTGCTCCTGCGTTAGTTTGCTGAGGATGATGGCTTTCAGCTTCATCCATGTCCCTGCAAAGGACATGAATTCATTCTTTTTTATGGCTGCATAGTATTCCATGGTGTATATGTGCCACATTTTCTTTATCCAGTCTATCATTTATGGTCATTTGGGTTGATTCCATGTCTTTGCTATTGTAAATGGTACTGCAATAAACATATGTGTGTATGTGTCTTTACAGCAGAATGATTTATAATCCTTTGGAAATATGCCCCGTAATGGGATTGCTGGGTCAAATGGTATTTCTGATTCTAGATCCTACAAGGTCTAGTTCTTTGAGTTCTCTAGACATGAACGTATTTAAGTGTTTGAGTTAATCATGATCTGTTCTGCCTTGCTTAGGTATGCAGTTTGGAAATTCTTTGTGATAGAGGGAGTTTTGAGTAGCTATGCAGCTAAATTATCCTGGAGTTTTGCACAGGCTAACCAGGGGTGGTTTATCTCTATATTTACGTGTATTAAGATATAATTGATATATTGACATGCATCTATATATCACAATATATTTGATATATACATGAGATATATATCATATATATACATATATATGATAAGTATTGGCAAAGGTGGGAAATGTCCATTGTTATGGTTAACTATGCAAAGCAAACTGCTGAGAGATATCTACAATATGATCCCACGTTGTCAGAACAGATACATACCCCATATACATGTCTCCATATATTTTCATTTGTTTATATGAGTTTGAAGGAATTTGCCAAGAAACTCCCACCTGCTTCTTAACATTGATTTCCTCAGAGCAATGGGCCTATAGCTGGATAATATCAGAGATATTATGTCTTCTTTATATACTCAGATGTTCCCCTGTTATAATGGGCATGTATTATTTTAACTCATTTTTTCATAAGATTCGTTAAAAGGCTCGTTTATTTGCTCATTGAGGGAGGACAGGAGGAAGGAATTTGAGATTTTAAGCACGCTGGGAGACTGTGAAGAGCCAGGGAGCAATTTGACTAGGAAACGTGAGGAATTTTGAGGACACATTGAGGGACTATTTGAGGATGGGGATCATGAATTAATGGAGACAACCAATAAACCTTGGCATGGGACTCTCTCTAGCAGGGCTTTCCTGAGCCATGGAGAAAGCAGCAACTTACAAGCCCTCAACGGGACTACAAAAAATACACAGAGTTAAAGCTTTTATTTTATTTTATTTTATTTTATTTTATTTTATTTTATTTTTGGAACATCTTACTGAAAGACCATTAGCTCTAAGCTGATTTAGTATAAAAAGGAAGGAAAGAGGCCAACAATTTGGGGAAACCAGAGCAGTCAATAGATTGGCTTCAGTGAGATTGAAGAATAGTGGAAAAAATTGAACATGTTTTAGGTTATGTTCATGGGTGGGGGTAATATTAAAAATATTTAATGACTGTAAAGAAAAAAAGGTGCTACCAATCAGAATGATGTCTGGATCACTAGAAGTTGGAATGACGTCTGGTCAATTGGCACAGAACCCTCAGTTTGCCACACAGGTGGGTACAGCCTGAATTGCACACCTGACACAGGAATGGGCAGGAGAGGAGGAGTTGAGATAATGATCATTAGAGGTAAGGAGATCAAGGAACTGAGGGATCAGGATTTTGTCTGGATTATCCTTGTGGACACTAAGGTCACATTACATGATGGCAGGAAATGAGATGTAAGGCGACTGTGAGCCAGTTGTCCAAACCTTCAATGAATGAGTGGGATGGGCTGGAGGCTGGCTGGTGGATGACAGCAGTGAGGAGGGGAAAAGATGGCAGAGCCTTGTGCAGAGTTGTGTGAGGTAGGAGAGAATGGGTAGCCAAGGCTGGGCGTGCTGCAAGACCAACCAGGTTGTAGGTAAGGCTAAGAGGTGAATGCTTCCAAGGAATTTATACTCTAGTAAGGGAGACAGATGAGAAGGCAATAATAATATGGTATGTTAAGTGTAGGGTGCTATGAGAGCATACAAGAGCAACTTATATGCCAGGCGCAGTGGCTCACGCCTGTAATCCCAGCATTTTGGGAGGCCAAGGTGGCCAGATCACGAAGTCAGGAGATCAAGACCATGCTGGCTAACATGATGAAACCCTGTCTCTACTAAAAATACAAAAAATTAGCCAGGTGTGGTGATGTGCACCTGTAGTCCCAGCTACTCGGGAGGCTGAGGCAGGAGAATGGCTTGAACTCAGGAGGCAGAGGTTGCAGTGAGCCGAGATCGCGCCACTGCACTCCAGCTTGGGCAACAGAGTGAGACTCCGTCTCAAAAAAAAAAAAAAAAAAAAAAAAGAGTAAATTATAACCAAATCTTAGGTGCTTCTGAATGAATGAGGTTGTAAAAAATCAAACAAATAAAATATTATAATAAAATATACCTATAAAGTAATAATAATCACAAAGATAGCTTAACACTTATTGAGGGCTTAGCATGTGCCCCACCAGGTACTGTGCTGCTTTTTTTTCCCTTAATTCTTACCCCTATTAGATAATGCCATTATTCCTCCTCAATTCACAGACAAGAAATCAAGCACCTTCCTCAATAGTACAGTGATGTAGTGGTCGCTAAGATGCCCAGGTCCCCCGCAGGTTGGAGTGCTGCCAGTGAATAGCCAGCAGCCAGCAGCTCTTTCTGGAAATTGCCCTCATCTGGAGAGAGCCATCTGGCCTAAGACCACCACCCGCTTCAGAGGACTGGCTACATCCAATAACTGGTCCATACGTAAGCAGAAAGTTCTGGTCCCTTTGCTGCAACTTGGGACAACTCTGAAGGGCCATCCCAATTACTCCCTGTGGGGTTGGCTGAGACGTTTTTTGAGACTGCATAGTAGAAGAGCTTCTTCCCTTGTCCAGTCCTGCTTCATCCTTCTCTTCCAAGGCATTTACTTAGAAACCATTCTCTGATAAACTTCCTGAACTCTAATCTCCATCCCAGTCTCTGCTTCCAGGTAACTCAACCTACAACCACTGGTGACAGGAAAGGTGAAGAAAGTAGAGGCTAAAATGAGATTGTAGAGTGGGCTCACCTGCCAGGTGTGTTGAAATGAGAACCCCGTCGCTGGTGGTAGTGGAGAACAGGTGGTTCCTGACACAAGGTAGAAAAGCAATAGTCATGTTTGGTGGACCGGAATCGTAGAGTGGGAAGAAAATGCACTTGTGGAGCAGTGTCTCAGGTACTTGAGAAATATGGGGAAATTCTATCCCCATACCCAATCATCAAAATTGGGTGTCTGTTGCTAAATGCAACTGATGCTTTGGAAGGACCTTATGAGTGACAAGGATGCTATCCTTGATAGTACCTTTCCTTGAAAGAGAGCGAATATTTGATTTGGAGCCAGATAAAGAGGGTGCTGTTTACTTGAGATATTCAAGATGATGGGTTTGCAGGTTAATAGGAATCCTAGCACTGGAGATATAGATTTGGGAGTTGTCAGTGCATATACAGTAATTGAAACCATAGCCAGGGATGAAATTTATGAGAGTGCATGGCAGGAGGTGAGCTTAGGGACCATCATAGATAGTTGTGTGAGCCTGCAGTACAGTGCTAGGGACCAAGCATGAGACTCGGAAACACCAAACACTAACAGATGGGCAGAGGAAGACGAGTTCATGAAGAATGTTTTCCTCCAACCCGAGAAGTCAGAGAAAAATGTCATTCAAGCTTCAGAAAGAAAATGAATAGAGTGAGGAATGGTATCAAATGCTCCAGTAGGATCAAGAAAGAGGAGGGTTTAAAAGTATCTGTTAGTTTTAGAAGTAGGAAAATCATGAATGACTTGGGCAAGAGAAGTTTCAGTGGAGTGATGGGGTAGAATGCAGGGACTTTAGCTAGAAACGGGTAGAGAGTTAAGGAAGAGCCCTTTTTTGGTTGTTGTTATTTACTATGAGAGAGAACAGAGGTCCCAGTGAGGTGGCTCACGCCTGTAATCCCAGCACTTTGGAAGGCTGAAGCAGGGGTTCACTTGAGGCCAGGGGTTCAAGATCAGCCTAGGCAACATAGAGAGACCTCATCCTTACAAAAGATGTTAAAATCAGTTAAGTGCGGTGGTGCACACCTGTGGTCTCAGCTACTCAGGAGGCTGAGGCGGGAGGGTCTCTTGAGTTAAGAGTCCGAAGCTGCAGCGAGTTATAATTGTGCCTATGCACTCCAGCCTGGGTGACAGGGTCAGACCCTTTCGAGCGGGGGTGGTGGGTGGGCAGAGAATAGAGAATGCATGTTTATAAAAGGAGCTACTTAAAAGGGACAGGGAGATGGTGCATAGGGGCAGAAAAGGATGGATTCCGGAGCTCTGGGGAAAGAGTGAAGCCAAACCCTGGTAATGGGGACAAAGGCAGGGATGAACACAGGTACACATGCCTTTGCAATGGCTGATGCTGAGGGAGTTGGGACCTGATGAATGAGGAACTGAGGGATCAACCTCTGAGAGGTCAGAGGTTTCAGAGAGCTGCTGTGGAGAATCATGTAGAGAACTGGGAGTGGGGACTTAGTGGGGACCAGTGGATGTGGAAACTGAATGATGATGGGCACCTGTGTGAGTGGCTGTGTGCTCCGCAGCCCCGGGGTGCATTTGCTTAGGGGCTCATGGAGAGGATGGAGGGCTGAGGGATTTGAGAATTTCAGGAGGAGTGATGCAGAAGTGATGGCTGATGGGGTTTGCAGGATGAAGTAAAGAGAAGAGGGAGCTGAGAGGTTGAGAGATGGCACGGACACTTGGTGCGTCCCAAGGGAATATCATCACCTCTAATCAGCATGGCTTTTACTGTCAGCCTCCCACACTGTAAAGTCCTGGAGGCCAAGGATTCTTATTTTGAAAAGATTCTTATTTTGTGAGAACTAATAGTTTATAAGATGAACAATACTTACCTTAAATGGTTATCATAAGGTAGGGATAAGAATGCACACAAGAATATTTGGCACAGGGTCTCAGAGGTGTTAAATAAATGTTATTTGAATCAGAATCTGAAAGAGGGTCAGGCACTGTGGCTCATGCCTATAATCCCAACACTTTGGGAGTCCAAGTCAGGCAGATCAACTGAGGTCAGGAGTTCAAGACCAGCCTGGCCAAAATGGTGAAACCCCATCTCTACTAAAAATACAAAAATTAGCAGGGCATGGTGGTGGGCACCTGTAGTCCCAGCTACTCAGGAGGCTGAGACAGGAGAATCATTTGAATCTGGGAGGCAAAGTTTGCAGTGAGCTGAGATCATTCTACTGCATTCCAACCTGGGCAATAGAGCCAGACTCCACCACAAAAAAAAAAAAAAAAAAAAAAAAGGAAGAAGAAAAAGAAAAAAAGAATCTGAAAGAGTAGCTTTCAGGATAATTCAAAGCTTGATAATTTTTCAGTAAAGAAAAAAACAGTATAAATAAGAGGAAATGATAAGAAGTGATATCAATAAGCAGGGAAATCAAATAAGAAAACCCAGGTTTTTTTTTTTGTTTGTTTTTGTTTTTTTTTTTAATATACTTTAAGTTCCAGGGTACATGTGCGCAACATGCAGGTTTGTTACATATGTATACATGTATACATGTACCATGTTGGTGTGCTGCACCCAATAACTCGTCATTTACATTAGGTATATCTCCTAATGCTATCCCTCCCCCCTCCCTCCACACCATGACACGCCCCAGTGTGTGATCTTTCCCTTCCTGTGTCCAAGTGTTCTCATTGTTCAATTCCCACCTATGAGTGAGAACATGCCATGTTTGGTTTTCTGTCCTTGCGATAGTTTGCTCAGAATGATGGTTTCCAGCTTCATCCATGTCCCTACAAAGGACACAAACTCATCCTTTTTTATGGCTGCATAGTATTCCATGGTGTATATGTGCCACATTTTCTTAATCCAGTCTATCACTGATGGACATTTGGGTTGGTTCCAAATCTTTGCTATTGTGAATAGTGTCGCAATAAACATATGTGTGCATGTGTCTTTACAGCAGCATGATTTATAATCCTTTGGGTATATTCCCAGTAATGGGATGGCTGGGTCAAATGGTATTTCTAGTTCTAGATCCTTGAGGAATCCCATACTGTCTTCCACAATGGTTGAACTAGTTTACAGCCTGACCAACCATGTAAAAGTGTTCCTATTTCTCCACATCCTCTCCAGCACCTGTTGTTTCCTGACTTTTTAATGATCTCCATTCTAATTGGTGAAGAAGACCCAGGTTTTGGTGCCTGAAGTCCTGTTTGGAATCAGCTCTGCCACCTGTAACCTGGCTCAAGTCACGAGATCTTGTTGAGGTTCTTAGCAGCCCTGAATGGGTAATTCACACTTGTATTACAAAGTTGTGTGACAAACCAAATTACAGTGTAATTTGTAAACTGGGCAGTACAATAACAGATTAAATGAAAACACAGAATAGTTAAGACAGAATCTGTATTGAACATCAATCTACATTTACTCTGCTCCCAACTTACAGAAGGACATAGTTTGCCTCCACTACATTTCCTCATTCTGGCCTCAGGGGACAGAGCATAGTGTTTAGCAAGTAGCAGCTTTTTAAAAAAATTTCCTCAGGGGATAAAGCAAATGTAGTGTAAGCTGGATATTTATTTATAACCCTCCTAAGCAACTAAAAATTAGGCAACATTGAGAGAAAGGATATATTCTAGAAAAAACTCAGACTTTTAGATCCTGATAGAACTGAGTTCAGATTCAGGCAGATCAGGGTTTAAATTCCAGAACTTCCACATAATAGGTGTTAGGCCAAATTATTAATTGAAAGTTCATTTTCTTTATAAAGTAAGGATAAGAATAGCTGTCTGCTAAAGCTATTATGATGAAAAAGTCAGGTAGTATACTGTATATAAATTAGTACAGTGCCCTGCACATAGGAAGCATAATATACAATAAATGGCCAGGTGCGGTGGCTCTCGCCTGTAATCCCAGCACTTTGGGAGGCTGAGGTGGGCGGATCACAAGGTCAGAAGATCGAGACCATCCTGGTTAACATGCTGAAACCCCGTCTCTACTAAAAATATTTTTTTAAAACTTAGCCGGGTGTGGTGGTGGGCACCTGTAGTCCCAGCTACTCGGGAGGCTGAGGCAGGAGAATGGCGTTTACCCTGGAGGCAGAGCTTGCAGTGAGTTGAGATGGTGCCACTGCACTCTAGCCTGGGCAACAGAGCGAGACTCCATCTCAAAAAAAACCACACACACACAATAAACAATAGCATCATAAGGCTACAGTCTGACTTGAAGGAAAGTTATGTAAAATAGTTGGTACATAATTGCTGTTTACTAAACGGTGGTTATTACATAACTGTAACCCAAAATAGGAGAAAATACTGACTCTTTTTCCTGTTCCTAATTGTCTTTGTTTGGCCATATAACAAAATACCATAGAATGGGTAATTTATAAACAACAGAAATTTGTATTGCTTGTAACTCTGGAGGATGGGAAGTTGAAGATCAAAGTGAAGCAGTATTGTTGTCTGGGATATATACCTGAGGTTTGTCATCTCGTGCCAAGGAAATAGAATATTTGAACACACAAAAAGTGGGTTTAGAAGTGGAGGTTTAATAGGCAAAAAAAGAGAAAGGAGAACAACTCTCTCTCCTGTGGGAGAGAGGGGTGCCCAAAGGGGACTTCCAGCCCGCAGTGGAGAGCACAGGACTTTGTAGACAGGCTTAAGGAGGTGGTGTTCGATTACATAGGACCCAAAGATTGGTTGGACCAGGTGTGACACTTACCAGCTGGTGGGGAAGCTGGCCACCCACCCTAATCTTATATGCAAATAGGGTCTTTGCCTGGAGGCAATGTTGTCTGCTCCTGACTGCACATGTGGTTGTCAAGCAAAAGGAAGATGGAGTCCCCATTTTGAACATGCGTAGCCCCCAGGTAGCCCCTTCCCTATTGGCACAGCGGCCAGTATTTACCTGTGCAAGCTTCTAGCTTGCCTTTCTATGTCTCAAGCTTGATTTTATGGGCTGCTCTTTGTTAGAAAAGAAAATGATTTGGGGGCTGCTTTTCATTAAAATGAAAACCTTACCAAAGACTTCCTATCCTCTCTGCCTAAATAATTTCTTCTTAACTCGTATATCAAAGGCACCAGCAGATTCGGCATCTGGTGAGTACCTATTCCTCAGAGATGGCATCTTCTATGTGTCTTCACATGGTGGAAAGGACTAATGAGCTCCCTCCAGCCTCTTTTATAAGGACACTTATCCCATTGGTGAGAGCAAAGCCCTTATGTCCTAATGACCTCCTGATATGCTTTGGCTGTGTGCACATCCAAAATCTCATCTTGAATTGCAATCCCCATAATCTCCATGTGTCAAGAAAGAGACCAGGTGGAGGTAATTGAATCATGGGGGTGGTTTCCCCTGTGCTGTTCTCCTGACAGTGAGTGAGTTCTCAGGAGATCTGATGGTTTTATAAGTGTTCGGTAATTCCTCCTCCATTCACTCTCCTTCCTGCCACCTTGTGAAGAAGGTACCTTGCTTCTCCTTTGCTTTGTGCCATGATTGTAAGTTTCCTGAGGCCTCCCCAGTCATGCTGAACTGTGAATCAATTAAACCTCCTTTCTTTATAAATTACCCGGTCTCAGGCAGGTCTTTATAGCAGTGTAAAAACCGACTAATACACCTCCCAAAGGCCCCACTTCTTCATACTATTGCATTCTAGATTATGTTCCAGTATATGAATTTGGAGGTGGGGAAACAAACATTAACACCATAGCACTAATGTTTAGTTTTAAGTAAGACATCAAAGGTGCTTTCAGCTTGGGTGCTATTAATGCATAATAAAGGTAGCTAGAGAAAAAGTGCTTAATGAGATTCATCGTGTGTGTGTGTGTGTGTGTGTGTTAGAGAGGAGAGAGAGAGCATGTGCTCAGCTATGATTCCAAAAGTTTAAGCTTTTAACTGGCAAAAATTCTTTAAAAAGCACTTGGATTGTCACTGCCTGAAATGTAGCAAAAACATTCTTCCTATAAGTTGTTCTATTTTCATGAAATGCAAGGTATAAGATGTTCTGGTTTAGGTGACCTACGCAATTAGAGTCAGGGATTTGGCAGTCAGAAAGTATATGTTTAGGCCAGGTGCGGTGGCTCAGGCCTGTAATCCCAGCACTTTGGGAGGCTGAGGCGGGTGGATCGTGAGGTCAGGAGATTGAGACCATCCTGGCTAACACGGTGAAACCCCGTCTCTACTAAAAGTACAAAAAATTAGCTGAGCGTGGTGGTCGGTGCCTATAGTCCCAGCTACTCGGGAGGCTGAGGCAGGAGAATGGCGTGAACCCGGGAGGCGGAGCTTGCAGTGAGCCGAGATTGCGCCACTACACTCCAGTCTGGGCGACAGAGCGAGACTCTGTCTCAAAAAAAAAAAAAAAAAAAGAAAGTATATGTTTAGTTTTTTTTTTTTTTTTGACATAAGTATTTCCCAGAGAGCAGTAACAGCATAACTTGATTGATTTTTTTTTCGCACAGCTTGATTGATTTTTAGCATACCTTGATGGATTTTACCATAACAGAATTGAGAAAAGAAAAATACAGAGTGAAATCCCGTCTCCACTAAAAATACAAAATTAGCTGGGCCTGGTAGTGGGCATCTGTAATCTCAGCTGCTTGGGAGGCTGAGGCAGGAGAATTGCTTGAACCTGGGAGGCAGAGGTTGCAGTGAGCCAAGATCATGTCACTGCACTCCAGCCTGGATGACAGAGCCAGACTCTGTCATCAAAAAATAAAAATAAAAAAATTAAAAAAAAATATGTGTGGTGGGCACATTTATGGATCTATATAGGTTGGCCTCAAAATTAGAACTACACTGGAATTTGAGGCGGTCTCACTGCGGCCCCGTTTTCCTGTTCATCATGGTGGCACTGTGCTTCTTTGGGCTTCTTGCAAATATTCTAAGGCTTGAAGAGGGGTGCTTTGGAAATCTGATGCTAACAAAGTCTTAAAGGGCCAGGTGGGGTGGCTCATCACGCCTGTTATCTTAGCACTTTGAGAGGCCCAGGTGGGAGGGCTGCTTAAGGCCAGGAGTTCAAGCCCAGCCTGTGCAATATAGTGACACCCTTTCTCTACCAAAACATTTTTAAAAATCAGCTGGACATGATGGTGCATGTCTGTAGTCCTAGCTACTGGGGAGGCTGAGGCTCCAGGATTGCTTGAGCTGAATAGTTATAGACCAGCCTGGTCTGCACAGCCAGACACCAATTCTAAAAAAAGAAGGAAAGAAAAAAGGGAAGTCTCAGGAATGTTACATTAAGTGAGACATTCTTCCAGAAGCTTTCAGAGGAGGTTGCTCACAGGGCCGCGGCTGCCCTGGATGCAAATTCGGATTTCTACCCCTCAGTAAGCACCTCTAGGCTGAGTAGTCAGGGCTGCAGGGGAGGAACTCGCACCCCTGCAGACACCGCTCCCTTCCCCAGAGAGCCTCAGCTGGGCTGGAGGGACATTAGGGGAACTAGAGAAGTTTCCAGACTGTGGGTGAACACACAGGAAGGAGAGAAGGGGAGGGTGGCGTCCCCAGACGGCGCCCCTGAGAGGGGTGTGTCGGCCTGGAGAGACATCTCCAGGCCCCAAGAACTCGGTTTCCCCAGCAGAGTCTGCAGAAAGTGACCCACTAGTCGCTGCTTCCGAGCCACGCGGCTTGGTAGCTTTCTTGGCTGAACCAAGAGCTAAAGGGATTCGTGCGTGGCGGTTTGGAGAAAGCAGTATCCTTGGTTTCCGGCACCTGGTGGTCAGCGCTGCCCAGGACTCACTGCCATCCTCCTTCATGTGGCCGCGATGCTGGACTCAAGGCCCACATGAGCTGACGCGATCAGGCGGTGGGTTTGCCTACCTAGGCCTCTGCTTCCTGGGGCTCGGAGACCGCAGCGCGCCCGCGAGCACGCACGACGCCGAATTTGCCCGCAGGGGACTTCGCTCAAAAAGCCGGGGCTGGGGGAGCTACTTCCCGGGTAGAGTCGGCCCGGCGAGCAGGTGGAGGCCGGTTGGCCCCGCCCTCCACCCCAGGTCAGATCCCGGCCTCCCTGGGTCCCTAAGGCCTGAGAGTGTCGTGCCCTCCAGGGACGCACGGCACCGCCCGGGGCCCCCAGTGCAGCGGAGCTCCGGAGGCAGGAAGGGGCTGGTGGCCGATCAGCCGCGCTCCGCAGAGGTAGCCTCGGCGTCTTGAGGAGCCTGGGTCTGCCCGGGACGGGGAGCGGGCCCTGCTGCGAGCTTTCCAGCAGGTCTCCTAGACCCTGGAGGAGGCGCCCGCCGAACTTGTCTCCGCTGGGCCTGCCCAGCTGGAAGGCGCGGGCCTGAGCCATCAGCTCCCTTATGTTCTGATGGATTGGGATAGAGTTCACTGGTGGTTTCCAAACCTCGGCGCGCGGCACATTCAACTGGCAAACGAGTTTAAAATGTCTGTCCGGTGTTTAAACTCATCAAATTGTGCAGGGTTTTGTTTGTTTGTTTGTTTCCCTGTATGTCAATTACACTGCCATAAAGCTGTTAAAAAAACAAAAACTACCCCGTTGTCTTCAGCTGGACCTGATGGGGTCTGCATTTTCCCATGGGTTCGAGGTCATTAGAGACCTCTCCGGAGTCAACTGCCTTTGGATGGGGGTTTTAGTTATTTTTTCTCTAAGCAATGGATAATTTTATGTCATGACTCCAATAAGCATAAGAATAAAGAAAACGTTGTGAGTATGACCTCCGCGCTGTTCAATGCAAGCTGGCTTGTGTTAAATTAGCCAAAGGGGACGCCCAGGATAGACCACTTTTAAGAAGCTGAAAGTTGTCTAAGGGATTATTTTGTGTGGACAGTTGACTTATTAAAAAAAATTTTTTTTTTGAAACAGGGTCTCACTCTGTTGCCCAGGTTGGAGTGCCCTAGTGCAATCATAACTCACTGTAGCCTCGAACTCCTCAGCTCAAGTGATCCTCCTGCTTCAGCCTTCCGAGTAGGTGGTACTACTGGCATGTGCCACCGTGCCTGGCTATTTTTTTTATTTTTATTTTTGCAGAGATGGGGGGTCTCACTATGGTGCCCAGTCTGGTCTCAAACTCCTGGCCTCAAGTGATCCTCCCACCTCAGCCTCCCAAAGTGCTGTGATTACAGGCATGAGCCACCTTGCCAGGCCTAGTTTTAAAATTGATATGTAATATTTGAAGATATGTGTGGGGTACATGTGACATTTTGTTACATGCATAGAATGTGTAATGATCAGGTCAGGGTATCTGGGGTATCCGTCACCTCAGTATTTATCATTCCTATGTGTTGGGAACATTTTGAGTCCTCTTTTCTAGCTATTTAAAAATATATGATACATTGTTGTTAACTATAGTCACCTTTCTCTGCTATTAAACATTAGGATTTATTCCATCTATCTGTAGGTCGGTAGTTATTCCTTTTAACTGTATGTTTGTACCCGTTAACCAACCTCTCTTCATCCCCTCCATCAACCTACACATCCTTCCTGGCCTCTGGTATCTATCATCCTACTCTCTACCTCCATGAGATCAACTTTTTTGCTCCCATATATGAGTGAGAACATGTGATATTTGTCTTGGCTTATTTCATTAGCATAATGATCTAATTCCACCCATAATTCCATAATAACATAATCCCATCCACATTGCTGCATGTGACAGGATTTCATTCTTTTTTTTTTTTTGAGATGGAGTCTTACTGTGTCACCCAGGTGGAGTGCAGCGGTGCGATCTTGGCTCACTGCAACCTCTGCCTCCCAGGTTCAAGCGATTCTCCTACTTTAGCCTCCCGAGCAGCTGGTACTATGAGTGCCCACCACCACGCCCGGCAAATTTTCGTACTTTTAGTAGAGACAGGGTTTCATCATATTGGCCAGGCTGGTCTCTATCTCCTGACCTTGTGATCTGGCCACCTTGGCCTCCCAAAGTGCTGGGATTAGACGTGAGCAACCATGCCTGGCTGATTTCATTCTTTTTTCGTGGCTGAATAATTTTTCTATTATGTACGTATACTGTATTTTCTTTATCCATCTGTCTGTTGATGGACACTTAGGCTGATTCTCTGTCTTTGCCATTGTGAGTAGTGCTGCAATAAACAAGAAAGTGCAGGTATATACTGATTTCCTTTCCTTTGGATAAACATTCAATAGTGGAATTGCTGGATCGTTATGGTAGTTCTGTTTTTAGTTTTTTGAAAACTCTCCACACTGTTTGCCGTAGTGGCTGCGCTAATATATCTTCCCACCAAGAGTGTATGAGACTTCCCTTTTTACTGCATCCTCACCAGCACCTGTTATCTTTCATCTTTTTAGTAATAGTCATTCTAACTGGGGTAAGACGATCCCTCACTGTGGTTTTGAGTTGCATTTCCCTGATGATTAATGATGTTGGCTACGTTTTCATATACCCATTGGCCATTTGTATAGGGACAGTTGACTTATTGATGACTTTTTGTTTAAGCATTTTTAGATATATTCTAAATGTAAATAGGTGTTATTCTGTATTGTTTAGGAAATAATAGCCAGAAATAAAGTCTGTACGTGTTTAGTACAGGTATAACCATCTATTTTTTATACTCTATTTTCTGAGGTTGGTTGAATCCACAGATGCAGAGGGCCGACTACTGTGTGCAAAAACGTCATTAAATTTTAGCAAAATATAATCATCTCCAGCCGGGCGCGGTGGCTCAAGCCTGTAATCCCAGCACTTTGGGAGGCTGAGACGGGCGGATCACGAGGTCAGGAGATCGAGACCATCCTGGCTAACACGGTGAAACCCCGTCTCTACTAAAAATACAAAAAACTAGCCGGGCGAGGTGGCGGGCGCCTGTAGTCCCAGCTACTCGGGAGGCTGAGGCAGGAGAATGGCGTAAACCCGGGAGGCGGAGCTTGCAGTGAGCTGAGATCCGGCCACTGCACTCCAGCCCAGGCGACAGGGCAAGACTCCGTCTCAAAAAAAAAAAAAAAAAAAAAAAAAAAAAAAAAAAATATATATATATATATATATATATATATATATATATATATATATATAATCATCTCCTTAGTGTGAAAAGTAAACCTTTAAAGAAATGTTCATCAGAGAAACTTAAAAGTATTGCTGATAGGAACTCTGGCACTTTTTATTGTCTTCTACTATTTAAGTGCGTGCTTTTGATGCTATCAAATGGCAGCTTTGAGGATAGAGATTTGTTACCCCAGATGTTATTATATAATTTCTTTGAGCGTCTCAGGGGTGGCTAAGTGGTTTCATAAAATGTTTTATAGAAAAACTTCTGTACAAAACTCCTCAGGTAGGCTTTTTATTTAAAATAAATCTGTGGGTGGGATAATGAGACTTTTATTAGGACACAGAGTAGTCTCTCATATTGTCATTTCTCCTTCCCGTAAAAGGCCTATTAAATCTCTGAACATCAGTTCTGTTGTTAGGCCCACTTAGTTATTTCCTGATATTTCTGTAGAATTGGTTCATAAGTATAGTTACTGGTTACTTTACATCTATAAGTATTAGGCACAATCTCTCTCTTTTCTGAAATACAGTGATTTATTTTGGCCATAATGGTCTGAAACGTTAGCAATCAAATGGCTAGCCATCTAGTTACACTAATATAAGTTGTGGGTAGAAAAAAGAGGAAATGGTAGTATGTTATGGTTATTACATTAAATTCATCTTTTTAGTTTAACTTCCTAACTCCTTTGTAGGTTGTTTTTAGCATCCACTAGCTGTGTGCTTTGAATAAAAATTCCAGAAATAAGCCATTTATTTACGAATAACAAATGAGCGGAGGATGTCTTATCAGATGGGTCACTCTCTGGAGGAGTGCTTCAGTGAAAACACACACACACACACACACACACGCTACCACTCATGGGCACACAAATAAACACATGCAAAAGCTATGATCCCACTATCCTTCTCCTCTAAAGGCTGGGTAGGGTTAACTACAAAGTTGACATTTTCTGCATAATAATTCAATTCTGTGCATAGCTTTGGGGACTCACAGGCTAAATGGCATTGTGCTTTGACTGTGGTTTTGTGTGAAATTTAAAAAGACACATAACCAGACAATTTTTGTATCAAAAAGTCTATTACCTTTGATTTTAGGAAGCATCTTTTAAATTTTGATGCTCTAAAGCCGTAAGTAATCTAAGATTGTTGTACATGCAATTAAGCAGAGAGCCTAAACTTTCATGTTGGTGCACAGGTGAAATGCTTAAGATTTCCTTTTTTTTTTTTTTTTTTTTGAGAGGAGTCTCGCTCTGTCACCCAGGCTGGAGTGCAGTGGCGCGATCTCGGCTCACTGCAAGCTCCGCCTCCCAAGTTCACGCCATTCTCCTGCCTCAGCCTCCTGAGTAGCTGGAAGTACAGGCGCCCGGCTAATTTTTTTGTATTTTTAGTAGAGACGGGGTTTCACTGTGTTAGCCAGGATGATCTCAATCTCCTGACCTCATAATCTGCCTGCCTCGGCCTCCTAAAGTGCTGGGATTACATGCATGAGCCACCGCGCCCGGTCTTAAGATTTCTTTAAGATTAAAGTTTCTGAAATAGGAAGTTATGTTATTAACATGGTCATTTTAAATTTAACATAAAGCGTTTTATAGTGCTGAAGATGGAATGGAAGATGAAGAATTGTTATACTGGAAACATCTTTTTTTTATTTTGGTTTGTTTGTTTTTGGAGACAGGGTCTCACTCTGTCCTTCAGGCTGGAGTGCAGTGGCGTTAACAGGACTCACTGCCTCGACCTCCTGGTCTCAAGCAATCCTCCCACCTTAGCCTCCCGAGTATCTGGACTACGTGGCACATGCCACCATGGGCTATTTTTTTTTTGTATTTTTTGTGAGACCACCATGTTTCCCAGGCTGGTCTCAAACTCCTGGGCTCAAGGGATCTGCCCACCTCAGCCTCCTAAAGTGTTGGGATTACAGATGTGAGCCACCATGCCCAGCCTGGAGACATCTTTGTTGTTTCTGTGATGTTATAGAAGATGAAGACCCATCTGGGATGCACTAGTCCTATATCTGGAACTTGCAAAGGGATAAGAAAAACTGGTTGAGATACAAAAGAGTCAGCACACAGTTATTGCTGATTTGCAGCAAAAACTCACAGAAATATAGCAAATATTGATTAGCTAGCAACAAGCTATTCTAGACCAGCAAAAGAAAATATATGAGCAAATGAACTGAAAGAAAATCCAGTAGAGTATACTCTTTGATACTGTGAAGAGTATACATCTTTCTGTAGCTTGTGGGAGGACATTCAGTGTGATTTTTGAAACTCCTGTTAATGGACCACAAAACCAGGTCTGAAAGTCATCTCTAGAAGTCATACACTGTGCAGAAAGCTGAAGGCGATGTGAAAGTGATTAATGATGGAGCAAGCTCCCTAGACTATGGCCTTTGTGAAACTGATGAATTTTGCAATTTCCAAAGAGAATATCACAGTGTGAAAAATGTGGCCGGGCGTGGTGGCTCACACCTGTCATCCCAGCACTTTGGGAAGCCGAGGCTGGCAGATCACGAGGTCAGGAGATTGAGACCATCCTGGCTAACACGGTGAAACCCCATCTCTACTAAAAAAATACAAAAAATTAGCTGGGGGTGGTGGTGGGTGCCTGTAGTCCCAGCTACTCGGGAGGCTAAAGCTGGAGAATGGCGTGAACCCCGGAGACAGAGCTTGCAGTGAGCCGAGATCACGCCACCGCACTCCAACCTGGGTGACAGACGGAGACTCCGTCTCAAAAACAAAAAAACAAAAAAAAGAAAAAGAAAAGAAAAATGTACTTTATGCCTTGCAGGGCTGCCCCTGCCAACCCCGCCCCATCACATGTCTGAATGTTCCACAAATGCAGATTGGATTTATCTGGTCAAATATTGTAACTTTTATCTCTTATACTTAGTGATTTTAAAATACCTCTGTAAGGTGGTGGGCTGTGCTGTGAAGTAATTATGACTCTTAAGTTCAATTTTATATGCGACTTTTAAAAAGCAAAAGTAAAATCTATTGTGTTAATGTTTAAATGATATATAATGAGCAATTTTAACATTTTTATTTGCCAAAAATATAATGGTCGAACTGGTGTAACCTAAATAACCTCTTATATTCATATTTGCAAACAGGATGTTTCTAAATTCCCCTGGTGTTTCCAATTCTAAGTTTATCTTTCCATAATTTAACAAGGAAGGTACACAATTTCCTCCAAACAAGGTGATCCAATCAACATTATAGTGTCTTTATATAATTTCTGTTTTCGTGACTCACAATGTGATTATACTTTTCAGGATAGAAAGAAATGCATTAAATCTCCAAATATATGTGGTAAAAAGATAAAATATCTCAGTATCAGTAATATATTTAAGAAGTGTCTATTTTTTATAAAAATGTGAGTAAGGATAATAGGCCTGGATTTGATCACTCAAGGTCTTTTCAAACACATACATACTCACATGAGCTCAAACATATAAGCAGTTAACCCTTACTTATTTCTGTGCTGGTTAGTAAATTTCTGGACTTCCTAGGGGAAAACTCTTGTTGCAAATTAACTTCCTTTAACCTCTGAGGGCTGATTTGGGAGGCCAAGGGGGGTGAATCACATGAGGCCAGGAATTTGAGACCAGCCTGACCAGCATGGTGAAACCCCATCTCTACTAAAGATACAAAAAAATTAGCCAGGCGTGGTGGCACAAGTCCGTAATCCCAGCTCCTAGGGAGGCTGAGGCACAAGAATTGCTTGAACCCAGGAGGTGGAGGTTGCAGTGAGCCGAGATTGTGCCACTGCACTCCAGCCTGGGCAACAAAGCAAGCCTGGGTCTCAAAAAAATTAGCCAGGTGTGGCAGTGGGTACCTGTAATCCCAGCTACTTGGGAGGCTGAGGCAGGAGAATCACTTGAACCCAGGAGGCAGAGGTTTCAGTGAGCTGAGATCGCATCACTGCACTCCAGCTTGGGTGATGGAGTGAGACTGTGTCAAAACAAAACAAAACAAAACAAAACAAAACAAAAAAAACCCAGACACCTCTGAGAATTCCTTTAGGAGTTCCCCTATCATCTGTCTGCGACTTCTCAGGAAACCTAAAGATGTTTTAAGAGTTATCAAGTCAGAATGCAGCTCAGAAAGTAAATTGGGGTCAAAGGAATTTAATAGTGCATTTGAAAGTCAAAAAAAGGAGTTAGGGTTTTTTTAAATTTTAAATTTTTATTTTTATTCCTTGAAGTTTCTTTTAATAAATGTAGGTGACTGAGCCAGGTCAAAAGGTTAGGACTAGTTCTTTTTTTTTTTTTTTTTTTTTTTGAGATGGAGTCTCGCTCTGTCGCCCAGGCTGGAGTGCAGTGGCCAGATCTCAGCTCACTGCAAGCTCCGCCTCCCGGGTTTACGCCATTCTCCTGCCTCAGCCTCCCGAGTAGCTGGGACTACAGGCGCCCGCCACCTCACCTGGCTAGTGTTTTTTTTGTATTTTTTAGTAGAGACTGGGTTTCACCGTGTTAGCCAGGATGGTCTCGATCTCCTGACCTCGTGATCCGCCCGTCTCGGCCTTCCAAAGTGCTGGGATTACAGGCTTGAGCCACTGCGCCCGGCCTTTTTTTTTTTTTTTTTTTTTTTTTTGAGACACAGTCTCACTCTGTTGCCCAGGGTGGAGTGCAGTAGCTCAGTCTTGACTCACTGCAACCTCTGCCTCCCAGGTTCAAGTGATCCTGCTGCCTCAGCCTCCTGACTAGCTGGGATCACAGGCATGCCACTATGCCCAGCTAGTTTTTGTATTTTTCATAGAGATGGAGTTTCACCATGTTGGCCTGACTGGTCTTGAACTCTTGAGCTCAAGTAATCCACCCGCCTCGACCTCCCGAAGTGCTGAGATTGCAGGGATAAGCCACAGCACCCGGCCAGGTCAGGATTATTTCTGTGATTAAGTGGGAACTCCCTCCTGGTAGATAGCAAGAATTCCTTAATAGGGTTAAATGTCTGTGCTATTAGTATTTTCTCCCTGGGGCAGAGTCCAGTTCTCAGCAACAGTAAAGGAGAGTGAATGAGTGTGGTCCTGGTTCCCCTCCCTTTGCAGAATGAGCTCACTGAGCTGATAAAAGAGACAGGAGGATTCTGCTTCCCCATCTTACTTCATTGACTAGTGCAAAGGTCTCTGCCTGCCATCACTCTAGCCCATGGTTAGTTGCTAGGAAGCAAGGTAGAAAAAACCACAAATGTGAGAGAGGAGTGCATTTCCATTAGAGAGAAGGCTGACTAGGGCTTGCAGTGAGTGTAGACTGATTAATGCCTTGAGCTTCCTGTGATTCTTTTCCCATTGATCAACCAAAGACCTGTGAATTACCTGACCGTACAAGCCCACTCTGGGAGTGGACAGCTGTTACTGTTTAAGCCTGTTGTCTGATTAGATGAAGTTGTCCAGCGGTCTGTGTCTGCCATTTTTGGAGTCTTGCCTGAATTTAGAAGCATATTTACTTGGAATCAGGATACATTTAGAAGAGTTCTCTAGAATTTACAATATGGTTAGTTCACAAATTTTTTTGCATAAAAGAGGCTGGCGTTTTATGCTTCAGAAGGTTTGTTGTTTTTGATTTTACCTTTATTGTTTGTTTTCTTTGCCTGTCTTTGGGCTTGCTGTCTTTAGGCTAGTTAGTAGCTTTAGAATCTTTTGGTTAAAAAAAACTCAAAAAAGGAGAGAAAGGCTAGATCTTGGTAATTCAACTATTGTACTTTTTATAAATATTTAATAAAGGATAGAGGCTAAGGAGTAAAGGGCTTGGTACGTTCTGAAGGGATGCTGTTTATTATTTAGAGAGGAGTTAGATCAGTTCCCTCATCATCTGCCAAGTCCAGGCCTGCCTCCCATTGATGGTGAAAGGAGCCACGAAGAAGAGACCAGAAGTAATGAATAAAATACAAATGGGGATGTGGGCATCTAGTGTACTCAATTATTAGGGGGGTCAGGGTAAGGTTAAGAAACATCTCTCCTGACAAGCTTTGCTTCCAAATGTTGTTTTATCTTTTTTAATGAAATAGGAATATTAAATTTTTTATAGTGGTCAGCCATTGTGGTTACAGTCACATCCAATACTTTTAAATTTAAAGTAGGACCCTTAACCTCTGAGTTATGATAGAAAAATGTTAAACATATGAGTCTCTATGGATATGATTTGCTCAGAAAGATAATGACTGTATTATGTAGCCCTTCTATAAAACTATGTTGGGCTGGGTACAGTGGCTCACACCTGTAATCCCAGCACTTTGAGAGGCCAAGGAGGGTGTCTCACAAGGTCAGGAGATCGAGACAAGCCTGACCAACATGGTGAAACCCCATCTTTACTAAAAATACAAAAATTAGCCAGACGAGGTGGCACATGCCTATGATCCCAGCTACTCAGGAGGCTGAGGCAGGAGAATTGCTTGAACCTGGGAGGCAGAGGTTGCAGTGAGCCAAGATCATGCCATTGCACTCCAGCCTGGGCGACAGAGCAAGACTCCGTCTCAAAAAAAAAAAAAAAAAAAAAAAACTGTGTTGAACTTGTGAAGGCTAATAATTAACCCCCTCAGGATAATACATTTTTCTCAGATTTGTTTATTTTTCCCTAAATTGTGCTCGCTTCGGCAGCACATATACTATTTTTCCCTAAATTGAATTGTAGTGAGTTAGGGTTAGATAATGTTTTAGCTTTCATTATGCAGATTTAGATAATTTTATGTTAAATCAGAGAATGTGAATTAATGTATAATGTCTCTGTTTTACAGTATCGGAAATCATTGATTCAGCCTTTTTTTCTACTCTTTCCCTCGCATACACATATAAAACACATATGAGCATAAAATACGTAAAGCACATATGTACACTTATATATGAAGAGGTATACATCTGGCTTTCAGTTTTTCACGGTAGAATAGTATCTTAAATTTAGAAAGAAATGCCAACGTCTTTTTTTTCTGAATTTCTACTGTATCCAAAAGTTCTTCCAAAATATTTTTATCATGAAGTTGCCTAACCAGTGATTGAAAATTATCAGGGTCAAGAGAGTCATCACCTTTCAAGATAACTGTGAAAATTTGAGGAATGGTACATTGGAGAATTAAGCTTGAAACTTGGTGTCTTAGTCCATTTGGGCTGCTGTAACAAAATACCATGTATTCATCTGTTCTCACACTGCTGTAAAGAACTACCTGAGACTGGGTAATTTATGAAGAAAAGAGGTTTAAGGGACTCATAGTTTCACAGGCTTAACAGGAAGGCCTCAGGAAACTTACAAACTTGATGTAAGGTGAAGGGGAAGCAAGCAGCTTCTTCACAGGGAGAGAGTGAGGGGATGTGGTGGTTAACACTGAGTGTCAACTTGATTGGATTGAAGGATGCAAAGTATTGCTCCTGGGTGTGTCTGTGAGGGTGTGGCTAAAGGAGATTAACATTTGAGTCAGTGGACTGGGAGATGCAGACTCACCCTCAATCTGGGTGGGTAGGCAGAACTAGACTGGCTTAGTCTTCTGGCCTCCATCTTTCTCCTGTCCTGGATGCTTCCTGCCCTCAAACATTGGACTCCAAGTTCTACAGCTTTGGGACTTTTGGACCTTTGACCACAGACTAAAGGCTGCCCTGTTGTCTTCCCTACTTTTGAGGTTTTGGGACTCAGACTGGCTTCCTTGCTCCTCAGCTTGCAGATGGACTATTGTGGGACCTCACCTTGTGATTGTGTGAGTCAATCCTCTTTAATAAACTCGCCTTTATATATACATCTATCCTATTATTTCTGTCCTTCTGGAGAACCTTGACTAATACACGGGGGAAGTGCCACACACTTTTAAACCATCAGATCTTGTGAGAACTCCCTGACTATTGAGAGAACAAGGGGAAACCACCACTATCATCCAATCACCTCCCACCAGGTCCCTTCCCCCAACATTGGGGATTACAATTCAACATGAGATTTGGGTGGGCACACAGAGCCAAATCCTATCAACTGGATAATTTATAAATAACAGAAATTTCTTGCTCACAGTTCTGGAGGCTGGAGAGTCCAAGAAAAAGGCACTAGCAGATTTGGTGTCTGGTGAGGGCTCCCTCTTTGCTTCAAAGATGGCACCTTCTGAGCTGTGTCCTAGCAAGGCAGAAGGAAAGGGCAAACAAGTTCCCTTGAGGTTTTTTTTTATAAGGGCACTAATCCCATTCACAACGGTGGAACTCTTATGATCTAATCACCTCCCCAAAGTCCCACCTCTTAATTATTGCATTGGGGATTAGGTATCAACATGAAAATGTTGGGATAACACAAACATTAAGACCATAGCAGCTAGTTTGAGCTATATTCTGGATGTCAAAAGAATACAATTATTTCTTGGATGACTACTCTTATTGGTAAGAAATACCTGGAGAATTGTGCTAAGAAGGATGCTTAGGTAGTATCTGGGCTCAGAGGAGAAGGGCCTTGGAGAATTAATAGTAATAATGGCATTTGGGCTGAATGTCTGTCTGTCATGAGCTATCTGGTGGCAACAATGAAAGTGGCTTGGTTATAATTAGTCAAGTTGTGTTTAGATATGTAAGATAATTTGACTGAGAAAATTAAATATGTTCTTATGTTATTTACTTTCTGCATTCCCTCCCACTAGAATGAAAGCTCAACAAATGCAGGTTTTTATCTATTTTAATCACTGTGGAGTCTAGTTCCCAGACAGCATCTGGCACATGGGAGGTACCTGATAAGTATCTGTAGAATATGAAGGAACTGTTTCTGTCTGGCAGGGCTTCAAATCTACATTTATTCTCTTCTGATGTTAGACTACAACTTTAATGTCATTCTTGTGATCGGACATAGAGGAATGTTTAGGGTCAGGGCCACCCATGTCCCTCAGGAACTTATATCATCTCTGGGAAGAAAAGATTGAGAAAGAGGAGGAAGAGGGAAGGAGGGAGATTGTCTTGAAATGACTATTTACCCAAAGTTTCAAACTGGAAGTGACTATTTTTACCTTGAGTGGGCAAGAGCATTTTCAGTGACTAAGCTAAAAAAAGCTTTGTATTATCTCACTTATACATGCTGCGTAGCTCAGAGGGAGCTTTCAGATAGGCCTGGGGATGTTACCTCCACCCCTTCCCACAGGACACAGAGTAATGATTCCCTGGAAATTCCCTGCCAAAGCAGAGCAGAAGCTAGCACAATATTGTGACTTGGCACCATCAGTTTTCTGGAGCACTTTTTTCTTATCAGAAACAGAAAAAAGTGCAGTATTCAGGTCCTGGTAGGTTTTTCTTAACTTTTCTCTCTGGATTTGCTTGCAGAAATATAATCTCCAACTCTTCCAAACCCTACGGCTTCTTTACACCTTCTATCTAAATTCTTCTTTTTTTCTAATATATTTTAATACTTTCTGCAAGCAAGGTTGTTTATAGACCACTTTTTAAAAAAATATTTTATTTCCTCTCACATAAATGGTAGTAAGCCTTTTAATCTAACTATGAACTATTATCTTGAAACTTATTTAAAAGTATAGATACTATGCATATTATTTCCTTTCTAAATAGGTGGTTTCCAGTGCCTGGGTGTTGCTGAGAAAGATGCTATACTGGGATTGGGTGGTAGTGGGTATTTCTTCAATAAAGAAGTACAAGAATGTCAGGCTTGTCAGGCATGGCTTATTCAGAACCTGGTGGAAATCAACTTACCAAGACCTGGGCTGCAGCTGTTGAGTTACCCTCAGCCAGGTCTTCTCCTTAAACCTATCCTGGGCTAAAACTCAAAGTAAAAGGAAAGGAAGCTGGTTCTGTAGCATCCAGTGAGGATGGCATTCAGGCAAAGCTGTTTACTATGGACTGACCTCAATTATCCTGTAAAACACAACTGCAAAAACTCTCTCCAGTTCTCCTTAAAGTTAAGTTACAGTGAGGAGGTATCTGAGCTCAGTGGAGCTGGGATTGAGCCTCCTGCGGGGAGGTACTCTTGGAGCACTGGTGTCAGCAGCTTGCCCAAGTGAGGCCTGGCCATGTCCTCAAAGTAGGCCTGAGAAGTCCCCATCAGCTTTGCAGCCAAAGCAAAGACTGCCATTGGTATGTCTTCACATACCTATTCAGCTTGTTTTGGATGTCTCATGACATAGAGCAGTGAACACGAATGCACACATTTCAACAGCAATGCAGTGTCAGTAACTATCATCCTAGTTTAAAATGAACCATATCTTACCCACACAAGACCAGCCTATTCCATGTTGGGAGGGCTGTATGGTTCATGGAAGCTTGCCAATAACAAGTTTGTTTCTACAAGATTTTCTATTCCATAGGTGCCTCTGGTGTCCATGAAGGGTTTCCCTTGATCTCTTATATCAGCAGGAATGGTACAAATGTAAAACTGTTGAACGTATGCAATCAGGTGTCAATTACTGAGCCACAGCACTCTCTACTTTTGGAGCAGCTTGGGGTCCAGGCTGGAAAACTGATGGACGTTGAGATTCTCTCCCCTGCTCAGGGTCTTGTGTGCGTTTTGGAGACAGCTCTCATGTGAGATGTTTAATCTCATCTGGATCCCATGAGCAATTTCTATGGCTCTTTTAGCCACTGTTTCCAAGACAGAATTACCTACTGGACTATGTCCTGACAAATTCTTGTGTTTCAATTTCCTTATCTACTTAAATCTCATGAGAAACAGACACATCTGGTCTGTTCTGGTTGATTTGCTTTGAAGTATGTTAGATTTTCTGCAAAGCGTGTTGTTAATATAGTTGATCCATTAGTGTAATATAGTTAACATTGCTTTAAATCAGTTGGCTCGTGATGACATCCAGTCAGTTGCAATTGCTCAGCAAATGTGGTCAGATGCCCAAGGGAAGCCTGGAAGATGATGTAAGTCTTCTTTCTTCTTTTGAGACTCACAACTACACCATGATCGCTGCTTTTCCTGGTTGTGTTCTTGGAAGAACCTATCAGTTTGCTCAGGACATGGGACTAGCATGTCTATTATATGGATTGCTAGCTACCCAATGTCCTGGGAGACTAGTAAAACCCTACTGAAATATTTTCAATTGTCCCGAAAGAGCACTACCTGGTGTTTACATATTGTGAAATCAACACTTAATAGGACTGGGCTTTTGAAATATATTTGAGTCATTGTCAGTGGGATTCACTCCATAAAAAGACCAGTCTCTTTTAAAAAATCTATACAAAATGTAGTCTTATTTCCTGAGCATTACAGCTAAAGAGATCTGGATTAAACATAAGCTCTAACTTCAACTAGTACAGTAAATTCAAGACTTACTTACATTTACTGGACAAAAAAATATGTTACTAAATAAATGCCACAGAAATTATGTTCACCTAACTTCAAGTCAAGCCAACATCTACTTATATTTGTTTAAACAAAGTTCATAAGAACACTTTAGCCGTAAGACAAGTGGATACTTCTCACTTGTTAACTATGGTATTAATAACAATGATAAGGCTTTTTATAAACTATAGTTGTATTTAACAATGAAGTTCAACATCTAAATGCTGAAACTACTGATATTTGTTATGCTGACTTTTATTTACTTTTTATCACATTTATTTATACTCTCAATCCTTCTCTACTTTTTAAGAGTATTTTGGACTTTCTTTCAAACAGTTGGTTATACTTTTATTATTTGCTTACTCATAGAATCCTCAAGGACTCTTGCCTTTTGCTGCTTACCTTTATTGTTTTCTTCGCATTTTTTCCTTCCTGCAAGTCAGTCTTCGGTAGCTAGTTTATAGTATACAGGTGGTTATAATAATTGCCATGCTTTTTTCTTTCTATTGAATCTGCCCTATAGAATTCCACTGTTTCTTTAAAATTCATGAAACTTGCAAATTTGTCATAAGACTGGCACTATGGGGAAACTGTAGTATCCAGCTTAGCTATGCAGAGATCAGATTATTTGAAAGATGGTGGTTACTTATTACTGATGTTTTCGCAGTAGTGTGTGAGCATTCCTGTTTGTGTCTACAAACTCTGACTTGTTTATTGTTAAACTGATACTTGGGGAATCAGCAAAGTGCCTTTTTTTCCCCTAGCCTTTAAGTCAGATAATGAGCAAAAAAAGGCAGACTTCATATCCGCAGAATAGTCAAAGGAGCTTTATATGCCAAACTAAAATGTTTGGTACCAAAGCCAAGTTAAAAAAGTATTCCTGGTTTCACCCATGAATAAGCAAAATTTCCACACTGTGCAGTAACTCTGGACTGAACACTACAGACATATAAGGGAGGGCTTGTGTCCTGGATGTGGCTGTGAAATAAAGCCTTGAGATGGAGCTGGAGGGTTGATAAGAAGTCAATCTCTGATCTCTGGTGCTGTGATTCTTAAGCCCACTGAAGATGATGCTGTTGGCTCTCCATGTGGCTTATTTTCCACCACATTCAGTGGCAATGTGTCTGCCAGTCACGTTTGACACCAACTAGCACACTCAATCCATGAATATTAAAGTCACTAAAAAACTACACGTTTTGAAATATCAAAGATAGGAATCTAGGTTGTACCTGAAGTAGTCTACTCTAGGGCATTTTTATTCAAAATACATAATTATTGTCTTGAAACTGGCTATTTACATTCTTACATTTAAATATTTCTCAGTGGTTTTAATGCAATACCTCCTATTCATGTATTTAATCTTATAAAAGCTAGTTTGCCATCAAGCAGTTTCTGATTAAATATATTTCAATATTGCTAGCCTTTTAGTAATGAGAGGCATCTATTAGGGTTATAAACAGTAAATTATCTGTTGAAACATCAGGAATGCTAAGTTATGCAGGTTATGCATTTAAGTGAGCTCAACCCCTGTACATAAGAATTAAAGATGCTCAAGGAATACATAATTTTTTCTGAGACTTGTCATTCTTTCAAGCACACTTTAGGAACTGACTGGTATCTCAGTCAGCTTGGGCTGAATTTCTTGCAGTTCTGGAGGCTAGAAAGTTCAAAATCAAGGTTTTGGCTGAATTGGTTTATGGTGAGGGCTCTCTTCCTGGCTTGCTGGTGGCTGCCTTCTTACTGTGTCCTCACAGGGCCGTTTCTCAGGTGCATGAATCATTGGAAGGGGAGGAAAGACAGGAAGCTTTCAGGTGTCTCTTCTTCTAAGGACACTAATTCTATCAGATCAGATCCTCACCCTTTTGACCTCATTTTACCTTAATTACTTCCTTAAAGTCCCTATCTCCAAATGTAGTCATACTAGGGGTTAGGGATTCAACATATACATTTTGGGAGGACAAGAGGTGATAGATATTTAGTTAATAATAATTGATAATCCGCAGGTTCACCTACAAAAGGCAAATTACCCTATATGACTGCTGTATAGAACTTTCACACATAGTTGGGAACATTGACTTATGAGACAGTGTCATACTTGATGTTTGAATGATGGTAGAGACATACCACAAATTTGTATGAAGTTGCTTTTATTTTTTAGCCATTTACACCAAATGCAATAATATCAATGCCATTCTTTCACTGTGCGTGAGCTAATCAACTTTAAAAACAGTGCTATCTCATTTCTTCTCATCACACTCCTAATAACCATTTGTTCAACAGTTAGCATGTGCCAGGAATTACCTACAATTTTTATTTTCCTTATTTTAATTTGTTTGATAACTGTGTTAGGTAGGTAGTATTTTGCCCTCTTTATGGTGGTCTAGAGAAGTCAATGATTTGGCAAACTCATGGTGCTTGTTCTTGTAGAGGCCTGATTTGAACCCTGTTTGGCGATCTCAAAGTCTGTGCCCTTTTCTTAGTCTCATGGGAAAGTATTATATGTCTGGGAATGTAATGGAACAAAAGGAAGTACTGCATTGGGATTCTCCTACTTTGGGATTCTGGGCTGTATAGCCTTGTTCCTATTAACTGTTCAGGAGAACCATAAGACTGCTCTATTTAACAGATGCCCAACACTGTTATTCTAGAGAAATTTTAAAAAGAAATTTTTAAAAATTTTCGAGGAGCCATCTTGAGAATTGTAGCCTGTGTACGACTTCAATGATAGCATCATGGTAACGAAGGTCAGGCTGTATTTCTGCAGAGAATCTGGAGCTTAGTTTGAATGCCTTGATAGCCACGTTCACATTGACCTGAGAGTAAAATTTTGGTGCTTTGCTTTTCACTTGAGTGGCCCAGGTTAATGGCTTCTTAATATTTAAAGTCAGTTTTTTCTGGTATCTGGTAGTATCTCAGGGCCACAATGCTGTAGCATGGACATTCACATCAGGATTTACCAACAGTTATATGTTGAGTAGAAAGTGTCAAATGAAGCAAGAGGTCATAAAAGCAAGAGGTCAGCAGGTGCCAGAACAAACGCTGCGTATTGAGCATGGATGTGGACTTCTGACATGATTTAAGGCAGCTTTAAGGAAGTAGCAAGATAAAAATAAATTAGAGAAGTATGAATAGAGTTCCATCCAGTTTGGGGCCGTGCCTATGCCAGACTGGCTCGCTATAAATTTGGCAGTTCTAACTGATGACAATGCAGAACCACTTCCTTAGTTTCCATTGTAATTTGATCTTAATGTCCAGAGAAAGTTCTTCTTAGTCCATTTTCTTCTGTATCATAAGCAAGTGCTCTCATTTCACCTGTAATTTGAAGACAGATAGTAACCTTTAGACTGAATGTGATAGAAAGTAGCTGCTAAAGGGACACATATATTGCAAATACAAGAAGCACTTGATTCCAACTTTTGTTTGCATGTTGGACACATGTGTTTGCATTTGTTTCAAATGATAGCTGATGAAAATTTGAAAATAAAGTATCATATAAAACTACAGTTTGTTCATTGAAATGATAGCAATTCAGCAGTTTTAGAATTTCCCTTTATAATTTTCTTTTTACAATTGTTTAGTAGATATTTTTACATTATAATCCTGGGGAAAATTTGTAAAAGTCATTTAGACTGCATTACAATGGTAGTTTAATGCATCTAAGTTTCTAAAATATAATTGAACTCTGTTGTAGAGTAGTGCTGATATGATTAATTTAAAAAAATGTTCACTATATCTAGTTGCATTAAAAGATGGTGGCTCTTATATCTGTCAGGGTCCAGACAGGTAACAGAGATCACATCAGTAATATATACAAAGGACTATTTAAGAGAAAGATGATTAACGAGGGCCTAACGAGGTGGCTCGTGCCTGTACTCTCAGCTACTCGGGAGGTTGAGATGGGAGCATTGCTTGAACCCACGAGTTTGAGGTTGTAGTGTGCTATGATTGTGCCACTGCACTTTAGCCTGGGCAATAGAGTGAGACCCCATCTCTTAAAAACAAATATTATTAATTAGGAATTACAATTAGTAAAAGGGAAAAAGGAAAATTCCAAATGACACAGCAATAGCAAGGATAGGGGACAGTTATACCCTTAAGGGCTAAGGGAAAGAGAATCCAAGGAAGGACAAACTGGAAGAGGGTTCCCCGCCGGCTGCGGACCAGCTCTGGCATAAGGCACTGGTAGCCTATGTCAATGAGGTTCCTGAGCTGTCTCTGACCAGAGCTGATCTGCAGTAGGTGGGCTGGGGCTGGTAAGAAGGAAGTTGCCTGCCTAGGAGTCAGCCAAACGTGGAGGAAGGTGGACATCAGTAGGTCTCCTGCATGCCACTGGCAGCCTTGCCTTAGGAAAGAGAAGAAAAGCATACCAGAATCAGGAAGACGCTCCTACCTCTTGTGGCATCCCTTCCACAGTCTATATAGAAAAGTTTCACTTTGTGGCAGCAAATAAAAAAAAAAAAAAATGCTCTCTTTCATGGAGCACTGCAAAGAAGGGGGGATGCCACAGTAAGGTACCACTTCACATGTACTAAGATAGCTGTTACTGTCCAAAAGATGTCAAAAAGACAGGTAACAAGTTGAAGGTGAGGGTGTGGAGCAGTTGGTGCCCACACACTGCTTATGGGAAGGGAAAGTGGTATAGCTGCTTTGGAAAATAGTCTGGGAGGTCCTCAAATGCTTAAAACATACATTTTAAAATATGATTCAACAGTTTCACTCCCAGGGATAAAAATAAAAACAAAAAAGAGAAATGAAAACACATGTCCACATAAACACCTATACAGAAATGTTCCCAGCAGCATTATTCCTAATAGCTACAAAGTGGAAACAACACAAATATCCATCAACTGGTAGAATAAATATAACGGGGCATATCCATACAATGGAATGCTATTTGGCAATGAAAGAAATGAAGTACTGATGTATGCTACAACATGGGTGAAAGTCAAAACCATGATGCCAAGTGCAAGAAGCCAGTCGCAAAAGACTAAATATTGTATGGTTCCATTTAGATGAAATGTCCAGGATGAGCAAAACTGTAGAGACACAAAGTAGATTAGCAGTTGCTGAAGGCTGATGGGGAGAGGATGAAGAATTGAGAGGTGATTACCGAAAGGTATGGGGTTTCTTTGGGTTGATAAAAATGTTCTAAAGTTGATTGTGGTGATAACGGCCAACTCTGTGAGTACTAAAAACTATTAAATTGAAGGTTTTAAGAGGGTGAATTGTATGGTTCGTGAATTACATCTCAGTGCAGTGTCACAAAAATTTTTTTAATTAAAAAAGGATGGATTTGGAACTGAGAGGCAATAAATTGATAACTGGCAAAAATCTCAAAAAATGGACAATAATGTAGCAATTTTACTTTGTTAAATTTTTTTCTATGAAAGCTGATAAAAATATCTGAAGCCTAGAGATGTTAGGTGAGTTGCTTAGCGTGTGGTTTTCCTGACTCCTAGTCTATTATTTGTTGTACAGGACAATACAATTTCAAGGGAGTCTCTAGGAAAGCATTCTAACAACCTCTGTTCTTCCCAGAGAGACACTCTCTGAGAATGGTGTGGCAGAACTTATTTATTTCTGATTTAGAAGTGTTAAACGTGGCAAAGTATCAAGTAAGGTGAAAAATACAGGTCTGGATGTGAACATGACCTCAGACCCAGTTACGAAAAACAGTTGGTTGGAAAATATCTTACCAGTCTGAAGATGAAGGGACGGTTGATGGATTGTACAAAGCATTTTGAATTAAATTACCAGGAAGTTTTTGAGTTTCGATAAGTATAGACTCCTTTCTTAATATAAAAGAAACTCCATTGCTCACACGTACAACTCTTGTAATGCCTTACATTTAAACTCCTAAGACATAAACCAGTACAGAAGTGATTCTGGATTAGACCTTGAATAGCTTTTCTGTCTTTGATAATTCACACCCCAAATTGTTTAGTTATAAATTTTATGTTTATCTGTAGATGATTTGTAATGGTCTTTCTCATTTTCATTTCTCTTCCAGCGTTGTTTCTTCTGCTTCTATTTTGACAAAACAGGACATGGAAGCCATATGTCACAATCCTTAGTAATATTACTCTAAACAGATTGCTTCTAGTTGTATTTAAGAGAGGATTTTCTTCCTTGAACAATGGAAATACCTTAACTAACAAAGATCTTTGGTTATATTTTGAAGATTAACCTTTCTGAAAAGATCAGGAATATGGAAAATATTATCTTGCATTTTAAAGGAAGAAAATATAAATTTTGTACTAACTAAAGTAGAGATATACTTTAAAATAATTTTTATCTTTTTCAATATGGTGTCAAATACATTGAAATTTTCAGCGTATCACCAAATGTTATTTTTAAAACCAATTATAATTTTTAGAGTTTGATCACTGTCCTGCAAGAAAACAACTTCATACCATATTAACTAGGGATTCAAAAATATTAATAAGCCCTAAATGCCTTCATCAAAAAGTTTAAAAATATCAAATTAACAATCTAACTTTTCACTTAATAGAACTAGAAAAAAGAACAAACCAACTCCAAAGCTATCAGAAGAAAATAAATTACTAAAATTAGAGAACTAAATAAAATTCAGATGCAAAAATCCATGAAGAGCAATGAAACCAAAAGTTGGTTCTTTAAAACAACAAACAAGATTGATAGGCTGCTAGCTAAATTAACGCAGAACAAAGACAATATCCAAATCAGTACAATCAGAAATGACAAAGATGACATTACAACTGATCCCACAGAGATACAAAAGATCCTCAGAGAATACTATGAACCACTCTATTTATACAAACTAGAAAGTCTAGCAGAAATAGATAAATTTCTGGAAGCACACAATCTCCCAAGATTGAATCAGGAAGAGATTGAAACCCTGAATAGAGCAATATCAAGCAATAACATTGAATCAGTAAAAAAAAAAAAAAAAAAAAAAAAAAAAAAAAAAAAAAAAAAACCTACCAACCAAATAAATCTGTGGACCAGATGGATTAACTGCTGATTTTTATCAGATGTGTAAAGAACTGCCACCAATCCTATTGAGACTCTTCCAAAAAAATGAGGAGGAGGGACTCCTTCCCAACTCATTCTATGAAGCCAGTATCAGCCTACTACAAAAATCCAGCATAGATACGATGAAAGAAAAGTTCAGGCCAATATCCCTGATCTATGTTAATAGACCCAAAAGTCTTCAACAAAATACTAGTAAACTGAATCCAACAGCACATCAAAACATTCATTCACCATAACCAAGTGGATTTTATTCCTGGAGTGCAATGTTGGTTCACCATATGCAAGTCTATAAATGTAACTAACCACATAAACAATTAAAAGTGAAAACCATATGTTTATCTCAATAGATGCAGAAAAAACTTTTTATTGAATCCAACATCTCTTCATGATAAAACCTTCAACAGACTTGGCAAGAAAAGGAACATACCTCACAATAATAAGAGCCATTTATGATAAACCCATAGCTAGCATCTTACAGAACAGACAAAAGCCAGAACCATTCCCCTTGAGAACTGGAACAAGACAAGGATGTCCACTCTCACCACTCCTATACTATATTATTCATATAGTATTGGAAGTCCTGGTCAGAGCAATCAGGCAAGAGAAAGAAATAAAAGGCATCCAAAGAGGAAAAGAAGTCAAACTCTCTCTCTTCACTGACGACATGATTCTATAATTGGAAAGCCCTGAAGACTCTGCCAAAGGGCTAACAGAACTGATAAACGATTTTAGCAAGGTTTCCAGAGACAAAATTAATGTACAGAAATCAATAGTATTTCTATATGCCAATAGTGCTCAGGCTGAGAGTCAAATCAAGAACACAATTCCATTTACAATAGCCACAAAGAAAATAAAACACTAAAAATACACCTAACAAAGGAGATGAAAGATCTCTACAAAAACTACAAAACTCTGCTGAAATAAATCAGAGATAATACAAATAAATGGAAAGCCATTCCATGCCTATGGATTGGAAGAATCAATATCATTAAAATGACCATACTGTCCAAAGCAACTTACAAATTCAATGCTATTTCTATCAAAGTACCAACGTCATTCTTTGTAGGATAAGAGAAAAAAAAATTCTAAAATTTATATGAGACCAAAAAGACCCAAAACAGCCAAAGCAATCCGAAGCAAAAAGAACAAAGATGGAGATATCATACTGCTTGACTTCAAACTATATTATTAGGCCACAGTAACCAAAACAGCATGGTACTGGTACAAAAACAGACATATAGACCAATGGAACAGAATAGGAAACTGAGAAATAAGGCTGCACACCTACAATCTTCAGATCTTTGACAAGGCTGATAAAAACAAGCAATGGGGAAAGGACTCTCTATTCAATAAATGGTGCTGGGATATCTGGCTAGTCATATGCAGAAGAATGAAATTAGACTCTAACTTTTCAGCATATATAAAAATTAATTCAAGATATATTAAAGATTTAAATGTGAGACCTTAAACTATAAAAATCCTAGAAGAAAACCTAGGAAATAGCCTTTTTGACACCAGCCTTGGCAAATAATTTTTGACTAAGTCCCAAAAGCAATTGCAATGAAAACAAAAATTGACAAGTGGGACCTAATTAAACCAAAGAGCTTCTGCACAGCAAGAGAAACTACTAACGGAGTAAACAGACAACCCACAGAAAGAAAGAAAAATATCCACAAACTATGTATCTGACAAAGGTCTAATATCCAGAATTTTATTAAGTGATTGTACTTTGATTAAGGAACTTAATCAAAGAATAACTTGGCCTGTACTATTACATCATGAGTGGGAGACCAGCAGGTATCAGAATAAAGATGCATCTCCTGCTGATTTTCATTTCATCCAGCTGAAAAGATTGGGTCCTGTTGGCAGCTGGAGCTTTCTTTCCCTCCCACATGCTTAATTCCTCCTTAGGAATATAGCACAACTTATAACTATTATTTATAGAATTATTTCATGCCTTTAGAATTCACCTGTGGAAGCTGTCCCCCTACTTCTATACACAGGCCAAGTCCATGCCATCAGAATTCTCTTACTTTCTGTATTTCTGGTATTTCTGGGGAAGTACCTTTGAGTTTGCTTTTGCCTTTTTTTTTTTTTTGAGTCAGGGTTTTTGCTCTGCTGCCCAGGCTGGAGTGCAGTGGTGTGATCATAGCTCACTGTAGCTCTGAACTCCTGGGCTCAAGAAATCCTCCTGCCTCCGCTTCCCTTACCATTATGCCCAACTAAGTTTTAAAATATTCTGTAGAGACAGGGTCTTCCTATGTCCCCCAGGTTGGAGTTTGCATTGTCAGTAATCTCTTCAGATCATTCTGATGTAAAACTGGGGTGAGAAGTGATGTCTGAAGGAGTAATAACAAATATATTATTTTTGCTTCCTGGCATAATTGTTTTATTTGTGTCTCTTTGGATTTTATTCTTTTTCTGAAATATATTTGTTAATTTATTGAGTGATTGATTCATTTATTAATTAATCTAAAATTTATTTAGCCTACTATGCCCCAGAAATTGTACTAAGTGAGGGTAAGGAGGAGGAATGATAAAGGAGATAAATAAGAAACAAATTTCAGCATAAAGTGAAAACGATAATACAGTTAGACTCAGCAATGAGGAAGGGTACTTAATCTAAGACATAATCACACAGCATGACTAAAATATGCAGGAAGTGGAGAGGGCAGGAAAGTAAGCCTGTGCATATGCCTCTGTCCTTGGTGCTGAACCATCCCTTCACCTTCCGTGGTAAGGAAGTTTTTCCCATTACCTGGCTGCTAGTGATTTCTAATTACCCCCACTAATTCTGAACCAGATGAGGAAAGGGCCAGTGGAAATGGAGGAACATAGGTGTAAGCAGAATAAACAGACTGTTGGAGACAAATCCGTTAAATTATTGACTCCGCGATGCTAGGAATTTCGGAGAGTAGTGAATGAGGATTTTGACTAATTAATCTGGAAGAAAGTTTTCTTGTTTGGAAAAGTAAGCTCTCCAGAACTTTCTGTAATGCTATACTTGTGACCTTAGAGACTTTCAGAAAGTGCTAAAAATCTGAACTGACCCCTGAAATAACCTATAAATGAAGGGGGCCTGAGAGACATTCCAAGGAGAGAAAAATCTTACTAATAATAAAGTACTTGTTGAAGGATCTATACATAATTTAATATGGCAAGAACATAGAGTGTCATGGCAAGAAAAAATGCTGAAAATGTAGCTAGGGAGTCATATCACCACAAAGTATCTTGTATGTAGAATTTATAAGACGAGGCTGGCTGGCAAGGTCATTCTGATAAGAGTCTCAAACTAAATGGAGTCTAAAATTTTGGCTGAACACAGCAATAAGTGTGGGTAGAGGAGCAGAATGAATTTCTGTTATGTATGTTGATTTTTTGCCTAAAAGTATCTACACATATATGCACATATCTATGAGATACATATGAATACACAGATATAAACAGACAGATTTAAGAGTCAAAGGTTGCTAGCCACAGAGCTACTCCCAGTCACACATAGAAGGTGAGCTAGCATTGTGAGTGGGAAACAATGTTGCTTAGTCCTCAGTTTAATAATATTGGGTTTGATTATGACATGAGTGTTTCTACTCACAGAGTTAATGTTTAGCTAACCCAAATATCTTCTAGGGATCCTCTAGTTGTTGAAATATCAAACTAATTCTGTACTGGTTCATTAAGAGCTTCTAAGTGACTCCTGCTGCATTTTGGCACTTCCTTGCCCAACCTAGGGCTTCTTCCTGGTCAGTGAATAAATGGGTCCTGCCCGGCCAATGAGGAGCCTCCAGAACTAGGTCTGGAACATGTTCTTCTAGTTGGTTTGTTATTGAGCCGTTGCTGATGTGTTTGAACACTACGCCTCTCTACTCATGCTGTAACTCGTTGATTCCAGACAGCACTGTGAGATGTTCTCTTGGAAGGTCATCCACACCAATCTTATCTGAAAAAGATGGTTTTCTGATTTTTGGCACATCAATGGGTAAGCACATTACTAATGAATTATAAATTAAATTTCTTCATGGTAACTTTGCATTACTGCATTTCACCTCTTTTAGAAATTGTCCTTGATCATTTATATGTTTTTATTTTTGTGTGTTGATAAGTTTTACCAATTGTACTTAAAATATAAGCAAGCTCTCCAGGTTCATGCCTATAATGCCAGGGCTTCAGGAGGCAGAGGTGGAAGGATTGATGGAGGTCAGAAGTTCTAGACCAGCCTGCACAACATGGAAGACCCCATCTCCACAATATAAAATAAAAAAATTAACCAGGTGTGGTTGTGTGTGACTGTAGTCTCAGCTACTGTGGAAGCTGAGGTGTGAGAATTGCTTGAACCTAGGAGCTGGAAGTTATAGCAAGCTATAATTGTGACACCACATTCCAGCCTGGGCGACAGAGGGAGGCCAGTTCTCAAAACAAACAAACAATTAAGCTGTTTACAATCAGTACTCGTGTCCAGAACACATTGTTTTCATTTTAAATCTTATCTGATGGTGGAACTTTTCAAATTAATGTGTATTTTTAATGGTCACACTGTTTTTCTAGATAGAGTTTCCTGAATTTTGATCTCATTTGGAAAATGATTTAGATAACGTCATATTATTTTATCCATAAGTATTTCAGTGAGTATTTCTACAAAGCAGTATGACTAAAATACTCTTGTCACATCTGAAACAAATAACAGTAATTTCTCTCTGTTTTTTTTTTTTTTTTTTTTTTTTTTTTTTTTTTTTTTTTTTTTTGAGACAGTGTCTTGCTCTGTTGCCTATGCTGGAGTGCAGCGTTGTGATCTTGGCTCACTGCAACCTCTGCCTCCCAAGTTCAAGCGTTTCTCCTGCCTCAGCCTCACGCGTAGCTGGGATTACAGGCACACACCACCATGCCCAGCTAGTTTTTGTATTTTTGGTAGAGATGGGGTTTCAACATGTTGACCAGGCTGGTCTTGAACTACTGACCTCAGGTGATCCGCCCACCTCGGCTTCCCAAAGTGCTGGGATTACAGGGGTAAGCCACCATGCCCAGCCAATAATTTCTTAGTACCATCAACTATTCAGTCAACATTTGGCATTCCCTAATTGTCTCTTGGATGTTTTATTAAATTCACACATTGGTTTAGATCAGTTATTTTAGTATCATTATGAATAAATGGGTTTTAAATATTGTTTATGTATTATTATTATTATTATTATTATTATTATTATTATTTAGATGGAGTCTCACTCTGTCGCCCAGGCTGGAATGCAGTAGCATGATCTCGGCTCATTTCAACCTCTGCCTCCCGGGTTCAAGCAATTCTCCTGCCTTAGCCTCCTGAGTAGCGGGAACCACAGGTGCGTGCCACCATGCCCGGCTAATTTTTTGTATTTTTAGTAGAGACGGGGTTTCACCGTGTTAGCCAGGATGGTCTGTATCTCCTGACCTCGTGATCCATCTGCCTCAGCCTCCCAAAGTGCTGGGATTACAGGCGTGAGCCACCACGCCCGGCGTATGTATTATTATTTTTATTGCTGGTCAAATTGCTCCATCTTTGGCCAATGGGAGCCTCTTCAAGTTGTCTTATGAGTGATTTGATATATGGCCAAATCACTGTATTCTAAAATCTCTCAAATAATTGCGCTTCATGTGGTTAAGCCACCAATTTTATACACAAATGACTTCATTTGTTTCATTTTACTTTTGAAATTTTAGGATTGCTTTATTTTCCTTTTAATTTGTTTTAAAGATATGTAAAATATTCACTTATTCCAAAGTCAAATCTACAACACAGCTTATATTCAAGAAAGTCTAGTTCCTATTTCTGGTTTTCCCCTCCCACTGCAGAGAATCCTTTAATTTGTTTTATGGTTTATCTTTTAAGAGTATAAGTGTAGGCCGGGTGCGGTGGCTCACACCCGTAATCCCAGCACTTTGGGAGGCCGAGACGGGCGTATCACCAGGTCAGGAGATCGAGACCATCCTGGCTAACACGGTGAAACGCCGTCTCTACCAAAAACACAAAAAATTAGCCGGGCAGGGTGGCGGGCACCTGTAGTCCCAGGTACTCGGGAGGCTGAGGCAGGAGAATGGCATAAACCCGGGAGGCGGAACTTGCAGTGAGCCGAGATCGCGCCACTGCACTCCAACCTGGGCAACAGAGAGAGACTCCGCCTCAAAAAATAAAAATAAAATAAAAAAAGTATAAGTGTGTATGTGAGTGAGAGTGTATGTACATATTTATTTATTTTTATATTCTCCCTGATTAGACAAATACTCTACAGCTTGAGTAACCCTTATGCAAAATGCTTGGGACCAGAAGTGTTTCAAATTTTGGATTTTTTCAGATTTTGGAATATTTGCAGAATGCATACCAGTTAGGCATCCCTAATCCAAAAATTCAAAATCCTAAATGTTCCAATGAGCACTTCCTTTGAGTGTCATGCCAGCACTCCAAAAGTTAGATTTTGGAGCATTTTGAATTTTCGGATTAGGGATGCTCGATCTGTATATATTTTTCCTCATCTTACTTTTTTTCACCTAACGTTATGTTTTGATGATCACTTCACAGTAGTGTATAAAGGTAATCCCGATTTTTTAAAAATAGCTGTGTCAGTTGTAATAGGAAATTTAACTTATAATGTTTCTTATTTGGTAATAAACACATTTGCATTTACATTCTATAGAATCAATTCTGCTTTCTGCAATTCTACCTAAACCAATAAAATACTCTAGAGGAAATCCCTCAAATGTACACCAATAAATACCAAAAGAATATTTGATAAAAGCATTGTTTGTAGCGGCAGAAATTGGAAACAACCTGAATGACTATCCATAGTAGAAAGGATAAATACACGCTGACATAATCACAATAGAATACCGCACAACAACTAAAACCAAGGGCTACAGTCATGTGCACTCAACATAAATGAATTTCGTGAGCAAAATGTTAAGCCCAAAAAGGAAGCTTTGGGATATGCATGGTATCATTTTTAAAGAGATAAAGCATGTGCAAAATGAAACTATATATTGTACAGGGATACAACGATAATGCTTTAAAAATAGCTATAAGCGGCCGGGCGCGATGGCTCACGCCTGTAATCCCAGCACCTTAGGAGGCTGAGGCGGGCAGATCACGAGGTCAGGAATGAAGACCATCCTGGCTAATACAGTGAAACCCCGTCTCTACTAAAAATACAAAAAATTAGCCGGGCGTGGTGGCGGGCGTCTGTAGTCCCAGCTACTCAGGAGGCTGAGGCAGGAGAATGGCGTGAACCTGGGAGGCGGAGCCTGCAGTGAGCCGAGATGGCGCCACTGCACTCCAGCCTGGTGACAGAGCGAGACTTCTTCTCAACAAAAAAAAAAAAAAAAAAAAAAAAAGAAAAGAAAAAGAAAAAAGAAAAACTATAAGCAAAGGAATGATAAACACAAATTTTAAAATGATAAATTACCAGTGGGAGTGAAATGGATGAGCAGGACGGGCAATGAGATTAGGAAGAAGCCCACAGAGAGCTTCAAAAGACAGGTAATGTTCATGTCTTAAGCTAAGCATAGGATGCATAAGTTATTTTTCTTTTGACTTATGAGTCCTTTTGATTTATAAGTTCTTTTGACTTATAACTCATTCACATATTATAAACATTTTGTATTTATTCAATATTTACTATATTCTCTGAAGAATCATGCATCAAGTGGTAATGTTTAGACATCAAGAATATGCATCAATGGGCTAGGTGTGTTGTCTCATGCCTGGAATCTCGGCATTTTGGGAGGCCAATGTGGGTGGATCGCTGAGCACAGGAGTTTGACAGCAGCCTGGGAAACATGGCAAGACCCTGACTCTATAAAAAATACAAAAATTACCTGGGCGTGGTGATGTGTATCTGTGGTCCCAACTACTCAGGAGGCTGAGGTGGGAGAATTGCTTGAGCCTGGGAAGTTGAGGCTGCAGTGAGCTGTGATCATGCCACTGTACTCCAGTCTAGGTGGCAGAGTGAGATCCTGTTTCCAAAAAAAATGAAAGGAAAGCATCTAAAAGATGAATGAAGTAACTAACTGATAATATTTCATGAATGCTTATTTGTGGCTTAGAATAAAGATTGCAGAGCCAGAATCATACACATAAAATGTAGACATTGTGCTCAGTGATTCCAAAGTGATGGTGACAACAATGATGTCAGAGGTACATGTGGATAATTTAAATACAAATTTAAATAAATTTTTTTGAGATGGAGTCTCACTCTGTCACCCAGGCTAGAGTGCAGTGGTGCAATCTCAGCTCACTGCAGCCTCCACCTCCTGGGTTCAGGTGATTCTCCTGCCTCAGCCTCCTGAGTATCTGGGATTACAGGTGCCTGCCACCAAGCCCAGCTAAGTTTTTTGGTATTTTTAATTGAGACAGGGTTTCACCATGTTGGCCAGGCCAGTCTCGAACTCTTGACATCAGTTGATCTGCCTGCCTTGGCCTCCCAAAGTGCTGTGATTACAGGCATGGGCCACCGCCCCCAGTTTGAATACAATTTTTTAATGGAACATGAGAGTGGAAAAAAATCAACATTGTTCAATTAAAAGATGTTTTAATCATATGTGACTTATGTATATATGTAACTAGGTTAAAAAATGAAATATGATTTACAGGTAGACATTTGACTACTGCATACACATCCTTCAACATTTATGTATCCAAGTTGACTGAACTTTGTTAGAAAACCTCCTCTGCTGTAAGTATAGCATGGCACTGTGGTTACAAGAGGCTCATTCCTCCTCTCTTCCCTTTCTCCCACCTCTTCCCACAGGGCAAAACTTTTTTTCTTGGTAGCTGCAGTTATTTTTAAATGCTGTCTCTTTTCACTTTATTATTCATCATCTAACGCTAACAAAGGACCACAGACTCCTGGTACTAGCTAAATCCCAGGGCTAGAGTGTGGGTGTGAGTGGTGGAGAAAGGGCTTCAAGATTCATACATTTGTTGAGCCTACCCAAGGCTCCTGGAGGCCCTGCTCATTTGACTTTTTAAGAGACTCCTTGGCCGGGCGCGGTGGCTCAAGCCTGTAATCCCAGCACTTTGGGAGGCCGAGACGGGCGGATCACGAGGTCAGGAGATCGAGACCATCCTGGCTAACACGGTGAAACCCCGTCTCTACTAAAAAAATACAAAAACTAGCCGGGCGAAGTGGCGGGCGCCTGTAGTCCCAGCTACTCGGGAGGCTGAGGCAAGAGAATGGCGTAAACCCGGGAGGCGGAGCTTGCAGTGAGCTGAGATCCGGCCACTGCACTCCAGCCTGGGCGACAGAGCGAGACTCTGCCTCAAAAAAAAAAAAAAAAAAAAAAAAAAAAAAAAAAAAAAAAAAAAAAGAGACTCCTTTTGGCCAGGGGTGGGGGGCTCATGCCTGTAATCTCAGCACTTTGAGAAGCCGAGGTGGGTGGATCATGAGGTCAGGAGTTCTAGACCAACCTAGCCAACATGGTGAAACCCTGTCTCTACTAAAATACAAAAATTAGCTGGGCATGGTTGTGCACACCTGTAATCCCAGCTACTGGGGAGGCTGAGGCAGGAGAATGACTTGAACCCAGGAGGCACAGGTTGCAGTGAGCCAAGATCATACCACTGCACTCCTGCCTGCGTGACAGAGCAAGACTCTGTCTCAAAAAATTAAAAAATAAAAATAAAAACAAAAAAAGACTCCTTTTGTCCTGAATGACAAGAGAAGAAAAGGAAAGGTGTTCTGAGCACAGCTTTCTATCATCTAAGTCACTGTAGTTCTTACATTCGTGTGCCCAAACTTGGCTACTTCCCATCCTAGTGCTATGCGTTTTCACAAAGCCTATTTTTAGACTACCCTGTTTTCCCAGCTCCCTTTTTACTTCCTCTTCTATTTTGGCAGTTCTATGTTGACTTTCTTTACTTTGTCTCCTATCCACTGGTACCTTCTACTTTATACAGTCATCAATTTTCTCTTCCTTATTCTCATTTTCTGTGAGCATTCAACTGATTTTTTTTGTATAGTCAGATATTGCTGTGAAGCCTCTAAATTACCTAGACAGGTCCTCAGGGTGGTCACAGATTTTCAAAAAATTCTGGATAAGCATTTGTTGAAAAAAAAAAAAAACCATACAATACAAATAGTACTATTTTAACTACCTATTTTGCCTGTGCTATTCAGGCACCGTGTCCAGCACCTTCAACTTAGGAGGAAACTCTTGCATGATGATGTAATGTGCAACTCAGTTTTACTTTAAGAAATGAGGCTTTCCAAATTTCCACTTACCCAAACCATCTCTTTCTTCCAAAAGAGCAAAAGGCATACTGCAAATGCATGCACTACAAAATATTGATACTCTTAGTCTCTTGGATTCATTGTTCCATAGATTTCCAAAACCAGAGTTGATATTGACAGGTATGTACTATGGCATCTAGTCTGATTGGTTAGGCTACCATTCTGAGCAGCCCGTATCCCCACCCTACCAGACACTAAATATTTTGATTATCACTTCTGCCTATGATGCTACAAATTCTTTCCACACTGGATTTTTTATCTAGAAATGGAAATAATGTGGAACAGTCTAAGCATATTTTCAGTGGCAGGTAGTTATGAGGCTGAAACATTTCTCCTTCCGAAAAGCTGGTACCACCTTAGTGGAAGGGAGGGTCATGGCTACTCTCTGCTTCTTCAATTTCTTTATAAGGTCATTTTTCTTGACTGGCAAAATTTGGTGCAAAAACTACAGAATCATTTCCCTGTACATCTAAGGATGCTCATGTGTATATTAGATACTTTAAAATAGCCTTGCCACAATGCTACTATAAGTTTCACACTAAAACAAAATGCCATTAATCTTTTCCTCAAGGATTTTCAGAACTGAATTATATACGTAAAATGTTTTCATTTTAGAATGCTACCCCCTTTTTCATAATTCAGCATAGAATTGCCGTTTTAAAAGTTCTGCAAGCTTTGGAAAAATAGATGTAGCATTAGATGTACCAAGAGTAGCTCAGTCCCAAACAGTAAACGTATAAAAGGAAAATAGTTTGCGTAACTGAGGAATTGATGTTACTAATGTGAATTCAGCGGCATGAAGTCAGGCTCTCTGCTTCTCTGCATGGAAGTTTCCAGTATCGAGGGTCAATGAGGTTTTCATGGAGAATCAGAACAGAGATGTGTAGAGGCCCAGAGAATAATCTAGGATGCTGGTGCAAGATCACTTCTTAGTAGGTTGCAGCAAACCTCACTTAATTCGGAACCATTGTGAATGTCTGGTATGTTCTCAGTTTCCCAGAGAGAAGGCTCAAATATGGGGTCTACTGATTCAAAGCCACAAACTTGGCAAAGCTTATTGCCTGGTGAGTATTTAGGTTAAAGCTTTGGTTGTAACAGAAAAGCTGGTGACGGCAAAAGAGGAAAAAAGCTGGGAAAAAAATAGAAGAGCATAAAATGCCAAGAAGAAACAGAAAACAAACAAACAAACAAACAAACAAACAAAAAAACAAAACAGAACAAGAGAAAGGAAGACCAGAAGACTGGGGGCCTCTTATATACTCCTCTGGAGTCAGGAACTAAACCAAGGGCTGAGCCTGCATGTGAAAGTAGCTAACAGGGTGGAAAATATGGCGTCCAAAATCAGAGCATATTTAGACAGTCTTCCATGGAGTATTACTTCTCCTGGAAGTTGGGTATCCATCCTTGTTGAAATGAATCCATTGGAAACTTTTCGTCACTAAGATGAGATTTAAAAATAGTTGTCTCTGACCATGTAAGTGTAGCAGTCATTAAGAGTAAACTGCTTTATTGACTTAATTGTATATTTAAACATTCGTATTTTAAGAGATTTAGGACCAAGGCAGTAAATGTAGTACAAATATTTACAGTTGTGTGACATTCTATGTAGAATTCACCCTCCACTGGGTTCGTGTCTTAAAGAAAAGTGGGTTATATTTAGAATTCAGGCTGCTTTGAGACTGAAGGTTCAAGCTGAAATGAGCAAGTTTTAAATCAGACCAATAGCCATATATCAGGAAAGGCTGTGCTTGTGTAATTAGAAGTTTTAAAGGAAGCAGAAACTGATGACTATCTTCAAAGACCTTGAATTCAAATTGAACCGGGGGTTTAAGTCTCCTGAAAACCCCACATAAATGTTTACAAGGGTTTCAAATAGCAAGATAAAGGGAAACCATAGAGGATTTTTTTATGACTTTTCATCTCATAAATTCTCTGAGGAATGTTTCTCCTGGATAGGTGTGTGTCACAAAGAGCTCATAAAAATGCAGAATGGTAAGAAACGTTTATCATTTTGCCAATTTTCAACATTGGTTATAGTGAGAATGACCATTTTTTTTGTCCATGGGTAGAGGTATTTTCTGCTTCATCATACCAAATAGTTTTATCTTCTATATATTAGAGACTTGTTATTAGTTAAGGTCTTCCAGAAAGAGAGGATTGATGCTCATTGCTTTCAAGCTCATGCGCTCCCACCTAAAGAAAGGTGGATGTCTGGGAGAGGGATTCTGCGAAGCAGAAAAGTGGAGATAGAAAGACAGGAGAAATTCCTCATCACAAGACCTTCCCCTAAAACCACCTTGCTGAAGGACACAAGACACTTACTTTCTCAAAGCTCTCAACTCAGATGTGTTCACCAACTACTTGAAAAATCTCTCTTACGTTTCCATTTTCCATCATCTTAAAGATAGATTTTATATCCCCAGAAGATCTTCCAGCCCCCATCCTTTTGAAAGAAACTTTTACACATAACAGAGCTCTTGATTTAGGACACCTATTTTCCCTCCAAAAACCAGAACAATACATCCAAGAGCAAAGAATAACAATGTGCTTTTTTTTTTCTTCTGAGAGAAAGGGCCCTTTTCTTTACCAATTAGACAATTGCTTCATCTCTGGGACTTCTTGGACTCATCTGCGGATCCTAATACTCATTTCTCACCCCAAAACTATTTCCTTAGGTATCAGGGGAACCCGCTCCCAATATTTCAGTATAGATTCTTTCTATTTTCCATAAGTGTTGGCCGGCTGAGAAATAAAGACAAAGAGTACAAAGAGAGGAATTTTACAGCTGGGCCACCTGGGGTGACATCACATATCGGTAGGACCTTGATGTCTACCTGAGCTTCAAACCAGCAAGTTTTTATTAAGGGTTTCAAAAGAGGAGGGGGTGTAAGAACAGGGAGCAGATCACATGCTTCAAAGGGCAAAAAGGAGAACTACTGATAAGGGTCCAACAAAGATCACAAGTCAAAAGGCAAAAGCAGAACAGATAAGGGCCTATGTTCAGTGGCACACGTGTTGTCTTGATAAACATCTTAAACAACAGAAAACAGGGTTTGAGAGCAGAGAACTGGTCTGATCACAAATTTACCAGGACGGGGTTTCCCCCCACCCTAGTAAGCCTGAGGGTACTGCAGGAGACCAGGGCATACCGCAGTCCTTATCTCAACCGCATGAGACAGACATTCCCAGAGCAACCATTTATAGACCTCCCCCAGGAATGCATTCCTTTCCCAGGGTATTAATATTAATATTCCTTGCTAGGAAAATAATTGAGTGATATCTTCCCTACTTCCATGTCCATTCATAGGCTCTCTACAAGAAGAAAAATATGGCTCTTTTTGCCCAACCCTGCAGGCAATCAGACCTTATGGTTGTCTTCCCTTGTTCTCTAAAAACTGCTGTTATTCTGTTCTTTTTCAAGGTGCACTGGTTTCATGTTGTTCAAACACACATGTTTTACAATCAATTTGTACAGTTAACACAATTATCACAGTGGTCCTGAGGTGACATACATCTTCAGCTTCTGGAGATAACAGGATTAAGAGATTAAAGTAAAGACAGGCTTAAGAAATTATAAAAGTATTATCTGGGAACTGATCAATGTCCATATTAAAGTGAAATCTTCACAATTTATGTTCTTCTGCCACAGCTCCAGGCAGTCCCTCCATCCGGGGTCCCTGACTTCCCACAACACTTAGGAACACTCTGCTTCTTCTCAAATATAAGTTCTTGTTAAAGCTTAGAGAAGTCATAACTATAGGATCACTCCATGTAAGAATACTCCAAATAGATTTTTCTCTGAGGAACATCAGATCATAAATCAACCAAATATTATTTCATCAGATGAAAAGAATACAAAGTTGTATCCATATAAAATATATATCCTTAAACTAGATTTACCTATACACTTCAGCCATTGATCTGTTGTAATCTGTTGCCTCAATGGAAGCATATGAAGAAAATCTGTGCACACATAGATACACAGTTGGCAATGGAAGAAGCATTTCTGTTGCCTTTTCAGAGGACAATCCCATTTGACTACTTTTTATGCTCTCGATGTACTGATGATAGGAGTGGCCAACTGCTCAGTCTTCTCAGTGGTATGTAGGGCATTCTTCTGAAATGCATCTTGACCTTGCATTAAAACAAGGAAGCCTCTGTTGGAAGTCTTCTTGGAAATTCTCTCTGACGTGGTACAGTTACAGATAAGGGTGTGTCTACAGAACCATCCCAAGTACCGTATTAATTGCAACTCTGTCGAGCACAGAATTCCATTTAGGTTGACTGAAAGCAAAAATAAATAGGTAGCAGAAGGGAATTTACTTTGTGGGCACAAGGAGTCTCCTAGACCCCAGGATCAGAAGTGAAGTCAGACTCAGTAAGGAACTGGAACTAGGAACTGTCAAGCTGTCTAGACTCCCTGTGTATACTCACTGTGTCCTCCTTTCTCTTTCAATAGTCTGACTTTTTCTCTTGCTTCTTGAGTTCAAAGGGAAGAACAGGCCACCCTATCTTCTCCAATTACATCTCTCAATCCCAGCCATGGGGGATCTCTATCCCCTTCTCTTTCTGGCTGGCTAATCACAAATTTTGGGGAAGAAAAAAAAATCTGATAAAGCCAGTTTCATTTGATGCCAAGTTCTCATTCAAATAGCACTGCCAGGTACTGCGCTAAGTGTCTATACATTTTATAAATTAGCTCTATGTCAGTTTGGAAAATGAGAACAGGATTGTGATTGAGTTGCAAATTACAGGCTATTTGTGTTCTTCATGTGGTTGTGTAGTGAAGGTCATAGAAATGACTTCATTTAATGTGGCAGATGAGCCTTCGGATACAATATAATTCAAATCACAGAGGGTATCTAATTGGTGTAGTCTTGTGATTTAAATAAGTCTAACAAGGCAGGAGCCAAGCTTGCAACAGTTTTGTTAGTTGTTAGAGGTATTTCACTGAGGGAAACATCAGCGTAATCACTGAATTCATGCTGGGCTGACGAATAGCATTTTCTCTTTCTCTCTCTCTTTCCTTCTTTCTCTCTCTCTCTTTCTGGTTCATTTTCGGTCTCTCGGTCTCCCTCTTATTACTCCACACTCTACACAGCTATTTGATAAATCCTTATAGGTGCAGATCCCAGTGATGTTCTATATGACCTCTCTCAGAAAAACTGACATTTTCAAATTGGTCCCCTGCAAAGCACAATGCTTAATCCTAAAGGGTAGCTGTTTAATGCTAAATTTACCTGCACCTTGAAAGGACACAGCAGAGGATGAAATATTTTGGAGTGTGATGGGCAGAAAGTTCCATCCTACAGCAGACTATGTAGGTGGGTGTCCAGTGGCCTTATTTTATGCCCAAGATAGAAAAGAATTTGAATATGTAACTGGAGATTTCAAAGCTGTTCTTTCAAAGGTGATGCTTAAGTTTGGCAAGTGTCAAATTCAAAACTCAAGAGTTCCTCTTTGTTAAACGTACAGCTATATACTGTTAGCATTCAGTCTGATGAACTGTGAAATGTCCATGCACACCTCCATGTTACTCTCTTTTATTTATTTAAATTTTTAGCTGTGTGTAGTGAGAATGATCCAGCTGCCACGGGTAGAAGAAGATGCTTTATCTTTCCAACTATTAATAAAATCCCTATCTGCACTGAAGGAGCCCATGAACAAGGGGTCAGTTCTGAATCTTCTGGAATTGTGAGAAGTGTAGAACTTCTTCATCACCGTGACTTGCAATGAAAGTTTGATAGTCAAATTGTTACGTGTGTCCACGTGAAGAGACCACCAAACAGACTTTGTGTGAGCAATAAAGCTTTTTAATCACCTGGGTGCGGGCAGGCTGAGTCCAAAAAGTGAGTCAGCAAGGAAAATAGGGGTGGGGCTGTTTTATAGGATTTGGGTGGGTAGTGGAAAATTACAGTCAAAGGAGGTTTTTCTCTTGCGGGCAGGGGCAGAGGTCACAAGGTGCTCAGTGTGGGAGGTTCAGAGCCGGGAGAAGGAATTTCACAAGGTTAATCGATCAGTTAAGGTGGGGCAGGAACAAATCACAATGGTGGAATGTCATCAGTTAAGGCAGGAACCGACCATTTTCACTTCTTTTGTGATTCTTCAGTTGCTTCAGGCCATCTGGATGTATACGTGCAGGTCACAGGGGATATAATGGCTTAGCTTGGGCTCAGAGGCCTGACACAAATCTCTGAGTATTACTGGAAGCAGAATGCTGATTTTATCAAAATGAACAGAAATAGCACCTCATTCAAATGCAAATATACAACTTAATTTCAAATGAGTTTTTCTAAGTTGGGATATTTTCTGATCTTTTCTAAAAATGTTTCTCCTTAAAAAAGGCCACATCATTTCCCCCGCAAAAAAGACAACACATTTTATTTCTTATTTTTGAATTGTTTTAAGGGAGTCACAACATTTTCAAAGCTAAACATCTATGCATATTTACTTTCATATTTTACCCTGAGAAATTAAAACAATATGCCACTCCTGAATAACAATTAGTACTACCATCTGTTACTAAAGACAGATGTAGTCAATAACCTTGCCTTTTTGGCTTCCTGATTTATAAAAATGTTTTTATTCTAAACCTAATTTTTTTTTGAAGAGCCCTGAGCCTTCTGTGACTACTGTAGAAAGCCAAATTTCTGTTTAAATTATAGTATTTCTACAAGTAATCTGATAAAAGAAAGAACATGCCTATCAGATGATACTGAATTAGCTGAAATTTTAAAACTACCTTAGTTATAACAGTCGGCCCGCCAAATCCACAGATTCCACCAAATACACATAGAAAAAAGTTGGGAAAGAAATCTAATAAGAATAACAATAAAACAATAAAAAAACAAAACAATACAATATAACAATTATTTATGCATCATTTACATTGTGTTAAGTATTCTGAAGAATCTAGAGATTATTTAAAATTTAAGAGAGGACCAGGCTTTGGTGGCTCATGCCTGTAATAGCAGTGCTTTGGGAGGCCAAGGTGGGGGGATTGCTGGGAGTTTGAGACCAGCTTGAGACACATAGCAAGACCCCTGTCTCTACAAAAAATATATATATATATATATACATGGATGTGTGTAGGGGTTATATGCAAATACTATGCCATTTTACATAAGGGACTTCAACATCTTTGGATTTTGGTATCTGAGATTCGGAAAGGTGGACAAAAGTCTAAAGGATATTAGAAAATTATTTTTAGGTTATCAAGTCCACTATGAAGCTTTTGCAATTATATGAGACCTGGAGTCAGTATCAAGAAGATTATGATCTGGCAAGTATGCAATGATTACTTTGTCCACAATAGTGCATTTTACAATATAGTGTATTTTCTTTATCTTTAATAGGTAGAAGTACACACACCCCAGGCTGTTCTACAGGTTGCTGGCTTGAGACCCAGAGGCTTCTAGAAAACTAATCTTTATTTTGGTTCTCACCAGAGTCAGAAGTGAACTTGAACCACATTGGGAGAGCCTGGGGAGGAGGAAGATAGTGTGTTGGTCCTTGAGGTTGTATTGTTGCCTGTATAACTATGATGAATAAGGTGCCCCAGCACAGGTGAGGTGATCTCTAACACACTCCAGATGAGGACTGCCTGGGAGGAGGGAGTTAGGCTTCTAGGGCCATCTGCAATTGTACATCCGCTGGTCAGGGGTTTTGGAGTCCAGAAGAGAAGCTTGCATGTCCAGCTGTCCTGGATAATATTGCCGATCTCTCTGCCATGTGTCATGAATTTACTCTGTGTCCTTTCTATGAATAACCTTTTTTACTTACCTAGGTCAATCTCTTCCTAAACTGTGGACATTTGAGCCAATACAGACTTGTGTCAACATGGTATCAGCTTTCTTTATTTATGTATTTGATCCCTTCAGGTTTTCTGAAAGCTGTGCCTTTAAGAAGTGCTGAGCTCTGATGTTTTTTCCTAAGTGACTTCTTTCAAATGTTCAAGAAATTAAGATAATTATGATGATTTTAAAACTGTACCAGAGCATACAGCATGAAAAGACTTTTATAAAACCAGCATATACATTTTGACAAAAATAGCACAAAAAGAAAATTATAGACTTCTCTCACATGTGAATATCTACGCAAAAATCCTAAATGACAAGGCAAATAGAATCCAACAATAAATTAAAAGAGTACACAAAGCCAAATGGGTTTATTCTGAGATTTTAAGAAAGGTTTAATATTAGGATATTTATTAATGTAACTCACCATATATATAGGTCAAAAGATAAAAATATATAATCACATTAACAGGTACAGAAGAGGCATTTGATGAAAGTCAATGTTTATTCCAGACTTTAAAGAAATCATGGTAAAATAGGAATAGAGGAATACTCCTTTAATATAATAAAAGTACCTCTTCCAACCAAAGGGTAGGATTATACTTATGGCAAAATACTGGAAGCAGTCACATTAAAATCACAAATAAGGCTAAGATGCCACTATTACTACTACTATTTGACATTAATTTACAAAAGTTAATCTTTTCTTATATCAGCAGTAATTAGTGAGGAAATAAAATGAACAGATCAAGTCTTCTTACCATAAATGTTTTTGCAAATATCCATACAGAGGAATTTAAAATAAGACAAATAGGTATTCTCTATTCAGGGATAGGAAGGCTTATTGGACATACCAGTTCTTCCTAAATCAATGTGTACATTCTTCTACTTCTTCTTCTTCTTTTTTTTTTTTTTTTTTTTTTTCAGATGGAGTCTCGCTCTGTCACCCAGATTGCAGTGGCACAATCTCAGCTCACTGCAACCTCTGCTTCCTGGTTTCAAGCAATTCTCCTGCTTCAGCCTCCTGAGTAGCTGGGATTACAGGTGCCTGCCATTACTCTCTGCAAATTTTTTTATTTTTAGTAGAGATGAAGTTTCATAATGTTGGCCAGTCTGGTCTCAGACTCCTGACCCCAAGTCATCCACCCGCCTCAGCCTCCCAAAGTGCTGGGTTATAGCCATGAGCCACCACGCCCAGCCCAATGTGTACATTCTTTAGGATCCCCATGTAAAATGAGATTTCGGGTGGAATTTATCAACAATAATTCCAAAATTCATGTATAAAAATAAGTATAAAATAATATTGAGGAAAATTCGGAAAGAGAAGAGTCACAAGAGTAGAACAGCCTTATAATATTAGGCTGTGTTATGAGGCAGTTTAATGTAATGGCTAAGGGATATTCTCTAGGGCCAGACAATCTAGGTTCAAATCTTTACTATTCCACTTAATATGTGTGTGCAGTTAGGTAAATTACTGAAATTCTCCATGCCTATGTTCTACTTGTAAAACATGTAAAATCGTACCTGTATATAACAAGCATTCAACAAACCTTAACCGTTGCCATTATGGAGTGACCTCAATTAATAACATGGGATATTTGCATTGTAATAGATGGTGTAATCAATGGAAAGGAACAGAGAATTCAGAAAAAAATGCAAGAACTAATAGGATTACAGTATATAAATAAAAGTAGCATTTCAAATCAGTAGGAAAGGTGAATTACTAATAATGTTGGACCAAGTGGTTAGTCATTAAACATGGATTCTTATATTACTTACACTGCATTTTATTAACACACTTGCATGATATTATAGCTCAGAACAATTTTTGGTTACAGTGAAGACTTAAATGTAAGAACTACAATCACAGAAGTACTAATAGAAAGCATGAGTAAAAATTGTTTTTACAATCTTGGGATATGGAAGGTCTTTACGAGTAGGCATAAAACCAGAATCCATAAGGAAAATGCTAATAAATATGGTTATGTGAAAATTTAAGCTTTTTATGGTGAAAAGAAAACCAACGATCAAAACAAAAAATAAAAGCAGCCGGGCGCGGTGGCTCACACCTGTAATCCCAGCACTTTGGGAGGCCAAGGCAGGCAGATTATGAGGTCGAGAGATCGAGACTATCCTGGACAACATGGTGAAACCCCATCTCTACTAAAATACAGAAATTAGCCAGACATGGCGGCACGTGCCTGTAGTGCCAGTTACTCAGGAGGCTGAGGCAGGAGAATCGCTTGAACCCGGGAGGTGGAGGTTGCAGTGAGCCAAGATTGCACCACTGTACTCCAGGCTGGGCAACAGAGCAAGACCCCGTCTCAAAATACATACATACATACATACATACATATATACATAAACACATACATACATACGTAAGTAATAAAAGCAAAAACAAAAAGTCCTCTCTAACCATAAAAAAAGAGGACATTGACAAAACGTAAGATTGACTAAGTTTCTGTGCCTGAAAAAAGAAAAAAATAATTGTTTTTGCGCTAGGGAGGAAGGTGAAGGAAAGACAAATGTGGACAAAGAGGGAGGACAGGGCTGACCCTGAGCCATGTCACTGTCTCCATTCCTCACGTAGCCCTAGCCAGAGGACCTCCCTTTCCCCTAGCCCTTTTCTGTTCTCCTGTCTCTTCTCTTCTCATCTTCCTAGTGGCAGAAGCAAGTTTTCCTCTTTTATTCCTGGGCATCGGTTTGGTCATCTTAGAATAGGACCTGACCTATAGTAGGTACTCAATAAACATCAGCCATAACAGCAATAATAATAATTTAAAAATTATCTGGTGTGTTACTTCATCTCCTACAAATATCCATGTCATCAGTGTCTCATCTCCCATCTCAAAAGGCCCTGCAAAAGGATTTTGTTTTTTAGGGTTGATTTTTTATCAATGTATCATATTGTATGTATTTTTGGGGTACATGTGATATTTTGGCACATGTATACAATGTGTAATGATAAAATCAGGGAAATTGGGATATTCATCACCTCAATCTTTTTTCTTTGTATTGAGAACATTATAATTCTCTTCTGGCTAGTTTGAAATATACAAAAAGAGTTTTTTTAAACAAATGCAGTTATCATCCTGAGAGGAATTATGGTGCCAGTGCCAGAGTTTAAAAAGACAAATGTGTGTCTGTCTACATGACTCTCACATTCACACAAGCACAATACTTAGAAATATAGCCTCACACATTTGTATATTTCTCAGATTTTGCCATGTTTGCCTCCATGTTTAATTACATGTGTAAATACAGAAACATACACATATACCTCAAATATGCTTATATATGTAAAATTTTTTGATGTCTCTATAAATCTGTATCTTTGTACATCTATATGTTTGTAAATGTCTAGAAAGACTCCAGTGTGATAGAACCAAACCTCTTCACGGAGGTTATCTCTATGGAGTGGGGTTGTAAAAGGGCTTCCAGCTTGATTTTCATCTTTCGGTATTGGCTGGATTCTCCACATGTTTTATTGTTTTGGCAAAAAAATAGACTTAAAAATAAAGTCGAGTGTTGAAAGAAAGGACTATAAATGGTAAAATGAGGACTGAATATATTCCCAGGTTTTACATTTTCAGTAAAATACATGAAATGATTTATCGTATGAATGCAGGATGGTTTCTGGAATCGTGGACTCTTTACTTAAAAACAAACCAACAAACAAAAGTTGTTGCTGACTCTCCCTCCTCAGCACAACGGCAAGTAATGTGTGGGCGTCACATGGAGAAACACACAGCCCATGCCTCCGTCTCTCAGGAGCCCATTATGGAATTGAGGATTATCCAGTCTCCTGACTTTCTTCTCCTTGCTCTTTTTGACGTTTACTGTTTCTTATTATTTTTACGGGAAGGGGAATGAAAAGAGCATAAACGTAGAACTTAAAATTCTAAATGTCTCTCTCTCCCTCGTTCCTCCCTCCATCCTCTGTGTGTGTGTGTGTGTGTGTGTGTGTGTGTGTGTGTGTGTGTGTACTTTTCCTAATTTATATTGTTAGGTGTTCTTAGTGGAATCTCACAGAACCCATGAATCCTGGCGAGTAATATAACACCCTGCCTGTAGCATGTAGGGAGGGACTGTCTAGCATTTTACGCTTTGAAAGTTCTGTTAATTACGCCTTGCCCGCCTCTGTGATAGCATTCATCAGCACGCTGGCAATGTGACTCAGAATCCCCTGTCTCTTGATTTAAACATGCTCAGGTCCAAGTGAAAGGAAGTTGAGGGATCTAATTATACATGAAGAATCGATAAATGGCAAAAGAAAAGATTTGCCCTCCAAGAACCACAATAGAGAATTAGAAATGGAAGATGAGAAAATGGCAAGAATACCAAATAATAATTTTCTGCATGTCCTTAGAAATCGAGGTGAAAGTCTGTATGAGCCAGAAATTTACCATTGATGAGAGCACTCACAGAAACCACTGATTACTGAGGGAAGATGACCAGCTCTTCAAATAAAAAATCATTGTGCTCCAAGTTTCTGGCAGGGTGAAAGGAGAAGAAGAAAATAAAAATGAAAACTCAGAAAACATAGTTTTCCTTAGACCAGATGATTCCTGAAACAGCAAAGAGAATCCATTTATTTTAAGTGAACACTGGAGGGAAACAATGAAAATGTAAATGCTGTCTGAACAAAAGGACACATGCAAAATTGGGGGGAAATCATGACTTCCTTGAAGAAAATACTGCTACTGCCTAGCACTGCCATGTTGACAGGTTGAAACTATACTGGTGACAGTAGGCATCTAGATGCCAGAACAGGTTCTCTGATAATAATATTGGTACCAGGTTTCGGGCATTTACTAGGTGCCAGATGTGAACCATAAAGATGCTGATGAAAAAGACAACTTCAGGTGGCTTCATCTTTCATTGAAGGGTGAATCTGTGGGGCACTAATGGGAATATTGCATGCGGGTGTTGAAGTTTTAGAAACTTCAACATGGGGTGAAAGAATTGGGAAAGAAACTCAAATATTCAGGTGTCCAGTTCAATGTTGAGTTCTTGTGTCTCCCTCACCTACCTACCTACCTTCCTTCCTTCCTTTCCTTTCCTTTCTCCTTTCCCTTCCTTTCCTTTCCTTTCCTTCCTTCCTTCCTTCCCTTCTTCCTTCCTCTCTTTCTCTCTTCCTTCCTCCTTCCATTCCTCTTGCTCCCTTCCTTTCTTCCCTTTCCTCCCTTCCTTCCCTCCCTCCCTCCGTCCGTTCCTTCCTTCCTTCCTTTCTTCCCCTCTCTTCCTCCCTCTACTCCCTCCCTTCTTCTCTTTCCTTTCCTTTCCTTCCTTTCCTTTCTCCTCTCCCTTCCTTTCCTTTCCTTCTTTCCTTCCTTCCCTTCTTCCTTCCTCTCTTTCTCTCTTCCTTCCTCCTTCCATTCCTCTTGCTCCCTTCCTTTCTTCCTTTTCCTTCCTTCCTTCCTTCCTTCCTTCCTTCCTTCCTTCCTTCCTTCCTTCCTTCCTTCCTTCCTTCCTTCCTTCCTTCCTTCCTCCTGTCCTCTCTACTTTCTCCTCTCCTTTCCTTTCCTCTCTTTTTCTCCTTCTCTTTCTTTCTCAGTCTTGCTCTGTCACCTAGGCTGGAGTGCAGTAGTGTGTTCACAGTTCACTATAGCCTTGAACTCCTGGACTCAAGAGATCCTCCCACCTCAGCTTCCTAAAGTGAAGGAATTATAGGTACAAGCCATTGTACTAGACCTCTCCCTCAAATTTCTGTTTGCTTTATGTGCCGTCAGGTATTTGATACGTTTCCCACTTTTTGTTATACTATTTACTAAGGTAAAGTAAGTTCACGGGGATGGACTTAGTGATTAAAGTCCAACTCTGTAAATGCAGTTTTAGCCTCCCCTCATGGATTTCTGAGAAAATGTATCCCTCTATTCTTTGTGCAGCATTAATATATGAAGTATTCATAGCCATGTGGGAAGACTCCGGGGAATAAACTGTAGTTGAAATTTTAAAAGCTCTGGTGAGAAGCTTTCTATGAGAAAAAAGATGATGTTTTTCCCAAGTATCATGGGAAAAAGCTAATGAGGCTGTCTGAAATTTTCTTGTAGGATTTTAAAAACATGTCATAGAATATTCTGCATGGGAGAAAAGATGGAAATACACTTTTAGATGATGCAAGTCTCAAGTTATTAATGACAATTCTTGGAATGTTTCAGGAACGTCTGGAATACTTGAGTATTGCTTCACATGGAGTCATCCTGTCTTCCCAATGTGAGTGTCTCCATGTCACTCTTGGATACGCAATCTTGGGCAAGGTCAGGTGGCAGTTCTTGTTTCAGTCAATATGTGCCATAGTTTCTCCATGGTTCTGAATCCAGCTAGTGTCTAACACCCCAGATTTGTCAAAAATGGGGGTCACAACAGGGTGGAGGTAGGGAGGGATGAAAGAGGTGACAGAAGAGAGTTGGAAGAGACACGTGTCACCATTACTGACTGTGAGTTGCCTTGCACATTGGTGGAAGTGTGAGGCCTGTTCAATGTTGTAAACAGAGAGACATTTGTGGGCATGCAGATTCCTGACTGAGATTTCCCTTGGAATACAGGAAAGAATTCTCTGTAAGTGGCACTGGAGAATTTGTGAGGGAATCCCACCGAGCAAGCAAAAGCTTGGAGCAGGGATCCTGGGTTTTCTTTTCTTTTACTTGCAAGTTGTTTCTTATTTTTTTTATTGGATGATCCAACTGTATTAGACTGTTCTCATGTTGCTATAAAGAAATACCTGGCCAGGTGCAGTGGCTCATGCCTGTAATCCCAGCACTTTGGCAGGCTGAGGCAGGTGGATCACTTGAGTCAGGAGTTTGAGACCAGCCTGGGCAACATAGCAAAACCTCATCTCTACAAAAGTACAAAAATTAGCCAGGCATGGTGGCACACACCTGTAATCCCAGCTCCTTGGGAGACTGAGGTGGACAGATGGCTTGAGCACAAGAAGCAGAGGTTACAGTGAACTGAGATTGCACCACTGCACTTCAACCTGGGTGACGGAGCCAGACCCTGTCTCAAAAAAAAATCCCAAAAAGAAATACCTGAGGCTAGGTAATTTACAAACAAAAGAGGTTTAATCAGACCACTGTTCTGTTGGCTGTGTAGGAAGCAAGGTGCTGGACATCTGCTCAGCTTCTGGTGACACCTCAGGAAGCTTCCAATCATGGTGGAAGGCAAAGGGGGAGCTGATGTATCATCATGCAAGAGTGAGAGCAGGAGAGAGAGTTGTAGGAGGAGGTGTCACACACTTTTAAACAACCAGACCTCATGAGAATTCACTCCATATCATGAGGACAGCACCAAGCCATGAGAGATCTGCCCCCATGACCCAAACATCTCCCACCAGGCCCCACCTCCAACACCGGGGATTACAATTCAACATGAGATTTAGAGGGGACAACGTCCAAACTGAATCACCAGCCCTTGAGCTGTACATCTTCTATTCCTTTTTTCCTTTATGCCTGTTTGGAATTTGATGAAACATGATGCAGCAGTAAAGCAGCTAGTAACTGTTGGCCACCGTTGGGACTGTGCATTAATAAGGTAAGACAGCAATTAAGAGAAAAAAGTCAAGTGAATATTATTTCGGAACCTATTAAAATTAAGAATGGCTCAAACTTGCTTAAGTAAACAATAGGAACTATTTGGGGCCAAATAATATGTTTTATGAATTTTAAAAAATACTTTCAAAGAAGGAGATTGTAAACTTGAGAGAAAGCTTACTGAGCTATGCCAAATACATTGTTCCAGGAAACCTGGGCCACCAAGCCTCTGAGGCAGTAAGTGTGTGAAGAGAGAAAATTTAGGGAGATGGCTAAGATATTAAGTATTATCCACATTTCTCAGGTGGAGAATAGTAGACACAGGGCTATGTCCCCCATTAAGGGAGTTTCTATCTGACATTTCTCCTGCAGGAATACTTTTGCCCAAGTTTCTTCTCTAAGTGTTTATTTCTAAAACTTTTATTTTAGGTTCAGGGGTACACGTGCAAGTTTATTATATAGGTAAACTTGTGTTATGGGGGTTTGTTGTACAGACTATTTCATCAGCCAGGTACTAAGCCTAGTACCCAATAGTTATTTTTTCTGATTCTCTCCATCCTCCCACCTCCACCCACAAGTAGGACCCCGTGTCTGTTGTTCCCCTCTTTGTGTCCCTGTGCTTGCATCATTTAGCTACTACTTGTAAGTGAGAACATGTGGTATTTGTTTTTCTTTTCCTACATTAGTTTGCTGAGGATAATCGTCTCTAGTTCCACTCACGTTCCTGCAAAGGACATGATCTAGTTCTTTTTTATGGCTGCATAGTATTCCATGGTGTTTGTGTACCACATTTCCATTATCCAGTCTGCCACTGATGGGCATTTAGGTTGATTCCATGTCTTCGCTGTTGTGAATCGTGTTGCAATCCACTTACATGTGCATGTGTCTTTCGATAGAATGAGTTATTTTCCTTTGGGTATATACCCAGTAATGGGATTGCTGGGTCAAATGGTAGTTGCATGTTTAGCTCTGTGAGGGACTGTCATACTACTTTCCACAATAGTTGAACTGATTTACACTCCCACCAACAGTTTGTAAGCATTCCATTTTCTCTGCCCCTCACTAGCATCTGTTATTTTTTGAGTCTTTAGTAATAGTCTTTCTGATTGCTGTGATATGATGTCTCATTGCCGTTTTGATGTGCATTTCTCTATCTATTCATTGAGAAAGTGTCTGTTTATATCCTTTGCCTACTTTTTAATGGGGTTGTTTGCTTTTTCTTAAATATTTAAGTTTCTTACAGATGCTGAATATTAGACTTTTGTCAGATGTTTTCCAAGTGTTTGATCCTAAGCTAGGAGTAAGTGCTGTGTTTACTTTCATTCTCTATTATAACAAGTTCTAAAATATGTTTTGTAAAGGCAATAGTTACCTGTATGTGAGATAAAATGTATGTATTTTAATACAGGTTTTCAGTTTGTAATCAAGCTCCCTTTAATCTAGAATGATTGTGAAATGCCATAATCGGTATAATATTCACACAGAAATTAAAAAGAAATTATTTAGGCAGATAGTGAGGGTAAGGAAGTCCTCGGTAAGGTTTTCCTTTTAATGAAAAGCACCCTCAAATCATTTCTTTTCTAACAAAGAGCAGCCTTAAAATCGAGCTGCAGACGTTGGCAATCTAACTGGAAGCTTGCACAGGTAAAAGACAGCAGCTGGGCCAATAGGAAAAGGCTAACTGGGGCCAAGTATGTTCAACGTGGAGACTCCATCTTCCCTTTGCTTTGTCAACCATGTGCGCAGTAAAGAAGCGGATAACATGGTGCTGGCCAGGTAAAGAGCCCATTAGCATAGTAACATATTGCGGGGCGGGCAGCCAGCTTCTTCGCATGCTATGTAAACAGCACGTCTGGCCCAACCAATCTCTTGAGTCCTGTGTAAATGAGACACCACCTCCTCAAGCTCAGCTATGCATTTCACCACAGAACCAGAAGGCCCACTCTGGCACCCCTCTGTCTGTAGGAGAAAGAGTTATTCTCTTTTCTCTTTCTTTTGCATATTAAACCTCTACTCTTAAACTCCCTTCTTGTGTATTTGTGTCCTCGATTCCCTTGGTGTGAGACGATGAACCTTGGATATTTACCCCAGACAATGACGCTGCTTCAAGGCTGGGCGCAGTATCTCACACCTGTAATCCCAGCACTCTGGGAGGCCCAGGCGGATGGATCACAAGGTCAGGAGATCGAGACCATTCTGGCTAACACGGTGAAACCCTGTCTCTACTAAAAATACAAAAAATTAGCCGGGTGTGGTTGCGGGTGCCTGTAGTCCCAGCTACTCAGGAGGCTGAGGCAGGAGAATGGCGTGAACCTGAGAGGCAAAGCTTGCAGTAAGCCGAGATCAGGCCATTGTACTCTTCCAGCCTGGATGACAGAGAGAGACTGCATCTCAAAAAAAAAAAAAAAAAAAAAGTTTCCATAAAGGCAATACTTTCATAAGTATTAACACATTTTATTAAATGTAATATAATGCATCTACCAGTAATGTTTTATTTTGTTTAATGTGTGGCTTAAAGTTAGTTTTCCATTGTTTAGATCATTCATCAACATTTGAGGATCCAACGGTGCTAATGGTCACTTTGACTAACAGTAATGTACAACATCGAATAAAATTCCTGTCCCTTATGAGATTCTGAGTATTGTCTTCTGTGTAAACATTGGTTGGTTATTCTTATATCAATTATTTCAACGATTTTATATTCATAAAATATTTATTAGCACCTATGGTGGGTCAGGCACAATGTGGGTATATGAATATAATAGAGCGTAATCCCAGGCCTCAAAGAACTCAGAACCTGAGGAGGGAAACAGCCAAATACACAAATAAATGGCTCACATGCTTAGGTGTTTGCAACCATTCAGGCCTAGACACAGAACAGGCCACACCCTGTACTAGTATACTCTGTGTAGTGCGCTGGGGAGTCCAACATAGTTGGAGAGGCTGGAAGAGAAAGTGGTGGGGCACTTGGGGCTTGGAAAGGAGAAATTGTCAAGAGCTTAGGCTGGAGAGATAAGAAAGAACCGGATCATAAAGGGCTTGTATGTCATGCTGGGAATTTGGACTTAGTATTGCAGATGTAAAAGTTTTAAGAAGAGCAGTTATAGGACACTTTGGTGAGAGAGTGGAAGATGGTGTAAAAGGTGGAATGTTGGACCAGAAGATTAACTCTTTGAAAGTATTATTATTCAGCCAGGTGTGGTGGCTCACACCTGTAATCCCAACACTTTGGGAGGCCGAGGCAGGGGGATCACCTGAGGTCAGGAGTTTGAGACCAGCCTGGCCAACATGGTGAAACCCCATCTTTACGAAAAAATACAAATAAAAAAATAAAAATAGTAGCAGGGCGTGGTGGCCTGCACTAATAATCCCAGCTACTCCATGGAATCGCTTGAACCAGGGAGGCGGAGGTTGTGGTGAGCCAGGATGGCACCACTGCACTCCAGCCTGGGCGACAGAGTGAGACTCTCTCAAAAAAAAAAAAAAAAAGAAAAACAATAAAATAAAATAAGGAAAGTATCATTATTCTTTTTTTTTTTTTTACAGCTCACTTTATTGTACAGGCTGGTCTTGAACTCCTGGTCTCAAGTAATTCTCCCGCCTCAGCCTCCCAAAACCAGTATCACTATTCTTGATGGCTAGAGAAATGGGTAACAGTAAGAAACTTATTTTGATATGCATAAAACATACTCGATTGATATATTTATGAAAATTATATATAAATTTAGTTTTGGAAAATGGTATTTTAAAGGCGCCAGTGAAACTCTTAGGAGAAACTAGAAGTGAAACCTTTTAAAACCCCTTTTTAGTTCCTTTGTAGTAAAATGTATTACTCAGAGTAATTATGTATAAATTTGAATTTTTAATATTAATGGATTTCAATTTTCCCAAAGCAGGGTTTGGATGAGTAAAAGCAAAGTTGGAGCAATTCAGGCCTAGAAACGCCACAGCAACTACCATTACCTTCAATCACCATTCAAACAAGGCACATGCTTAGAGTTTAAATGTGCTTGTTAAGAAACAAAAACAAAACTCCAGATTTAATATAATTTTTAGAAGATAAGATTTTACAATTCCTTTTTCGGGGGAGGCATTTAAGAAATCTAGTTTGAAAATATATAGGACTAAAAATGTGAGAATTTAAGCTTTTCACACTGATGTGAAAAAGTATAGGGGCTGAGGTGATGTCACCAAAATGGCACAGAAGTAATCTGACTTCACTCTCCCATACAGGAAATGAAACAGAACTAGCCAGTGTAAAGATCATCACCACCAATATCCAAGAACTCAAAACCAAGGTTGTGACAATCCCTGCAGACACAAAGACGTGAAAAACTGCAAGCAGAACATAGGAGAAATTGATTTCTCTACCCATAATGCCCTTTCTTCAAACTGTGAGACACTTCCTGGAAATGTCCCCCAGCACTCATGCTTTCAACACCGGAAAAAGTGAGGTCAAGGTGGACAGCCAGCTTCCAAAATATCTTGCATTCCTATGCAGGAAAGCTGTTCCTGTCTCGGCGGATGGGAAGCATCATAAGTGTCTGCAGCCAGAAGGACCTTGAGGGCATCTGGGGCCAGATAGAAGAGGTGGGGCTAGCAGCCCCAGTGCACACAACTTGGGAGCTGCTCTCCATCCCAGACAAAGAGATGCCAAATCAGAGAGGCAGTTTGGCAGTACCATGCTGTAGGAGGTGCACTGCATGGATCCTTGGGAACACAAACTCCTAGCCAGCTTTCCTACCCAGCCAGGGAATCCCCTCTGGGACACCTCCCTTCCAAGATGGGCAGTGCTTTGAAAGGCTGCAAAAGCTGTGGCAAACCTGGTCTTAGGGCACCATCTAGTGCCAAAAAGGAGGTAGTGCTCTAGTGCTAAGGGAATCAACAGGCAAACTTCACAGGGAACCTCTAAACATACATACGCTAGCAAGAGCAAACCAACACAGACAGCAAAGACTGGAATAAATAACGAATCCTTCAATGTGAAGACATAGTTGTATGCTTATAAGAAACAACAGCAAATAGGGAACTATGACCCTATAAGTGGACAGAGCAAGATTCCAGTACTGACCCTAATGAAAGTGATATGTAAGTTCTCAGATCAAGAATCCAAAATAGCAGTTTTGAGGAAACTCTGCAAACTCCAAGGTAACATATAAAAGCCATTCAGAAGTTTATCAGAGAAATTTAACAGATTGAAATAAGTTTTTTAAAAATTAAACAAATTTTAGAGCTGAGAAATACACTGGCTGAACTGAAAAAGGCATCAGAGGGTCTCAACAGCAGAGCTAATAAGGCAGAAGAAAGAAGTAGTGAGCTCAAAGACAGACTATTTGAAAATACATAGCCAGTGGGAAAAAAAAAAGAAAAAAAGAATAAAAGGAATGAAGAATGCCCATGAGATCTAGAAAATAACTCCAAAAGAGCAAATCTAAGAGTCATTTGCCGTCAAGAGGGAGCTGAGAAAGAGCAAGCAGCAGAACGCTTATTCAAATAAATAAGAACCAAAAAAGAATGTTTTCCTACAATATATCTTATCGGAAAATACCCAAATAATGAAATATCTGTTGTTTAATTTAATATAACTTTAGATTCTAAATTATGACAAGTTTATGGAGTATATATCCCATTACATTTATCTATTTATTTTAATCATTTACCTCGATTATTTATGAAAACTGCAATAGTCATCAGTTAAAGTTATGAAACCGCCATTGCAAAATTATAACTGAGACAGTGAAAATGATCTGACCTACCTGACTTGCTTCTAGCCTCCAAGTTATTCTTGTTCATTAACTTAGTTTATAGTTTAGCTTTGAAACAAAGATGATAGCAATCCTTTCCCAGAACAAACTTCCTTCATGTCTGTGGATTAGACTGCCTATGGCCACAAGATTAGAAGTTGGGGTATTTTTACTAAATAATTCAAGATTTTGCTATCTCCTTTAAGCCATTGTTAATGTTTCATTTATTTAAAATTACACAAGCAAAGATCATTCTGTTTTGGGATGAGTTATAGTTTTGTAACTTCTATGCCAAATTTTGACACCTTACAGTATTTGGTAGAGATAAGTATGAAATTGTGTGATCAATAAATGTAAACAAAAATATACGTTGGCAACTCTTAAGACATCTCTAATATTACTTTACCAATAATTTTTAAAGCTAACTTGTTTATTAAAGATTTTATTTTAGTCACATAACTTGAAAAAGCATTTGACTAGTCTTTTCTTTTTTCTGTTAAAGTATTTAAGCACTTTTATTTTTCTTTGAGCCAATTAATTAGAACTCCTTTATGTATTTTCAATAGTGAAACATGGTGTACAAAGACATAAATACATACACGTATTAGGCATCCCAATAGAAGTACATTTTATAGATTCATAAGACCTCCTTTTCCTACCTTTAAGCTCCAGGCAGAGCCCACATTGAATCCTGAGTTTTCAAAAAGGTAGAAGTATTATTATGAGGCTAGACCATGTGATGTTTTTACAGTGCACTTAAAAAAATGTTTTCCAAACAAAGACATTTCTAAGTGTCTAAATTACATTTTTTCTTAAAAGCCCCAGAGTAGCTTCTGTTGAAACAGCTATGAATGAAGAAAACAGAATTCAGTTAACTGAGAAGAAAAAACTGGCTCAAAAAGACAAGGTCCTAGGAGGAAAATAAACAAAAACATGAAGGCCTTTTAAATGCAAACATGCTCACATACGTATACACATCTTGGAGGTTAGCTTTTAATTAAGCTGACCCTCAACCATTGAGCTTCTAAAAAATATTTTCCCTTCTCAGAGGCCTCCCAGCAGGAATGGACCCAATATCTTCCATTTTCAAGTTTACATGATATCAAAGGGAATAAGATAAATACATAAATAAGTAAAGACAAAATTTTGACAACATAAGGGGGAGTGCACTAAGGCAAAACAGACTCAAAACCAACTCAAAACCTGATCTCAACCGAAATGCACAGTGGGTGTATGAGCGAGCCCTATTGCTTCCCATGGTGGTACTGGACAAACGGCTTAGCAAGCCCAGATAGGAAAGCAATATGCTCCTGGCAGGCCATCAGGTTAACTCACCCTTTGAGCATGTCTGCTCTTGATCTCCGTTCTTCCCCAGTAGTGAAAGGGACGTGCACTTTCATCCACGGGACCCTTCAAGAGGGTTCCCAGGAAAATCTCACTGGCAACTGCCGGGATCCTCCTGAACACTGTCTCATCGCAAGCCGCTGGCCGATGAACACAGCACCGTCCCTGTATCTCCTGGCTGGCATGCCAAATTCTGTTTCCGGGCCAAACTGAGGGTTAGACTGCTATTTCTTGTGGCCCAATAACGAGATGCAGATGAACTGGGAAGGAGGAGAGTTTTTATTTCTGTAACCAGTTACGGGTAGAAGGCCTGGAAATTATCACCAGACCAACTCAAAATTAGAAAGTTTTCTAGAGCTTATATACCCTCTAAGCTGTATGTCTTGTCTACGTGCAAGTGTGCATTCATCTAAAGACATAAGTGATTAATTTCTTTTAATCTATAACTAAGGTCTAGTCCTGAAGACTTTCGTCTGGTGCCTCAGTAATTTACTTAATGTAAGTGGGTCCAGGTGCTGGTGTGATTACTCCTATCTTATCTCCTGCTAAATCACGGAGGTCTGGGGAGTTCCTTCAGAGCCCCAGTAAACTTGTTTGTGGAAGGCTGGAGAGTTTCTTCAGACCCACAATAAAACTTGTTGAATCATACTTTAAGGCCCAGAAAAAGCCTAGGCAAAACTCTTGGTGGGCTTTTGTTACATTCCAGCCTTTTTATAAGGGCACTGGTTTTTTAGCTTTCAGTATTTAACTTAACCACTTAGTCGGTACTGAAACTGTTGTTACGGAGGCTTGCATTAGTGAGAACTGGCCTGCTATACTGCTGCTGCCTTCAGAGACCTTATAGCCTAACACACTTGGTTTGTAGTGGGAGAGAAGCCCTGCCCTAGTTTTCAGGCACTTGGCATTCAAGAGAGGTCTAAGTGCAGCGGTGGAAGTTTTCTCAGTGCATGAAGCAGTTTTTATGTTCCCCAAATTTCACTGCTATTTTTCTCAAAGCACACATTTTCCTCATACCTTTAAGACCCCAGGGAAGGCCAGGCACAGTGGCTCATGCCTGTAATCCCAGCACTTTGGGAGGCCAAGGCGGGTGGATCACAAGGTCAGGAGATCGAGACCACCATGGCTAACACAGTGAAACCCTGTCTCTACTAAAAATACAAAAAATTAGCCGGGCGTGGTGGCGGGCGTCTGTAGTCCCAACTACTTGGGAGGCTGAGGCAGGAGAACGGCGTGAACCCAGGAGGTGGAGCTTGCAGTGAGCCGAGATAGCGCCACTGCACGCCAGCCTGGGCGACAGAGTGAGAACCTGTCTCAAAAACAACAACAACAACAGCAACAACAACAACAGACCCAACAACAACAACAACAGACCCAACAACAACAACAACAGACCCAACAACAACAACAACAGACCCCAGGGCATGTAGGAGTGATGGAAGCAGGTGAGAAAAAAACATTGCTATTCAGAGGTGGACATTGATAGCATTGTTGAAGGGAGGTATCAGGGAATCTGACTGCTTGGAATAAGAAAGAGAGATGATCACGATTTTGACAACCAGGTTCTATATTCAGCTAGGAATAGAAAAATGTCCTCGGAAGGAATAAAATGGTCGAAACATCAAAATGCTTACAGAATTTCTGGCAAAATTTTGGTGACTTTTTTTTCTCTTCTACATTCTTCCAGAAAATTCCATTGTAACTAATTGAGGTCATGGCATTCTGATAGCTGCCAAGCAGAGTCATGGTTCTTTTGTAATTGCTAATAAATCATTCACTTTGAAAATTTCCTTAGAGAAATGATTTAGTTCTGTGGAAGCAGTTTTTGAGAAGGGGCAATGAGCAATGATTGGGGTCAGTTTTCCAGTTATTGAATTACTGATTGGAGGCTCTGACAAGGTCTGGTTTACCCAAAGCTATAACAGTTTAACTATCATTGACCAGGAACATATTCAGGGGTTGAACTCCCCTGACTTGTGGCAGACAGCCCTAAATAAGATTTCAGACAGATGTTTTTTCATTGCACAAATATTTTCATTACACAGATGTTTATCATTGTAGGTGTGTGTCTTTTGGACTATTACAAAAGTCCAGAGTTAAATAGTCCCTGAAAAGAAGAGCATCTGCTGCTATAATGAATTTGCCAACACATTACAGGTTGGCCATGGTGAGACACACACACACACACACACACACACACACACACACAGAGAGAGAGAGAGAGAGAGAGAGAGAGATGTGTGTTTTGAGGTGTTAAGGTTGTGGCAGGGCAGAGAACAGGGGAATCCATGCCCTGAATATAGTGATTTTGTTAGAAATCACTATAGAATTTGTTACATAAGAGTTTTTGGACCTCAAAATACAAACCTCTGAGCCTCCCAGCAGGTATTTTAAGCACCGTTGAGAACAAGCATAGGGCCCTAGCAAATAGCGGTGCAGGAGTGCATGGCACAGTTTCAGAGGTCACATTCACATTAACTGGGATGTGGATGGTGCCCCCTGGATTTACGCAAAACAGTAGTTCTGGCGTCTTTAAATCCTCGGTGCCTGACGACTTGAGGTCTACAGTAAGTCTTTGTTGAATCAGTCAGTTTTGTGTGGGCCTTTATATTTCTCAACAATGTTGTCAACTCCTTTTTCTCCCAAATATTTGGCCCCTTGGAGGAGTTTCTGTTATAGCCCATTGAGGCATTTTAATATATCTCTCTCAAAAATTGAACTGCAAAGCAGAAAATACATGCATATTTAGCATTCATTCCATAAACATCTATTAGATGCCTACCACGTTCCAGAAACTGTTTTTCATGCTGAGGATTATAGCAAGGAAAAAATAAGCAAAAATCTCTGCCATTGTGGAGTTCTGTCAGTTAACATACAGGATTCAAGTAGCGAATTTTACAATTAGATTATATCTACATATGTATATATATCATACATATATAAAGCTTAGAAATTTTGGATATATATAAAAAAATGAGAATTTTGGCCGGGCGTGGTGGCTCACGCCTGTAATCCCAGCACTTTGGGAGGCTGAGGTGGGCGGATCACAAGGTCAGGTGATGGAGACCATCCTGGTTAACACAGTGAAACCCCGTCTCTACTAAAAACACAAAAAATTAGCCAGGCGTGGTGGTGGGCTCCTGTAGTCCCAGCTACTTGGGAGGCTGAGGCAGGAGAATGGCGTGAATCCAGGAGGCGGAGCTAGTAGTGAGCTGAGATCGCGCCACTGCGCTGCAGCCTGGGTGACAGAGCACGACTCCGTCTCGGAAAAAAAAGAGAGAATTTTATGCATACATATGTGTCTACATATATATGTGTGTGTGTATACATACCTACATATGTACACACATAGAAATTTATATCCAAATATGTGATATTGAATATTTACAAAAATTAATCATATATTGGCCATACAGTAGATGTTGCTGAGTTGCATTATACAGGCCATATATATATATATATATGTGATGTAACTTGTTTTTTTTTTTTTTTTTTTTGCAACTTTTATTTTAAGTTCTGGGGTACATGTGCAGGATGTGCAGGTTTGTTACATAGGTAAACGTGTGCTGTAGTGGTTTGCTGCACAGATCAACCCGTCACCTAGGTATTAAGCCCAGCCAGCATCCATTAACTATTCTTCCTGATGCTCTCCTGGCCTCCCCCCACAACAGGCCCCAGTGTGTGCTGTTCCTCTCCCTGCATCCACATGTTCTCATAGTTCAGCTCCCACTTGTGAGGACATGTGGTGTTTGTTTTCTGTTCCTGTGTTAGTTTGCTGAGGATAACGGCTTCCAGTTCCATTCATGTCCCTGCAAAATACATGATCTTGTTCCTTTTTGTGGCTGCATGGTATTCCACGGTGTATGTACCACATTTTCTTTATCCAGTCTGTCACTGATGGGCATTTGGACTGATTCCATGTCTTTGTCTTTACTATTGTGAATAGTGCTGCAGTGAACATACACATGCATGTATCTTTATAGTAGGATGATTTATATTCCTTTATATTCCTTGTATACCCAGTACTGGGATTTCTGGGTCAAATGGTATTTCTGCTTCTAGATTTTTGAGGAATTGCCACACTGTCTTCCACAATGGTTGAACTAATTTGTATTCCCACCAACAGTGTAAAAGCGTTTTTTGCCCACAACCGCACCAGCATCTTTTGTTTCTTGACTCTTTAATGATTGTAATTCTGACTCTCATAAGATGATATCTCATTGTGGTTTTGATTTGCATTTCTCTAATAATCTGTGATGTTGAGCTTTTTTTCATGTTTGTTGGCTGCATGAATGTCATCTTTTGAGAAGCGTCTGTTGCTGTCCTTTGCCCACTTTTTATTAGGATTGTTTTTTTTTTTTCTCATACATTTGTTTAAGTTCCTTGTAGACTCTGAATATTATACCTTTGTCAGATGGATGGATTGCACAAATTTTCTCCCATTCTGTAGGTTGTCTATTCACTCTGATGATAGTTTCTTTTGCTGTGCAGAAGCTCTTTAGTTTAATTAGATCACATTTCTCAATTTTTGATTTTGTTGTAATAGCTTTTGGTGATTTCAATAGCCACACGACTGGTTCTTCAGAAACCTACACTGGGGCTGTAGCTTTGTGAGGTCTCAGCCTCATGGGGGAAGAGTCTCTGTTTGGTAGGCACGGAGCCTAGTCTCCTTTCTCCTAGGAAGCCATGAAACCAAAGCTCAGATTCACAAAGTTTGTCAAATAAACTCAAGGTGATAACTGGCTTAGTGCTAGGTTTATTTCTCTAGATTTCTGCCTTCATGAAACTCCTGACCTGGAGTATTTTTTTATTTATTGCCATATCATTGATGTTTTTAAGAATATGTTTTAAATATATTATGTAACAATTTTAGCCATTTTCAACCAGAAGGTAGGTAAGGGAATCTAGTCCACAATATTACTAAAAAGGTTTCATTATATCCTTGATGATTTTTTTAAAATTAGCAAAATGTTTTATCATTTCATAACACGGGTTTACATTGATGACACAAATTACATCGATGACACAAATTACATCGATGACACAAATTACATCGATGACACAAATTACATCGATGATGTCCTTTCAATATGCAAATCCACCCCCTACTCTCATTCCTTTTAAGACAAAGACACAACACCTTAAAAAGCTCTCCAAAGCCCTGCAGGTCCTGTGCTCGCCCTGTCTCCAGCCCCACCTTGGCACAAGTTCCCCCTTGCTGTCTACTCCTTTATGAGGCCTGACGGCCAGGGGCCAAGCCCTGCAGTGACAGCCAGGACACAGCAATAAACACGATAGGCAAGACTATTGGTTCATTAATGATTACACACCTATAAAACTCAAACATTGTAAATCACTTTTGCTAGAGCTGCTTCTATCCCCCACAGGTGTTAACATACACAGTTCCTGTTCCGGGAACACGTTTTCCCCATTATACCTGAGTAACTCTTATCTTTCTCTCATAAGTTAATTTCTCAGGAAGAAATTTATCATTGGCTCTTTATCATTGGCTCTTGTAATGTCACATACCTCTCTTTTCCTTCCTTCCTTCCTTCCTTCCTTCCTTCCTTCCTTCCTTCCTTCCTTCCTTCCTTCCTTCCATTTTATTTTTAATTGACACATAAAATTTTGCAAACTTATGGAGGGTAATGTGATGTCTTAATACACGAATACATTGTGTGATGATCTAACCTAGGTAATTGGCATGTCCATCTCCTCAGACATTTATCTGTTCTCTGTGGTAAGAAAATTCAAATTCCTCTGTTCAACTTTGTTGAAAATATATGACACATTAAAATTGCAATTTTACATTTGTTTGTTTTATTGTCTTCTCTCCACTTAGGAATACCCCCACGACAACTGGAACTGTGCCTCTTTTTACTTCCCATTATATCTCCAGAGCCAGACATAGTGGGTACTGGATAAATATGTGTTCGCTAGATGAATGCTTGAGGGAGTGAATGAATCGCCTGTGGAGAGAGAAAGTGTGTGTGTGTTTGCACACATTAGGTAACTAGTGGCGCCTGCTGAGATGCCAGCCATGCTATGAACCATTGCCTTTCCCCGATGTTTATCCCTAATCTATGGGCATGGGGACTGGGAACCTTATTTATACTACATGATACCAGCATCTTGGAGATGGCCACCTTGACCAGGGGAGACATCTGTTCCCAAGCTCACCCAATCACATTCTTCCTTAAGAGTAAGAACAAGAGGCCACGCATGGTGGCTCATGCCTGTAATCCCAGCAATTTGGGAGGCTAAGGTGGGTGGATCATCTGAGGTTGGGAGTTTGAGACCAGCCTGACCAACATGGAGCAACACCGTCTCTACAAGAGATACAAAATTAGCCGGGCGTGGTGGCACATGCTTGTAATCCCAGATACTCGGGAGGCTGAGGCAGGAGAATCGCTTGAACCCAGGAGGCAGAGGTTGCGGTGAGCTGAGATCACGCCATTGCACTAAGGCCTGGACAACAAGAGCAAAACTCCATCTCCAAAAAAAAAAAAAAAAAAAAAAAAAAAATCAAGAGACAGAGACTGGGAATTGGGAGCTGAGTCCAGTGATGGATGGTAGGGCTCCAGAGGGAACAAATATAAACTCTTGTGGCTAACGTCATCAAATCACCCTGATCCCTGCCCTTCTCAAGTTCTGAATGTTCCTGGGGTTGGATTCTATGCGCTTTTCCAGTACTCTACCCAGTTTTCTTTCTCTAAGATAGTTCAAGTTGATTTTCATTACTTGCAACCAAAGAGCCTTAACTAACTTAGTATTACTATTGCAACACTCCAAGTCAGAAATTAGGGCCGTGACTAAGGTGAGTGGCAATAGTAATAGGGACAAAGTGATGGATTTACAGAAGGAGAACAAGTGTGGTGACAAGTGGGGCAGAAGTTGGTGACAAGTGGGGCAGGATTCCATTTAGTTATGTCCGAAATGGAAACAGGTGATTTTTAATGTGCTCTGTGGGAAACTCATGAATTAGTGTATGTGACTGAACATTTATTGATGAAATAGATGTAAGTGCATGAAATGATTTCACTAGATTTTTACTTTCTTGCAGCATAATAAATTGAGCAAGGTTTTGTCCCCCTTTGTTAAATGTAACCGAACATTTCTTACCGCTTATAATACTTGAGGGTTCCTGAACCTGTGGCTGCTCCTAAAACTGCACTTGTTCTAATCTGGTTGTAAGAAATCAGAGTTTTTAGATAAGCAAAATTTTCCACCGCAGACTTCTCTTATGTGTGGTATTCTTCGTACAGAACCAGGGTTCCAGCTTTCAATGGCCAAGGGTCAAGCCTTCCGGTGTCAAGAAGAGGTGCTGGGGAAGTTCTTCCGCAGATATATCCCCCTGGGGCTTTGCTCTGGCCCCAGGGGCCTCATCTAAGCAACTCGCACCCCAAATAAATGTGTACTTGTTGCCTAACCTCAGACAGTCCCCCCCATTTCACATAGATGCTTCCAGGACAGTATCTATTTAGGTTTGATGTTTATTGGGCCAGGTGTGGTGGCTCATGCCTGTCATCTGAGCACTTTAGGAGGCTGAGGCAGGAGGACCACTTAAGCCCAGGACTTTGAGACCAGTCTGGGCAACATACTGAGATCTTGTCTCTATAAAAATAAAAAAAACAATTAGCCACACATGGTGTTGCATACCTACATTCCAGCTACTCAGGAGGCTGAAGTGGGAGGATCGCTTGAGCCTGGGAGGTGGAGGCTGCAGTGAGCTGTAATGGCACCACTACACTCCAGCCTAGGGGACAGTGAAACCCTGTCTCAAAAAAAAAAAAAAAAATTATTTTTCCACACCCACCCCTCACTAGGTTTGATTTGTTTTAAAAAATACCTGTTAGTCAACAAAATGCATTCAGTCCCTTATGACCACAGCATCCTGTTTGGCGAGGGGAGAACTGGCCCCAGATGACCCACTGGACTGTGAGCCACACTGTCTCCTGGAGCGCCGCCCCTGGGAATGGACTCCTGCACCTTCCGCTTGTGCTGCAGGAGACCTGGGAAGACTCTCTTTCTCTTGACCTTTTGGAAAATATCCTTCATGACCCAGCCTTCTCTGTGCTCCCACTGGAGGCATCCTCACAGCACTCCGGGGATGACTGCAACACTCTGTGTGAACTTACCTCCTCTCTTCTGCCTCACTGAGAGCTCTTTGAAGCCCAAGACTATGTAATCTCATCTTTGTCTCCCAGCAACAAACACATTGCATATATTCAGTGTTTATCCCGACTTACTCTTGCCCGACTCTTTTTTGTTTGTTTTGTTTTGTGTTTTGGAGACAGAGTCTCACTCTGTCCACCAGGCAGCAGTGCAATGGCCCATTATAGGCTCACTGCAATCTCCGCCTCCCGGGTTCAAGCATTTCTCCTGCCTCAGCCTCCCGAGTAGCTGGGATTATAGGCGCCCACCACCATGCCCGGCTAATTTTTGTATTTTTAGTATATACGGGGTTTCACTATGTTGGCCAGGCTGGTCTCGAACTCCTGACCTTGGGTGATCCGCTCAAGCTTGGCCTCCCAAAGAGCTGGGATTACAGGCTTGAGCCACCGGGCCCGGCCTTCTTGTCCTACTCTTTCAGGAGCTAGGCTGTGATTCCTGGAATGCAGAGGGAGTTTATTAAGTCTATTATCTATTTTATGTACCTATTCTTTAACATGGGAAGTTTGTGTATATGTTCTTAGGTAGCATGTGCTTCCCCGCACTCCTGAAGCAAATTGTGTGTTATTTACACTCAGAAGGAAATAATAACTGAGGCTTTTGTCGGTTTATTCTCTTCGCCTTTCTGTTTTTACCTTGGTCAAGCACAGAGAGGACAAGATAATTACAGTTCCTGTGCCAGACAGAAGTTGAAGGAATGTGGCCCCTCCTCGGGGGCTTCTTGGCTGCCGGGATCCTTGTGTGTTTCCCCTTAAAGGAGATCCAGGGAGAGCTGGGCGTGGTGGTTCACGCCAGTAACCCCAGCACTTTGGGAGGCAGCGGATCGCTTGAGCCCAAGACTCGAGACCAACCTGGTCAACATGGTGAAACCCTGTTTCTACTAAAATAAAAATAAAAACAAAATAACTGGTCATGATGGCACACGCCTGTAGTCCCAACTACTCGGGAGGCTGAGGCACAAGAATTGCTCTATCCTGGAAGGTGGAGGTTGCAGTGAGCTGAGATCACACCACTGCACTCCAGCCTGGGCAACAGAGTGAGAAAAAAAAAAAAAAGAAAAGAAAGGAGAAGCAGGGAAAGCAGCCTCCTCTGGTCTGTGAGGAGATGAACGAAGGCTGAACGCGCTTCTTCCTGAGCACTGGCAGTGGGGTGCCTGGCGTGAGGGACACAGCCTAGTTGATTCTGTTTCACGCATGCCGAGGCCTTTCATGATCCGATTGAGTCATCTGTTTGCACAGAGGCAGCTACAGTGGCCTTTGTCGCTCTGTCAACCTAGGGTCCTCTGTCTCAGGTGGCTGCTGCTCTCCAGCTAATGGGTGATTATCTGGTCTGCCCCTTGTGGGGCCCTGTTTAAATGGAATCCAATAAAGTCCTTTTAAATGAGTTTACTAGCATAAAACCTGCTCCTAATGTGCTCAAACCCATGACTCTTTCTGCAGAAGCACATTGACTCAGTTGATATTTTATTTAAATAAAGCCAAACAAAACCCCTTAGTTTCTATTAGGAGCTACCCAGGGCAGTGAACAATCACATTCACAGTGAATCTGTAGATCCGGTTGACTCACCAGAAGCAACTCCATTAGGAGGCGATTCTAAGGCCGTAGGGAGGAAGAGTGATTGCAGGACAGAGGAGGGGAAGGAAGGGCAGTTTGCCAGGGCCAAGGCCCTTCCAGATATTTTCCACTAAATTCCTACAACCCTCTCCCATAAGTATCACTAAGCCAATTTTACAGATGAGGAAAAGGCACTCAGGATTCTTAAAGTGAAGGGACCATATATTATTGGGAAGCAGGGAATTTTGCCATTGGTCTAGGAAGTATTGAGGGAATTTCTGGAATTTTGGAGTGGCTGCTTTAGATTCAAGGTGAAGGTAAGACAGAAAAATCAGTCCATGACTCTGCCATCCTTCAATGCCCTTATGGAATATTGCTGTAAAGACGAGATTAATGGTGCCAATGGGTGGGGGTCCTTCATGCATTGAGTTTACTCATAGACTAAGTAATCTCATATCATAAATTATGCTAGCTCATTACGAATGAAACAGATAATCACTCAATGTGAGAATTTAATTCCCTACCCATGCCTAACTATAGATGGTTCATTCTCAATATACATTTTACCTGGAATTCCATCATTCTTTTAAGAATGTAAAGTGAGAGGATGCTTTGTCTTTGCAGCTTTAACAAGCACACACACACACACACACACACACACACACACACACACATTGAAACACCTCTTTCCTTACATCTTGGCTGCTAAGTAATAATTGGAACACCTGCTCATTCCTGAAAATAAACCAGGCTGGCCCAGCCAGCCGTGGAGACGCACAATGAGGAATGGTTTTTCCCACTAGACTATGTCTCCCTGGTACAGAGGGGTTGGTTGTGAGCAATTTAAATGAAAATGAATAGTAAAGAAAATCCCTATCCTTTACTGTTGTAGTCTCTGCAATCTTAAAAGAGACAAACTGTACAGGCAATAAAGAGAAGGTAAAAGACAGGGCAGCAAGATTTCCTTTTGACTAAAATCTGAATTGAAAAAGACTCTGATTGTCTCTTATTTTTTTCATGTTTGTATAATTGAATTTTCTTGGAATTTGCAAAGTTACTGTGTTTAAATAAATTGAAATCCTTCTTGAAAGTGATTTTCTTGCCAACTGTAATAAGCTTTTAATTACTTTTCCACAGCATAAAAGCCTCTCTTCTGACACTTTAACAGGGAACACAAACTTTTTTTTTCCCAAAGCGGAGACAGGATTACAGGTAGAGAAGTGGCTGTTCAGCCCCCTGGAATTCATAGTTTATTTGTGTTTATCCTGCACAAGCTACAAAGCAAGGGCTAACTCGGAAGCAGGGCTGACTTCAACTCAGAACTTTTTATGCTCCTTTGCTGTGTGTGTGTTCTGTGTGTGTTATTGAAAACTCCTGAATGGCTTTGGGGAGAATAAGTCACTTTTTGTTCTTACAGTGTGTCCTCAATTATTTTATTCAGCTAGAGCTGGTTTAACAAAACAACATAGACTGGAGGACTTACAAATGACAGGAATTTCTTTCTTTTTAAATAATTTATTATTTTTTTAGATAGAGTCTCCTTCTGTTGCTCAGGCTGGAGTGCAGTGGCACACAAACATAGTTTACTTCAACCTCCAACTCCAGGGTTAAAGTGGTCCTCGCGCCTCAGCCTCCTGCATATCTGGGACTACAGATATGCCCTCCCATACCTGCCTAATTTTTTCTAGAGATAAGATCTTGCTATGCTGCCCAGGCTTGTCCTGAACTCTTGATCTCAAGCGATCCTCCCACCTTGGCCTCCCAAAGTACTAGGATTACCGGCATGAGCCACTGAGCCTAGTCCAGATATTTATTTCTTACGGTTCTGGAGGCTGGAGGTATGAGATCAGGGTGGCAGCACTGTTGAATTCTGGTGAATGCCCACTTTTAAGCTGAAGACTTCTCATGGCATCCTTATATAGCAGAAGGGGTGAGGGAGCTCTCTGGGGTCTTTTTCATAAGGGCACTAATCTGCTTCATGGGGCTCCACCCTCATGACCTAATCACCTCCCAAAGGCTCCAGCTCCAAATGCCATCCCGCTGGGGATAGGTTTCCACATATGAAATTTGGGGGGACACAAACAATGGTGAGTTGACACCAATGGCTACTTCTCATTGTGTAAATGGAAGCCAGTAACCATTAGGCAAATGACCATGTCAGCAATTCTTACGAAGCCAGAACCTCGGTTCCACACCATTTTGCTCTAATTCTTTGATGGGTGCCTGTCTGAGGCAAGAATGAACCTGGGAAAGGAGTAGCAGGTCATCATTCCAACTAAAATAACTGATTTCCTCTTGCTCTTCCTTCTTTCCTCAACTCTCCTGCCCAGCCCTCTTGGTCTCTGTCCAGTCACAAACAAAGCTAGGACTAAGGACGTGATGGGGGCTGCCTCCACCACCTGCCTGGTGTCCTCAGGGATGCCTCATAAGTGACTTTGTACAGGGTGACACTGCTGTTCATGATCCTTTATGTGTGAATTCATGATCTTCTCTGGGTGAGTTTAGGTAGCATGAAGGGCCTGCCTCTAAGTCCAGTCCTTTCAGGTGACACCACCAAATAAAGATAAGATGAACACATGTTGCAGTCACTCTGTTCCAGGCATCGGACTTGTTTCTCATTTGAATCTTCACCATCACCCTTTGAAGTAAGTGCTATTTTTGTTCTTGTTTTACAGATGACAGAACTGAGGTTCAGAGAGGTTAACTGCTTTGCCCAGGGCCACAAAGCTAATAAATGGCAGCACCAGCATCTGAGGCCAGGCGGTCCGACACCAGCTGCTGCTCCAGCAGTCTCCGTGTGAGAGGAATAAAAATGTGAGAGCACCGACCTGACCTCTCCGGGCAGGAATCTAGGTTTTCAAGATGCTGCAAACCCAGACCTTTGGGATACCTCGCCCCATGAAATCACAGCACTCCTAACTTTTTTTCTTTCTTTTTTTCCTTTTTTTCTTTTTTGAGACAGGGTCTCACTCTGTCCCCCAGGCTGGAGTGCAGTAGTACAATCTCAGCTTACTGCAACTTCCATCTCCCAGGGTTAAGCAATCTTCCCAACTCTCCTGAGTAGCTGGGACTACAGGCATGTGTCACCAAGCCTTGCTAATTTTTGTATACTTTTGGTAGAGAATGGGTTTCGCCATGTTTCTTAGGCTGGTCTCAAAGTCCTGGGCTCAAGTGATCCTCCTGCCTTGGCCTCCCAAAGTGCTGGGATTACAGGTATGAGCCACCACACCCAGCCACTCCTAATATTTACTGAGTCAGATTTGTGTTTGCTTTGCTCTGGACATCCCTGGGAAGGAAGTTAATAGAACTCAATGCTTCAGCAGCCATTAGGACAAGAAGAAAATTTTCTTCCTAGGAACACTTGTCTTTCAGAATTAACACCTACAATTTGTTGTTTTATCATAGACGCTGGGCAGGCCATTCAAATGCTGTTTGGGTTACCACGGTAATTGGAATCCCTTTAGTATTATTATACACGAAAAAAGCATCAGGTAAGGATGATGGGAGTAGGGGCATCTCTAAAAATCCCATATACATTGGAATATTTATATTGTTTCTACAATGAAAACAAATGCCTTTCATTATTTAGTCTTAAAATACTCACATATGCATCTGATATAGACATTTGGTAATTGCAGTTCATCAAAGGCCACAAGAAAATATAAACCCTAATATCCTTTGGGATAAAGAAGATAAAACTGCAATAACAGCTTTGTTGCCCTCTCTTCATACTCATCTCCCTCCCCATCCTCTACTGCTGACTTCCCCTGGGAATTAACTGGGACAGCCAATATTTAAAAAGCACTGAGTTTAGAAAGTCATTGCAAATCAGAGCTTTCTTTGCATAAACAAGGCAGATGTTAAACCAGGTGCTTTCCCTAAATGGACGTTTTGATCTGTGTTGCAGAGAATTGTTGGTTTCCATGCAGCGGCAGATGTTGTCAAATGTGTGAATTTGTTTGAATCATGGACCAGGAAACAAACATGAAGTAGAAGAATTGCCACTCCCCTCGTTGAAGTAGGGAACCATCTACATCATGCTGCAGCCCCAGAACTCACTCGGATCTGAACGAAACAGATTGAGGCAAAGATATTTTGGTATTTTATAGTCACAGCGTCTCAGCCATCTATCGAAGACTAATTTTTAAGTGTTTTGTTTCTTTGAAACATCATGAAAGATCCTAGGTTCTGATATCATCAAATGGCTACCTGGGGAGGAAAAAGATGAGAACTCATGATTTTGCATTGCCAGAGTGAAGCCAAAGATAGCACCTGTCTGGGTAAATTGCAGTAAAATCACACAAACAGGTAGGAGGATTCCAACACTGAGAGGTGTTGGGATGTGTGTGAATTTGAAATTGGAAACACGGTTGGCAGATCCTTAGCTTCTAGTAGCACGTAGATTACACCACAATCCATGGTCTTTCAAAGCTTTCAATTTGACTTGTAAATATTCAAGTCAATTTGAATAACATTTATTAAGGGCTAATTACCCTGAAATGGGGTGGGGAGAATCTGCAAGATTTGATGAAATTGGTGGTTTTCAGATTTACAGTTTATATACCACTATAATTTTAAAGATGCAGGGGTTTAAAATGAAGTTTCTTACTCTTTTGTCAAGTAAGATGTCATCACTGTATTATCTTTTAAATGAAAGGATACCTTATGAACAATAACAATTAAAAACCATAATGAGGACATAATTTGAGATGAGACTGTCCTTTAAATTGAATAGCTTTAGCTTCACAAAAACACTTCTTGGTGGTCCTGGGTTTCTCGTTTGGCCACACATTGGACCCATCTTCCCTCTGCCTGGGTCCAAAGCCCAGGGTCTGGGAAACTCTACATTAGATGACCTTTCAGGGTATAAATGAAAAATAAAATTCTAAGCCCCCCAACCATCTGAATAGACCCCTCCTCTCAGCAAAGGGCGTTCCAAACTTAACCTGAAAAACTACTTTGGGCCATGTTGGGAAGGGAGAGTTGGACATACCTCATTAAGCCCTCTTCCCATTTGGAATTACTAATAGAACAGACTCTTTAAGTCTGATAAGAATCATTTACAATCTAGTCTATCTCTGAAGCCTGCTACCTGGAGGCTTCTTCTACATGATAAAACCTTGGTCTCCACAACCCCTTCTCTTAACCCAGACATTCCTAAGTCTTTAGTCAATAACTTAACACTTTCAACCAACTCCCAATCAGGAAATCTTTGAATCTAGCTATGGCTACCTGCTTCCAGTTGTCCCACTTTTCTGAACTGAACCATTGTGCATCTTACGTGTATTGATTGATAGCTTAAGTTTCCCTAAAATGTATAAAACCAAGTTGTGGCCTGACCACCTTGGACATGTTCTCAGAATCTCCTCAGGGCTGTATCTCGGGCCATTGGTCACTGGTATTTGGCTCAGAATAAATATCTTCAAATAGTTTACAGAGTTTGACTCTTTCAGTCGACAAGGGTATTTCTAGCTGTCTAAGTCTGTGACTGGAAGGCATGTCTCTGCCCTCGAAGAAAAATTGAAAGACCAGATTTACAGATGGCAAACAGCTAGAGAACAATTCTAGGCAATACAGATGACAGGAGTGAGAGGATTATGCAGACTCAGTGTTTCAAGCGCAGTATGTTTTGTTCAGAGTAAGTGAGGAAGGTTTTATGGGAAAGGTAAAATGCAGTCAGGTCTCTTAACTAGGTATTTTCTTCTTTGGAGAGATGTGGCAAATGTGAGCAGCGCCTTTAGACTGGGCTCCTGGAAGGGGCCTCAGAGATCCCGGGGCTGGAGGAAGGCCAGCAGCGTCCCTCAGTGGAGGAGAATGCCAGGTCTCAGGCAAATATTTTCACTTAGTTGGTCTTTAGCTTAGTTCTATCCACCCCGTCTCTCTTCCCCTCTTGTCAAAAATTTTCTACTATCTTTCACACGCAACCATCTGCTCTCCCCATGGCAAAAAACTGCCCATTTGTGGAGCCGTCTGATGGGCTCTTCCTGCCTACTGCACAGAAAAGAAACAATTCACTGAGACCACAGCATTGCAGTAAAGAGTTTAATGGACAGAAGCCCAGCCACACCATGTGGGAGACAGAGTTATTCCTCAAATCCATTCAGAGGCTAGGGTTTTTCAAGGATAGTTTGGCGGGCCAGGGAGTCTGCTTCAAGGTGGGGCCACAGGATGGATCAGCAGGGTCAGGGTCAGGTTCAGCGGGTTCCGGTGCAGCCATGGGTTGTCAGAAACACAAAAAGCTGAAAAGACATCTCAAAAGGCCAGTCTCAGATTCTACAATAGTAATGTTATCTGCAGGAGTAATTGGAAGAGTTGCAAATCTTAGGACCTCCGGAACAATGGCTGGTAATCTTTTATGTCTACACCTTAGCAGAATTCAGGATGCTTTCATCCTCGTAACCTGGTGGACTTTCATTAGCTTTACAAAGGCGGTTTAGTTTTGGGGAGGGCTATTATCATTTAAACAATAAACTAAATTTCTCCCGAAGTTTGCTTGGCCCAAGCCCAGGAATGATGAAGGGCAGTTTGGAGATTATAGGCAAGATGAGGGTTGATTAGATCAAATCTCTTTTGCTGTCATAATTTTCTCACTGTTACAATTTTTGCTAAGGCAGTTTCATTTGTAGTTACTTTACCATTTAAAAACAATTTTTAGTTTACAGTTTCCTTAGAGATCACTGGTGAAACAATAGGTCAGGGGTTGGAAGAACAGGGAGCTGGATGAAGGGAGGGTGGGCAGGATGGGGAAGGGACATAGCGCTAGTCCCCAGAGCCTTCTCCCCTCCTCAGCCCCTCTGCTCCAGGCCTTTCCTCTCTCCCAAGCCTCTCCATTTCATAGATATAGATGGTTATGCCTGTGAACCACCCACATCCTCACAGTGTGTTTTTATAGCATCACTGTTTAATTTTGGGGAAATGGACCCCTCTGGTTCTCTCTAAAAGTGAGCTCTGAGCTATTGATCTCTTGGTGTTTGTTCCTGTTTTGTGTCAATAATTGAAATAAATTATAATGTTATTTTTGGACCATCAAGTCCATTAAATTATAGTGGGTGTGTGTCCATGTGCACTTTTAACTATATAGCTATATATATATATACACACACACACATATATATATTCATGTATGTGTGTTTTGATAAGCAAGTAAATTAAGAGTTAGACAGCTCCGATTGACCTTGTTAATGGAAAACACATATGAAGCTTCAGACTGAGTTGTCTGAGATGGCAAACACTGAGTTAAACTGAACATCTCCTTGAGTTTAAATTTAGAGAGAGTTATGTTCACCTAATTGGAGTAGGCAGCAGTTCTTTCAGCCAGCAAATCTGAGTGATGTTAGTTGACTCTGTTGGTAATCTACATTGGACAAGCAGAAGATGATGCCAAAGATAAAGATGACATTTCCAGCCTGGACTTGTTAGGTGGGTGCCTAGTGACCACTACCGATGGAGAGTTAGTAGTTGGGGAATTCAGAGGAGGGTGAATATTTAAGGAGGTGACGTGAGTTGACTTACAGAACTCATCAGTAGAAGCACAAGGTTTGTTGAGCACTTACTAGGTGTCAAGCACCATGCTAAGTGCTGTGCATCCACGTTACTGAATCCACACAAAAGCCTCATGAATAAGGCTGTGTTACAGGAAAGGGTACTGATCCAGATCCCAAGAGAAGGTTCCTGGATCTCACGCAAGAAAGAATTCAGAGTGAGTCCATAAAGTGAAAGCGAGTTTATTAAGAAATAGAGAAATAAAAGAACGGCTACTCCATAGACAGTTGCCCATTTTTATGGTTATTTCTTGATGATATGATAAACAAGGGGTGGATTATTCGTGCCTCCCCTTTTTAGACCATATAGGGTAACTTCCTGACCTTGCCAAGGCATTTGTAAACAGTCACGGTGCTGGTGGAGTGTAGCGGTGAGGACGACCAGAGGTCACTCTCATCACCATCTTGGTCTTGGTGGATTTTGGCTGGCCTCTTTACTGTCAACTGTTTCATCAGCAAGGTCTTTATGACTTGTATCTTGTCTTGACCTCTTCTCTCATCCTGTGACTTAGAATGGCTTAAGCATCTGGGAATGTGGCCCAGTAGGTCTCAGCCTCATTTTCCCCAGCCCCTATTGAAGATGGAGTTGCTCTGGTTCAAACGCTTCTGACAATTGCTGTTCTGAAACCAGGAAACAGAGTCAGGGAAGTCGGGTGATATGCTCAGGTCTCACAGCTAGTCAGTGTGGGGCTGTGATTGGATCCCCAGTGATCCTATTCCAGAGCCTGCACTCTTAGCACCCACAAAAGATGCTCCCCAAATCATGGAGAAGTGGAAAATTCTTCCTAGGTCAAGGGAATAATGTGAACAAAGGCAGGAATGTGCAGTGTCCTCTTTATCTGGCTATCTTCTACTGGTTCTCCTGTAATCAATATTGAAATTAGCTAGAAATTCAGCCTCCTCCCCTTTTTGTCCTTCTGTATCCCAGCTCTGTTTAAAATCGTATCTCTTTACTCCATCCAGAATTTTACCATTGGGGCAACTCAAGCCTGTCGGGCAACCTGGACCCGACAAAGCACATCAGGCATACCTATTCCATCTGTTAAATTCCTCTGGTTTTCTAGCTTTTAACCTGAGCACACCACTTATCCTCTGCTCCTGAGAGCCTGGGAGCAAAGTACCTGAACACAAGACCAGAACTTGTAACTCACAGAAGTCCAGAAATAGACTCAGCACGCTGGAAAATACACACAGCATATGCACAGCAGGGCACATATGGCATTGTACTGTGTGCCTGAATTGTAGGTGTCTCCGCTGTCCTGAAACACGTAGCCTCACCAGATTTTCTGAGCCACAGGCCATGGACTTCGTTGTGAAATTAAGAATTGGCAAAATGTGAACAGTAGCTGGATATTTGACATTGTCATGGCAATATTACTATACTTTTAGCTGTGATAATGGTATTAAGGACATTTTTTCTTTTAAAAGAGTCCAGGGTAGGCACTGTGGCTCACACCTGTAATCCCAGCATTTTGGAAGGCCGAGGCGGGTGGACCACCTGGAGTCAGGAGTTCGAGAACAGCTGGCCAACATGGTGAGACCGTCTCTACTAAAACTACAAAAAAACCAGCCAGGTGTGGTGGTGGGCACCTGTAGTCCCAGCTACTCGGGAGGCTGAGGCAGGAGAATGGCGTGAACCCAGGAGGTGGAGCTTGCAGTGAGTGCAGATTGCACCACTGCACTCCAGCCTGGTGACAGAGCAAGACTCCATTTCAAAAAAAAAGTAAAGATAAGCTGGGCATGGTCGTGCACGCCTGTAATCCCAGCTCCTTGGGAGGCTGAGGCAGGAGAATCACTTGAACCTGGGAGGCACAGGTTGCAGTGAGCCGAGATTACACCACTGCTCTCCCATCTGGGTGACAGAGTGACACTATGGCTCAAAACAAAAAAAAAATACTAATCTTTTAGCGGTTCATATAAAAATAATTTAGTGTTGGGGACGTCGGGGAGGGAAAGGGGTGGGGGAATGGATGAAACAAGATTCAGGCTCATAATCAGTAGATGTTGAATCTGGGTGAAGGCTACACAGGAGTTTATATTATTTTCTCTACCTTTTTATGTATGTGACATTTTCCATAATAAAATATTTAAAAAAAAATCAGATCTGATTGAAGGAGAAATCAGAGTGGGGCAAAGACATCCTTCAGAAGCTACAGTGTAGGCACCTGCAGAAGAGCTTTTTTTCCCCCCACAAAAGACCCAAAGACACTTTAAGCTCCTTGGCAAGTGAAGGGCCTTTGATTCTAGCAATTTGTTGAAAATCATCTCCACTATGAGACAAAGTCAGAACAATTATCCACAGCCTGAGATGTGTCCACGTTTACATATTTATTTGGGTTTAGAGAGACAACACAGATAAAATACTTGGATCATACACAAGTTTATATTTGGTAGGAAGAACAGGTTGCCACATGTTGGTATATTTTATGTTTTTATTTTTTTCTGTCTTTAGTAATGAGTAATGTTGGGGGAATGTCGATGTCATTCAGAAACACCAATTTGGGAACAGTAGCTTGGCACACCTAACTAATAAATACACAGTGTTTGCATTTAGCATTTGAGAACAGAAGAGCACGTGCAAAATGATACCCAGTTTGAGGTTCCTCATCCTGCTACTATATTTACACCTGCGCCTTCTTTGTCCATATTCTGAAGATTAGCAACTACTCCAGTGCCCAGCAGAGCCAACACCTACGATTTTGGCAGCTGGTGACACTCCATAATTGGTAACGTCTGTTCTCAAAGACATAGTGGTGTTCACCTTGCATTTTTTGAAGTTGCACAATTCTCAAAGGAAGTTTCTCAGTAGGGGGCTTAGCTGAGGGCATGTTCTCTATTAGAGCCGATGTGGAGGGCATATAGTTAGGGGAGAGAGAGAGAGAGAGAGAGAGAACAGGAACAGATGCAAATGTAGTTTTCATAATATCAAAGTTCAATACAGCTACCACACAGAAAAAGACATATCAATAATATATTGTACAAGCTTTTACAGGAACACATGTTGATTTGCAACACTGTACAGTTCAGATCTAAAGTGCACAACCCCAATCTGAGGTGACAAGACAGTATTATCAAGATAATAAAGGCAACACAGTCAGACAGAATTGATTTCCTTTTCTTTCCTCACATCCTGTGACGGTATATGAAGTCCATACCATGCATAGATCTCAGATAAAGACATATCACACTTGTTTGTTCAAGTATTTTAAATGATAAACATGATATTGCTGTATAAATGAAAATGGCCTTGTCAGTTCTGATTAAAGCTAAAACCAAACTTTTCTAAGATTTGTGAAGAATGGGCCCACATAAAGACCATGGCACTGGGAATTTGGGCTAATATTCAAAATAATCTCCCTTCTTCCCTCCCTCCCTTCCTTCCTCCATTTCCTTCCTTCCTTCCTTCCTTCCTTCCTTCCTTCCTTCCTTCCTTCCTTCCTTCCTTCCTTCCTTCCTTCCTTCCTTCCTTCCTTCCTTCCTTCCTTCCTTCCTTCCTTCCTTTCTCCTCCTCCCTCCCTTCCTCCTTCCCTCTCTTCTGACCTGATTACACATCTCCTTTCAAGATGACTTATTAAACTACTGGGACCTACTAGGCTTTTATTTGCTTTTTTCTTTGGGCTACAGTTGGCAAGGATTTCCCTGCACAGGCCTGAGCAAGGCTCTCAGCCAATTTGAAGGAGTACTGGGAAGGGGTAGGGGAGTGGGGAAGAAGAGCTATTGTTTTTGCTAGAATTGTTTTGCTGGAATTTCATATATAGGCACAAATTGTCCTTTAAAATTTTACTATCTCATTAACCTAAAAAGCAGCAGCAGCAGTTCACAATCTAGGATCTGTAACCCAAAAGATAAAGCATCCTGGAGTAGAGCAGGGTTGGTTCACCAGGGCATTGGGCCCCACTGTCTTCTCCAAGAAGGACAGCTGGTTGGATCAATTAGCATCTCTGTCTCTGAAGTGGAACCTTTGGGCCTGAGGCTCCAGAGAGTCGGGCAGCTATGTGCTTATTCTCAGCAGGCCAGGCAGTTTTGAGAAAGGAAAGGGATGCTTGGCCATTAGACAAAGCCTAGAATGGAAGGTTATTCCTTCATGAAATTCTGTGGCACAGATGAAAGAGTTTACTTCTAATTGTCATAGTGAACCCATTTGCTTTCTAGACAGAAAGGGCCTGAAGCTGTGTTCATATCAAGTTATCACTGTTTTTGCATATAACCTAGGAGAAATAATGTAGGGGGAAGCTTATGAAAATTTCAGATGGCTGGATCCTGTGGTTATATTATAGGGCATTTCTATATGTTATATTGTAGGGCATTTCTACCTGTTGAAGGGCAGGGTCTTCTCTCTTCCCTTGTATACCTGTAGTCTGAGTATTGAACTGCCTGGTCCATTCAGAAATGGAGAATGTTCCTAAATTTGCATTTGCAGTTTGCATATGAATCTATTGTTCTCCTATCAGCACTTGGAATCTGACAATGTGTGACCCCATAAATATCTATGGAAGCCTTTGTTAGCTCAGGTTTTTCTATCAGGTTCGCAGGGAAAGAAGGATGTTTTAAAAATACTATTTTGAATTCTAAGGATCTTGTTATTTCTGCACATTCTGGTCACTTTGGATCTTGATGGGAGATGGATAAAGGAAAATCTTAAGATAATGCCTCAAAATCTAGGGTGAGAGGCTGCTCATTTCATGGATGAGAAACAATCACCCATGGAATATAAATTATTTATTTTGGGTCCCAGTGGTAGGCAGTCTGGTGGGAGAGACTTTGTGGGGAGGAATGGGGAGGGGATGGAAATGCGCAACTGTCCTGAAGGTAAATTTCTCTTTCCTGGACAGTGGTAATATGGTGCCAGGATGATGTCATTATTGTCCCACAGAGATCTCTTCTCCCAAGGCCAACTTTAATTTTCTGGGCTCACCACATTCTGGGAATATGCTTCATTCCTCTTTGCTCAGGCTGATTAGGTTTTATTTTTATTTTCTCTAATTAATTCAAATGACCTAATAAAAGAATACTATTTGGAAGATGCCTCAAGAACGAGCATCCACCTTCTGTTCAAAACAGGCTGAACTGGAAAGCAGAATAGAGACAATTACCCTAATTTAATCTGAGATGAAGCTTGGCTTGTCACACTTGCAGAGTGAGTCCGCTAAGAGTAAAAAGGGTGGAAAACTTCAAGGGGAAGAGAATCTTATTGCCAATGGGATCAATTATTTTAAAGAACTTGCAGTATTCTTTTGTGTTTGTTTTGAAATACTAACTTCAGAGATGTGATAAGCCATAACGTGTAGAGAAAGAAGGAATAATACCTTTTAAGAATTTTGTGGGTCAGTGTTTCAAAGTAACTTTGCTAAGTGTTTTACTGTGCCTCCATTAAGAGAAAGGAAAAAAAATCTGGCTTAGTTTCTATATCTGCCCCTGCAGTTTGTATAACCCATATAAAATAAAAATCTATATGTTACAAAATAGGATATCTTTTTTAATATATATATTTTCCTTTTGTAAAATTATATGTATTTAAATACATTTGAAATGTTGCTATAGGTAAATTAGAAATTTTTTTCTAATACTATGAAAAAGGCAAGAGTTTTTATTGTCAACATACATTTTATATTTACTTTATCCTTTTCACTGCACCCCAAAGAACCTTTTATGATTCAGGGGCAATTTGGCACTATTCAGTCCTACTAGTCTGAAGTGAAAATAAAGTTTGCTTTGCACACTATATTAAAATTAAGAGAAGTATTTATAACAATTTTAAGCTTTTCCTGATTGATTAGAATATAGCCTTTTGTCACTAATTCTTAGAGAGGTATTCTAAACTTAAGAAAGGACTTTTAAAAGGAGCAATGTCTTTTTTTGTTTAATTTTTAAACTCTACTCTACTTTGACACCACAATATAGAAATAGATTTACTTTGGAACAAACTACAAATACATTCACACAGTTTGTGACAACTTAATTGTCTACCTAGAGAAGTGGAACAGCTTGGTGAGCAAGGTTATTATAAATCTTGTCCAAGACGTTCTATTTCTTCAATCAGGAAGTCAATGTCTTGGTGAGTTGCTGCGGGGTTTGAGATGACCATGCGGAAGAAATTGACCTTGTCTCCCAACGGTTGGTAGCTGACCATTGTTGTTCCATACTCCATCATTCTGGCTTTAATCACTGGAGCCACCTGTGGGACAGACCATATCAGCATGGTGACTTTCTCCTGGGACTCTCCCCTGAGTCAAAGAACCCAACAGCAAGCAGTGTCTTTAGTTTTTAGCTCAACAGTAGGAATCTTACTTGTTTTCTCTTGAAGGAGTTACCTCCAAGTTTTCTTGGGATCAGAGAACTAGAACAGTTTAACACATTCAAGATCCTGCAGGTGATAAGAGGAATAAGTGATAGACTATCAGGTGCCTGCCACCTTGTCCTTGACTTTCCAGTTAGTGTTTTGGGAGGACGAGATGAATCTAGTATTGGCCCCAGGCTAAATGGGTTAGCAAGACGTTTGGGGGTGTTTTCCCGCCACAGTAAATTTAAAAACATTGGTAATAAAACAGTTCAGAGGATTGTTACCAAAATGTAAGTTTCAGTATCAGGTGATATATGAAGATAAGCAGACTTTTGGCAACTTTCTTGAAACCCTAGAGCTTTCTAGTTTCTTTTCGTTCTCTTTTTGCAGTGCCTCACTTTGTAAGATATACTGAAAGATAATCCTTAATAGTGATAATGAATTAGCTGGGACAAAAAGCTGAACCCACAAGGACTTAACATATGTTGCATATCACAGACAGGATAGCATACCATAGACAAGATCATACTCTATTTATGCCAGATTGTTGATTATAGCCTCAGATAGTTCTCGATTGTGTATGAAATTAAGTTTAAACTCTAGTTCAGTTCAGAGACCTTTCATCATCCATTTCTGAGGCCTCATCTTCCACCGTTCGCCAAAATGAATCTTCAACTCTGACAAGACTCCTTTATTAAATATCCCTTGAATTTACTATACGTATTTTTGTCCCTTCACACTTGTCATCAGTGTCACTATGTCATACTTGTTCTCTGTGCTTAGAATCTATCCCTTTTCTCTTCTGGTTCATATCCTACACACACTTCAAGATTCCACCACAGTCCTAGAACTGCTATGAAGCCTTTCCTGACTTCTAGTGTCCATCAGTAGCTCTCTTCCTTTAAGCTGTAAACATATGATCCATGATCCTTCCCCATAGATTCTGACTATATGCTAATTTCCTACTATCCTCTTACTTCTGAGCAAATACATTTTCTTTCTGTACCTCAACTGTCAGGTCCTGGAGGGCAAACACAGCGTCTTCTACTCTGTTTGTTGTTGTTGTTTACCAGCACAGTGCTTGGTACGTGTTGGGGGAGTCCTAAATTCTTATTGCTATAAAGAGTAGCATAATAGAAACAGCTATCTAGGAAGAGGCAAAAACTTAAATCATGTCTAACCGTACATATAATCTATCCACATATATTTATCACTGGAGTTTGTAAATATATAATATCTGATCTTCATTGCTGCAAATGGTAGATAGACATCAGAGAAACTTTTAGACTTATTTGAGTTTCATGTGGTCAGAAACTCAGTTCAAAATGGAGACCATGCCTTCGATCATAGCTGGATTTATCTTAAATGGACAGTTCAATTCAAATGGAATGCTGTTATGAACATGTGATTTATAAACATCAACTCTTAATTAATCATTGGTTTGTAATGAAGTTTTCATCTTCAAAGTATCCAATGCATAAAATCAGCAACGTTCCCATTGGGTCCAATCATTTGTTAGTTACCAAAGACAAAGTCACCGGATAGACTTCACCTCACTTCTCATTCCGAACCTAATTTCCTTATCTAAAAACGAATGTGGATGATGATTCCAGCACTGAGATCTTCTGACTCTAGGTTGAGTTATTATATCCCTTCCCACCCCTTGTTCCATGGGGAGGAATGTTTCTCCTGGACTGATCCTTCTTTCACCTAAAGCATTAAGAATGTATGCAGAGCACCGGACACATCCCAGGGAATAAATAAGAAGAAGAATTTAAATATCTCAAGTCTGGGATTAACTTCTGAAAATAGATCTACTAGAATATTCCAGCCAAAGGGACATGAAATTTATCCTTTGTGTTGTGAGGCACGTCAAGTCAATATGGTTCCTGCGAAGATAAATCTCAAATTAGAAAAGGAATTCCAAATCCACTTGGCTGCAGGAATTTAAGGACAAGTCACATAACTATTCCTTAGTTTTATTTGTGTAATAAATCATGCTTGCTCTTTAGAAGTGATAAAATAATGACAGAGCTTTACTAAGTAAATTAAAGTCTCATTTAGTTTTCATGGGCAATCCAAGCAAAAATACAGAAGAATGGCACTAATTATCAAGGACAATCATCTCTAGCTTTTCAGATGAATGCAAATCAAAGGTTAAAAGATTAATGCTAACAGTCACAAGCAAACAGATTTTGGCATAAAGTAAGATTGAATCCCCTCAGTTCCTGAAGCAAGCTGAATTGGCAGAAATCACAGCTGTCTAAACACATATGACTTTTGGTTGCTTCCAGAAAATGCAGATGAACTAAAATTAGCTGGAACATGAACATCTACTTCGTGGTATATTCACTCATTGCAAGTTAAGAAGGAAAATAAGATTCGGACTATTCTGATGAATATATGTGATCTGTGAGGCCAAAATAGACATTCCCATATCAACTAAGATGGGTCCAGGGTTCAGGGCCTGGCTGGAGGGCAAATTGCTAAATTCCTAATGATTGAAATTCCCTAACAATAGGTGCTATGAGACCCCCTCCTCACCCTGATTTACTACCCAGACCACTATAACTCTGACTGGACAGAAGACTGACCTTACACACATTCTTTCCTGGTAAGCAACTGCAGACCTTAAGCCAGTTTGAGCAGCTTATAGACACGGTGCACAAACTGTGTTTATGTCCTACAGTTCACCTTTTGATGTAAAGAGCCAAATTCCACCTCATTTTAACACTAAAACCCTGCCCTGAAGTGAACATGGGATGTATGCTACATATATGTTTACTCATTCTGCATGTGCTCAGCTCCCCTCATAAATATGGATAGCTTTTCCCCAAAACCTACTGAATATGTATGACTCTACTGTGTGTTACAGGCCCTGTGAGGCATAAAACCCAACCTGCCCTTCCCCTCTTGGAAGAGAGGGCACCTTCCGCACATGCTACAGGCTGTCTCTGCCTGGTTTGCAAACTGGTATCACCAATAAAGCTCTCCTTTCTACTATTTAGCCATCCCGGTGGTCTATTGGATGAAATACATAGAGATTTCACTTATTTCTAGGCTTTTGTATTTTTTGGTTGTATTCTTAGTTTTCCTAAACGAAGAACGTGAGTTGAGAAAGAGTGGTCGCACGTTGAAGAATTCACTAAAGGTGTAGTCAACAAGAGCTCTTTGGGGCTGCCTTAAGAATTTTAGGGTGTTGTCTTCTCTCTTGTGCCGTTAGCTTTTTCAGTCCTTTAGAAAGCAGTAACTAGGGGACTCTTCCATAATTGGAATCCACATTTGTCTCTTTCAAAGAGGGTGCATAGTAAAGCATCATGAAATAAACTTAAAAGATATCACAGAAATGTATTTTTCACTATGTCCTAGAAAACCTCTTTGTTTTTACATTTTGGAAGACTGCAAGAAATTTTTGAAAAATGTAAAAGCAGAATAATTAAATGAGAAATTCTAAACCATTGGCTAGGCTTGGTGGCTCATGCCTGTAATCCCAGCACTTTGGGAGGCTGAGGTGAGTGGATCACTTGAGGTCAGGATTTTGAGACCAGCCTGGCCAACATGGTAAAACCCTGTCCCAACCCCATCCTGACCAAAAAATATAAAAATTAGTTGGGTGTGGTGGTGTGCACCTGTAATCCCAGCTACTCAGCAGGCTGAGGTGGGAGAATCGCTTGAACCTAAGAGGTGGAGTTTGCATGAGCCGAGATGGCACCACTGTACTCCAGCCTGGGCAACAGAGTGAGATCCTGTCTTAAAAACAAAACAAAAAAAATTCTAAAATACTAAAATTTCACCAATTAAATCCTCTATTGCATTTAATAACACAGACGTTCAAAGAGTCTGTGTTAAATATAAGGCCAGGCTACTTCCTTACAAATTTAGTATTAAATCCACTGCTAACCTTTCAAAAGTCCACCAATCAGTGTAGGACTGTAAAAGCTGACAGAACCAGATAGTGATCAACAATAACAAAAATTAAAATAAGAAGATGAAGAACCAGAAACAGAAGAGGTCCTCAAAAGACCAGCCCTTTTGATTCTTGTTTGGTAAACATTGGCACAGCCTATTTGCTGTCCCTCCCTGTGTCTAAAGCATGGTGCGGTGTCACATCCCCATAATGCCCCAAACATTCATCGTCTACACTGCCTCAGGGACAAAGCGCCATCTGCAAGATCATAGTCCTGACAGGGCAGGAAGCACACTGACTGGATTCTCGTGTTTACCACCCCCATGAAGGTATGACTGTACCTGCTTTATTTATAACTTCTGTTATCCAAATATTTGTCCTCAAACTAGTGCATTCTGGAAAAAGGCTTACAAGCCACTGTTAGGTTTCCTAAATGTTGTTTCCCTTCCTTATTCTGGAATATGCCTAAGGTATTTGCTATAGATGGAAATTTTCTGTCCTCCCAAAATTTATATGTTGAAATCTTAACCCCGCAATGTGATGATATTAGGAGGTGGGGCCTCTGGTAGGTGATTAGGTCAGGAAGGCACAGTCTTAGAGGCCTCAGAGAACTCCCTTGACCTCTTTCTGCCATGTGAGGATACAGGGAGAAAAAGGCCATTGATGAACCAGGAAGTAGGGGTTCCACCCAACACGGAATCTATAGGGACCTTGATCTTGGACTTCCCAGCCTCTAGAACAGTGCAAAATAAATTTCTGTGTTTATAAGCTACCTAGTCTATATTAGTCTGTTTTTGCAGCCCAACCAGACTAAGATACAATTTTAGCCTAACAAATGATTTTTGAGTTCCTGCTGTGGACTACAGCTATGAATCAGGCAAGATGGTACAAAGAGTAATTCTCTGCCTTGTCTTGTCCAGAATTTAACTTTGTTCTTTTGGTTCTCATAAACTGCACAGGAAACTCCACATTTTCCCCATTTTGGGTCTATATTGGCATGGACCAAGAGAACTCTGTGCAGTGATCTCCATCATGTTCTATATCTGCGCTATCCCATAAAACAGCCATTGGTCACAAGTTGAGCAACTGAAATGTGGCTAGTGCGATTGAAGAACCAAATTTTTAGTTGAATTTAAATTTAATTTTAATTGATTTAAATTTAAATATAAATAGCCACATGTGGCTATTACTACCATATTGGACAACAGATTATTTCACCTCAGTTTTTTTCCCTCTGGGACTGTGTGTGTGCATGTGTATGAATATTTTACTGGTTCCTGGACATTATACTTTAAGGGCGTCACACTTAATAAAGAACTTTACAGAAAGTCTGAAAAAAATCATTGGCATAGATGAACAAAAGTTAAACTTGGTATTCATGTGGTTCTATTTTCGTTTTCAAATCTGAATTGCTGAATTATCTTGATTACAATAATAAAAATGGAGAAAAATCAGGAGAATTCATTTTGTAATCCCCGGAGATTTTCGTATTTGAATCATCAACAGTATAAAAACAGTTTACTAATATTCTAATTGCCATCTCCAGGAAACAATCTCCATCCCTATTCCTCATTACAGCTCATACGAGGTGCTGAAACCTAGGAGGCATTTATAGAGTGATGTTTAAACAGGGGAGTCTCCGAGTTGATTTTTGTTCAGAAAATGATGAAAAAAGTGTTTTTATTCTGTACTCCCATCTTGCTCCATTCCTCAGCCCAGTGATAATGGGCTGATTCAACAAATGAAATCAGCCAAACTAGTCTGTAGATTCTCTTTCTGGTCAGTCAGTTCAATAAGGAAGTGAAAGGCAAGAAGAATGGAGGCATCTAATTTCTAACTAACTGGTTAAAATAAGTCATTGTTAAGAAATTTTACATTATGAAGGTATACCATAAAAATTCCAGGAAAAATATGTATTTTTTCCTCTTAATGACAGCAGACACCCGCACCCCCATTCTCGTTGTTATTGCCTGCACTGATCATCTTATCCAATGCGACCTCTACTCAATTCCCTCCCACCCTGTGAGCCTGGTTTCCAGGAATGAACCAACTTCACTAAATCATCAAACACAACCACAGCCCCTTCCACCTCAGACACATGCACCACGGATCCAGGGTCTAGAATCTTTCTTCCATTTTTTCCTCTAGATCAGGGGTTCTCTAGCTGAGCTGCACATTAGAATCATCTGGATAACTTTCAGAATCATTCCCAGGCCCATCCAAGCACAATCTGATTACATTTTCAGGGTGAGACCTGGTCACTAGTGTCTTTTATAAAGTTTCTGGATGATTCTAATGGATGACCAGGATTGCAAATCACTACTCTAATTAGGAGGCTTGGTTTAAAGACCTCAGCCAAGTGGAAGTTTTCTCCCGATGAGAGTTTGATCCTAGGTTGCTTAAGGGCAGATGTTAACATGTAAAAGCTTCAGTGAAGGTTTTATAGCTACACAAAATTCTCTTCTTCATTTTACACAGAAGGAACTAAAGTGTTCCCAAAGGTCAATGAGGCAGCCCAAACTCCTGAGCAGTGAAGGGACAGCCTGCGGGGCTCTTGGCAGTGACTGGAGGAGGTTCCCTCTTTTATGATAAACGAAAAGAACCCCCAAACCAACCAAATCAACTCTGAGATCCAAGTCTACACGACCATCCCTAGTTTCGCACGGTGACAGGTCCTGCATACTCGCTTCGATGTGCATTGTAAGCCATATTTCACCCGTGTATAAGTGCTAGGAGCAGGAGAGGATGAAAGATAAAGGGTGTCTTACTGACCACAGTACAATTTAAAGCTCAAGCCCTCAGACTTTCTGTGAGATTTTGGGAGTTACATTTTCTCCCTGTATGTCAGTTTCTCCATCAGCAAGATGGGTGGACAGTCCTTCCCATGTCAGGTTGCTCTGAGGCATTAAGTGACCTAACACCTGATGCTGAGCTGGGATACAATACACACTCAAAACAGTGGCTGTTATTATTGCTCTTTGCCCTCCTACCTTCTGGGGGTCATCACAGCTCTAAGGACACCCCCAGGATAGCCTTGATCTTGGCAGCTCAAGAGGGTCAGCAGCAGCATTGTTTGCTAACCATTTCTGGTACCTGAAGTCTCTTTTGTGCTTGTAACTGAGCGCCAATTTCACTTGGAACAGCAATGAACTTCAGCAATGTCCTCGCTGCTTTGTGAATGCCAGCAAAGGTTATCGCCTGACTACTTCTTTTAGGACATCATAAACTCACTCTCAGAAAACAAGCAAATAAAGTTGTTAAAAGTCTGCATAGGTCGGGCGCAGTGGCTCACACCTGTAATCTCAGCACTTTGGGAGGCCAAGGCGGGCAGATCACCTGAGGTCAGGAGTTCGAGACCAGCCTGGCCAACATATTGAAACCTCATCTCTATTAAAAAGACAAAAATTAGCTGGGCATGGTGGCGGGTGCCTGTATTCCCAGCTACTCAGGAGGCTGAGGCAAGAGAATTGCTTGAACCCAGGAGCTGGAGGATGCAGTGAGCTGAGATCATGCCACTGCATTGCAACCTGGGAGACAGAGTGAGACTCCATCTCAAAAAAAAAAAAAAGAAGAAAAAGAAAAATAGAAAAAAAGTCTGCACATACCAGGTTCTATACGTCCTGGCTCTGTGGGAGTCCACAGACGGGAGTGGGCCCATGCACCCAGGTGGGCTCTCTCCTAAGGCCACAGGCATATGTCATAAAGAAGAAGTGCACATGAAAGGCTCAATACACACATGTATCAGAGGAACTTGGAGCACTGACCTTTGAGAGGCGACTCATTCTCTCTTCATTGTCTTCCAGAGTACGCAAGCTTGGAGGAATGTACCAGAAGCAGACATTTGTGTGCTGAGGCTACAAAGAGGAAAGGAAGATTCACATCTGGCCCAGGCTGGCAATTTTGAAAATTCTAAGAACATTTCAAATCGATGTATTCAGCAGGTTCACAACACAATTCCCACTTTTCAATCAGGAATTGCCATTGGAGGGCATGATTTTGACAAAGTTCTATGGACTACTTGGTGAGTTTGGTCTTTATTCCAGCGCGGAATAGCTACCCCATCATCCACCACTCCCCTCTGTGACAGTCCCACTTACCTGGACAGCACATCATTTACATCATATCAGTGATGAGGGTTGGAACTGACTAAACTTTCTGGGATTGTAGAAATCCAAATACATACCTTCCCGTCAAACACCATCTCATATCCTTCTCGGTTTTTTATGATGTTGTATAAATACTCTGCCAACTCCAAACATTTATCAACATGTGCTTCAAACCCGGTAGTCCCCTAGGTAAGAGAAAGACACAGCTCATTAGGCAGGCTAAGAGTGCGCAGGAAGTGATTTCCCTGGAGACTGATGGTCATCCTGCCGCCTCCGTCTCAGTCCCGTCTGGCACTTTCCCGACACAAGGCTGTTTCCACAGGCTTTTTCAGCGCTGTTTTCTCTTTAATGCTCTCCCCGTCAGGTGCTTTTGTTCCCTTTCATTACTGCTTTCTACAAGGGACTCCTTTTCTTCCAGAGCCTCCATTCCCCAGGCAATTAGTTTGACTACTCAAGGGGAAAATGTGCCTCTGCTATTCACAGGAGTAATCATGGAAGTCATTAATAACAGGAGGGCTGGGCTACTCTCTTCCTGCAGATAAAAAGCATCACTAGAGACCCTCCAGAATGCCTGCTTAGTCCCTCTCCAACGTGTACATTTTCCGTTCCCAGAGCCCATCTTTGTCTGTCAGTGTACCCGATATGGAACAAATTGGGTAGGTGCTCATTGAATTCTTTGAACAAATGGATGTAGGAAATTTAGGGAGTACCCAGATGCTTTGTTAGCCGGTCAAGCTCTGTAGAGTTCTCCTTTGGGGGCAGATAAATGACTCATGTGTCTATGATGAGTGAACATTATCACTGAGTTCTTTTAGTTTCTGGCTCTGGAAGCCGTGGATCCAGACTTAGGAAAACCAACACAACAATCTTGGACTGGAGCTGTTTAACTGACATCGGGACACACAAGAGAGTTACTTTTCAAAATGACTTTCCTCTTATCTCCTTGGATGTTTACTGGGTGCTGATGGAGAAAGCTTAGAGAAAAAGCCAATGCTCATCTCAGAAGTACTTTGAACCTGCCTATCAGTAACTTCTCCAGCAGGGAACCTAGAGAAAGCAATTGTAATGGAGATGAGATGGGCCCACTTGCCTGTTTCATACAAGATCACATCATCTCAGCTAAGGGTGCCCAACAGAGCCCAGAGACTTGTGATGTATGAAGCAGGTTTAAGAACAAGCTGCCCTGGAGAAATCAAATGGGTTCAGAAATTCACTTATTTGGAGACTGCTGCCCCAGCTGATTGGCTCAAGGAGGTTGATGGGTTCCTGATGCCTCCCCAGGAAGGGCTTGGGCTGATGCCTGATGCTTGGCTAGCACCCATACCAGGAGCTCTGTGTGTCTGTTGGTGCTAAGGAGATTATTATTGGTTTGGAATGACTTGACAGTTTGGGTTCACTTGGGATGGACTGTAAGTAGAAGGGAGGGAAGCTGATTGCTCTTCTCCAACCTGGATCCTTTGGACCAGTCTGGAGCTGGGTTTAAACTTTTGCATGTCTGATCTTGGCTATGGCATGACCAGTCTGACTCTGACCCTGTCCTGCTGAATAGCATCGGCTAATCTCTCTGATCAGATGGGAATGATGATGCCTCTCTGATTTCCCATGAAGAAGAATTTGCACTGCAACAGCAATGGGATTACTAAAGACCAGAATGTGAGACCTCTGGTTCCCCTGGTCTGGGACCTTGCTATGGGGATGATGGGGTCGTGTGATTGCCCCATTAGTTGGGGGCTAAAGACATACATGGGGAGTGACACAGAAAACTCTAGTGTGCCCTGGGTGCCTCCTGTTCATATTGAATATTTATGGGATTAAGATCCACATTTTATTTTCAAGGTTTTGAAGGCTTTTGAGAGATTCTTCAAAATTCTTTCATTCATTAAATACTTTCATCCATTAAATTACATGCCACGCAGCTCTTACGGTGAGAATGACAGAAGCACATGTCAAACTTTATCAGGGATCACGTCCCCATAGCCTGAACCCCTGTGCAGGATGCTGAAGGCTTGGACAGGCACTCCTAAGTGAAAGGCTGGACTCCAGTGTCAAGATTCCGCTGGGGGAGTTTCTGGAGAAAGATGGTTTTATTTAGCTCCTCCTGACTCACACACGTAGAACTAGTTTAGATTGACCTGGCTGCAACACATACTCCATGAGGGCACAGGTTTATGTTTCTTTTGTTCACTGTTAAATCCTCCACATTCTGAGCAGTGCTGAGTGCATATTAGGTGCTCAATGTGTATTTGTTGAATGAATAAGTGAATAACTTTGAAGCCTTTTACAAAGTATGTTCTGAGGAATGATCTATATCAGAACCGGATTATTTGTGTTAAAAATGTAGATTCTTAAGCCCCACCTCAGACTCCCAAACCAGAATTTTAGGAAGATGAACAATGTTTATGTGATCTTCTTCAGCAACCTCACCATCCAAGTATTCAGCTGCTCCCTCCATGTGGTCTTGGGGTTTAACATCTTGAGAGCTGGTCGTGATCATTCTCTGCTTCCTGAAATGCTTTTATAAACATTCTCAGGCCCCAGAGACAGTGCTTTTGAAATAACTACTGAATCCCTTGCTGTTATCTCAATTTTTGCTGCTCCCACCCTAGTTCAGGCTCTGTTACTTCTCACCTGGCATGTAGCTCCCAAGTTGCCCTTCAGTGAATTAGACTCTCCCTTACTCTCAAAATACACACTGAACTCCTGCTCAACCACTCCTTGGAATGGCCTTCTCACAGCACTGCTGGGTGAAATCCTACTTTTTCTACCTATCCTGTTCAAGTCCCATCTCAAAGGCCATCTCTTTGCAAATCATCTCGATTCTTATACTAGGAATGAGCTCTCCATTCTTTAAATTCCCCAGATGTGTCTGGATTTCTTTTGTGATCAGTCCTAATCTGTCTTTTATAATGGATTTCTGTGCATTTGTCTTATCCTGTCTGGAAAATGAGAGCCTCCTTATTCCATTCAGTATTAGACACGATAATAGATGCTGAATATCTACTTGTTAAAATAAATTTTATTTTAGAGAGAAAGTAAACATTCTGTCATTTTCGGCAAAGGATGCCAGATGTCTATTTCCCTTTAATAATTTTTTCCTGGTGTTTTTTTTCCTCCAGCCATTTGCCAGTCCCTCTTTATCCACATTTTTAATTAGCAAAGCTAATCACAAAAAACCAAGGAAAACTGCTGATTTGTATGACTACATACAAACCCCGAGATTTGCTATGAAACCTTGGTTGTTATGAACGAAGCCATTCCTGTAGACCTAAAAAGGGAATGTAGGAGAATCGCTTGAACCCGGGAGATGGAGGCTGCAGTGAGTGAGCTGAGATCGCACCACTGCATTCCAGCCTGGGCAACAGAGCGAGACTCTATCTCCAAAAAAAAAAAAAAAAAAAAAAAAGTGTTGGGGAGATGTAATTTTAAGTTTATTTACTTACTTTTGTCGGCTACTGAGTTTTAGCCACTGTAGGAATCTGTCAACATTGGGAAATAATCATTAGGTTCTAGGATTATTTAATAAAATGCAGACAAAATGAAAGGCCGACTCCCTAAGAAGAGAGTTGAGAGTAGGCACTGGGCCTCTGCTGATGATAAACATCCATATCTTAACCAGCTAGTATGCCTCTTAGCATCCTAAATCAGGGGTCTTATTTTTTGCATAAATTTGTTCTAATCAAGTTAATTTGGACTTAATATGATGGCTGTCATCAGTGCATTTAGCTCCATTAGTCATTAGCAGATCAGTTCAAATAATAATAATTTATACTTAGGCTATTTTTCATGGGATTTTTCTTAGGAGAAAATGTGGAAAACACCGAATTCTCCAGGCAGGTCTGATCACAGAGGGTTTACTGAATTAATGCTATGTTCTTCCTCCTCCTCCTCCTTACTCTTATCCAGATTGTTTCCTCATTCCTGTGGGGAGGCAAGATTCAACATCATAGCCAACTCTTTCATGGCTCTTGTTGCAGGAAAAGGATGACTTCTTCCTTGGCCGGCATGGCTAAAGGGAGAGCTTTGATGTGAGTACAATTATCCCACCTTTTATCTAGATTGTAGGACTAAGCTTATTACTTTAATAATGATTATCATTTCATTTTTCAAAAAAAAAAAAAAACTCACAAAGGTTTAGATTGAAAACAAAGTGTAAGTTTTTGCCACTTAGATGTCTAGATATTTGAGGTATTTCCACAAAGAAATAAAATAATAAGTAATGCAGTGGCTGTGATTTCCTCTTTTCATCCCCTTCCCCAGTGACTTCATGAGGCCCTTCCCTTTATTTCCGGCTTCATCTGGTCCTGCTGTTTGATTCACACTTGATGCCCTCCATGTTATTTCTCTAGGAACCTGGGCTGCCCCTGCTGGAGAGGAGGCTTCAGATGGAAAGGGAGCAGCAGAATCTGATGAACCGTGAGAGAAATGTTTTCGTGGAAATATTGCTGATGATCATTATCTTAATAAAAACACCACAGGGGAAAAAAGACACAAAGAATGACCCTTGAAGTAAGAGGGAACTTGGCACAATATTCAGAGATCAAGGTTTTCTCAGCTTGCTACCTGATATTTACATTCATCATTTTGTAATCCCCACCAATCAATGAAAGGAAAAACCTGCTCATTTTAAAGCGGCTTGGAAGTATATCAATAGTTTACATTCTTGATTGCTTTGGGTTTTTCTTCCAAATGAAAGTGTCATTGCTAGCAGAATGAGTCTCCCATTGGGTGGTGGGGACCAGGTACCTGTCCTTGTTGGGTTGTCAATTTTCAAAAAAGGAAGGGGGCCCATCAGTCCACCGTTACCGGGCAACACTGTGGAGCTTCACTTCATGTAAAGCTCCTGATGTTTAGCTTCTTGTAGCTGCCTGATATTTAGCAACATGTAAAAAAAGTTCTGCTGGAGTAAACACCATTAAGCAGGCTTCCCTGAAGGATGTACAGTCCAGCCATCCCTGGAAACCACCCAAGAGTTACTTCTTCATTAAGCAAGACCATCTTTCTGTTTAAACTGCATCTTTTTGTCAGAATGGACTTAAAGGAGATTCCATAAAATACTTGTGGATTGCATTGCTTCACTCAAAAACTCCCTCTTTTTCTTGTTAAGAACCCCATCATCTAAGCTGCTTAAAGTAATTTAGGTTACTTTAAAAAAAATTATAAACAAAAGCATAAGGAATTCATTGCCGTGGACAAGGTTCCTACCTTTTTACACAGACTTGCAGAAGAACCCATTCACTGGTCTTATCCTGGTATACTTCACTCCTGCTGACCAAGTTATTGGCATTTTCTCATGGGACAGAGCATGTTACGTCTTTAAGTAGGCTATTTACACACCTAAGAGCCAAATGTATAGCCTCTCCACCAAACGTAAAGGACCTCGTGGTATCCCAGCTTTCCCTTGTGAACACCATTAGAATCAAAATGGAGTCACGAATGTTAAGAAAACCCTGATAGATAGAGCCAGGGAAAACCATGAAGAGAGGGTTCTCATGCCTTGTATACCAGATAACAAAAACTGTCACAGAAGACTGCAAAAATTACAACCTTGCTCAAAGGTCACCACAACCTTACACACACAAAAAAATACTTCTGCAAAGACATCTGCCTAGCAATTGCCTATCCAGCCTCAGACTGCATCACCCTTGTTATTGATCTTTGTAGCCAAGGATATTTATCTCAAAACAATTATGTAATCTTCCACATTTCTTCCTTTAAAAACTTTTGTTTTCCTTTACCTCCTTTGAATTTGCATACAGTTTACTATGGCATATGTATTCCCATTGTAATGCTTTATTTCCAAATCAACATCTTTTCTTTTAGAGAGACTCTCTCTGTTATTAAGGTTGACACCTTTAATTTCTCCCTTTCTCACTTTCTTACGTCAGGTTTCCTCGAATCCTCTTTTTGCATTTGAGCTTCTACAGTATATACAGCTAGCTCTGTCTATTTATCTCCTGCAGGAGATAAATGAAACTGGCTGGGCAGGCACTAATTTGTGACCTTTAAGTTAAGAATCTGGTCAAAATTAAAAATAAAATCTTTGACCTATCCAGCCTGCTTACATTTAAACATAAACGTAGGCTCCCGGAAGGCTACAGTTAGATCCAAGCAAGTCCTGCACACTGTTGGTTGGTGAGTTTTCCTTGCTGAAAATAGGAGGGATCACCTACAGTTAAATTCAGAGGGAAACACAGAACCTACATAAAAGGAAGTGAGTAGGTATTTCGGGAGATGAGGGGGAAAAAGCTTTGTAACTAGAGGTTATCCCTTGAAATGTCAAAAAATAAGCTATCATGGTGGGCTTTTTACTTTTTCTTTTTTGTTCTCCAAACCTATGCTTTCAGATCGCATTCACCTACCCAGTTCATCAATCACTGGGTAAAAACCACGTTAGTAGACAAAAACCAACGACAATAGCAATAAACACCTGTTAAAATTCAAGGTGTTCTGCTATATAAAGCAAAATGGATTTGTTTTCTAGATGAGTGAGCATTTGAACCAATTTGGCTACAAAAGAAACAAACAATGGTTTTGATTACATTTTTTTAACACAAAATTGTTTATTCTATATAATCCCATGATGTAAAATATACAATTATACGGAAACAAACAAACAAAAAGACCCTTTGTCTCAACAGTAATTAAACCAGGCTGATAGGATTAGGAATGATTCCTATCCATGTATTTTTCCTTAAGGTAGAGTCATTCCTGGGGTATAGGAGACCGTGAATCAGGAAAATATGGGGATATTTATTTATATATTTATTTTTAATTTATTTTTTATCATACTTTAACTTCTAGGGTACATGTGCATAACGTGCAGGTTTGTTACATATGTGTACATTTTTCCTCATGTTGAATGAAGGTATTTAGATGTTAAGTTTAAAGAAAGCAAGGCCTGGCGCAGTGGCTCACGCCTGTAATCCCAGCACTCTGGGAGGCCGAGGCAGGCAGATCATGACGTCAGGAGATCAAGACCATCCTGGCTAACATGGTGAAACCCCATCTCTACTAAAAAATACGAAAAAAATATTAGCCAGGCACGGTGGCACGTGCCTGTAGTCCCAGCTACTCGGGAGGCTGAGGCAGGAGAATGATGTGAACTCGGGAGGTGGAGCTCACAGTGAGCCAAGATCGCACCATTGCACTCCAGCCTGGGTGACAGAGTGAGAGACTCCGTCTCAAAAACAAAAAGAGAAAGCAAATCTTGGGTAAGGAATTTCAATTTGGAAATCACTTTTTTTGACATTTCATAATAGGGGTGACCAGATAAAGGTTCTGTTTTTAGTTGTCATTTAGCTGGTCCATACACACTCACCTTTGCCCTCCACATCAGCCATAGTTTAAAAACATCAACATGGCGTCCACACTGTAAGGCCTTATCTCCAGTGTCATAGGACAGGTCATAATGTTTATCTTGCTGAAAGAGGTAGGAGGCATGCATTTGGTTGCAATTCTGCATCAATCCCTACAAGAGAGAAGAGAAAATTTAGGAAATTCTACTGATTACTCATTAGATTTATATTGGTAAAAATTAATAAGAAAAAAATGAAAGTAAGAGACATTGCATATCTTAGAGAAAGAAAACAAAACGAAAAAAAGAATTCTGGACAGGAGTGTCTAGGTTGTTGTAATGGTCAACTCTGTGGGATCAATGGCTCAGGGTCAAATGTCATGGAGGTTAGCAAGGACACGTTTATACTTTTACTCTCCCTTTTAAGAGAAGGCATTTGTAAAAATCAACTGATAAATAAAAATCATAATCAGAAGTACACATTTATATTTAAATGTTCTCCTTCTTTGGGAGAACATCATACTATTCTGGTTTCATTGTGATTAAAATATTTTGGAAACTCTTTGGTTTTGTGAAATATTATTAGTGTGGTTCTTCTAGTATTTCTATCCATATCTAGTTCAAATACTTTATCATTTAGCTGTTAGGGAGTTTGAGCTCCCTTTGGAAATCATGGCTTTTAAGACAGCTCATTGCTATCATTTTTATATGCTGAAATCTAAAAAAAAAAAGAAACAAACAAACAAAAAACAAAAACCACACACACACATTGCAATTTTGAGATGAATTTAAATAACCAATCTTTCAAATGTCATGTTCCTCTCTCAAGAGCGATTAGAGTTTCAGTGCTGCATTCGCATGCTCAATTCCTTGAGACAGTTAAGTGGAAAGTCTCATCGTCAATGGCCATTCATTTGTCCTAGCACTGTAACCTTACTATGGAAATGGGTGGCAAAGTGATTGAATTATTCCATAGAATAGTGACTGAATCATGTTTTCCGACTAAAATAGTATTGCCAGTCTCTTCACTAAAAACCCCGTGTTTCAATTTGTCACGAACCACTGGATGCCTCTGACGATTTTGTTCTCTTCTAATTGTGATTTCACAAAAGCTTTGGCATTTGGTTTTGTTTCTTTTGTGATTCATGACAAAAGAAGACAAGACTAAAGTGTGATCACTTAGTTGAAGTTAGAAGTGAGAACACTTCTGAAAACTGTCCACACTAAAACACAATGCAATGCAATTACAGTTTTAATTTGGTTTTGAAAGACGGAGTGTTGAAATGGTAGATGACAGAACTGGACTCTACCTTGTAGTTTAGGTTTCACATATATTGGAATCCATTCCTTATTTTTCAGAATAAGAAAAATTAAATATGATGTATTTGTATTAGATCAGTAGAAATACACTGAACTCGAAAAAGAAAATTCACTTGAAGACCAATATCGTGAAAATTTGCAACACTCGCTTTTATTTGGTTTCATGGTCACAGAAACTTTGTGCCATTATTCCTCTGGCCATGCAAGCTCACACACTGGTGCCTCAATACTAAGGAAGACCACCTCAGAGAGTGTGGAATGCTGAAAGGATCAGACCTATTCCTACTGTGATAGAAAAAAATAACTCAAAAACACGTGAGCCCTAAAAAAGCTGGACGACTGGGTGTGTGGCTCATGCCTGTAATCCCAACACTTTGGGAGGCAGAGGCGGGTGGATCACGGGATTAGGAAATCGAGACCATCCTGGCTAACACAGTGAAACCCTGTCTCTATTAAAAATACAAAAGATTAGCCGGGCCTGGTGGTGGGCACCTGTAGTTCCAGCTACTTGGGAGGCTGAGGCAGGAGAATGGCACGAACCCGGGAGGTGGACGTTGCAGTGAGCCGAGATCACATCACTGCACTTCAGCCTGGGCGACAGAAAGAGACCACGTCTCAAAAAAAAAAAAAAAAAAAAAAAAAAGCTGGACAGCCGCAGTCTTATTATTGTACTACAACATGACAAGCAAAAGTGAGGCTGTTTTCCCTACAGAAGGCCTTAGTGAGATGATGTCCTGGTTCTCAGCCATGAGACATGAAAAGGTTACAGACCATCATGTCCCAAACTAATGTGTTTTAAAACACATTAATAGTTGCTGTACATAAAGAGATTCCCATGCTCAAATAAATGTAGGAAACTCTGTATCATCTAGTCTTTCTTTTTAGATATTGCAATACATATCAGCCTATTAAGGGCCCTGATAAGCCCTGAAATAATGTAAGTTGTTTTTAACTCTAAACCAATATATCCCAGCCTTTTTAAAACTAAGAACTCTTATTGGGGAACACTTACTACCATCTTATGGAACAGCACTGTTCCTTGGATGCCAATAAAAGAAATGCTGTCAGAGCATCATAACTCTTGGATTTGTAAGGGAATTTAGAGCTCATTTATTCCTACTCAATAAAGGAATCATTTCTACACCCTTTCTAATAAGTGGCTGTCCAATCTCTCTATTTAATCACCTCCCCTTATTAATTTATTCCTACTGTTGGACAGTTTAATTTTTAGAAGTGTTCCTTTTATTGAACCCAAGACAGACCTAAAATTGCAGGGTGTTCTGATCTTGCCATCAAATCCCTACCACCTGGTGTTACTAAACCAGCTCCCCAAAGCCTCAACAAAAACCCCAGTCTCTTCCATTTGAGAGTCCTCTAAATGGTAAAGGCTGCCATCCTCCTCTCAGCCCTTTTCTTTTCTTTTCCTCCCTAGGCTAAACATCCTTAGTTGTTTCAGTCATCCCTCTGACACGTTTACCAATTGGTCCCCACAGTTTGGGATCTAGCTTGATGGAACCCCATGGACAATTTGGTACAGAGCTAAGCAGAGCACTTCAGGTATGGTTTAGCTAGAGGAGAGTGGGAGACCACCACCTTCTCAAGCTGAAACTCCACTTCCTGTATCTCATCAATGTATTTTGTGTGGCATTTTTCTCTTGACTCGTTGTTGACCCTGTAGAGCTAGCATCCTTTGCCTTTTTCACAAGTCCAACAATTTAGCTGTAGAAACAAGCCTTCCTTGTCCAATCAAAATATAACCACAGTATACACAGACCTAAGGGCAGAGACTTACAATGATCTCCAATAACAACGTCCCTTTTTGGATGTGGCTCACTGGTCCAGTCTGTAAAAATCATCTTGTATTCTGATTCCATCCCTACACACATTTACTCTACCTCCTAGTCTCCTCCCATCTGAAACATTAATCAGCTTCTATGTTTTACTCAAACAGTCCGTGAATATTCTGAATGGTACAGGTTAGGTACCAAGCCATAGGCTCTATCCTGGGTAACATCAAATTGCCAGTCAGTAGGTCCTTCCGATGCAGTCATCTAATCAGTTCCAAATCTTTCTATTTTCCTCCGGCTCACATTTCCCTTTTGGTCTGTAAGGACATGATGGGAGCCACTATCAAAACATCTGGTTGAAATCTAAATAACAAAAATTTATTTTCTCCTTTGAGATAATTATAGCTGAGGTTTGCATGAGCTAGGGCAGATGATAATACATTGGACTGTATTTTTAACTGATGAAAACCCAGTCCAAAAGGGTATTTTCCATTGCATTCATCTCATTTTGAGGGGAAGTTTCTGTCTTCAATCCTGTGTCCATATTTTTATTACTGATGAAGACACAGAAGGCATGCTGTGTAAATTTGCAGTTGACAACAGGAGGTATTAAGAACCAACCACAGAGTAGTAACACTCTTTGACCCAGCAATCCCACTTTGAGTCTACTTTGAGAAAATAATCAGGAATGTGATCAAAGGTGTATGTTTAAGGATTCTATCAAGTCACTCTGTAAAACATTGGTTAATATTTTAACCATAGAAATATGGTTCATTGAATTATGTGACAGAATAATATGAGGCCATTACAAATCAGGTTTTGGAAGATCATGCTCATAATATAGTGCAAAGGATAAAGAATAATCAACGTGTATATATGAGGTATATGAGGTAGATGACAGCAATTTTATTATAAATATATATTTATTTATACATTTTAAATATATTTATTTCTAGAAAAAATTGTGGGAGAAAATATTAAAAATGGTAATAATGGTTATCCCTAAGTTATAAAAATTTGAGGTGACTCTAAATTTATTTATATTTTCTGTTCTGCCTCAACTTTCTGACATAGTGTGTTAACTGTATAATTAGAAAAAAAGCAAAGTATTTTTAAGTAAATGAAGATAGATATTTGGCTGGGCACGGTGGCTCATGCCTGTGATCCAGCACTCTGAAAGGCTGAGGTGGACGGATCACTTGAGGCCAGGGGCTCTTGACCAACCTGGCCAACATGGCGAAACCCTCTCTCTACTAAAATCACAAAAATTAGCCAGGTGTGGTGGTGGGCACCTGTAGTCCCAGCTGTTTGGGAGGCTGAGGCATGAGAATCACTTGAACCCAGGAGGCAGAGATTACAGTGAGCCAAGATCGCACCATTCTTCACTCCAGCCTGGGTGACAGAATGAGACGCTGTCTCAAACAAACAAAAAAAAAAGTAAATGAAGATCAACATTTAAAAATTCTTTTAATCTGGGGTTGCTTTAGTAATGCTAAGAAGATAAAATTTAATGGGGATCATCTGAAACTCCTTATTTGGGTTTCATCAGCAAAAAAATGCGGGAGTGAGGAAGTATGAGTCCTGCCTGGCGTCATGGAAGGGAGACGCAGTGGCCTTGACCAACAGTGCTCACCTACTGAGAACGGCCCTAGGCCTGGTCAACAGAACCATCTTGAATGAAAGTGCTCGTTGATGCCGCTCCTCTTTTCTGGTTAATAAGGATGCAGCTTCCTTACACTCTGAATAATGGCTTTAAATATTAAATAGATAGACTGTAATCATGAGAGATAGAACACGCACACATACATATACATGTTATGGACCTGGATCCCAACACTAACCTGAATCCTATATCATGTATATTTCTTATATAGGAAAAATGATCTCTCAGATTCCAGAAAAAAACCTGGAAATTTAATTTTTTGAGAGAGTGACATAGAGGGTCTCTGGATTGGGGGAATGCAGGAACAGTTGAGGAAAGGGATATCATACTGAAAACATGGAGATTAGGTCAAAGTTTATGTTCTGAAAGTTGAGGTCCTCTTACCCTTTCTTCCCCGTTAGGCACCAGACCTTCACCCTGAAGACAGGAATCTAGAAAGGGCTCTCTGGGGAATGTGAGTAGCACCATAGAGAAGACCCGGTGATCCTGACATTTCCAGAGAAAGTTAACCGCACAAAGACAGTCAAACCCACGTGTGAACTGGGACACAGAGTCAGGAGAGACATACCTCTTCTCTAACCAGGAGAGCAGAGCACTGCAAAGGCACTCCCATCATCTTGTGTGGATTCCACGTCACAGAGTTGGCCCTAAAATAAACAAATCATGTAAGCGGGTGGCACTCCACCCTGACAGGCTCAGGGCACGTGCAACCGAGCTTCAGTTTCTTGGTACGTTTCTCAGAATCCAGATGGACACGAAGTGTATTTATTTATTTTAATTTACAAAATTAAACAGATTGAGGGGGTACAAGTGTAGATTTCCTACATGCCTATAGGGCGTAGTGGTGAAGTCTGGCCTTTTGGTGTACCCAGCACCCAAATAGTGACCACTGTACCCAATAGATAATTTTTCAACCCTCTCCCCCATCCCATGCTCCCACGACACTGTATTTAGTAAACACAAAGTAGACTCTTAAAGATGTGTGAAAGGAAAATATCTCGGACCCCCAAAATCACTAAGCTAAAGGGAAAAGTCAGGGTGGGAACTGCTTATGGCAAACCTGTCCTCCCATTCTATTCAGTTACCCCTCTGCTCACTGAGATAAATGCATATCTGATTGCCTCCTTTGGAAAGGCAAATCAGAAACTCAAAAGAATGCAACCATTTGTCTCTTATCTACCCATGACCTGGAAGGCCCCTCCGCACTTTGAGTTGTCCCGACTTTCCAGACCAAACCAGTGTTCATCTTACATATGTTGATCAATGTCTTGTATCTCTCTACAATGCATAGAACCAAACTGTGCTCTGACCACCCGGTGCACATGTTGTCAGGACCACCTGAGGCTGTGTCACAGGCATGAGTCCTCAACCCTGGCCAAATAAACTTTCAAAATTAACTGAGACCTGTCTCAGTTTTTCGGAGCTCACACTGCAACTTTTCTTTGTCCACAGAAATAGCAGGTGAGGGTGTGGGTCTCCATGTGGCGTGCCCCAGCTCCAGTGGCCGCATGCACCCTGCCTCCACGGTGGTCTCAGGGCACAGCTTAGAGTCATTGGGATCATCCAGTCCAGAGTCTCTCCCTCGGCCAGTGATGGCCAGAGCACCTGGCCAGTGAGGGCGGCGGCCTCCTGTACCTCTATGGTCCTTGCTATCGCAGTGGCCTGGAGCTCAAAGAGAGGGCTCATTTCACGCTTAACTCAATTTTTCCTTTCTAATCAATTGATGCCCAAATTTCTCAGATGCGTCCTTTCCTTGTAGTAGCTTCTGGCGAGGCCCGTGCTTCCATCTGTTTCCTAATCCAGAGTTATTTTCTTTCCAGACTGCAGATGAGATGTGCTGTGGCTCCCACAGCAGGGGAGAGTTCCGTCTTTTTTTGCCTCACACCTTGGGGAAATTTGATGTTCTCTCATCAGTAACAGTGGCTCACACAGCAGAGATTCCCTGCTCAGGGATTTACATTATTTCAAAAGTCTGAGCTGTAGTCCTGGTTCAGATTCCTTTAATAATAATTCTCATTATTTTAATCTGGATTCAGCAATTGTGTTGTAACTGACTCGGTCTCCATTTCATCCTTCACTTGGCACCAGAATTATTTTCGATCTCTGTTTATGGCCCTCTCCTCTGAAATCACTGACAGTTTTCTTTCACCTCCAGCCCAAATTCCAAACTGCAGGGTATGGCTCCTGCAGCCCTTGGGGCAAGCCCCAGCTACGCCTTAGGCCTTGTGTCTCTTCCCTTTTCTTTATCCATTTCATCATGCCAGATTATCTTTTGTTCTCAGAGAATTCTGTTATCATACTGCTGGGTCTTATTATGCTATTTCCTTTTCCTGGAACACCATCTCCCTTTGCTTCACTTTGTTAAATCTTGCTTAATTTTTTAAGGCCCCAGATTCTTTCAGTATGATCTCTGTGACCTTGTTTAACTTCTGTGACTTCTCTTCCGCACTTCCACTGTGCTCCTCTTTTGATTCTGGGAAAAGCGACTGCTCCCATTGTGAATGCCATGGCTCACTTCATACATTTACTGGGTAAGATGAGCCTCTGCGCTTGTCTCCAGAGAGACTGAGGGGCCCTGGCAGTGGAGTTCCATGAGTGGCATAAAGGAGGAAGGCAAGTATTACAGTAGAATAACCCGTGGCAGTTGCCTCCAGAGAGCCATGGATTGCTGCCCCGTCTGGCTGTACGACGGACATGGGCTCACCCAGTTCCCACCTCTCTGGGTGTGACAGCCTTGGGAAAAAATGAGAAGCTAGGAAAGACCCCATTCATTCATTTGATGAAGGGCATGTCAGTCAGTCAGAGCGCTCACTGGCCTGGGGATCTTATCTGAGCCAACGAATAGTCTAGCTCAGCTTCTGGTCTTTCTCTGGCTCTGACACTGGTTGTCAGATACATTTATGAATGCAATTGAGGAATTAGAAGCAAAGGTAGTTCATGGTCAGATAACTATCCCTGGAGAGAAGACTAAATGACTTAATGAATAATAACAGCATTGAGGTACTAAAAGTTCCCTCCAAGAAAATATCTCCTTGCTCTGTAGAATGACCCTGGAGTCAGGACCCTAGGCTATAAAGCAGACATAATAGTTAAGGGGGAAGCCCTCAGGAGCCAGATAGTATGGGTTTTCATTCAGGTTTCATCACTTCCTAGCTGTGTGACTTTGAGCAAGTTACTTAACCTCTCTGTGCCTAGATTTCCTCATCTAGAAAAGGAGAATAGTAATAAATATTTAGGTAAAGTGCTTAGAACTGTGCTTAACAGGCAGTGAGCATTAAATAAGGTTGGCTTTTGCTATGGATTTCATCTCCGTCATTTGTGAATTTGGTGACACTGTGCACGTATGTACACACAGCCATTCTATACATTCCATCATGTTCTACGGCTAGATGTCTAACTCTGATAAACTCAGCTTTGTCAATAAGAATGCCTGATGGGAGAGAAAAACAGCTGTCTTCCATGTCTGACTGTGGTGTTTATCTCTACGCGGGGGCCTATTTGTCTTTTCAGAAGAGAAGCTGCCAAGGCTCACAACCACCTGTCACTGAATTCTCTGTCCCACCTCTCTCTCAGAGGCATAAAGATGGCAAAAAAAGATGGCAATAAGCCCTGCAGATTGATTCGATGACATGGCCTTGATTTAAGAAATGTTGGCAATTTGTTAAAAGCAAAAAACAAAAAAAACAAAAAAAACAGCCTCAGGTTCATTTTAAAACACTTTGCTGTGGGATTCAGTCATGTGGCTTCTGCAGTTTGTGTAAGTTGGAGAGAACTGAATCCCACAGGGCTGTTGTAAGACAGCTCCCTGTGCTCTTATTTGTGCCTCAAATCCATAGGCCCCACTCTCTACTGCTCAACCTTCTAGATTGATTCTTTCTCCTCTATATTCTGTGTGCCTGGCACCACTTTCCTTCCAGGCCTCCAGCCTCCAAACCTCACTGTCGTCCTTGGTTTCACTCTTTTCTTCCCCTGTCTTGATACTGCCCCTTACAGTTCTCTCTCCCCGTCTCCTAGGTCCATCCACTTACTTCCTTCTCTGCTACTACAGCTTAGGTCACACTCAGCTTCTCTCCTGTCCTGCACCTGGACGTTCCTAAGAGCTTAACAGCTTCCAGTCTGTCCCTGGCTCCCATCTCCTCTCTAATGCGGAGTTAATGCCAGAACACAGGTGAGATCACATTGCACCTCTGCTCAAAGCCTGCTAGGGCTCCTGCAGCAAAGGTTTTCGATGCGTTTTGTCCCCCCAAGGAATCTGATAATCTCCACGCATAATGGTAGCCACACAGCAGTGACTCCCAGCTCAGGGATCTATGTTCCGCGGAAAGAACCCCCGTGGATTCTGACCTGGCTCTGTGGGAAGGCCCTGGGGGCTGGCCAAGACTTCTGTACCTCCCCTCCATGACCTGGCCACTGCTGTGAAACCATGTCATCCTCCAACCAAACTTGTTTGAACTTTCTCCAAGACATTGTGCACTTTCACACTTGCGTGTCTCTTCAGCCTGAATGCCCTTTTCCATTTCTGCCTGATGAAGTACCCTGTATGCCATGATGCTCAGCTCTAATGTTGCTCTGCTTGGCGAAACCTCTCTGTAATCACAGAAGGAATCATTCCTTTCTCTGTGCTCTCCGATCAGCTTCCATGTCTGTCTCTCCAGTCTTTGCTTCCTTGCCTTGAATTTTAATCCACTGTTCACTGACAATCTTCTCCACTAGATTCTAAACTCCTTGAAGATAGGCTTTATATCATACCCGTCTTTGCACCCACACAGTGCCACGCGCTATGACTTGCATATGACAGAGGTTCAGCAATGATTGAATTAAATCCTGAACGCCTGGCTCTCAGGGCGGGCGTGAGGGTAACTGGTGATGCGGCAGAAACTGCACCAGCACCTTCAGCTGGGACTGAAAGCCTTGAGAGTGGAACACATCAGAGGATGATTACGGTAAGCAGCAGCCTGTGGGCAGGAGGGACTAAAGACCAGTCAGTATGATGCAGAGGCCAGTGCGGCGGCTCACGCCTGTAATACCAGCATTTTGGGAGGCTGAGTCGAGTAGATCACTTGAGGTCAGGAGTTCAAGATCAGCCTGGCCAACATGGTGAAATCCCATCTCTACTAAAAATACAAACAAGCAAGCAAGCAAACAAACAAATTGGCCAGGCATGGCAGTGCATACCTGTAACCCCAGCTACTCAGGAGGTTGAGGCAGGAGAATTGCTTGAACCCAGGAGGCAGAGGTTGCAGTGAGGCAAGATTGCACCACCACACTCCAGCCTGGGTGACAGAGTGAGACTCCACCTCAAAAATAAATAAATAAAAAGAAAAAGAAATAAAAGGACAATACACAGAGTCATGCTCTGGAGTCTCAGGGCTTGTGGCATACCCTCTCAGCAGCATTTTGACAGTGCTAGCAAGGAAGAGAGCTGTTTTCTGAGTATTTGGTTGGTTCTCAAAGGGGATGCCAGTCAGGGGTCCAGGTGTTTGTGCCATTTTATTTATTTATTTATTTATTTATTTTTATTTTTTAAATTTTTTTAGAGATGGGGTCTCACTCTGTTGCCCAGGCTGGAGTGCAGTGGTGCCATCATAGCTCACTGTAGCCTTGAATTCCTGGGCTCCAGTGATCTTCCTGCCTCACTCAGTCTCCTGAGTAGCTAGGACCACAGCCATGCATGCCACCATGCCTGGCTAATTAAAAAAAAAAAAAATCTTTTTGTAGAGATGGAGTCTCACTCTGTTACCCAGGTGGGTCTTGAACTCCTGGCCTCAATGATCCGTCCACCTCTGCCTCCCAAAGTCCTGGGATTACAAGCAAGAGCCACTGTGCCCGGTCCCCTTGTGCCATTTTGTGTGAGAATGGCATTCAGATCCCCTGTGACTACGAAGGAGCCTCTGGATTTGGGGACAAGAATTGACCATGGATTTCCTCTGCTTTTAGAGTGAGTTCTAAACTTTGGTTTGCGGAGCTTGAAAACATGTCATTCCCTAAGTGAGACACATTTCTTTCTTAAACTTGTGGCCATACACATTAAGTGGTTTCCACTGGTCTTCCAACTGTATTCACTTAGAAAGTATGCCTTTTGCTAATAAGTCAGTGAGAGAGGGGTATCCTCGGGTAAATGGGTAGCTAAGGGGATTCTGCTCAGAGTGGAACACCAGTAGCCCCCTCATTTTTAGGACTTCATATATGGTTATTCCATTTGAAAAGTTTAGTTACAGTACAGTTTCAAGAATTGTGGCAGTACGAGGGAACTCTGTGTTCCCTGATGAACGTTCTAAGCTTTGCTCTCAAATAATAGTCTTTGGTACAGAATCGTGTGGGTGTTTATTTTTCTAAGGCTCAGGGTAGGTAATTTAGTGAGTTTTTAAGTGGAAGATGTGCCAGGACTTTCAGCACGTGCAGTCGCAGGTGGCATCAAAGGTAAAGTAACAGACTTTTTGTGCCAGTCAGAAACTCACAGAAGAGAAAGACCTGTAGATAGGCCACCTCTCTTGAAAGCACATGAATTTAATTCTTGTTCTGATCGTGCGGGCAGGCACCTTTCAAGTTGTTCTCTTTCTCTCTCTTTTATTGTCTCTCTCTGTTTACTTCATTGCCTCTTCCTTAAGTTTCTGCATTCTTGCAGATCTTCATGGTGGAAAGGGATTAGGCCTGGGAGAAGCCCCAAGGGTCCAAGAGCAGAGGCCTGGCACTGGCTGACTCTGGGAGGGAGACACACCTACCCTCATCCACCAGCGTCTAAATGGCGCCCTGCAATCAGAACTTGGGGGGCTCCAGGTGCCTTAACCCAGCTGTGCCCAGGCCAGGCCCTGACCCCGGCCATCAGACTCAGGGACAGTGACCCTTCTGACATGGGCCTTAGCTGGTATAACCCAACTCTTTTTTGCTTTCTTTCCATTAATTCAGCGGGACGCTCTTGACTCCAGCCCAGTCACCCTACCCCTCTCTTTCCACACTCACGGGTTCTCTGTGCGTTTTAGGCCCGGGTGTCACATCACACACCCTACGCAGCCACTCTGGCCTGGGCCTTCCGCATGCCCAGGGCTCACAAGTGCTTCTGCGCTCCATCAGCGTCTCTCCTTGTCCTGGAACAGAAACTGTGCCAAGATGTCTAGTGGCAGAGCCAGTGTGACGCTTTTGCTGGGCAGCATCTGGGGACTTGGCAGGGGATGGTGGGCATTTGGCAGTCTCTGATGAATTCAGGCTTTCTTGGTCGCCTGGAGTGTCAGAGCTCACCACTGTGTCTGACCTGCCATGTTGTGATGAGAGAACTGGGCTCCCCTTGCATGTGGTTCAGAACCAGAGCCTGTATTTTGCATTCTGTTTTTCTCTTTTCTTTGGACCTGAATGTGCTTTATGCTAATCAGATACCACTGCCTTTGTGTTTTTCAGCATTTCTCAACAGTCTTCTGCGTAGGCTCTAAATAAAAGGTGCTCTGCAGCATCAGTCGGAGCTGTGTCGGAGAAAGGTTATTCCGGGAATGAAACCATGAGATGAGGCTATTGCTAGTATGTTTCACTTTAAGTGAACTGGCAATCTTAGACCCCAAGCCAAAACTTTCAACACTGATAAGTTATAAGGTGCTTATTTGCTTTGCAAAATTATTATTATTATTATTATTTTTTTAAGCAGTGGATATTATCCTTTTATGAAACATGAAAGCTATAAATCTTCTCCCTAGAAAAACGTGGGTTGCCTGCAGGTTTTAAACAAGTTTTGTGGTTGGTGCAGAGATCCCAGGAATAGACCCTAGATAGGAATCTCTATGTCTGGAAGACATTCTACCTGGGTCACTTGATGTGTATTCTGATTTTTCTGTTGTTTACACATAATATTTACATATTTGCTTTTTCTGTTATTTACCCATATTCATGAATGTAACATCACATAAGGTAAGGAACAAAAGCACTGAATAGAGTGAGCTCACTCAGTATTCCAAGAGTTCCTGGAAATTGATTGTAATTTGTGTTTCACAGTTAGCTTTTAACACTTTATGTTGTTAATAAGAAAAATGCAACATACCTCTCCACGCCACTCAGTTTCCACTTGTGTTTTCGGGACATCAGTAATCCTCCACCCCAAGCTGCCTGAAAAAAGATCATACAAGGAAAATGGTAGCAGTTTGTCATTGCCTAGATTTCTATAGTCTGGTGTCTTCCAGACTAATGAGAGTCTCTTAGGGTGAAAATGATCTCCTTGACCCCAGGCCACTTAGGAAGTTGACCACCTTCTTCTGGCACTAACCTTCAGAGTTTACACTGAAGGGCCATTCTAAGGTCTCCAGACTCCATCCCACATTTATATGGGTGTAAGGAGCCACCTTGGAGGCATAGTTCTTGGTCCACAGGAGAGGGAGAAAGACCCTCTCCCAAACCTATCACCGGCACTGTTAGTCCTCGTGAAGTCATGTTCTCAGAATGAGAAACCCTGTGGTCCCCACAGTGTAAGGCAGAGAAGATGGGCAGGAGGGGCATTAAACAGCTTCCAGGTTGCAGGGAAAACTCTTTTGACAAGTCTAAATGATTCCAGAAATAGGAAGTGGCTTCATAACTCTATTTCACTGATGTGTGATTTTGGATAATTTCTGGGTCCAAAAAACCCCCACCCAAAATCCACAAGCAGCAAAGATTCATACCAGTTAATTAGCTAAGCAATTAGAACACATCTTAAAATTTTGTACTTGATCAATGTTGAAGATTTGAATTGGTGTAGTAATCTCCTTTAAAAACAGAATGTCAAGATGGAGATTAATTTGGAAGTATTAACTTTCTTTCCTCTGTGTGTACAATTAATTCTAGGATAATTTTAAAGGGATTATAAAATTCCTTTTTGATATAATTGCTTCCCCCCACCTTTTGTTGTAAGTTCAGTTCTTTTTTAGTTTTGTTTTGTTTTTGAGACAGAGTTTTGCTTTTGTCACACAGGCTAGAGTGCAATGGTGTGATCTTGGCTCACTGCAACCTCTCTGCCTCCCGGGTTCAAGCAATTCTCCTGTCTCAGCCTCCCAAGCAGCTGGGATTACAGGCACCCGCCATCACACCTGGCTAATTTTTGTCTTTTTAGTAGAGATGAGATTTCACCATGCTGGCCAGGCTGGTCTTGAGCTCCTGACTTCTGGTGATCCACCTGCCTCCGCCTCCCAAAGTGCTGGGATTACAGGCATGAGCCACTGCGCCTGGCCCAGTTCTTTTGCACTTTGAAAAATTATGTAATATTCCAAACGTGTACTATTTTAAGATTCTTTCTACTTTATAGAATGTATGAATGTTAAAGCTAATAAGAGTAAGTGGTAAACTTGGTATGTTTCAAAGAAAAGCTAATAAAACTGGTTAAAAGATTCCCTAGTTCTAATTTAAGTAGGAGACCCAGAGGAATGGCCCATAGCTTCTGCTGGCTCAGGACACACAGACATTCTCATTTTTGAAGTTGTCAGGTAATCCTCTTCCTGAATCAGCCAGCAAGGCCTAACAGGGTTTCCAGTCCTGAGGCCCAGGTCACTAATGGCACTGGGCGGTTCAGTCTTTTCTCAGTGTCCTCATACGTAAAATGAAAGGGGCTCTGGTAGCCTAATGAACGACTCACATGTGAATCAGGCAGAGTAAAGAAGATGGGTGATTGCTTTGCAGGAATACTCTGGAATAATGGAAATGCTAAGTCTGTGGAAATGTTCTGCTCCTAAAGAAAAGAGCATTAATGAGGCCGGGCACGGTGGCTCACGCCTGTAATCCCAGCACTTTGGGAGGCCAAGGCAGGTGGATCACCTTAGGTCAGGAGTTTGAGAGCAGCCAATATGGAGAATCCCATCTCTACTAAAAATGCAAAAATTAGCTGGGCATGGGTGCGCACGCCTATAATCTCAGCTACTCGGGAGGCTGAGGCAGGAGAATTGCTTGAACCCTGGAGGCAGAGGTTGCAGTGAGCTGAGATCATGTCACTGCAGTCCAGCCTGGGTGACAGAGCAAGACTCTGTCTCAAAAAGGAAAAAAAAAGAGCATTAATTTGGTCTGAATAATTATTATAAAGCCAAAATGATCTAGCCAGGGCTAGATCATTGTTATAGCCCTGGCTTAGACCCAGTGCTGGCCCATGACAATATAAGGATCTTGCGCTCGAATGAACATCAACTTATGCCTTCCTTCACTGAGAAAGTCTTGCAATGAAAAAATTATCAGCTGAGCCAAGCATCGCGCTTAGTTTGTGATGGTTTGTGATTGATAATGGTTTGGCACAAACTCTTTATCTCATATGGATCACTAATAGTTTGCAGGTGGCAGCTAATCTTCAAACCACACTTGGCGTAATACTAATGTAAACTTAAATCCCTTCAGTCCTAAAACTTAACACATTTTTTTTCATTGGAAAATGTTCTGGAGGGAACACCTTCATTATTTTTTAGTGTGACAAGGCCTGAAGTCAAAACGTTTCAAATATAATCTATCTTCTTAGCTGACCAAGCTAAAGAATTGGAACTTTGGTGGTCCTTATTTAGGAGGAAGTTGTCAAGCCTATTTTCCTCTAAATATAGGAATATCTAACTTGAGCTTCAGTTGTTGTTGTTGTTGTTGTTGTTGTTTAATTCTCTGGGTTTCCTACATAAATGCAACTCCTTTTTACTCTTTTGACCATTCCGGTAAGTGAGGAAGAGTGGGACTGTGTGCGTAGGTTATATTACTCCATGAATGCAATGGCTCCATGAATTGAGAACAAAGTGGTCAGCTTGGGTACTGATTATAGAAATACAAATATTACCATGTTGGGGACATTAAGGTATAATCAGCCTCGGGATGCTTCTGGTGCATGGTGTGTACTGCGTGAGTTGTGTGCTAATTTGCTTCAGCCATCTTTAAAAGCTTTAATATCACCACTCTGAAAATAAGCTGATCAAGTTAAAAAAAAAAAAAAGAAAAGAAATTTCCTTCGTGTATACCAGATGAAAAACATCCAAGGACATTTTAGTGGCCAGTCCCTATGGGATACTTACATCCACATGCATCCAGATCTTATACTTTTTGCAAATGTCAGCGACAGCTAAGAGCGGATCAAATGCTCCATACACGGTGGTTCCAGCTGTGGCACTCACGAGGAAAGGAACAAATCCCTGTGCAAACGAGAAAGCCCCAAATCATGGGAAACAGAGTCAAGGGTTCTTTTAAAAAGCTGATTCGAAGCAATGGGAATTCTCTCCTTAACAGACTCGTCTGAATTTGGGGTAGTAGCAGAAGAGTTACTGACATCCCGAGGCCTGCGACAAATTGATGTTCACTCTCTGGAATCTGAGTTCTCTAGGCCATGCTGTTGGACCTGACTGTGTCTTATAAGAACAGACATTTCGATTCTCAGAAGAAGCTGTAGTGAACCCAGAGGCTGTCAAGGGATGTCCCCGATACATGTATATATTCCCGGTAGACTTTCTGGCCCTTTTAACCCCCTTTGCTCACTTTCAAGTGTTCCTTATTCACACCGAGGCCTCCGAACTTCATAAATCCCCTAGAGTGAGTAGGCAGGAGAATGAAGAGAAGTAGCTTTGACCAGCCCATTATTCCTATTTGGAAAATGCCCAGATAATTCATTTGGCATTTCAGCACGGAGGAGCTAAAATACTAAGCCATGACTTTTATCCGTCTAACTAGTCCTCAGTCTCTCTGGCCATGGCTAAATGAAAACTGACTGAAATAACAGGCTGGAAGAAGGCAGGAGAATGCCACAGACAGGATCGCCATAGTCCCTCATTCCATAAGGACTCTGTCCTGTCTATAGAATGTGATGTTACGGTGTCAGTCTTTAGGTGGCAGCAAAGGTTTAATCTTGTAGTTGATGTTACTGGAAGTAGTCCTAGTACCTGCACAAGAAGGAGGGAAACCTGCTGCTGCTGCCTGCACTTAGTAAACCAAAACCAAACGAGTAAGGGCATATGAACGTAAATAATGATTTCTGAGTTCCTAATAATAAAATGCATGTGTATCTTATTAAATCAGGAACTGTAGATTATATCTACCAAATGGTAAACAGAGAATTCTAGAAACAAATTCTCTGATTTGTGAGCCATTCCAGGTTGTAAATGACTTTCTAGAGCTTTGGGAATCTTGGCCAGGCATTCAGAACTTGTTACTTCTAAAAAGAGTTCTAAATTGCTTCCTGCAAAATAAGATGTCTGGAGAGCCAATGCTAACATCATGCACCTAGACAGGAAAAACTGGCCCCTTTTGAAGAACCGCACCAGAGTCCCTCACATACTGCATTAGCATTCTGCTATTTCCCTGCCTCCGAAAATACTCTTTCAAATGTATGTGTGTTTCATGCTAACCCTCAGTACCTAGGAAGACAAATGCTTTGGAAACTCTCACTGTATCTCTGTATATAATATTTATTCAGCAATTTAAACTTTTCTAAAGCAGAGCCTATAATCCAGAGAAATAAATAGTGACTGGATGCAGAATTCTACATTCTCATTAAATCTGGGAAATTGAGGTTCGGATACTTTTTTAAAAATAAAACCAAAACACACTTTGTTCTCTGCTGGATGAAAATAGAAATATGGGCTGGATAAAGATCCTGGCAGAAACTTACTTTCTGTTTGGCTTCAAGAATCCTTCTTTCAAGATCAGATGGGATCATTTTCCCTCTGGAAGGAAAAATAAATACAGTTTGCTTTGAATAATTTGCTTCATCATCTTTACAATGTAAGTGGCCGTAGGAGAGTAAAGTCCAACCCTAAACTGTTGATAACAATACTTGGTGAAAACAACTGCTTGACTGTTTCCAGGAAGGATGCATTTGGCCATGTTAGCAACCTCCAGAGAGCTATTTTGACTTAAAGAATGTTTCTCTGCCTCCCGTACCACGATCATTACAATAGTAAGCAAAGCAGTATCTGTGTTTTTGTTTTAGGAAAAGCATTTTTAGGGTTGAAAGGATGTTTGAAACGTGAGCCCATGAATTTTTGGCCTTCTTTATGCTTTTAGCACTTGGAATGTCATTAGGTAGCTCATCCAGATGTTTCAGAATGGATTTTCTCTTCCTGCTGTTTCAATGGTATGTGAAATTGCAGGTCGGTTTATTAAAAGATTTGGAATAAAAAGGTTTTTCTGAACTCTCCTTTCATTGCCAAACATTTTGCTCCAAATCAGGCTTGTTTTAACTGAATTAAGAGGATGACTTAATAAGAAGGTTCTGTGCACAGCAGAGGGTCATGGTAATCGTTCTACGGAGAACAACATAATACGGTCAGGAGTCTGCAAAACGTGTCAGAAATGATAGTCATGCCTCATCCAGGCAGGTAAATGCATCCCTTAAAGCAGTGATTTTCAACCTGATCAGATCAGGCTGTACTAAAGCACCTTGCTCCTGCTCTGATATAAACAAAATGTTCAAATTTCTGAGAAAATGTGGGTATTATCTTTACCTTTCACATAAAGTTTAAAGCACATTAAATTGCCATAGTGTTTTTGCAGGTAAACAAGAAAATTGAGAATGAGAACTCTTAGAAATTGTTTTTTGCAAATCTTGAATTTTACCCAAGTTTACCACAAGTTAAACACCTTTGCTTGGGAGAATTTTGAGTAGACTAGCTTAACAATCATTATTTGCTCATTAAATCATATCATACCTAACATTTTATTAAGTGTAAGGCATTAAGATGGCACTGAGGAGTCAAAGATGAGGGTCCATTCGAATTAGAAGGGGCTCCAAGACATGCCTGATTCTAGTTGAACCTTCTCATTTTTCAAATAAGGCAACAGCCTGAGAGGAGAAGTGACTGCCCAAGATCAAATAGCGGTAAAAGTCCAGGGAGTAACTAGAAATATAATCTAAGCTTACAAAACAAACTCAAAGGTGCCAAACATATAGGAAACCTGTTTGGAAAGGTTGGATTATTTTAAGATAAAATAAATCTTTCAAGATCACATCTGACTTTCATGAACCAGAGGTGTTATCCAAACCTGCTGGGAAAACAGTAATGAACGTATAGTCTGTTTCTTTCCTATATCAGCGAGATTTGGGCAGGAGGAGGGAGTAGGCTTGTCAAACCATCAACTCATGCACCTCTGGCAGATTGGAAAGAAATGGGGGTGGCTCTAGTCTCTCCTGGACACTCTGCCTTCCAAACCTATATTTGTTTTGTCTATTTAGGACGCAGAGCCTGAGATATGGCAGGTGGTAGATAAACATTTGCTGGAGGAATATGACTAGAAGGGAAAGTTTAACCTAAGTCTAGTAATATGTTTACCTTAATGTCTGACCAGATAGTGAATAGGGAGGCCTTGGGGGAGGAAATTTGCCATCTTTTTCTCTATTTTAGAATTGGCCGAATTACCTTAGAATGCTGGTTCTTAAAATTTAGTGAGCATAATAATCACCCAAGTCCCTGTTTAAAATGCATGGCCCCATTCTTAGGGATTTTGATTTAGTAGGTCAGCATAGGACCCCGGAATTAATTCATCCCACAAATATTTATTGCACACTTGCTGAGTGCCAAGCAGTGTTGTAGGAACTGGGGTAGCAGGGTAAACGAGACAGCTTCTACTCTCCAGGGCTTCCATGCTATCAAGGGAGCCAAATGAACTGATAAATAGACAAATATGCACAAGAATCTGCATGTTCATCAGTCACTCAGGTGATTCTGATGAAGGAAGACCTGGGTCCATATGTTAAGAAAAGCTGCTTGGGACATTTTAGCCTGGGAGGTATTTAACTGTGTAACACACTAAGTACTTTTCATATGTGCCATGGTTTGGAGCCTTCATGGCTGCAGGGCACTGAGCAGAAGGAGCTCCAGATGTAGCTTTGTCCATCCCCTGCCTGTCCATATGTTGCGGGGACAGAGATGACTGGGTGACAACCAGCAGATTGTCCCCTGCAGATTAGAGGCTGTCTCGTCAGTCCTGGTCTTTCTGCACAAGCATCGCCTCGTGCCTGGGAGGCTTTGGATGGCGACTGTTCCATACTCTTTGTGTGGTCCAAAAGTATTTCTATAACGTAAGCATATATCTTTAATAATTACATATCCAGCCTTTAAGCTTACAATTAAGTAGCCACTGATGCTTTAGAACACTGCTCTCAGTTAGCTGTTAGTGTTTAAGAAGGGACTGCTACTAAAGTCAGGGCCATTGAAACAGACTGCTGCTTTGGACAAGGTGTTTTGCATTAAGATGCTTGGTTAGCAGTAGCCTTTAGGAAGTCATATGACGCTGGCCAGGTGCGGTGGCTCGCGCCTGTAATTCCAGTAATTTGGGAGGCCGAGGCAGGCGGATCACAAGGTCAAGATATTGAGACCATCCTGGCCAACATGGTGAAAGCTCGTCTCTACTAAAGATAGAAAAATTAGCTGGGCATGGTGGTGCATGCCTATAGTCCCAGCTACTTCGGGTGGCTGAGGCAGGAGAATTGCTTGAACCTGGGCGGCAGAGGTTGCAGTGAGCTGAGATCGTGCTACTGCACTCCAGCCTGGGTGACAGAGTGAGACTCCATTTCAAAAAAAAAAAAAAAAAAAGTCATATGATGCTATAGGGTCAGATAGCTCCCTTAAGTTGACTGGGCAAAATCCCAGGAAGAACGACAGGTAGAACCACCAGCAGGAAAGATCTTCTGTTTGTGGGAAGAAGCAAAAAGACACAGAATGTATCTCGGACCATGGTCCCAGATTCATGCCTAACTCCCCATAGCTCCAAAGGAAAGAACTGATTATCTTACCAAAGAAAGCAGGTTACTGGAGAGTCTGTATTTCTAGGCAGGCTTGCAGATGGTCACATATGGGGTGCTTGAGTCACTAGTTGACCCTGTTCATTGGCCCTGCTGAAACTAGAGATACTAACAGCCTTTCCTAAGTGAGTAGGGCTTAGCTCTATTCCTAAAAACATGAGTGCAAAGAAGAAAGTATTCATATATCCTTCCTATTAGAAATTGACTAAAGGTTATATAATAGCAACACTACCAGCAGCAATGATAAATGACTAGTTTTAGAAGCAGTAACTGTGAGATCCCTGCTCCTCCTCCTGACCCTACGAGATAGTTATTTTGCACTTACAGTGCAGATTAGGAAACTGAGGTTCAGAAAGGCAGTTGACTATGGTTAAAAGCTTGAAATCTGGAGATAGAATAGTGGGTTCCTGCCACAGATCATATATGCTAACTGTGTGTAGTTGAAGTATTTTCTTGTTTTTACTCATTTATAAAATGATAATAGTATTTGTCTCAGATTTGTATGAGAGTTAAATAAGAGAGTAGGTATAAACAATATTAAGCAAACTCTGCCTAACATTTGGTAACCACTAGATGCCTGTTTGACAGTCTAACGCTGTTATGTTGTTATTAGCAGTAGTATTGTTATTGTTATCATTAGCATTATGTGACTTGCAGAATGTCACACAGCTAGCAGGAGGCAGATTTCAAATCTAGAGCTGTCTGATAGCAAAACCTAGCCTCTTGGCACTGTACAACTACCTTGACTTAACAAAAAAATTTTTCAGGTTGAGTTCTACGATTGTAATGACATGTGCAAAATGTCCATGTGGTTTTCTGGAAGCCTCCTGAATTGAGTAGTCCAGTGACCCCAATTACTGCTATCAGCACTGGCTAGTAAATAATAAAAGCATGTAACCTCGTCCTAAAACATATTTGACGATGTTGTTCTACCTAGTGTAGCATCCAAATGCAATAGCAGTAACAAAAACCTGCTAGTTGTTTGTTTATATTTGCTTTTCAAACTGGTCAGTGCTAGGCAAAACTATCCTATCAAGATAGCAAGGAGAGTTAATGCATGTAGGTGAATTTTCAAATTGCACAGACTGTGTAGTGACTAGAGAAATTGCGTAGACTCACTTGGGGAAAACACTGTTGAAGATGAATTGCAGAGAAGCAGCAAAAATTACCAGAGATTTCTCCTGGGGAAAAGAGCTCCCCATGTCTTTACATAGCTGATACTAACATGGGTAGCCTGTCTTGGGAAAGGATCCTAAGATAACTAAACTAACAAAAGTCAAAACTGACCATTTAAGAAGTACTTGTATTACAAAACCAAGTCCTTTGCAAAGAATTTTACCAGAATTATAAATAGTGAACTTTCTATTCGTTATAAATAATGAAATCCAAATACATAGTTGGATTTGGAAAAAGAACTTTAACTGTAATGATCAATATTTTCTCTTTTAAGATTTATTTTCCAATGTGCGCAATTGAATCACTTAGCATTATTGTCAGGTTATAAGAAAAGGATATTTTGGGTGATTTTTTTGTGTATAATTCTAGTAATATTTATTCTTTCCATTGACTTCCTCCAAAAGCATTTACTTAGCACACATACTATGACTATACAACAACGCAAGTGATGTGCAACTGAGACTCCAGTCATGATATGGTAAGGAGATATTTTCTTTTGTCTAGTGAAACCTCATTACTGCTGCCCTTGAAGGGTAGTATTAGAGCTGACAGGGAGGTATATGATGAGGGAAACTGTATGGGCAAGAAAGTGTGCTGACCACCTCACATCACTCCTCCTTCTCCCCAAACTACTGTCTGTCTTCCCTAAAAGTATCTGTAGAGAGAGAGAGAAAAAAGGACTATGATAAAAGTTCAAGTTACCATGTAAGAAACCATGCTTGGCTACTCTAAATAAATAACTTTGGAGTCCAAGAGGAAATCAAGATGGCAATTACAGAACATTAAAAATTAATGACATGAGAATAAAACTTATAAAAACATGAGAAGCATCCTAAATCATTCTCAGAGGAAAATGTATAGCCCTGAGTGCTTCTGAAATTAAATAACAGAGAATAAAAATAACTAAATTGATTAATCCAAAAAGCTGGGGAAACAGCAACAGTGTGGGCAGAAAGAAGAAATAATTTTTTTTTTTTTTTTTGAGACGGAGTCTCGCTCTGTTGCCCAGGCTGGAGTGCAGTGGCCGGATCTCAGCTCACTGCAAGCTCCGCCTCCTGGGTTTACACCATTCTCCCGCCTCAGCCTCCCGAGTAGCTGGGACTACAGGCGCCCGCCACCTCGCCCGGCTAGTTTTTTGTATTTTTTAGTAGAGATGGGGTTTCACCGTGTTAGCCAGGATGGTCCGATCTCCTGACCTCGTGATCCGCCCGTCTCGGCCTCCCAAAGTGCTGGGATTACAGGCTTGAGCCACTGTGCCCGGCCAGAAATAATGTTTTTAGTGAATTAGAAAACTTAATAAAAAGTAAACTTAATAAATTCAAAAGATGGGACATTGAAAATATCAATAGATACACAAATACCTGATTAGTCCAAGAAATAAAAGAGAGAAAATGTAACATTTGAAAGGAGAGAGATGTTATGAATAAAGAGATTTTAATATTTTTAAAGCATTCTATGTAAAGCTTTATAATAATCTTAAAGTTTTTGAGAAAATAAATAATTTTTCCCTCAGAAAGGTAAATTACAAGAATTGATTCAAGCATATAAGGAAATTTGAAAAAAAAAAACCCAAAAACCTAATAACCAAGAAATAAGTGGGAGAAAAGTTGCCAAAAATCTGCCCCCACCTCAAAATGCCAGGCCTGGATAGTAAATTTTAACAAGTTTACTAATAACATATAATACTCTTTAAACTCTTATAGAGCGGTCAAAGGAAAGCTGCAGAATGAATTTTCTGAAGCTAGATAATTCTGAAAGCAAAACTCATCAGAGGCCGGGCACGGTGGCTCAAGCCTGTAATCCCAGCACTTTGGGAGGTCGAGACGGGCGGATCACGAGGTCAGGAGATCGAGACCATCCTGGCTAACACAGTGAAACCCCGTCTCTACTAAAAAATACAAAAAACTAGCCGGGCGAGGTGGCGGGCGCCTGTAATCCCAGCTGCTCTGGAGGCTGAGGCAGGAGAATGGTGTAAACCCGGGAGGCGGAGCTTGCAGTGAGCCGAGATCCGGCCACTGCACTCCAGCCCGGGCTAGAGCGAGACTCCGTCTCAAAAAAAAAAAAAAAAAAAACTCATCAGAGATAGCCCAGAGAAACCTATAGATACATCTTACAAATATAGCTACAATAATCCTAAATATAATATTGGAAAATATAATCCTGAAGGAAATTCAAGATTAGCATTGGATCAAGTGGGATTTGTTGCAAGAATGCAAAGTTGTGTACTACTAGGAAATCCTTTTAGCACAACTCATCAATAGACCAAAATTAGAAAATCATCTCAGTTGATGAGAGTGAACATCCATTCCAGAAGAGAAGGAAGTGGGTGAGGAGAAGGAGAAAGAGAAGAGGGTGGGAAGAGAAGAGATGAAACAAAAGAATTCTTGGTAAATTAAGAAGACACTTTTTTTTTTTTTTGAGACGGAGTCTCGCCTTGTCACCTAGGCTGGAGTGCATTGGCGCCATCTTAGCTCACTGCAAGCTCTGCTTCCCGGGTTCACACAATTCTCTTGCCTCAGCCTCCCGAGCAGCTGGGACTACAGGTACCCGCCACCACGCCCGGCTAATTTTTTGTATTTTTAGTAGAGATGGGGTTTCACCATGGTAGCCAGGATGGTCTCGATCTCCTGATCTGGTGATCCACCCGCCTCAGCCTCCCAAAGTGCTGGGATTACAGGCGTGAGCCACTGTGCCTGGCCTAGAAGACACTTTCTTAACACAATAAAAAAAAATCTACTTCAAACCAAGAATCAACATCATATCTAAATGCAAAAGCCTAAATACATTTCCATTAAATTTGGGACAACAACATTCTTCTTAAGAGACAGAAAATTCTAACTGACCAATAATGAATAAGGGAATTGAATCAGTAATCAAAAATCTCCCATCAAAGAAAAGCCCAGGACCTAATAGCTTCACTGGATAGTACCTCCAAGATCAGGAGCAAGATTAGGATGCTCACTCTTGCCACTTCTATCCAACTTAGTATTGGAAGTCCTAGCCAGAGCAATTGGGTATGAAAAAGAAGTAAAAGACATTCAAATCAGAAAAGAATAAGCTAAATTGTCTCTGTTTTTAGATGATGTGATCTTATACAGAGAAAACCAAAAACTTCACCAGAAAGTTGTTAGAACTATAAATGAATTCAGTAAAATTCCAAGATATGAAAATTAACACATAAAAATCAGTTGTGCTACCATACACTAGAAAAAAACTATCCAGAAAAGAAATCAAGGAAACAGTTTCATTTACATGCCATCAAAATGAATAAAATACTTAGAAATAAATTTAACCATAAAGGTGAGAGATCAATACGATGAGACTATAAAACATTGATGAAAGAAATTGAAGAAACATACAAATAAATGGAAAGATATCTTATGTTGATGAATTGGAAGAGTCAATATTGTCAAAATGTCTATACTACCCAAAGCTATCTACAGATTCCATTGAAATACCTGTCAAAATTTCAGTGGCATTTTTCACAGAAATAGAAAAAACAATCTCAAAAATTCATATGGAAACACAAACAACCATGAATAGCTAAAGTAATCTTGAAAAAGGAGAAAAAAGCTGGAGACATCATGCTTCCTGATCTCAAATTATATTACAAAGCTATGTAATAAAAACAGTATGCACTGGAATAAAAACAGATACACAGACCAATGGAACAAAGAGAAAGCCCAGAAATAAACCTAGGCCCAAGTGGTCAACTAATCATCAGCAAAGGTGCCATCTATATACACAATGGGGAAAGGACAATCTTTTTGATAAATAGTGCCAGGAGAATTGGATATCCACATGCAACAAATTAAAATTTGATCCTTATGTTACACCATACACAAAAATCAACCCAAAATGGATTGAAGACTTACCTAAGACCTGAAACTGTTACTAGGAAGAAAACATAGGGGAAAACTTCCATGACATTGGTCTTGGCAATGACTTTTTGGATGTGATACCAACAGCAGAGGCAATAAAAGCAAAAATAAACAAGTATGACTATACAAAACTAAAGTTTCTGCACAGTAAAGGAAACAGTTAACAAAATGAAAAGGCGTCCCATGGAATGGGAGTAAATATTTGCAACCTTATATCAGATAAAAGGTTAGTATCCAAAACATATAAGGACCTCATACAACTCAATAGCAAAAACTCCCAAATAACTTAATTTAAAAATAGACAAAGAATCTGAATAGACCTGTTTTCCAAAGAAGACATACGTATATAAAAAGGTGCTAATCACTAATCATGACTAATTTTCAGGGAAATGCAAATCAAAACCACAATGACATATCATCTCACATTTGTTAGGATGGCTATTATAAAAAAGTCAAAAGATAACAAGTGCTGGAGAGGACACAGAGAAAAGAGAACCCTTATACATTGGTGTAGCCCTTATAGAAAACAGCATGAAAGTTCCTCAAGAAAAAAAAAAACAACCCAGAAATTCCATATGATCCAGAAATCTCAGTTCTGGGTATGTATCCAAAGGAAATAAAATCACTGTCTCAAAGAAATAACCACACTTCCATGTTCACTGCAGCATTACTCACAATAGCCAAGATTTAGAAACAACCTATGTGTCTGTCAACAGGTAAACAGATAAAGAAAAAATACAATAAATATATAAATGGAGTATTATTCAGTTATGAAAAAGAACTGTCACATGACAGTTTCTGTCATGTGACAACATGGATGAAACTGGAGGACATCAGCTAAGTAAAATAAGCCAGACACAGAAAGACAAATAGTGCATGATGTCATTTATATATACAGAATCTAAAAAAGTCAAACTCATACAAATAGTAGATGGGTGATTAACAGGGGTTGAGGGTATTGGAACACCATTTGGCCAAAAAGAAAGACAGGAAGGAAGGAAGGAAGGAAGGAAGGAAGGAAGGAAGGAAGAAATGAAGGAAGGAAGGAAGAAGAAAATATTACATACTTACCAAACACCATAGAACAAAATAAATTTCAGTTAAATCAACTATTTAAATAATAACGCAAAGTTTCTAGGGGAAAACAAATGAATATTAACATGTTCTAAGAATGGAAAACATTTTCTAAAGACATTAACGGGAAAAAATAAGTAATTGATGATCACTCTGACTACCAAAAATTGAAACATTTTGAAAAATACAACAAATGAAATCAAAAAGCAGATGATACACTTTAGAAAACATTTGCAACATACAGGACAAAAGAGAGCTTTGTTTTCTTTTTCTTTTTGAACTATAACTGATAAGTATAAAGTACTCAACTTTGCAAGGATAAATGCTTGAGGGGATGGACACCCTATTCTCCATGACGTGCTTATTTCACGTTGCATGCCTGTGTCTGTCAAAACATCTCATGTACCCCATAAATATATATACCAACTATGACTCACAAAAATAAAACAAATACTCAGCTTTGCTAATTATCAAAATGTAAATGAAAACATGAATAATAAAAAAGCTCCATCCATCAGATTGACCCACATCACTTAAGGTTTTAATTCCTAGCATGAGTGAGGACATAGTGGGTAGGCACCCCTTTATAGTACTGTGGGAGTGTAAATGGCTGAGTCTTTTCTGAACGCAACATGACAGCAAGTATCATAACTCAGCATAGACACAGTCCTGGGCTCAGAAATTCTACATCTGGGAAGTGTTTTTGTTTTTTGTTTTGGTTTTGTTTTTGAGAGACGGTATCTTGCTCTGTCGCCCACGCTGGAGTGCGGTGGCGCGATCCTGGCTCACTGCAACCTTCGCCTCTGGGGTTCAAGTGATTCTCCTGCCTCAGCCTCCCGAGTAGCTGGGAATACAGCCACGTGCCATCACACCTAGCCAATTTTTTATTTTTAGTAGAGACAGGGCTTCACCACGTTGGTCAGGCTGGTCTCAAACTCCTGACCTCAGATCCGCCCACCTCGGCCCTCCAAAGTGCTGGGATTACGGGGGTGAGCCACCACACCCAGATGGAAGTTATTTTAAGAAAATAATACAAGGATATGTGCAAATATTTAGCTGCAATAACGTTTATAACAGCATTTTTTAATAGTAAAACTTTAAAACAACTTAATGTTCAACAACAGATTTGTTAAGGAATACAAATTCTAAACAGTAGATTATTAGTGAATGAGAATTGTGTTGAAGAATTTCTAAGGCATGCAAGTTGTCCATAATATTTGTTATGTAAAAAACAAATTTCTAGTCAGTAGTTATAGTTTCTTTTATGTTAAAACATATGTAAATATATTTTAAACTACATGCATCAAACATTATGAGAGATTATATCTAGGTACTTTTATTTGCTTATTTTTCTACAATGAATATGTGTGGCTTCTGGAATAGGAGAATTGTGTTGTCATTATTATTTTTAAAAAGCAGCCATCTCTTATATAACACAATATAAATTAACTCAAAATAGATCAGAGATCTAAATGTAAGAACTAAAACTATAAAACTCTTAACATAGGACAAAACATTCATAACATTGGATTTGGCAATGATTTCTTGGATATCACACCAAAGGTTCAGGCAACAAAAGAAAAAAAATAGAAAACTCTGACTTCATGAACATTACAAACTTGTACAACAAAAGATACTATCAACAGAGTAAGAAGGAAACTCACAGAATGGGAGAAAATATTTGCAAATTATATATCTGATAAAGGATTAATATCCAGAATAAAGAAGTCCTAAAACTCAACAACAGCAATAACAAAATGAATCCAAAAGACCTGAGTAAACATTTCTCCAAAAAAAGCATACAAATGTCCAGTAAGCACTAAGCACATGAAAAAAAAAAATCCTCAACACCACTAATCATCATGGAAATGCAAATGAAAACCACAGTGAAATGCCACTGCATACCCATAAGGATGGCTGCTATGAAAAACAAGCAAACGAACCAGAAGTCCCAAAAATAACAAGTGTCAGTGAGGATGTGGAGAAATTGCAACCCTGGGCACTGCTGGCAGGAATGTAAAATGATATAACAGTTGAGGAAAAAAGTGTGATGGTTCCTCAACAAATCAAAGCTAGAATTACCATGTGATCCAGCAATTCAACTGTTAGGTATCTACTCCAAAACAACTGAAAGCAGTCTTGAAGATGTAATTTTTCACCCCATATTCATTGCAGCATTATGCCTATTAGTCAATGGTGGAAGTAACGCTGGGCGTAGTGGCTCATGCCTGTAATCCCAGCACTCTGGGAAGCTGAGGTGGGTCGAACACCTGAGGTCGGGAGTTTGAGACCAGCCTAACCAATATGGTGAAACCCCGTCTCTACTAAAAATATAAAAATTAGCCAGGCATGGTGGTGTGCACCTGTAGGCCCAGCTACTCGGGAGGCTGAGGCAGGAGATTCGCTTGAACCTGGGAGGCAGAAGTTGCAGTGAGCCAACACTGCACCATTGCACTCCAGCCTCGGTGACAGAGTGAGATTCCGTCTTAAAAAAAAAAAAAAAGGTGGAAGCAACCCAAGGAAGTATGCATAAATGGATGAACGGATAAACAAAATGTGATCTACACATACAATGGAATATTATTCAGCCTTAAAAAGGATGGAAATTCTGACACATGCTACAACACGGATAAACCTTGAGAACATTGTGAAATAGACAAGTTATAAAAAGTTGAATCCTGTATGATTCTGTTCACGTAAGTGAACCTGGAGTAGTAAAATTCGTAGAGACAGTGTAGTGGGCGTTTCCTGGGGATAGTGGGGAGGGTGTGGTGGGGAGTTAGTGTTAAATGAGCATGGAATTTCAGTTTTGCAACGTGACAAGAGTTCTGGAGATGAATATTGATGATGGTTGCACAACATGTGTATTTCTTTTTTTTTTTGAGACGGAGTCTCGCTCTGTCGCCCAGGCTGGAGTGCAGTGGCCGGATCTCAGCTCACTGCAAGCTCCGCCTCCCGGGTTCCCGCCATTCTCCTGCCTCAGCCTCCGGAGTAGCTGGGACTACAGGCGCCCGCCACCGCGCCCGGCTAGTTTTTTGTATTTTTTTTAGTAGAGACGGGGTTTCACCGTGTTAGCCAGGATGGTCTCGATCTCCTGACCTCGTGATTCGCCCGTCTCGGCCTCCCAAAGTGCTGGGATTACAGGCTTGAGCCACCGCGCCCGGCCAACATGTGTATTTCATACCACTGAAATGCACACTTAAAAATGGCTCAGGTCGGAAATTTTATGTTATGTGTATTTTATCACAATAAAAAAAGGAGCTCTGTTTAAATGTGTGAACACTAAGGGTTCTCTTCTGACTCCACACCCTGACTCTTCACTTACAAGCCATGTGACCTTGGACATAGTCCCTGTGACAGGCTATGAAAGAAAACTTGCCATACTCTTTAAAACTGTTGTGTGTGTGGAATCACTTCACAAACTATGTCAGCACCAGATAAATGTGAAAGAATATACTATTTTGTGTCTCTAATTAAACGAATTAATTAGGTCAATTTTGTAAAGTGGCTAGAACTGTGCCTCTCAATCAGTGCCAGCTGTTATTATAGTCCTTCCTGAGACAGGGCAGAATGAAGTACACACAGTACTAGCATCCCTGAGTTCTCTGCATCTACACCCACAGGAAATACGCCCCTCAGAGGGCTTCCCACAGTCCTGCTCAGGAATAATTTATTCAGTGTCTCTGTGAAGTCTAGCCCACTACAATGCACTGAACAGCTCCCCAAGGACCTGAAAGAGTTAATTAGCATCCCTAACCACCTTCAGGCACTGGCTACAATCCAGCTAATTTAATAAAAGAGTATAATGACCCCAGGTTATTTATACTTCGAATTGTTTAAATCCATTGTATGATAAAGTGTGGCACTAAAAAGCGCAGGGAAGTGTAGTCTAACTGTAATTTATAAAGCTGGAGTGATAACGTTTAAAAGAAAGGCTAAAATGTATATAAAAGCACTAGTAGCTAATTTGTGGTATAAAAGCATTAATCAAAATGGCTAACATAATTCTTGTGCTACATGCGAGCTAGGAAAGCCGGTGACTCTTGTAGTCCTCTGCCACTAGGTATCATGCGTCTTGGTCAGATTTATTTTCTGTAAGGTTTTAAAACAAATTACGAGTAATTTAGATAATGTAAGGGGAGCCCTGAAGGGAGGAGAAAGAGAAGGAGAAATGGAAGGGAGCAGGGAGAATGAGTGGAAGAAGGTGCTAGAGCATATCAATTTGTTTTTTCTTTTCTTGAGACAGAGTTGGCCGGGTGCAGTGGTGCACGCCTGTAATCCCAGAACTTTGGGAGGCCGAGGCGGGGGGGGGATCACCTGACATCAGGAGTTCGAGACCAGCCTGGCCAACACGGTGAAACCCCCATCTCTACCAAAAAAAAAAAAACAAAAAAAAACAAAAAGATTAGCAGGGCATGGTGACAGGCACCCATAATCCCAGCTACTCGGGAGGCGGAGGCAGGAGAATTACCTGAACCCAGGAGGTGGAAATTGCAGTGAGCCGAGATTGCGCCACTGCACTCCAGCCTGGGCAACAAGAGTGGGACTCCATCTCAAAAAGTAAATAAATAAATAAAATAAAAATTACAATTAAAAAAAGAGACGTAAAAAAAGAGACAGAGTCTCGCTCTGTCTCCCAAGCTGGAGTGCAGTGGCACGATCTCAGCTCACTGCAAGCTCCGCCTCCCGGGTTCAAGTTATTCTCTTGCCTCAGCCTCAGCCTCCCACCCAGCTGAGCCATCGCACCCAGCCGAGCATATTAATTTCTAAAAATACTTTTGAGTTCATACTGATAATAAATGAGAGAGAGCAAGGGGGTGGGGAGAGAGAACAAAAAGAGAAAATCTCTTCTCTACAGTGGAATGAAAGGACTAATAAATACAGAAGAAATGACGGAGTTAGAAAATTACTGTTCTGCAACCATCACAACAATAATTCAGCGAAATATCATCAGTAGATGCTAAACTAGTGGGTGAACATTTCAGAAGCAACGGGGTATTTATGTAGACACAAAGCATCCCCTGCAAGATACTTATTAACTGCAAAGGAGAAAATAGTCATTTCATAGTGGAGTGACCTGGCAGACACTGCCTTCACCAAAAAATCAAAGTTGATATTACTGATAATGGGACGAACCTCCAGATGAGATGCACTCAAGCAAGCCAAGCTTCACCTCCTTAAAGTCCTGAGCCAAATGCATCACTTGAATCTAATCATGGGAAAACAACCAGACGAATCCAAATCACCTGCAAACTAAATGGTCTCCACTCATCAAAAACATCAATGTCATGAGAGACAAAGGAAGGCAGAGGAAACGTTGCGGATTAAAGGTGACCAAAGAGACATGACGACTAAACGCCATGTGTGATCCCAGACTGGGAAAAAATATCTATAATGGATACTATTGGGACAACTGAAGAAACGAATAAGGTATGTACATTTAATAATAGTATTCTATCAATGTCAAATTTCCTGATTTTCATAATTGGCCTGTGATTGTGTAAGTGAATATCTTTGTTTTTAGGAAACATACATTGAGATATTAAGTAAAACAGCCTGACATCTGCAAGGAGCTTGCAAATGGTTCTCTCTCTCTCTCAATGGTTCTCTCTCTCTATATATATATAATAATAATTAATATGTGTAATATTACACTCAATATGCAATATTGGGTTTTATATACAGTATATATTGAGAGAAAGAGAAAGCAAATGTGTCAGACTGTTCATAACTGGTGAATCTGAGTGTAAGGTATACGAGCATTCTTTTTACTATTCTTGTAATTTTCCTTTAAATTTGAAATTATTTTAATAATACAATGTAAAAAACGTTGGACGAGCTAAGGTCTGAGCACATTTCCAACTCTAAGGGTGTCTGATTTGAAAGTCATTAGCAGCTTGTCAACATAGGCTAAGCCCAGGCTGGCCCCTCCCCTCCTTCCTCCCCACTCCTCCCCAGTCCTTCTTGCACCTGCCATCACACATCACACTCCTGTTGCTTTCTCCTCTGTGTTTCCTTCCAATTTTAGGATTTGAAATAATTTCAGAGTTTGTGTGAGCTTCTCAGGGAAAGATTCTACATAATTTTAGCCAAAAGACTAGGAAACTCAACAAGGAAAATTAAACCTTCGCTATTTTTTCCTTCCTTTCTTCCTTCCTTCCTTCCTCCCTCCCTTTCCCTTTCCCCCTCCCCACTCCTTTTCCTTCCTTCCTTCCTCCCTCCCTCCCTCTCTTCCTTCTTCTTTCTTTTTTCCTTCCATAATTCACATTTCCTCTCTAGCAGGTCCTCCACCTCAGTGAAACGGGCAATAAGCCTATCTCCTTTAAACAACAAAGCCACAAGCCACCCTGGATTCAAAGCTACCCTCCAGCTTCAGCCCTGCCTCCTCCCCTTCACTACTCCACCTCCTGGACCTTGTCTGTATTAGTTCTCCCTTTTCTCATCTACCACTCACCCCAACCCACTGCAAATTGCCTTCTGGCCTCACCCCTCCACTGAAACTGCCTTTGCCATCAGCCACCTCCTTAGAAGTCATGCTGATGGGCAGTTGTTGGCCCTCATTTCACCTGTTGTAGCATTTCATTCTGCTGACCACTCCTTTCTCTGAAAACACTCTCATGGCCCTCGTGGCCCCGGTTTCTGATTCTCTGACAACTCTGGCCGCTCCTCCTCAATCTCCTTTGCAGGCTGCTCTTACTCTGCCTGTCCCTGAAGTGTGGATGATCCTGAGAGTTCCTTCCCAGGCCGCCTTCTGCACGGCCTCCCTAGTGTACCTCCTGAGCTCCAGGCCCATACTTCCACCTGCCTACCAGACACTCTCACTTGGGTGTCTCATAACCTCTTCAAACTCAGTATCTCCCAATCTGAACTGTTCACCTCAGACAGGGTACCTTATCTCAGAGAATAGCACCGCCTGGACTTAGCTGGCAAGCCAGAAGCCTGACATTCATTCATTCTTGCCTCCTGTCTCAACCTGCTCACCGATCAGCCAACACTTCCTATTCACTCCAGCACTCCTTCTCCATTGCTCTGCATCTGGTCGGCCCACTACTCACCATCTCCCATTCATATGACTACAACATCGACCAACTTCCGGTCTCTCATCCCATCCACTCTGCATTTAAAATAATCTTTCTAACACAAAAATATGCTGTCGTTCCCCTGCTCAAAACCCTTCAGTGATGTCCCTTGTCTTTTAATGAGAAATCCAAATAGCTTAACATGACTTATAAGGCCCACATGACAAGGACATTCTAACCAAATCCTTTCTTCTTTTCAGTTCCTTGAAAAAGCCAGGTTCTTTCTCACATCCATGGTTTAGAATAGGGGTCCCCAATCCCCGCACTGTGGACCAGTACTAATGGTGACCTCTTAGGAACCGGTCACACAGCAGAAGGTGAGCCCTGAGCCAGCATTCCCACCTCAGCCCCGTCTCCTGTCAGATCAGTAGTGACGTTAGATTCTCATAGAAGCAGGAATCCTACTGTGAACTGCAGATGTGAGGAATCTAGGTTGTGTGCTTCTTATGAGAATCGTAATTAATGTTTTGGGATGTCGAGGTGGGCAGATCACTTGAGGTCAGGAGTTCAAGATCAGCCTGGCCAACATGATGAAACCCCATCTCCACCAAAAATTCAAAAATTAGCCAGGCATGGTGGCGGGGGCCTGTAAACCCAACTACCTAGGAAGCTGAGGCAGGAGAATCGCTGGAATCTGGGAGGCAGAGGCTGCAGTGAGCCAAGATCATGCCAGTGCACTCCAGCCTGGGTGACAGAGTGAGACTCTGTCTCAAAAAAATAAAAATAAATAAAAGAAAAATAAAAGAAAAAGAATCTAAGTAATGCCTGATGATGATCTGAGGTGGAACAGTTTCATCTTGAAGTCATCTGCCACCCCCACCCCTCACAGCCCTGTCTGTGGAAAAATTGTCTTCCATGAGACTGGTCCTTGGTGCCAAAAAGGTTGGGGACCTGGTTTAGAATGTGCTGTGGCATCTGCCTGGGACATTTTTGCCTCTCCTTTTTATCTGGATGACTCCCATAATCCTTCCGCTAGTTGCTGAACTGGATGGGAATCAGTAACAGCCAGTACTTTCTCTATCATGGTGCTTCCCCTCCTGTGCTCATCTCACGCTAGACTGGACTACGTCTACCATGTCTGCCATTGTGTTCCAGTCAAGGCCACTGCCTGCAGCCAAAAGATGGAGCTCACAGGGCTCCCACTTCCATCATATAGGAACTCCCCATTCTTCCAAATTATCATCCATACAATAGAAATTTTCTCTCCTCTTCCCTTGACTGGATATTTGGGAAACATCTTTTTGCTCAGTGGCCCAAGCAGATTCTGAAATATTGCTCTGTTTTCTTTCACTAATGTTTATCTTCCTCTCTATATTAACACACTTTTCTTGTCTATTCTTAGCTATAGCTACACATCACGAATCTAGATTCCACTAATTCAAATTTTACAAATATGAATGACATGAATAAAAATTCATGAACCTCATCACTGAATATTCAACTTTTTGATAACAAGGAAAGAAAAACTCAAGCTATAACTTAGGAAATCATGTATTCATCTAACACATTTTCCTCTTTCAAATTTAATAAGTAATTTTTACAAAATAGAATATTCCTGTTTAGTTATAATACTTCACATCAAAATGAAAGCCACGAGAACTGAAGTTTTACATTACCTTATCTTATTCCATTTTTAAGAGTATATTTAATAAAATTAAAATGCTTTTTAATTTTCAACTCTAAAAAAACCTAGTCCAAACAAATAAAGATTTACTACAACTTTTTTTATTTGTTTGTTTTGTTTTGTTTTAGCTGAGAACCGTGTTTCACTTTGAACTGTCACCCAAAGTTAGCCCCTGTGACTACTAATTAAGAAAGGGTTGGTGGGGCACAGTGGCTCACGCCTGTAATCCCAGCACTTTGGGAGGCTGAGGCGGGTGGATCACCTGAGGTCGGGAGTTCAAGACCAGCCTGACCAACATGGAGAAACCCCATCTCTACTAAAAATACAAAGTTAGCCGGGCGTGGTGATACATGCCTGTAATCCCAGCTACTCAGGAGGCTGAGACAGGAGAATCGCTTGAACCCAGGAGACAGAGGTTGCAGTGAGCCAAGGTTGCACCATTGCACTCCAGCAGCCTGGGCAACAAGAGCAAGACTCTGTCTCAAAAAAAAAGAAGGGGAACCAGGTCGGGCATGGTGGCTCACGCCTGTAATCCCAGAACATTGGGAGGCCAAGGCGGGTGGATCCCCTGAGGTCAGGAGTTCAAGACCAGCCTGGCCAACATGGTGACACGGTGAGACCCTGTCTCTACTAAAAATACAAAAATTAGCTGGGTGTGGTGGCACACGCCTGTAATTCCAGCTACTTGGGAGGCTGAGGCAGGAGACTGTCTTGAACTAGGGGGCAGAGGTTGCAGTGAGCTGAGATTGCGCCACTGCACTCCAGCCTGGGCGACAGAGTGAGACCTTGTCTCAAAAAGAAAGAAAAAAAATGTACCTCACAGGATCTTCCTCCACCTGCAGCATTGGGCTTATTGCTAGAAAGATACAGACTATTCTCTTTCACTGGGACATTTCTCTTCAGTTGTGAACCTTCAACTGTCTGTAGAACATAATAAAACCCATCACCTAGCCACTGATAGACTAATGTGTGGTGGGAAAGGGTAACTACAAGAAATGAAAGCCATAGAGAGCAGGCCCAGGCTTGTGTTTTGGGAAGGCTGAATGAACTTTACAAAGCACATTGTGGGAAACAAGCATGAACTCTCTCACCTTGTCAGCCTTACATGATGTTCTGAACTGTACATCTGACTTTTACAAGGATGTGATAATAAAAAGAAAATGGCTGCCGAGAGCGTTTTAATTGATTCTGACCCCAATGGTGGCTACAAATGACTGTCCAAGGCTTTCTCCTTGGCTCCTGAGCCCAAACACTTCAATGTCACTTAGACCATTAGGGCCAGGCTCTCAGTCTTAAACTCATGTCACAGAGATGATGTGAATTATGAATATAGAGTCAAAGATGCCATCTACCTAATAGCACAGTTAAAATTTTTTTCCAACATGCTCTTATACAGTGCTGCTAGGAGAACAAATTGATGAAATGTTTTGCAAGGCTAATGTGATGCATCCATTTCCTTAAAAACATTCATATGATTTTAATTAGTAAGAATACAAAGAAATTGTCATAAATGGAGAAGCCATGGACGCATAATGACGTTCACTGATGGATACAAAGGTTATTTGTAACAGTAACACGAGAAATATAAAGATGTATAGCAGGGGACTGATACTTTGGACTTACCCCATTATTGGATTGTTTTTAGCATTTTACATTTGTCAATACATTGAATCTTCATAATAATCCTATGAAGCAGGTGTCATTACTTTTTTGTTTTTTCAGATAAAGAAACTGAAGCACAGAGAGGCATTTGCCCAGACTAGTGCTGGAGCTGAGACTGGAATTTAAATAATTCAGCTCCAAAGCCAGCTCTCTAAATGTACCGTAATGCTTTCTGACATAGTCACATCTAAAATCTTACACAGTTAAGTGTGTTTGTGTTTGTAATTATGTGGAAAAATACTCATGTTATCATGTCTAGTTAGAAAAAGAAAGATGGGGCCGGGCGCGGTGGCTCCGCCTGTAATCCCAGCAATTTGAGAGGCCGAGGCGGGCGGATCATGAGGTCAGGAGATCCAGACCATCCTGGCTAACACAGTGAAACCCCGTCTCTACTAAAAAATACAAAAAAAAAAAAAAAAAAAAAATTGCCGGGCATAGTGGCTGGCGCCTGTAGTCCCAGCCACTCGGAAGGCTGAAGCAGAATGGCGTGAACCCGGGAGGTGGAGCTTGCAGTTAGCCGAGATCACACCACTGCACTCCAGCCTGGGCGATAAAGCGAGACTCCGTCTTAAAAAAAAAAAAAAAAAAAAAAAGCCGGTGCAAATAAATGTCCTCCTTTCTCCTGCTGCAAACCTCCATGTGGATGTTTGGTCTCACTGCTGTTGGCAAGTGAACCTCAGTTTGGTTCGCTAACAGAGGTAAACATGGCTATTTTTAGAGCTTTCTTTCTTTCTTTCTTTTTTCTGTTCCATTTTCTTTTTCTTCTTTTCCTTTTTTTGAGATGGAGTCTTGCTTTGTTGCCCAGGCTGGAGTGCAGAGACATGATCTCGGCTCACTGCAACCTCCGCCTACTGGGTTCAAGGGATTCTCCTGTGTCAGCCTCCTGAGTAGCTAGGACCACAGGCGCACTCCACCACGCCTGGCAAATTTTTGTATTTTTAGTAGAGACAGGGTTTCACCATATTGGCCAGGCTGGTCTTGAACTCCTCACCTCAGGTTATCCACCCGCCTCAGCCTCCCAAAGTGCTGGGATTAGATGTGAGCCACCACGCCCAGCGGGATTTTTAGAGCTTTCTGAATTCCATGTGAGCAACCATATTTGCCATGGCTGCCCCTCCCCCATGCCTCTGCTAAGGCTTGGCTTCTGGACCCCACAAGGTGCTCATTCCTCCTTCTATGGCTTTCTCAGAGGCAAGTGAACAACAGTAACTCCATCTTGAATAGGAGCTGGGGAAAATGAGGCTGAGACCTATTGGGCTGCATTCCCAGACGGTTAAGGCATTCTAAGTCACAGGATGAGATGGGAGGTCAGCACAAGATACAGGTCACAAAGACCTTGCCAAAACCCACCAAAACCAAGATGGCCCCAAGAGTGACTTCTGGTCATCCTCCTCACTGCTACACTCTCACCAGCACCATGACAGTTTACGAATGTCATGGCAATGTCAGGAAGGTACTCTATATGGTCTAAAGAGGGGAGACATGAATAATCCACCCCTTGTTTAGCATATCATCAAGAAATAACCATAAAAATGGGCAACCAGCAGCCTCCAGGCTGCTGTGTCTATGGAGTAGCCATTCTTTTAATCCTTTACTTCCCTAATAAACTTGCTTTCACTTTACTCTATGGACTCGCCCTGAATTCTTTCTTGCGGGAGATCTAAGAACCCTCTCTTGGGATGTGGATCAGGACCCCTTTCCTGTAACAGCTTTGCTGCTGGTATTCAATCTTCTGTACCTGCCCTTGCCTTTCCCTCCACTTGTCCAACTCACTCTTAATTTTAAAAAATCCAGCTCAATTCCTGCCTATTGCATGAAGCTTTCTATGCCTTCTCAAAGTTCAAACATGCACTTCGTGCCATGCAGTTCAACCCTGTAACTATCTCCTTCTGACGACACTGCCTCTTCCCACCTAGCTCACATCCTGGCAGGGAGCCAGGATCACGTATTATGCTCTTCTAGAGCCTAGTGACATGGTGGGCAATCAGTACACATCTGACTAATAAATACAAATAAATAAATAAATAAATGGCCAATTAAGTGGCTTCCTTTAAATTTAATGAAAATTCTTAATGAAACTTTAGAGACTGAATCTAATTTTTAGTAGGTTTCAGGCCTATAGGCCAGTGATACTTTACGTGGACATTCTAAAATCTCCCCCACAAAGCACTGCACTGAATCCCAGAGTCCCTATGAAGTTCAGGTGTCAATTAAGACAGGGATTTTCCCTGAGTCCTTTGGTTCCAGTTGTTGAGTTGCTGGTGCAATATTTACTTCCTGCTCCCTAAACTGCGCCCCCTCCTATAATCACCCCATCAAGCTTACACAATCTATGGTGCCCAAAGTGATGACATCTCCATAAATCAGTGCTCAAAGTGCCTGCTGTTGCTAATGTGCCCAGGTGATGAATGTCTTTCTGCACTTTCTTGGTGTAGAATATTTTGATTGATTTAACAAAGGTTTTGATTCAGTCAAGGGCTGTGGAAGGTTCCATGGCATCAAGGAACCACATCTGAGCAATAGAAGCAGGAGCCCATGTTAAAAAGAAACAAAGGCTGGCAGAGGCTGGGAGGGAGGTGGACTTGCTGCCCCATGGTCCTCTACTATTTTCAGACCAAAAGGCACTACTTATGTGAAATTTGCAAATTGCTCACCAACAAGAGTTGCCGATACATGCTTACCTCTCATCACATTTAATCAGAATCACGCTGTCTGTTCCAATCCCTAAGGCTGCAGCTCCCTTCTTGAGAGAAAAATGACTCTGTAAAAAATATATATATGTTTGCAATTAGTTCCATATAAAAACAAGATCCATTCCACTGGCTGTTTTCTGTTTTCCTTTTCTCCTTTTATTTCTAGTCTGTTCCTCCAAAGCCTGGGCTGCTGAGAGAAGATGGCATCCTTCACTTGTGCTTTTTTAAAAATTGTGGTGAAACAGCCGGGTGCGGTGACTCACGCCTGTAATCCCAGCACTTTGGGAGGCTAAGGTGGGCAGATCACAAGGTCAAGAGTATGAGACCACCCTGGCCAACATAGTGAAACCCTGTCGCTATTGGAAAAAAACAAAAATTAGCTGAGTGTGGTGGCAGGCGCCTATAATTCCAACTACTCAGGACGCTGAGGCAGGAGAATCACTTGAACCTGGGAGGCGGAGGTTGCAGTGAGCCAAGATCGCGCCATTGCACTCCAACCTGGGAGACAAGAGTGAAACTCCGTCTCAAAAAAAAAAAAAAAAAAAAAAAGTGGTGAAACAACATAACTTCAATGCCATCTTAACCATTTTTATTGATTTATTTTTTATTTTCATTTTAAGTTCCAGGGTACATGTGCAGGATGTGCAGGTTTGTCACATAGGTAAAGGTGTGCCATGATGGTTTGCTGCACCTATCACCCATCGCCTAGATATTAAGCCCAGCATGCATTAGCTATTTTTCCTAATGCTCTCCCTCCCCCCACACCCCCAACCCCAGCCCCGACAGGCACTACTGTGCATTATTAACTTTTTTTTGAGACGGAGTTTTGCTTTTGTCACTCAGGCTGGCGTGCAGTGGTGCAATCTCAGCTCACTGCAACCCCTGCCTCCTGAGTTCCAGTGATCTCCTGCCTCAGCCTCTCAAGTAGCTGGAATTACAGGTGCCTGCCACCATGTCTAGTTAATTTTTGATACTTTTAGTAGAGACGGGGTTTCACCATGTTGGCCAGGCTGGTTTCAAACTCCTGACCTCAGGTGATCCACCTGCCTCGACCTCCCGAAGTGCTGGGATTACAGGCATGAGCCACCGCACCCAGCCTTATTAACCATTTTTAAGTGTACATTTCAGTGGCCTCAAGTATATTCACAGTGTTGTGCAAACCATCACCTTCATCCATCTTCAGAACTCTTTTCATCTTGCAAAAAATTCCATGCCTATTAAACAACTCCTCATTCTCCCCATCCCCTACCCCTGAAAATCACCATTCTGTTTTCTGTCTCTGAATTTAACTACTCTAAGTACCTCACATGAGTGGAACATACAGCATTTGACTTTTTGTGACTGGTTTATTTAACTTAGTATAATGTCCTCAAGGTTCACCCATGTTGTAACACGTGTGAGAATTTCCTTCCTTTTTAAGGCTGAATGACATTCTGTTATATGTACACACCACATTTTGTTTAGCCATTCATCCATTTATAGAAACAGGCTGCTTCTACCTTTTGGCTATTGTGGAATAATGCTACTGTGACATATGGGGGTACAACTGCCTCTTCAAGACTCTGCTTTCAATTGCTTTGAGGAGATACCTACAAGTGGAATTGCTAGATCATTCAACACTTCTATTTTTAACTTTTCGAGGAACATTCATATAGCACTCCATCGTGGCTGTACCATTTTACATCCCCACTCTCAGTGGATGAGGTTTGCAGTTTCTCCACATCCTCACCAACAATCATAATTTCCTGTTTTTTGGTAATAGTCATCCTAATGAATGAGAGATGGCAACTCATTATGCTTCGGATTTGCATTTCCCTAATGATCAGTGATGTTGAACATCTTGTGCTTAGCATCATGTGCTTAGTGGCCATATGTACATCTCCTCTGGAGAAATGTCTATTCAAGTGCTTTGCCCATTTTGAATAGGGTTGTTTATTTAGTTTTTGTTCTTGTTGGGATTTTTGAGGGATGCTGGAAAGATGCTGGAAAGATGCTGGAAATTGTAAATGGATCCGGTAACCTGATACACAGTAACTCTAAGCCAATTTTACATACAAGGCTTAAGAATACATCAACCACCTCCAGCAGCTATGTATTGTATGGCTCTCAGGCTTATATGTTACCAAGAAGTTACACTCAGTCTCTCCCAGGTTCAGTGAAACTGAGTACACTCAGGTAAGAGGACAAGTGACCCTAAATCTAGCACTCTTTATTCCAGAGTTGCTGGAGGGGCTATTTGTTGCACAGGCAACTGCCAAGCCTGAGTCAGGCTTTGAAAAAGAGGCATCAATTACTGGCTGGGGCAGAATGACTTGTCTGCGTGTACAGAACAGGCCACACTGCCAAGCCACTGACAAAGTCTTTGTGCCTTTGGTTATTGATTCCAAGTCGGATTGTGTGTCTGAATGGTTGCAATCACTGTGCTATTTGGATTGCTGAGAAAGGCTAACCTAAGCCCAGCTGTACTGCATCTGCCCATCAGCCTCTTACTATTAACTACAGATCATTAAGCTGTCCAAAAGGAGAGCTGCTTCCTCAATTTACATCTCCAAAGGGCTGCTGACTGGAATTTTAAGTTACGGATCCTAAGAGGGTCCTTTCTCTTCGAATGCCCACTTTTATACTCTTCTGAATTCTCAAACACACAGCGCAGGAGCTCTTAACACACATATTTTAAGGGGGTATGTCTAATCACCAAGAAAAAATCACATTTAGAACAGCAGCAAATAATGATGACCAATCAAGGAGACCTGGAGCTGTGGAGTTTGACAAGCCCAGTGCAGCTAGAAGCAATGAGACAGGGCCATTAGCCTCCTTTTACAACCTCAGAATGACAAAGTGGACAGTCATTACTGAGATACCTGGGAACTAGAGGAGAAAGCTTAATTAGATCAAGGTTTGTAAAGATGCATGACCTCCCCCACCAAAAAAAAAAAAAAAACAAAACCAAAAAAGCAAAAAAGTGTTCTTTTTTTGTGCATTTGGCAGAGCCCTGGCGACCCTGAAGGAGCTCAGAGGCAAGCTAAGTCTCTTATAGCCAGGAGGGAACAGAACAGAACAACCAGCTGCCCTAAGTAAGTGCAAGCCACTCAAATTACCCTCTGTGAATGAGCTCTTAAGCACTAAACTGCAAAAAGGCGAATTCGGGATAAGTAAGAGATCTGGTGCACCTGGTCAATGGGAGGACGTATTCTTGTCTAGTCTTTAATGAGAAAGAATAGGGGTTCTTAAATGAAGAGCAATTACCCAGGATAATTGATCACGGTACAAAAGGCTGCAGATTTAAAGAAAAACACATGCCCAAATAGAAAGCTTAAAGACGGGGAATAAAGGTGAGATGAGGCATGAAAAAGAAAATTAGGTAGCAAACATCGAGTCTGTTTATATTTTGAGGAAAGGGAGCAGAGAAATAGCTTAATGTTATTCACAAATAGCAAGGGACCCATGGAGAGGAAGAAACTTGAGAGGAAAAAGCAATCTACCTAATGAGGGAGAAACAGTGAAGATAGCTTAAAGGGCATGTCTCTTTGGGCCGGCAAGGCCACACGTGGACAGTCATTTTTATTCCTTAGCACCACGTTGAATGCAACTACTTGTTGATGAACCAGAGTGTCTGAAGAACAACCACCTGCATTCTGAGAAGGCTGGAAAGCAAGTAAACACTTGAGGGTTCTCTGGAAACAAATATATAAAAATTGAACCAGTGGCTGGGCGTGGTGGCTCACGCCTGTAATCCCAGCACTCTGGGAGGCCGAGGCCAACAATCATAATTTTCTGTTTTTTGATAATAGTCATCCTAATAAATGAGAGATGGCAACTCATGCTTCGGTGGGTGGATCACGAGGTCAGAAGATCGAGACCATCCTGGCTAACACGGTGAAACCCCGTCTCTACCAAAAATACAAAAAATTAGCTGGGTGTGGTGGTGGGCACCTGTAGTCCCAGCTACTCGGGAGGCTGAGGCAGGAGAATAGCATGAACTCGGGAGGCGGAGGTTGTGGTGAGCCGAGATTGTGCCACTGCACTCCAGCCTGGGCGACACAGAGAGACTCTATCTCAAAAAAGAAAAAAAAAAAAAAAATCGAACCAGTGATTCAATAGTTATCTGCAAGGCCAACAAGAATTGAGGGGAGATGTTTTAGCAAAGAATGCTGAGTTTGGCAACTACATCTGTCAGCAGCACATACTAGCAGACCACCCAGAGAAGTGAGGACACAAACTACACCTCAGAAGATAACATATTATCATCAAAGGACCAAAAGGCCCTCTTCCCCTCAACTCAAGGAAGCTATTTACAGAGTTTTCCAAAATACCTCAATACACTTCAGTTTTTGGTACTTCCATTTAAAAATACATGTGTGTGCACACTCATGCACATGCATACATGTGCACACAGAGGAAACTTGGAGAAAAAGATAACATGCTCAGGACTAAGAAACTCAATCAAAACTGCTCAACTACATGGAAACTGAACCTGCTTCTGAATGACTTCTGGGTACATAATGAAATGAAGGCAGAAAGATGTTCTTTGAAACCAATGAGAACAAAGATACAACATACCAGAATCTCTGGGACACATTTAAAGCAGTGGGTAGAGGGAAATTTATAGCACTAAATGCCCACAAGAGAAAGCAGGAAAGATCTAAAATTGATACCCTAACATCACAATTAAAAGAACTAGAGAAGCAAGAGCAAACACATTCAAAAGCTAGCAGAAGGCAAGAAGTAACTAAGATCAGAGCAGAACTGAAGGAGAGACACAAAAAACCCTCCAAAAAATCAGTGAATCCAGGAGCTGGTTTTTTGAAAAGATCAACAAAATTGGTAGACCACTAGCAAGACTAATAAAGAAGAAAAGAGAGAAGAATCAAATAGACGCAACAAAAAATGATAAAGGGGTTATCACCACCAACCCCACAGAAATACAAACTACCATTAGAGAATACTATAAACACCTCTATGCAAATAAACTAGAAAACCTAGAAGAAATGGATAATTTACTGGACACTTACACTCTCCCAAGACTAAACCAGGAAGAAGTTGAATCCCTGAATAGACCAATAGCAGGCTCTGAAATTGAGGCAATAATTAATAGCCTACCAACCAAAAAAATCCAGGACCAGATGGATTCACAGCTGAATTCTACCAGAGGTACAAGGAGGAGTTGGTACCGTTCCTTCTGAAACTATTCCAATCACTAGAAAAAGAGGGAATCCTCCCTAACTCATTTTACGAGGCCAACATCACCTGATACCAAAGCCTGACAGAGATACAACAAAAAAAGAGAATTTTAGACCAATGTCCCTAATGAACATCAATAAAAAATCCTCAATAAAATACTGGCAAACCGAATCCAGCAGCACATCAAAAAGCTTATCCACCATGATCAAGTGGGCTTCATACCCTGGGATGCAAGGCTGGTTCAACATACACAAATCAATAAACGTAATCCAGCATATAAACAGAACCAAAGGCAAAAACCACATGATTATCTCAATAGATGCAGAAAAGGCCTTTGACAAAATTCAACAGCCCTTCATGCTAAAAACTCTCAATAAATTCGATATTGATGGAATGTATCTCAAAATAATAAGAGCTATTTATGACAAACCCACAGCCAATATCATATTGAATGGGCAAAAACTGGAAGCATTCCCTTTGAAAACTGGCACAAGACAGGGATGACCTCTCTCACCACTCCTATTCAACATAGTGTTGGAAGTTCTGGCTAGAGCAATCAGGCAAGAGAAAGAAATCAAGGGTATTCAGTTAGGAAAAGAAGAAGTCAAATTGTCCCTGTTTGCAGATGACATGATTGTATATTTAGAAAACCCCATTGTCTCAGCCCCAAATCTCCTTAAGCTGACAAGCAACTTCAGCAAAGTCTCAGGATACAAAATCAGTGTGCAAAAATCACAAGCATTCTTATACACCAGTAACAGACAAACAGAGAGCCAAATCATGAATGAATTCCCATTCACAATAGCTTCAAAGAGAATAAAATACCTAGGAATCCAACTTACAAGGGATGTAGAGGACCTCTTCAAGGAGAACTACAAACCACTGCTCAGTGAAAAAGAAGAGGACACAAACAAATGGAAGAACATACCATGCTCATGGATAGGAAGAATCAATATTGTGAAAATGGCCATAGTGCCCAAGGTAATTTATAGATTCAATGCCATTCCCATTAAGCTACCAAAGACTTTCTTCACAGAATTGGAAAAAACTGCTTTAAAGTTCATATGGAACTGAAAAAGACCCCACATTGCCAAGACAATCCTAAGCCAAAAGAACAAAGCTGGAGGCATCACCGCTACCTGACTTCAAACTATACTACAAGGCTACAGTAACCAAAACAGCATGGTACTGGTACCAAAACAGAGATATAGACCAATGGAACAGAACAGAGCCCTCAGAAATAATACCACACATCTACAGCCATCTGATCTTTGACAAACCGGACAAAAACAAGAAATGGGGAAAGAATTCCCTAATTAATAAATGGTGCTGGGAAAATTGGCTAGCCATAAGTAGAAAGCTGAAACTGGATCCTTTCCTTACTCCTTATACAAAAATTAATTCAAGATGGATTAGAGACTTAAATGTTAGACCTAAAACCCTAGAAGAAAACCTAGGTAATACCATTCAGGACATAGGCATGGGCAAAGACTTCATGTCTAAAACACCAAAAGCAACGGCAACAAAAGCCAAAATTGACAAATGGGATCTAATTAAACTAAAGAGCTTCTGCACAGCAAAAGAAACTACCATCAGAGTGAACAGGCAACCTATAGAGTGGGAGAAAATTTTTGCAATCTACTCATCTGACAAAGGGCTAATATCCAGAACCTATAAATAACTCAATCAAATTTACTAGGAAAAAACAAACAACCCCATCAAAAAGTGGTCAAAGGATACGAACAGACACTTCTCAAAAGAAGACACTCATACAGCCAACAGACACATGAAAAAATGCTCATCATCACTCGCCATCAGAGAAATGCAAATCAAAACCACAATGAGATACCATCTCACACCAGTTAGAATGGCAATCATTAAAAAATCAGGAAACAACAGGTGCTGGAGAGGATGTGGAGAAATAGGAACACTTTTACACTGTTGGTGGGACTGTAAACTAGTTCAACCATTGTGGAAAACAGTGTGGCGATTCCTCAAGGATCTAGAACTAGAAATACCATTTGACCCAGCCCTCCCATTACTGAGTATGTACCCAAAGGATTATAAGTCATGTTGCTATAAAGACACATGCACACGTATGTTTAGTGCAGCACTATTCACAATAGCAAAGACTTGGAATCAAGCCATCAAGCCAGATGTCTATCAGTGACAGACTGGATTAAGAAAATGTGGCACATATACACCATGGAATACTATGCAGCCATAAAAAAGGATGAGTTCGTGTCCTTTGTAGGGACATGGATGCAGCTGGAAACCATCATTCTCAGCAAACTATCGCAAGAACAGAAAACCAAATACTGTGTGTTCTCACTCATAGGTAGGAACTGAATAATGAGATCACTTGGACACAGGAAGGGGAAGATCACACACCGGGTCCTATTGTGGGGAGGGGGGAGGGGGGAGGGATAGCATTAGGAGATATACCTAATGTAAATGACGAGTTAATGGGTGCAACACACCAACATGGCACACGTATACATATGTAACACACCTGCACGTTGTGCACATGTACCCTAGAACTTAAAGTATAAATAAATAAATAAATAAATAAATAATTGGGACAAGACATCTGGAAAGCTGTATCAATTATTTCAAGCCATTGCTGATTTCATCCAAATATTTAACTGAGACTGAGATTCGACTGCCTAACAGATCACAGGGTTTCAGGGACAAGCCTCTGCTGGGCTTGGAGGACACAGATTATTAAGACAGTCCTTAGTGCCTGGTGACCTCCCCTACTTATCCTCTGTCTTCGTTCCCCTTGCTCTGTCTACCTGGTGTGCTGGCCTTCCTCGTCTTCCGCGAGCTTGCTAAACTTCTTCTTGCCTCTGAGTCTTTGCACTTGCAGTTCATTTTCCTGGAAAACCTTCCTTCGAATACTTACATGGTTCCCTCCCTCATTCAATGTAGGTCTCTGCTCACATATCACCTCCACACAGAGCTATTTTTATGATCATCTTGTAAAGTAGTTGACTACCACCCTAATCTCATCACCACTTGACATTATTGCAAATACTAGTTCACTGCGTGTCCACTACGAGAACACAGCAGGCTGCATGAGGGCGAAGACTTTGTCGTAGCGTATAGTTGACAAATATTTGTTGAATCTGTTGACCACATGCTCAGAGAACAAGTCCAGAGAAATGTCACTATTTATTGCCATACCTATCTGGCCACGAAGCCCAATGTCGAAGTGTGGCTCTGGTGGACTCCGTGGACCCCAATGCCTCGAATCTAAGGCCCATTCTAAAAGCAAGACCAGGGGTCTTCTTGGCACCCGCCCCAGAACAATGAACCTAAGTGAATGGGGATCATTACATATTGTCCCCAACAAGTAGATCTTAAAGCCTAGCCTATTAATGAGCTGGAATCTGCCTATTTGACCCTTCCTCATGCTTCATGACCCCTCCGCCCAATCCCTCAGCAATTGCAGTTCTGACCTTATCCTTCTCCTTCACACCCTTCTGACACCTCCGTTTGCTTGCTCCTATAGAGTACGCCCTAAGATTTGAGGGAAATGATAGCTATAGCTTCCTTAGAAAGACTGGTCACCTCTGTCCTTACTTCTGCTCACCAACTGGCCCAAAAGAACATTCTCTTGCTAAAGCATCAGATTTACAAAGAAGCTTGTGCTCTGGGAGACCACCTCATTGGCTTCTAATTATGATGATCTGGAGGGGAGGTGACCACTTAGACACACTTTTACAGACTCTGCATGATTCGCAGGTGATGTGGATCTGTACACAGGCATGTCTATGGGGCTGCTATCTTATTAGTCACACTCAGTTTTGACTAGTAGATCAAGGTGGCCCCATTGTGAGCTTATACCCTAAATAAGTGTCAAATAAAAGGAATGATGTGTACCAGGTTAAGTTTAACATGAAAAGAGATCCAACAATGATCTTCAGTGACATTTGTGACCATCAGTACTGAGTATGTCTTCAGTCATTTTCATCACTCTATGGACAACAGTGATTTCTATGATTTGTGGATCATGAAGAATGAATGAAAGTGTGTAATGGGCCGGGCGCGGTGGCTCAAGCCTGTAATCCCAGCACTTTGGGAGGCCGAGACGGGCGGATCACGAGGTCAGGAGATCGAGACCATCCTGGCTAACACGGTGAAACCCCGTCTCTACTAAAAAATACAAAAAATTAGCCGGGCGAGGTGGCAGGCGCCTGTAGTCCCAGCTACTTGGAGGCTGAGGCTGGAGAATGGCGGGAACCCGGGAGGCGGAGCTTGCAGTGAGCTGAGATCCGGCCACTGCACTCCAGCCTGGGCAACAGAGCGAGACTCCGTCTCAAAAAAAAAAAAAAAAAAAAAAAAAAAAAAAAAAAAAAAGAAAGTGTGTAATGGAAAGAGGTGATCTGAGGCACAATGATGAGGGTTTGACACCTGCTTCTATTTATGCAAATTACTTTCTCATCCTGAGCCATGATTTGCTCAGGTGCAATGATGAAATCCTCTCTTGGTAGAATTGATATCAGAAGTGTAGCTGTGGCATGTGAGGTGGCTTACATATCATTTTTTGGGCTATCCCCGAAAAGGGTAGCCCTTCCTATCCTCCCATCCTCCTACCTAATGTGATACTGTCCTCAGATCTCCCTCTTTACCCCCAGTGGCATTTTGAAATCTTCAAACAAAATTCAAGTCAATCCCTTTCTTTCTTTTCTTTTGTGTGTGTGTTTGTGTGTGTATGTGTGTGTGTGTGTGCGTGTTTGAGATGGAGTCTCATCTTGTCACCCTGAAGTGCGGTGGCGTGATCTCAGCTCACTGCAACCTTTGCTTCCCAGGTTCAAGTGATTCTCCTGCCTCAGCCTCCCAAGTAACTGGGATTACAGGCGCCACCATCGCCCTGCTAATTTTTGTATTTTTAGTAGAGATGGGGTCTCACCATGTTGGCCAGGCTGATCTCGAACTCCTGACCTCAGGTGATCTGCCTGCTTCGGCCTCCCAAAGTGCTGGGATTACAGGCATGAACCACTGCACCTGGCTAATTCACTTTATTTCTTAAAATAAATATATGTATGTAGGGAAATCTCAAAATTTTACAAGTAGCAGTCTAGGATCTAGACTCTCCCAAGGCTGTGGATCCTCGAGTGTTGCTCTGGCACTTTGGGAGGAAGGGCACATCCCTCTTAAGGAAATCACTGGCCCCGACTCTGCTCTCCCTGCTGCCTCTGTCTCACCTGCTGGCTGGGCTCAGATCCTTCTAACGACAGTGTCATCTGTGAGGGGCTCACTGGAGCCATGCACGGTGCACACTACCCTTCCCACGTATCATCTTGCTTCATCCTCCCCACAGCTACAGGAGCTGGGTATCATCATCCCCATTTTACAAATGAGGAGGAGATGAAGGGTCACACCCTGGGAGATGGCAGAGCAGGGCCTGTCACCATTTCATCAATTCCAAAGCTCATGAACTTTATCACTAACCTAGAGAACAGTAAGTCTGTTCAGTCACTTTTGACCTGGCACTGGGAACAAAGGAGCATCCATCATCTGGTGTGGATGGGATTTCAGAAGCCCTTTCCCATCCCTTTCTTCCCCAGTACAAAGAACGCTTGCTGAGAGTAGGCACTGGGTATGTTCTGCCCACTGCTCTCTCCCCCCTGCCAGAAGCAATGCCTGGCACCTGCAGCACTAAAGGAAGGAAGGAATAAAGGAAGCATCTCTTTGCACAGTGGCTGAGTTGTGTCTCACCATCTCACGCCTTTGCCTCTCCGAGTGCTATGGGAATATCCCCAGGAGAGGCAATGGAGAGGTCTTAGCTAGCGCTTACATCTCAGCATGGCTTTTGGGTTCTTTCCTGAGAGGAGGTTTGGATAGACTGGGTAGAGAAGAAAATAACACGGGAATGATGAGGGCCCTACAGTGAGAAGGAGGCAGGAATGCAGCAGTGGAGCAGGGGTGCTGAAGGTAAATGGATTTATCCCACAATTTCACTCACTGTCAATTCTGACTAAGGGGGAGCAATACATTTTGTGGAAGTCATCTGTTTCCAAATTGCCCAAACAGCCCTGTTTCCAAACAGGTCACTGTTTAAAAGACATTTTTAAAGGAGGTCTAGTTTTGAAACTAAAAGCCTCTCCAATAATGATATGTGAAAGTCATATTTCTGGCCTGGCGCAGTGGCTCATGCCTGTAATTCCAGCACTTTAAGAGGCCGAGGCAGGGGGATCACCTGTGGTCAAAAGTTCTAACCCAGTCTGGCCAACATGGTGAAACCCCGTCTCTACTAAAAATACAAAACTTAGCCGGGTGTGGTGGCGGACGCCTGTAATCCCAGCTACTTGGGAGACTGAGGCAGGAGCATCGCTTGATCCCGGGAGGCGGAGGTTGCAGTGAGTTGGGATTGTGCCATTGCACTCCAGCCTGGATGACAAGAACGAGACTCCAACTCAAAAAAAAGAAAAAAGAAAAGAAAGCCATCTTTCTAAAGACGTGGTGCCCTGTAGTGCCCCGTAGGCCCAGCTACTGGGGAGGCTGAGGCAGGAGGATTGTTTGAGCCCAGGAGTTTGAAGTTTCAGTGAGCCACGATCGTGCCACTGTACTCCAGCCTGGGTAACAGGGTGAAATCCTGTCTCTAAAATAAAATAATAAACTAAAATAAAGCAATTTTGAGAATTACCTCCCCACAGAAGTGGGTCGAAGTCACAAGGGGCCCCGGCAGAACATTGGCAACTGGTTCCGGAGGATGTAGGCGTGGGCCAGGCTTGGTGTGTGAAGAGTGGAGTGAATTAGTTATGGTGATTTGCCTAAAGATCCACTGTCTGTTGTGATTATGAAGAATATTTTTCCTAGATGAGGTTATGCTGTTTCGTGGAAGCTGTTTCTGGAAGAGCTTGTGCCACATAAGAAGTAAGAGGAATTTGGAATTGAGCTCATGGTTTAGGCTTTCAAAGGATTCAGAGTTGGAGATGTGAATTATTGAGCTGGGATCTTCGTTTACTTCTAAACCTACTTTCAAGAGACAACCTAAAACTCATCAAGTTAATTTTTGCCAAACCTTTGTATGACTGAAGATTTGGGGAAGGGGGTGAGATTCCAGCAAAGGATGTGTTGAACCAAAGGATCTTTAAGATCACTTTCAATTCTGAGATTTTGTGATTCTATATTTTAGAGAAAGGTAATCTTGGAACTCTTAAACCCTTGCCTCAGAAAGACTAGTTGTTTAATTTAGTCTTATTCAAGTTTTACAAGAAAACAGTTGATTCAAACAACCAGAAAAATGTAATAGGTTGCCCTCCTCATCAGCTAAGTAAAGCTCTAGTCTGTGTTGGTGGTTAGAAAAGAGATGGATAGCTTTGGTGCGGTGCAACAGAGAGAGAGTGAAGGGTCATTTAGAAAACAAAATGACTCTTCCCTTCAGGAATATGTGAACTTTTCTGGTTGGATGCAGAAGGCCACAGAGTCTCGCAATGTCGTTCCCATCCCTATGGCTCTAAACATGCCAAGTTACAAACTCAGTGCTCAGATTGGAAGAAGGGATAGTAACGTGACCTGGTTCAGTAGATCAGGAAATTAGCACGAGAATAACCAACGTGGGGCCGGGTGTGGTGGCTCATGCCTGTAATCCCAGAACTTTGGAAGGCCAAGGCGGGTGGATCACCTGAGGTCAGGAGTTCAAGACCAGCCTGGCCAACATAGTGAAACCCCATCTCTACTAAAAATACAAAAAATTAGCCAGGCGTGGTGGCACGCACCTGTAGTCCCAGTTACTCAGGAGGCTGAGGCAGAAGAATTGCTTGAACCAGGGAGGCGGAGATTGCAGTGAGCCAAGATGGCACCACTGCACTCCAGCCTGGGTAACAGAGAGAGACTCCATCTCAAAAAAAAAAAAAAAAAAAAAAAAGAATAATCAACATGAGGAAAATGGGATTTGAGAAAGGATGCTACAAGTGAATTTAGAGCAGCTAGCCAGAGAGAGGCATTCAGGACATCCAACCCAGTAGTTGAAAGAGCAGTGTTGGGCTGGCCACTATGCTAATCTCTTCAGTGATAGTGTCTAATTGGACCTCTCCAACAGTCCTATGAGAGGAGCATTAATATGACTTTCCTTTCCCAGATCAGAAAACTGAGGCATAGCAAGATTAAGTAACTTGTCCAGTGTCACAAAGGTAGTACATGATAAAACCAAATATTTCAGCCTATATTTGTCTGAATCCAGAGCCTATCCTTAGATTACACATCAAAGGAATTAATTTTCAATTCAATAAAATACACTGAATGCCAAAAAAGTTTATAAAGAGTAGTGCTGGTATTATCGAGAAATTATTGAGGCTTCGAATCTGGCTCTGCCATTGACTGGCTGTGACACCCTGGGCAAAGTATCCCCCACCTCTGGGGCTTGGTGTTTTCATCTGTAAAACAAGGTGGGGCTTTTTTGTCTTTTTTTTTTTTTTTTTTTGATGGAGCCTCACTCACTCTGTCACCCAGACTAGAGGGCAGTGGCGTGATCTCGGTTTACTGCAATCTCCGCCTTCTGGGTTCCAGTGATTCTCCTGCCTCAGCCTCCCAAGTAGCTGCGATTACAGGCACCCACCACCACACCTGGCTAATTTTTGTATTTTCAGTAGAGACGGGCTTTCACCATGTTGGCCAGGCTGGTCTCAAACTCCTGACCTCAAGTAATCCTCCTGCCTCAGCCTCCCAAACTGCTGGGATTACAGGCATGAGCCACTCCACCCGGGCAAGGTTGTTGCTTCTTAAAGTTGGTTGATATTTATGCAGAGCTCTCTGTGTCCCAGGCACTGAGGCACAAGTTCTATAAGGCTCTCATTTGATTTTCCAGGAGTCTTGGGCCTTAGAAACCTCTCAAAATGTGTGAAGAGAGAACACCCGAAGCAGCGTCTGTCTTGACCCATGGCCTCCCTCTCCTCACTGAGTCAACACAGCAGCCCCTCCATTATCCTTTCTCCCTGCCAGCCAAGCAATTGAGGAAAGAAGCCTCCATGCCAAGATTGATGCTGTCTAGCCGGAGAAGAGGCATTTGAGAAATTACTTGGTAATTTTCTTTCTTCTGCCTCTGGAGATCTATTTCTGGAGCTGGTGGAGACAGTGTGATTGTAAAATCTGAAAAGACCAAGAAAGTATGTGGCCTGGCCTGAAGCCAGAAGGAAGCTACACTAAATGATGAATTGAAAATAATGTGAGGTCTAGAGCCCAGAAGGAACTAGCGATGGGAATCGTGTTACCTCTTAACCTGCAGCTTCAAAGGCAGGACTCACTTTTAAGAGCTTACCTGTGCAGGATGGTTAGGGTCAAGTGTTCAAGAAGATGCAGGATGGCTTTAAATGAGCTCTGAAAACCCCCTCCAGCCCAGCCCTATGAGATGATGAGAATGTTTTTCGGTAGAGAGTCACAAATTAGCATCAGTTTCACATTAAGCAGATAGCTCCTGGTGGAAATTTGATCAGGGAAGGTATAAGATGTTAAATCAACTGATGAGTTGCTGTATATAAAGCTCTGTTGCTGAATCTTTTAATCTGGCTTCTACAGTCGTAGTCGGTGCATGGAGCTCACTGGTCTTGGACCCAGTAAACCCAGTTTGATCCTGGCTCTACCCATGTAGCTAATTTCAGCCTCTTCATTTGTAAAATGCTAATAACAATCTCTTGTCCCATAAGGTTGCTGTGAGAATCAAAGTTCCATATATTTGAAAGTGTTTTGGAAACTGTCAAATAGTAGTCAGATAATATAAGGTATTTATATATTAGAAAAACAATTCGTTTGTCAAAAATGATGAGGCAACGATAACCCAAACGATAGGCCAAAGTTAGAACCTACTGGTATTTTAGGAGAGCTTCACAATTCAAATGATCCTTCATAACTGTACGCATAGAGACACAAGAAGGAGAAGGGAGAGTCAAATGGTTGTTATACGGCCGAATTGTGTTTCTTTCTCAGAAATGAGGAAGTAGCCTAGGCGTAGTGGCTCATGCCTGTAATCCCAGCACTTTGGGAGGTGGAGGTGGATGGATCACCTGACGTCAGAAGTTTAATACCTGCGTGACCAACATGATGAAACCCTGTCTGTACTAAAAATACAAAAATTAGCCAGGCGTGGTGGCACGTGCCTGTAGTCCCAGCTACTCTACTCCAGAGGCTGAGGCAGGAGGAATCACTTGAACCTCAGAGATGTAGGTTGCAGTGAGGCAAGATTGCACCAGTGCACTCCAGAGATCATGCCACAGCATTCCAGCCTGGATGACAGGGCTGAACTCCGACAAGAAAAAAAAAAAAAAAAAAAACAATGAAAGAAAGAAAGCAATTTTTATTTTTAGATCCTCAGACCACATGGCCGGATCTTTCTGGGCAAGTCTCAAGTCAATTTATGTAAAGCATGAGGCTGAGAAGCTCATGCCCAAACCAGAGACGCCTGGCAGAGAGTACAGAGTGACTTGCTGCTAGACCAAACTCATTTTAACTTGTGGAAACAGCTTGGAAGCCAAAAGAAAAAGATGCCCAATAAAAGATCATCTGGACTTTTTGAGGCTGAGAATGCAGTAACATGTAACTATTTAGGGGTCCAAACCCATTTCAGGAAAATAGTCATTGAGTAGAAAAGTAGATCATGTTTTTCTATACTTGGAGAAGCTGAGAAATGAAAGTTATCTCCTGGTGAGGCACTAGGTAGGATGGGCTGAATAATGGATACGCTCTGCCACAAAATCATACCCTCATCTTCAACACTGTGAATATGTTACTTTACGTGGTAAAAGGGACTTGGCAGATGTGACTAGATTAAGGATCTTGAGATGGGGGATTTTCCTGGATTATCTGAGTAGATCCAAAAAAGGGAGGCGGGATAGCCACAAATGGAAAGAGATGTGGTGGTGGAAGAAGAAGTCAGAGAGAGAGAGAGAGAGAGAGATCTAAAGATGTTATGCTGCTGGTTCTGAAGATGAACCAAAAAATGTAGGTGGCCTCTAGAAACTGTAAATGGCAAGGACATGGATTCTCCCAGAGAGCCTCCAGGAAGAATGCAGCCCTGCTTTTCCCATTTTAGATTTCTGACACCCAGAACTATAAGGTAATAAATTCATATTGTTGTAAGCCACAAAGTTTGTGATCATTTGTTCCAGCAGCAATAGAAAGGTAAGATACTAAGTAACTTCAGGCTGTGGTCTTTGCTCGATGTGACCCCTATATGTTGAAGAAGGACATATAACAAAATAATAAAACCCCAAAACATGACTGAAAACAAGATGCTTTGATAATCTGTTAACATGGAATTGCTAGTTTCTTTTAATTTCATGGCCACTGTTGTGGTGATGAACTGTATCCACAGGTTTCCAATCTGTTTCCTTGTCATGGACACATACAGGCACACAGAGACAGACACACACACAGACACACACACCTCACTTAAAATAAGACAGAAAAATTTCATGGTGGATCTGCATCTGAGACCCACCACGGTTCCCTACGCCTCCCAAGTGACATTTCCTTACAGGAGTCTTCCTCTAGCCCCTCCCTCCCTCCCTGTTTCCTAGTTCCCTGGCCATCAGAGGGTTTCCTGATCGTCTCTGAGGCAGCCGTATTCCAGAACCCAGGCTACTGTGAGGCAGAGACCATGAAGGAACAGTCTTATGTTTTTGTTTTTGTTTTTTTGAGAATGGAGTGTCGCTCTGTTGCCCAGGCTGGAGTGCAGTGACGCGATCTCCTCTCACTGCAACCTCCGCCTCCCGGTTTCAAGCAATTCTCCTGCCTCAGCCTCCCGAGTAGCTGGGATTACAGGTGCCCACCACCACGCCTGGCTATTTTTTTGTATTTTTAGTGGAGATGAGGTGTCACCATGTTGGTCAGTATGGTCTCCAATTCTTGACCTCAAATGATCCACCTGCCTCGGCCTCCCAAAGTGCTGGGATTACAGGCATGACTCACCGTGCCTGGTCCAGTGATATTTCTTTATGGTAACAAAACCTCTGGTCAAGTCAGCTAAAGAAGGATGCTAAATGGTTCAGGCTGGGTATGATGGTGGCTCACGCCTATAATCTCAGCATTTTGGGAGGCTGGGGTGGGAGGATCACTTGAGGCCAGGAGTTTGAGACCAACCTAGCCAACACTGCAAGACCGTGTCTCTATGAAAGACAGAAAAATTAGTCAGCCATGGTGATACACATCTGGAGTCCCAGCTATCCAGGAGGCTGATGTGGGAGGATTGCTTGAACCTGGGAAGCTGAGGCTGCAGTGAGCTGTGAATGTACCACTGCACTACAGTCTGGGTGACATAGCGAGACTGTCTCAAAAAAAAGAAAAAAAAAAAAAGGCTCAAGGCACCATGAGGGCAGAATATCTATCAGATCAGTGGACTGAGGTTTTAAACAAAAATCTGTGTCAAAGGCTACTCTGGAGTTTTGCTTACATGGCCCTAGCATCAATGGTCCAAATGAGCTCACAGTCACTCTGCCTTCCCTCCTCCTCCTCTTCTCTTAACATGCAATTTGATTATACAGAAGAGAAGGATAGGAACTAGAGCTAAAAACATTTTCCTTTATCTTTTTTTCTTTTTTTCTTTTTCTTTCTTTTCTTTTTTTTTTTTTTTAGACAGGGTCTTGCTCTTTCATCCAGGCTGGAGTGCAGTGGTGCAATCACGGCTCACTGCAGTCTCGACCTCCTGAGCTCAAGTAACTCTCCTACCTCAGCATCCGGGGAGCATAGGTTTGTGCTATAACACCTGGCTAATTTTTGTTTAAATTTTCTGTGAAGATGGGATCTCACTGTATTGCCCAGGCTGCTCCTTTATCTTTGAGGGTTTTCCTGAATTTCAAAGAGTCAAGGAGGACACCCCATAGTACCACTCAGCTTTCTCCCCCATTTTCTCCCAAGGTGTCTTCCAGAAAGAGGGCTTCTGGGGATAATGCATTTCCAGCCACCATTCCTTCAACTAGGGCTTTATGGAACATAACCTTAAACTTGGAAGGAACAGAAACACATACATGCTCAGACGTGAAGGCAATGAGCCTGGGAACAGCAGCCATTCCTTTCTCCTTGACTTCCGGGAACATCTTAAAGCGTGCGATCATCATAGCATACATGTTAGATATGGCGCCACCTAAAGGGCACAGCAACACACAGTTACTTTATTTATTATCAACCTCGTTTCACACGCAAGCAACATTCCTTATTTCCATTAACCTGAGTCCTCCTTGGACTCAGAAGAAAACCCTATTGACTATCTTTAAACTGAATCCTCAGACTCAAAGGCGCTACCCCAGAGGGCACATTGGGACAGGACAGGTGCCACCGCCACACTCCCTCTCAGTCACTAACTGGAACTGCAGTGGATTCTACTCTTGTTGGAAGCCCTTTGAAGAGGGTTTTTAATTCAAAAGCAAAAAGTTTGCCTCCATCCCAGCTTGTGAACGTGGTCATTCTGCATGTGTTCTGTAAAATCCCGCTTATATCCGAATAGAGAAAACTTCTTTTTCATTTCAACTCATTCAGTGCCTTGCACTTGGATTAAGATAAATCAGTTGTTACTGGTGTAAGCTGTTAACAATTTTTTTTTTTTTTTTCTTGAGACAGGGTCTCACTCTGTCGCCCAGGCTGGAGTGCAATGGCACGATCTCCACTTACTGCCACTTCCATCTCCTGGGTTCAAGAGAGTCTCCTGCCTCAGCCTCCCAAGAAGCTGGGACCACAGGCATGTGCCGGCTAATTTTTTGTGTATTTTTAGTAGAGATGGGTTTTCACCACATTGGCCAGGCTGGTCTCAAACTCCTGACCTCAAATGATCTACCCGCCTTGGCCTCCCAAAGTGCTGGGATTACAAGTGTCAGCTACCACGCCTGGCCTCATCAACAATTTTTAGTGAGCAGCAGTCCCAACCCTTTTAGCAGCAGTGATGCGTTTCGTGGAAGACAATTTTTCCACCTATGGAGGGTCGGGGGCGGGTGGGGGTGGGGTGGAGAATGGTTTTGGGATGAAACTGTTCCACCTCAGAGCATTGGGCATTAATTAGATTCTTGTAAGGAGCATGCAACCTAGATCCCTCGCATGCGCAGTTCACAATAGGGTTCATGCTCCTATGAGAATCTCATGTGGCCACTGATGTGACAGAAGGCAGAGCTCAGGCGGTAATGCTCGCTCGCCCCTTGCTTACCTCTTGCTCTGTGGCCTGGTTCCTAATAGTCCACAGACCTGTATGGATCCACCATCAAGGGGTTGGGTACCCCTGTCATAAAGGATATATCTCCAATTCTATCTTATCATACTCATCCGTTCATTCCCTCTAAACTAGTTCTTTCCTCTCAAAGACATCATTGAAAGAGAATTGTATTAGCTAACAAAACTCATTTCATAATTATAGAAAAACTTACAACTAAGAGAATTTTCAGTCCATATTGTGTTACTTTTTCTGTGTCATCCAAAGGTTGTCAGGGATTCCACACCATAAGATTTGTGTCTTATAAAGTAGAGTCTCACTTGACAAGCAAAGAAAACCCAGGGCTGTTGGGAAGTTTAGGATGTTTGCAATTCAGGAAAGACAGATTGTTATGAATGCAAATTAATATGCTGGCATGGAAGACATGAGGCCATGGGGCAGAGTGAAGGTACTGCCTCTCCTTCCTGCCCAAGGGGAACACCCCAAGCCCTACTGTCACGTGAGTGTTGTGAGTTACTCTCCTTCCTGGTGGCTGAGGAGCAGGAGGGCTCCATGTCAAGCTGAATGGCCCAGACAGGGGTATGACCTTTGCCTCTTGAGCCCTGGGCTCTGACTCAAGCAGGCTGCCTGGCACACAGCACTCATCATCCAGATCCATGCCTCTGTCCTCAGCCAAAATAAGGGCGATTCCTTCCTTTCTGGACTCCAGAGACACAGGAGAAGCAGAATCCAGGTCACGCCTGCTCTGAGCAGACACCCAGACTAAAAGGCAGACTGTAGGATGCTGGAAGTGGGGTCTGCTTCGAAAGGAAATTCCATCCTAGCTCATGGCTTTGGCACTTACTGACATTTTGGGCAACATAATTGTGGTGAGAGCTGACCTGGGCATTGTAAAGGGTTGAGCGGCATCCCTGATTTCTACCCACCAGATGCCCGTAGCACCCGCTCCCCCAGACAATCAAAAGTATCTATAGATATTGCCAAATGTCCCTTGGGGAGAGCAAAATGACCTTGTTTGAGAATTTAGTTGTTCTTAAAGAGGCTGGAGAAGGAAGGAGGGGAGAAGAGAAAGGGGAAGATGTATCCAAAGAAAGTGCTCTTCACAGGCATTTCTTCTGAAGCTTCCAGCCCTGCCCTCCCACACCTCACTCTGCAGCTCAGCTGTCCTCTGGCTAAAGGCTCAGCAGCCCTGAGTGAGAGAAAGAGGCTTCTGGACCTCTGGGCAGAGAAGACCGTTTTAGAGGCATGAGGACAAATGCGTGAGCCCTACCTGCTCTTATTTCCTATGAATCCTCTAAGAAAGGATGTAAAAGCAAGTGCTACTTTGGGTGCCTGAGGTGGGCAGATCACCTGAGGCCAGGAATTCAAGACCAGCCTGGCCAACATGGTGAAACCCCATCTCTACTAAACATAGAAATATTGGCTGGGCATGGTGGTGCATACCTGTAATCCCAGCTACTCTAGAGGCTAAGGCACAAGAACTGCTTGAACCCGGGAGGTGGTGGTTGCAGTGAGCTGAGATCGTGCCACTGCCCTCCAGCCTGGGCCACAGAGTGAGACTCTGTGTCAAAAAAATAAAAAATAAAATACATGAATAAAAGCAAGAGGTGAAACATTATGAAAACCCTGTTAGCTAGGAAAAGGTCTGTGACTAAGCCAAGCTTTCTTTACTAGCCACTCCTTAGTCTTTGTGCTTTGTGACCTGCTGAGCAGTAGGGAGTGCTCCATGTTTCTCTGGTTCCCAGTGTAGGTGATATCACAAAAGCAGATTTCTTCTAGGAGTCCTAAAGGACTTTCCACGAAGCATGAAGCCTTTGGGTATTATCGATGGAGGTATGAGGCAGTGTGTTTTAAGTCACAGACCTAACTCTTCACATTGAGTCCCAGGGAGTGAGACTTTTAGATCCCAGACACATAAGATGTGTGACTTTCTCTATCCCCACCCCTTAAATTGTAAGACCCTTTACTGCAGGAGCAAGGCTGGATGCTCCCGGGAACAGCATCCATAGCCAATAAGGTTGTGATGAGCCATTTCTCCTCTGTGATGTCTTGTTGAAAGCAGAGCAGAAACAGGTTGCAATGACCTTTTCTGCTGTCTCTTCCCAACTTTGCAATGTCTGCATTGCACTGTAGTGTAACATCTATGACTTGAGCCTATAATTCCCATGCTCAAGCTGAAGTCTTCTCCATGTGAAAATCCCCCATCATCAATGAGGGTGGAGGGTAAGCTCTAAGCCTAGCAGAATTGTCGAAGAGAATTCTTTCTCTGGGTGTGTGTTTTCTGGGGCATGTAGGTTTTTCAGACCAGCCAGGTAAATTAGGCCCAGCTCTTAGTCAAATTAGTCAAATTTTCAGGGTCAACAGGTACAGTTGTTCTCTCCCTCCTCCTGGGGACCATTAAAACTTATGGCACGGGAATAAATTCAGCATAAAATAAATGCAAATAAAATAAAAAAATAGAGCCCAGCATGTTCTTGGTTCATCTCAGGGACAGATCAATCCTATACCCACCACACAAGGGTGGGAAGAAGAAAGGTAGAAATGATGTGGATCTCTGTACCCCACCTCATTCCTCATGAAAAATGTTTTCAAGGCATCAGGCAATGATGACAAAGCTCCCTCAACAGGCATGGTTTTCCAGAGGAAAACTAAGTACTAAGTGCCCTACAAAATAAAGGCTAGCTTAAAATTCATCACAGCTGGTGTTCGATGACTTTTTAAAAGGCTAATTTCCCCTTCCATTTAACTAACACCTTTTCCTTCAGCACCTGAAAAATTGTGCTATATATTTAAACACAAAAAATAAAATAGCTGATCAGAGCTTGCAGGCAAACATACTTAAGCCTTGGTCTTGGGGTCACTCTTGCTTACTTATTTCTTCTTTCCACTTTTTCTTTTCTCCCCCACCCCCGCCTCATCATCTGCTTGTCTCTGTAGATTTGCTGAAGAGAGATCACAACCATTTGGCCTTTGCTCTGTCTGACACAACGACAGGTATTGCTCTGGCCTCTCTCTCAGGTAGGTCCTTTCTCAGTGGACTAATAAATCCCGCTCCTGCCACTGATTAGCTGATGGTCTGCACATTGGGTTTCTTTTCCATGGGTCAGTGACTTTCTTTCCATAGCCTTCCTAACTTCTATTTCTTTTCTTCATCAAAGCAAGGTCTCACACAGAACCGTAAACCAAGGGCATAGCTTTTTGTTTCAGGTTGATTCTCTTGGCTAGAAGAGGGGTAAATAACGGAGCTTAGAATTCAATGGCTGGTGATAAAAGGCAGGATGGAAAAGACTGAATGGCATGATAAAGAAGAGAAGGGATGAGAAAGCTCTTGAAGAAATCATCACCCTCTTTTTTTGCTCTAAGAAATTCTCTCCCAAGGCATGCTCTGTCCTCTTTGAAATTAGTGTAAATCCACTTTGCTGCTTGTTATTTCAAAGATAGAGTGGTCCATATGCTCTATGGAGTAGATCTACCTTACTATGCACCCTTGAACAGCAAATGCTTTATTAAATGAGGCTACCCATTTCCTTTCACTAATTCTGGGAAGAGCATCAGAGAGTGAATTTCCTTATTAGGAATCTTGATTCCTTTATTCCACATTATCCATACATCCTGCTTATAGGATCACCGTAGAAGCACTGGGTAAGTACTATCTCTGATTATGCTCGCTTTGCACACAAATAACTGCTGTTCAAGCGTGGGTTACTTAGCTTGGAGGCATGTTCAATGGTCATGTGCACTTAATCACATTCATTCTTTTGATCAACACACAGTCTATTTAACCTAAGCAGAGACACAGGCTAGATACTTAATCTTCCCTAGGTTTACAACAAGGCATTTCATATTAGAAGACAAGACACAAAGAAAGTTGAAATATCATGTACCAGGAGAAAATATCCCATCGCCAGAGCCCCCTGGCCAGCCAATGATTTCTCTCATTTTCTTCAGTGTGACATATTCCAAAAGCACAAATACTGGAGCAATTTCATAGGTGAACCTGAAATGTAGTAATGGCCACATTTTACCTTTGTAACTCAAATAAATAATTTACAATCATTACAATAGCTACAGAACTATTTCCTTTTTCAAAACATACATTTACAAGTGTTATGATTATAACATTAAGCAGAGAGAAAATTATTTCAAAAAGGCCTTCCAAAAGGTTTATTTTTTCTATATCCCTACAGTCAAGAGCTCCAATTACTGACATAATGCACAAGAGGAATTTATTGTATTGAATAAATAAAAAATATTGAAGAGTAACATGATTTAAAATATAATATCTGGTCCCATTTGTCTTTGACATTATGCACAAAAATAAATCAAACATGTCAGAAAAAAGTCTCTTTGGTGTTTTAAACATTTTGTCGAGTTTGATTACATGAAAGATATATCAGAACTACTTTCTGTTACATTAAAGTGAACACTCACACTTCAGAAGTTTGTATCACTATTTTAGTGGCTATTTAATAAAAACAGATTTTCACATAAGACATAAAGACTATGGAATATCACTAATAATTATCCTAAATTACATAAAAGCACTTTTGGTTACTTACATGTTAGTATTTGCTGTTGATGTCAGCCAGTCTGCTGCTAATCCAACCATATCCAATCCAGTGGAAAGTTGATTGAAGTATCTAGGATGCCCTGAATAAAATGGAAGACTAGAATCAGGATTGCCTCCAATGAAAATAAATTCCTCTCAAACACATGATTTCTCTAGCTAAAGGACCTTGAAAGATCTGTCAGTAACAGGAAATCTGTAAGTAGAAATCCAACATGTACACACATGTGTATGCGCAAGAACACACACACACACATGCACAAACACACACACCATAAAAGCGTTTCCTCTAACCATGAAGACTACTTTAGGTTTTCATATTTCTTAAAACATACCCTACAAATCTTCCTGTGATCATACCCTATAAAAAATAACAAATGTGGTTTGCAATTTGCACACGAGTTTCTTTTCTATTTTCAATATTTTTGCAAGCTAAAATGCTACTGCAACCCACAGCCGTTCAGACAGGTTACTTCTCGTTTACACTCATGCTGCCAGAAGTCCTTTTTTGTTGCAGTCGTTCTGAGAATCAGTCATACCATGACATCCGCCACGCATGCCAACATTCATAATAATATCAGTGACAAATGGCTAATGATTACAAAAGACAGGGCAAAAATGAGAAAATAGGACACTCCGCCGAGTGATTTGCCCTGGATTCAAAAGGTGATGCTTGTCTAAAGATGGCATGGACAGAGCTAATTCTTGTCAATTCTTCTTTGTTAATTATAAACAACAGAGCTCCTTCATAGTTGTGCTTTAAAATAAGGCCACATATAGTCAACGTCACTGTTTTATCAACAAGATACATAAAGATATATTCAGTGGACTGATTAGTCCATCTCAAGGCTTATCTAATTAACTTCTAGATCCCTCTAAAACTCTCTAAATGGACTGACATCCACATTCTCCTGAGGCTATTATTTAAAATGTGATTACAAATATGTCATTAGCATTCAGTTTTCTCCTCTTGCTCCACAAAAGCCTGTCACTGATAGGTCCGTGATTTGCACAGCAGCAAAAATTTTAGAAGATGGGCCATTATGGAAATAACATCTGATAAAAAGGTATCTTCCGCATCCTGGACATCTGTCTAAAGCCTGGGATGTGATCGTCTCTCATCTCCTGCACAGGCGAAACAAGATAAAGGAAGGCAATGGGGAAGAGCAGGGGCAAAAGTCAATGGCTAGCTTATCCTGCACTGGAGAGCTCTCTTATCAGCCTCAGGCATGTGGCCGGAGAGTTAGACACGGGAAAAGATAGAAGCTGGGAAGGAGCACATTTTAGTGGGATCAGGACTTGTGCGTCTACTGTGCATTCTCCAGCATTATTTTATGTCCTTGTGGCCTCATGGGGTACCTTCTACCTCTGATGCTGACCCCCTCAGTTTACCCATCCACAAAAGGTGAGAAGGCCTTTTTGCTGCTGTGGCCGCTGACATCTGGAGCAACCCTTCACTCCTCTCTGCCTCACTGACTCCCCATTTCATTATGCTGGCAGCTAAAATCACAGCCGCTTTCTCCCTCCCGATGCTCCTTCATTCCTCAATTTCTCTTTCCCTAAGCCTTTTTTTTTCAAGTGAGGAAATTAATAAGAATTATCAACTGTATCCATTAATCTATTCTCCCAATTCATATGCATTTTCTGGATGAATGTGGTGTCTATGATTAGACAGTATTTAACTCTAGGGAAACTTGGGAGTGAAAACCTCTGCATAAGATGGAGAGAGATTGTGATGGGTGTGTTGTGCCTCTGGATATCAGAAGGCCAGTCCACCCTGATGATAACTTTCTGTAAATGGTGAAAACAAGTTTGACGCTTTCATTGCTAGGTTTCCCTTCCTCCCTCTATATTTTTTGACCTTGCTGTGCCATTTCACCTGAATCTCTCCTGCCTCAAAAATTTCATTCCCTGATCATGATGTGAAAATAGGGAGGGAGATGGTTTGACAGGTCAGATCAACAGTCCCTCTTGATTTCTGGCAGCAATATTCCCCTAATGACATTTGCTCTCGTCCTGTGGCCCCTACAGGCTGCTTCCTAGGGCTGCCCAGCAAATCCAGGCAGGGCTCTCTCCAGGGAATTGTGAGACCTGCCCCCATCGGTCAGCTGTCCCTGCAGCCTTTGGCTTCCTGCTGCTGTCGCCACCCTGCCAGGCCCTGTGATGGGAGCAGAGCACACTGCGTCAGGCATCGGGTGACCACACACAGCTTGTGCGGCCAGGAAGATGGTGAGCTTGAGATGTGAGAACGGCTGCTTAGACTCAGGGATGCTCCCTGCAGACTAGCAAATGAGCCCGGAAGGATGCGCAGACTCTGGGAACAACCAGCCTCAGGCAACTCTGACCCTGGTGCTCACGATCAGTTGGGAAGAGGCCAAAAGTCGGTCCAAACTGCTCTTTATGTCCTGGCAACATTCACACTAGGGCAGCCTCATCGCTTAATTCCCTTTGTCTGATGGTTTGGTAAAAGATTCAGGACCACATTTAAGTCCTACTCTTCCCCAGCCAGCACCACCACCACCAGCATCAAATCTAATGATCTCTGCAAATGAAAATTATTCTGGAATTCTATCATTCTCTGCTCAGTTTTCTGTGTTCCAACATTTCTTTTTACAGAGGTAATTTTAACAATCCATGAAGACTTTATTTTCCCACTGCCCTTCACTCCTCTCTAAGCTTGGAGCCCAAGTGGAAATCAGGTTAAGGTCTCTCAGTAGAAACAAGATGATAATATGCATTTTACAAAATCATCTCTTGAGGAGCATTAAAGTGTCTGGTAGTAGCAGGGATGGCAACTAATTTGAAATGCCCTAAATAGTACTAGATGACAAGTATGACAGTTTTAGCACAGAGATCTATAAAGTTGCCAGCTGAACAGAGAAAATGACTGCCATTAATGTTTTGAAATGCTATTTGAAGGAAAAGGCCAGCAGACTAAATATGTTATGAAAACTATTGAGAGATTGAATTGATATGCCTTGCTTAGAAATCCAACTTAATCCATCACATTTTTATCTGAACTTTAAATAAAATGCATTACAGTGATACCTCACAGTTTCACAAGCATTATGGCAAAATCTGAGTGTTGAATTAGCCCATCTTTTCCTGGCCCTAAATGCAACACTGATAGACAGAACTATTACTTTCACTGACTTGCAGTTCCCAGTATCTTAACTCTTTAGACTGCATTTCAGGCACCACTAGCTTTCAAGGATGAAGACACAAAACATTTCCAAAGGTTCTTTTTGGTTTGGTAGCAATACAAACAATAGGCAGCAATTTACTATTAACATATCTAAATATAAGGTATGGGGAATGGGTCAAAAAAATGAATTAAAAGCATCACTCAAGATTGCACTATGAATGCAGGAAAAGCTGAGGAGGGGTAGGAAAATGTTTAATGCCTAGTATAAACATCACGTGGGTTCCTTATGAATGCTGAGGATGATGTCTGATACACCTTCAAAACTCTTATTCCACAGCCTGACTTTGATAGAAATCTATGTCCCAAGGCTTTTTGTATGCCTACCTTTCTTCTCTGCTGGTATAAATAATGTGAACAAAGAGAAAAAAAGAACTAAACTTCTCACAGCAAACATTTTAAGAATGTTTGTTATTGATTAGCATAATACTGCTAATTCATCAGCAAAATATTTGCAATCTAAAAAGATGACGTTTCTATGGTGATGTTCATGTCATATTTCACATTTTTTTATTTGCTAGCAAATCTTTTAAATCAATTTAGATCCATAAAGTCCTCCCCGCCCCTGGAAATTCATTCATACTTATTTTTATTGCCTTAATGAAATGCCATGCCATCGTGTATCAGGATGATTAGAGACAATGTAAAAAGCGAGGTTAATCAAGACCTGGGCAGATGAATAGCTGACTTTGTGTAGATAACATGAAAGCTCGGAATGCACCCAAATAAATGTTATAAACGAAGCTGTAACATGGATGGAATAGAAAGAATCCTGTGAAAAGCCAAGAAACCACAAAAGCAGATTTAAAAAAATTTCCCCCTAAGGATATCTGATTTGCCCCTCCCCCGTTTTTCCTTTATCTCACATCCACAGTGGCTGGGAGGAACACACATCCTTATATAACATGGCTGAATTGCTAAGCTAGCCTGTATCATGTCTGCTTGTGTGTTGTGCACATCTCCTTAAAAATAAGTGAAAATCTGAATTCAAATCTGAAAGGTTGGCCATTTGACACAATGTGAAAACATCCCTCCTGCTCAATGATTAATAGGGTGGTGAGTCCTGTTTCTGACCAGTTTTATGCCAAAGAAAATACCAGCACAGCACTGGTATTCGGGCTTTTGTTTCGGTCATACATTTTTGGAGCTTTTATTTCCATATTCTCTTTCTCCGTTTGAGTTCTTTCTGCTGGTCTCTGCTGATGAATGTTTACTTCTACACCAGTGGTTAATCTCCGTGTCCAAATACATGCAACGTAAAATCGGATGATTTACACTTAAATCATGTTTCTGACATTATCAACTTCAGAAGCATGAACAATAACAGTGGAAGGTGTTTTGGATTAGAATCATTCTAATAATGACTATTTTTTACGTGATGAAAATAACTTTGCAATTTTGAAAATATCAGTAACTCCATCAAACAAAACATTTTAGAGAAAAAAAGTAAAATAAAAATTGTAAAAGAAAAAAGAGCTTTATTATTTCCAATGAGACAATACCTGTTTTAATTGCATATTTTAGAGTTGTTTGGCAATGCATCAAAATTTCCTCCAAATTTTGTGGTTGGTCTGCCAATTCCCAATTATACTCTTGGAGAAGCTCATTAGGATAATGGAAATCAATCACTTTGGTTGATCTATCGAAACTTTTCACCACATACTGAAGTAAAATGTTCATAACATCTTGCAGAAACGCCAAAGTTGGCCTTTCTCCATCACACGCCGGCAGCAGGTCTAAAGAATGGAATTAAAATGCCACATTTTAATTTTACTGTGAAAATATTCAAGGCAAGATCTTGATGAGGCAATAACATTTCTTTGAATTGAGAGATTTCATGTTAAATAAAGCTTTTGGAAACGCAGAACATTTTTCTTTAAAAGGGAGACATTTTTCAAAGGTGAAGGGAATGAATGAAATTACGACTTCTCCTCTTCCCCAAATTAATTACTGCATTTCAATTCATAACTTATATTGTTTACTTTCTTTTTTTGAAGAGCGTGTGTCTCCGTTTATCTGCTTCACAGGAGTTCGTCTTAAACGTTGTTTCTCAGTAAGCCATCTTACATGTTTACGGAAATATTTCACGTCAGAAGTGTTTGTCTGGATGCCTTCGGGCAAACCAAAGTGGAACAGGAGCACTAGTATCTCTGGTCGGCTAGGAAGGCCCGCTGTTTCTAAAGTCTGTGTGTGTGTGTGTGTGTGTGTGTGTGTGAAAGAGAGAGCGTGTGCGTGTGTGTGTCTGCATGTGTGTGCGCGGACGTACATTTGGGAGACGGTGTGTAAGCGCACGGGGGTAAAACTTGGCGCGCGGGTTTCATGTGAATGGAATCGTTCTCTTGTGCGATCTCAGCTACAAATCACTCTCGTGATCTAAAGACCTAAAAAAATCATGCAATTCTTCATTCTCGGGCACATGTGGAAACCGAGTCCCACCAGAGGCCCCAGTGGCCTAGGGAAGGCAGCCGTCATCGATTCAGTGCGCGCACGAGCGCCTGGGTCATCCGCCACCCGCCACCCCAAGGGCCGCGCTGGGGGAAGAGCGCCATGGCCTCAGAGCCCTCTTGGAGCTCAGAGGCCAGGTTCGGGGGCTTGGACCCAGCCGGCAGGTCCCGCATTTCTCGCTTTCAACTAAAGATTCTGGCAGGTCCAGCCTCCGCCGCCACCTCGACGCCCCTGTCGGGTTCTCAGCGCCGGGTCCCCACCGGCCGAGGTGGGCGGGGCAGAGACAGGGGCAGGGGCGCCCCGGGGCTCCGCGAGGAGCCTTTACCTGTTGCGTGGAGAAACCCGTAGTTGACATCCGCTTTGGGGCAGCTGCAGGGCTTCTGGTCGCAGGCGCAGGCGGCCTTCCGGGCGGCGACCCGCGGGGGTTGGCTCCCGCCGCTCTCCGCCGGCTTCTCAGCGTCTCCGTAGAGCAGGGCTGGGTAAGGACACCGAGCGCGGGCCTCATCAATCCTCCGCCGGGCCGGCTCCCTCGCTCCCGCCCACCCGCAGCCAGGAAACCCCTACTCCGCTGACCCGGATGCGGAGGTGAGAAGACGGCTTGGACCCCGCGGGCAGCGAGCGAGCGACCTTGCCCGCCCCTGTCCCTGGGCACTCACCGCACAGTTTGTTTCCGATGCCGCCCGTGAACTTCTGAGCCACTTGGCACCAGGCTCGCGCTGCAAGGAAGGACAGGCAGGCGGACAGCGAGGCGGAAAGAGAACAGCAGACGGACGTGTGAAATTTCGTTCTGTGTGAACATCAATCAGTCCCGGGTCCGGGAAGGGGCTGCATTCCTCCTGGGGGCCACTCAGGACTCGGTGAGGCCGGCAGGTGCGGGAGGCAAGCGGGAGCCTGGCGGCCCGGGCCAGCCCTCATTTACTTGATCTGTTTCCCAAGGAGAAGCCCACACCGCTGCCCTTCCAGGTGCCAGTCGGCTCAGGCAAACTCCTCTCCCTGCCAAGCTTGGACGAGTTTTCCTAAATACTGAAGCTATCCATTTTTTCGCAGGCTGTCTTTCTAGACCAAGAAATCTCTCACCTTTCCCATTTTTTTTTCTATCTTCACGGTCACTCCGTCCCTCCCCAGGGTCCAGACACCTGGATTTTAGCAGCGCCCCAGGCCCATGGAATTCCATGTCCCCGAGACACCGCGGTCTTTGGGGGGCTCTTCGAACCTTCTGTGGAAGGGGCCCGAGACTATTTGGGCGTCTTCCCAGGGGACGAGAGGCTGTAGAGGTCTTGAGCTCTTGGGCCGTCAAGGACTTAGCCCAAAAGCAGGGAGAAGCGCCCAAAGAAGTTTCCTGTTGCGGGTGGAAAAACCTCCTTCGTCTTCTCCGTAGCCCCGCAAACCCAAGACCACCGCAAAACTCTCCCGCCGCAGGCCCCTGTTCTCCTTCCTACCTGTGCCGGGATTCTCGGAATCCCCGGAGCCATTTTCCGACCCGAAGGACCAAAAGCCAGAGCCCGGAGATGCCATCGGCTTTGGAGACTGGAGCAGTTCGCCTGCGAGTGCGAGCTGCGGGCGAGCTGCCTTGGGCTTGACCCTGTGCGCGCGTGCGTGCCCGTGTGGCGGGAGGAGGGCACAGCCCGAGGACCGGCGGGGCCGAGCGGCGAGTGCGGGTGTCACGCAGGAACAGAAAACGCGCGTGTCTGAGTGTGCGTGTGTGTATGAGAGCTGGAGGCAGGGTTTAGGGATGTGGCAATGCTTTGGAAGCCGGGAAGCCTTAAAAGGGACGGGTACTACCTAAGGGTTCTCAGAGCCCGGACTCAGGAAAGCGCGGAGAGCCCCAGAGCATTTGAGGGAAAGGGAGTCCAGTGGGGATGAATGAGGGGGCGGCGGAGGAAAAAAACACGGAAGAGGGAGGGAGCTGAGTCGTGAGGATGCGAGGCAGACCGTGCACGCCAGCTGGAGTCAGAGTGAGGGGGTGGGAGGTGTGCCAGCGCGTCCTCGGGCGAGCCAGAGGTGGGAAGTGCAGGCGGCCGCTGTCCCGGGTGCTGCCACAGCCGCTGCGCGCCAGCGTCAGCCAGGGGCAGACTGGGGAGACCTCGGCGAGACGAGGAAGCGTGGCCCAGAGGGGTTTTCTGTGTGCATCGATTGGGGTGTTGTTTGAGGTCTGGCTCCTGCTGAGGGGAAGGAAGCGGGGTTCCCGCGCCGCCCTCCTCCAAGCGGGTGCTGAGGTCGCTGCGACCTCGGGAGCTCGCGCCCCGGGCCGGCATCAGGCGCCGTTCACGAGCCTGGGGAGGGGACGGCGGGGGAAGGGCTCCTACCCGCTGATGGGCTCATTTCAGCGCCTTAGTAGAGCCTGACGCCTGCCCGCTGAAGCTCGCCGTCCCCGGGGGTGCACTGTTCCTGCGCAGCCAAGGGCTAGATCGCGGGACCCACCGTCCAGCTTCTGAGTGACGGCTGGGAAGAATGACTGCTGATTGAGGCAATTAAAATCCACGCTGGAGTCTAGAGGACCTCGGGCTGGGGAAAAAAATAAAACGAATGGAAACTTCTTGGAAGGGAACGAGACAGAGCGGCCAGAGTGGGCAGGATTGATGGCGGGTGGGGGATGGAATCAGGGTATTTGGTGACCTTGGCCCGCGGAGGCGTGGAAGGGCCCGCGGCTGGCGTGGAAGGGGAATCTGTGTGTGCCTGGGAGGAGAGAACAGGGTTTCCAACTAAGCAATCTCGGCTTTACAAATCCGAGTAGGAAAGAAGGCATCCCCTGCAGGGCCCTCGTTTCAAGGGACTTCAAACCATTGCCCCCACTCGCCCCCAGAGAATCTTCGCGGCAGCGCCCGGGAGCGCGAGATTGGCTCTCTCTGAGGCGTTAAAGTAAGGGTTTTCTCTTTTTCTAATAAAGAAAGGAGGAGAAAGTCAGAATCTTTTTGATGATTTCCTTTCTACAAAAAGCTGTTACAGACAGGGAGGACGCCCTGAGGATTGGGAGCCCTTTGACGGTTTACGCTGCATTCTCCGGGCAGTGGAGATGAACTTCAAGTGCACCTCGCATCTCCGGGGCTCTGGGGGAGAGGGAGGGAGTGAGAGAAGGGAAAGGACTGACTGAGGTCGGCTTCCCGAGGCGGCTGCCGTCCCCGCGCCTGGCCAGAGCGCCTGTCATTTCCATTGTGTTTACAAGCCGTTTTCTTTCTCTGACCTCCTGAACCAGCTACCAAAGCTGCTACCAAAACAGAGACCCGGGGATCCCGTCTGGGCGAGGACCTCTCGACCCTCGCTTAGAAGGGACATCCTGGGGCACATGTTGGACGCATACAGGCTCAAGTCCTCTATCCTGGAGCACAACTGTCCCTGGTCAATTCTCTCCACAAAGTGCTGTCTTCTTCTGGCGTGCCTGAGTCCAGGGGTTCCCTGGGGAGTCATGGGATCCACACTAGGGCAGCTGGGTCCAGGCACCAGGATGAGAGCAGGGAACCAGTGGGGCCTTGATAGGGTCCTGCCGAAGGCTAGCGCTGAGCGCCCTAGGTGGAGAAGTCTGGACCAGGCTGTGGGAGCCTGGGTGGTCGAAAACTCAGGGCTCAATTTGGCTCCTCCTTTTCGCTCTCCTGGCTCTGACACTCCAGGTCACCACGATAACAACTCCGGAAACCTAAAGACTTGCGGTTCAGCTATCTGCACTTAAGGCATGGCAGCTCTGCAGCTCTCTCCAGCCTCGCAGAGGCTGGTTCTTTGTTGAAATCCATATCAAGTCCTGCAAAGGTTTTGCTTCAAGCCAGCAGTCTCAGGTTGCAGAACTTTCTACTATGGATGAATGGTTGAAAACATAAAGGTTCTTAAAAACAAGCGTTTAAAACACACACAACCCCCGAAGAAGAAACAGATGAAAACACCCGAATTTAACTGAATTTTTTTTTCTTTTTGGTAAAGCAATGGCTTCAAGTGCTACCGTTTACATTAAATCCCACAGCTCTGGAGTACTTTCCATCTAATGGTGGTATTTACATTTTTTATTTAAACTCACCCTACTTCAGATGCAGACGGGGATCTGATTTGTCTTTGCTGAAGGCTGTCCCTCCCTAGACAGTAATTTGCTTTGTAATGACTTTCATTTCACTAAAGAGCCCATTCCCCCTCTCCAGGACTTGGGGTTGGAGATAACAAAAGAGCTCTGGGAGGTAATAATTACAGTCATTAGTTCACAAAGGAGGCAGCCAGTGAACGGGAAGGGAAGGCGGCCAGTGCTGGGGGAAAGATTTGGAAAGCTCTTCCTCAGATGAGGGAGACAGACCCAATCCTCCGGCTTGTAGGGACAGTTTCCTTAGGTGTCTGTGGTTTACTAAGATGCATCTCAGGCTCACCCAAAGAAGAGTGTCTGGCACACATTTTCCTCTGTCCTTCCCATGCTTAAGTGTCAAAGGACAGAGAAAGAAGGGAAGATGGAAAGAAAAGGAGAGGAAACAAAGAACCACGGAAGAACACAAAAACACTGCAACCAAGCATTCACTAAGCCTTTGCCATTCTCTTCTCTATTCTCACTTAAAACATTGGTGTAGGGAGAATTTAGGGAGGGAAGCAACAGACTCCCTCCCTAAATTCTCCCTACACCAATAGAAGTAATAGAAGGGGTTGAGTGCCAGGGCTCTTGTCTTCAGGGGCCACCCCAGAAGGAAGCCTAGAAGGAAGCCAGGCAGAAAAGCTGGGTTCAGCTTACTGCTCCTTCCCCTGGCCCCTGCTCCGCCCTCACCACAAACCCAGGCCTTCTGGAGGCAAGTGGACAGGTGGCTAGAGGTGGAAGGGGGCCAGGCCACTTTGGGTTTTAGACACCCCTGCCCCTCCCAGCCCTTCTCTGGTGATCTGCTGTGCTGGTTTCCTGGGTTTCCAAGGCTGCTCAGTGCATTCACACAGCTGAGGGTCACTCCTTACTTTTCAGTCGCAAACTCAGTGAGGCTGTGCCGCTAATCCAGGGAAAAAGAAGGCCTGGAGTGCACTTGGACTCTGCCCTGCCATAGCTGCAGGTTTCCCCTTGGCCACATTGCATCTGTAAAATGAAGAGTTGTCTCTGGGGACCTTTTGGTGCCAACTCTTTGAGTTGGAGAGATGCCCTGTGGACCAGCGGTACAACAAACCTTCTGAGCCCCCTGCACGTGCCCTCACTCTTTGAATATTTCCCCAGAGTCTTTTGACTCCGGCCTGTGGGTGCAGGAGCCAAGGGCACCTACACAAGTAAGCCCCATCCTGGTCAGAACCCTTCTTCCTATTCCATGCAACAACCTCATCACCTGTCCTCACCCTCTCCAGGTTGCTTAGATGGGAATGTCAGTTTCATAAAACAGCTTAAACCGGATTTTAGAATAAGGTGCAGTCAACCCAGTAATGCAAACTTCTGTCCACCCACTAGCCTCCCCCATTTTAAATACACACAGAGTCGGAGTAGCAAAGACGGCCCCAAATCTGCAGACTGGGAGAACCTGAAATCTGACAGTTCCACCCAGTGGGGGCACCAGCATCTTTATAGATGGGGCCAAAGACAGCCACACAGATTGGGAAGGCATCCTGCAGGCAAGCACGTGTGGTGTGTTGGGAATTTAGAGATTGGAGGCCTCTGCGTTTGTGTGGTAAGGGGTTTTAGCTTAGATTGTGTTTGTCTGAAGTGGCTGGGTGGTGCTGGGAGTTCGCTGATGAAGGCACCTCAACTCCCCTCCTTGGGCACCGTCACCAGCACAGCCTTATAGCAGAAGCCCCAGAAGGGAAAATGAGGGATCAGTCACGCAAACCACGGGTTTTCCAAGGCACTTCCTTTATTTAGCAACCTTAATAACCAAAGGAAGAGAAAGAGCAAGTTTGAGATGAAGTACATCTTCGAAATTCTCCCCACCCCTCCCGGGCTTTTTTCTCTTAAGATTCAACCGCTAGCATGTGTTCTGTTGACTAAGAAAAGCCGTTTCCAAGAAAAAAATCTGTGAAGTCACCCCAAATGAGAGAAGGGTTGGCGAGATCCCAGACGCAGTGGAGGCCACAGGAGTAGGAAAAAAAAAAAAAAAAAAAAAAAAAAAGAACAAAGAGATCGATTCAGGGATGCCCCAACTGGCCGGCTGGTGAAAAAGGAGGGTGCGGGGTTCGGAGAGAAGGCGTCGGGGGAGGATTCCCGAGGGCTCCCAGGTCTCTTCTTTCGGGGCACGGAAGGCCGGCCCAGGCACTTGAGAGCCGAGCGCAGCAGGCAGCCTCTGCGGAGATCAGGGCCGCACTTCAGTGCCTGCTGGTGCCAACCCCAGAGTGCCTGCTCGGCTTCTGCTGCCCCGCAGGCTCGAGCGCCTTCCGACGGCGGTGTCAGCCTTGTTGCGCGGCTAGGACTGCTGGACTAGGCGCCGGCGCTGGGAGGTTTTGCGCAGGAGCCTCCTGAAGTCGTAGGGGTTGGCTGCTGCCCCTCTCTCCTCCTCCTTCTTCTCCTCCTCCTCCTCCTCGGGGCTCTCCGCCGCCCAGCACCTGCAAACGAAACCCAGGGCCGGAGTGTCAACCGCACCACATTGAGCAGCGCGTCCCCACCTACCCCGAGTTAGGCGGGTCCTCTTCCTCTCACGTTCCGCCAACCGCGGACGTTTAGGAAAGACACAATTGAAATGACTGGATAATGGCCAAACGTATCTGCGATAATTCTCAGCAAGTTTTCAAAACTCCTCTAAGCTGAGGAGCAGAGGGGCTGGTGGCGCCTGGTGATGGCGTTTAGATACGTGCTAAGTAAAGCTTCAGAAAGTGCAGTTTGGAAAGGTGAGTTTGGATTGCAATAATTCACAACCAAAAACCAAATATTTATTTTAATACCTTAATTTTAACACACTTTGGTCAAACAGAAAAAACTCAAATTGCCCAAATAGACACTCAATATTTTCCATTTTAAAACTGCTCAGATGTTTCTTTAAAAAATGCTCGCTCAAAATCTGACCAACTGCTTTGGTAGTGGCACCAAGAGCTACGGGCCCTGTTGGCTTTTTCAGTGTTTCAGTGTTTTGAATGAGGTTGCTGGGCTAAGTTTCTGAATCCGTTGCTGGGAACCCCTGCCAGTGCTTACCTTTAGATTCTGCAGCTTGTCGGGGAAGTGGGATATTCCCTAAAAATGCAACTACATAGGTTCATTCACTCCTCACTCATTCATTCATTCACTGAACACCTGCTAAGCACCAGCCACCAGTGTAAGTGACGGGTGAGCAGGAGTCCTTGCTGTCATGGAGTTTATAGTCTAGTGCAGGAGAGACCCACGGACAACTTGAAAACACCAGGTGGTGAGAGGTGCTGCACAGAAAAGTAAAGCTAGGGTAATGGGGAAAGAGTGGTGTGTGTGTGTGTGCATGTGTGTGTGTACAGGCAATTTCATACAGGGTGGTTGGAAAGCCCTCTCTGATAAGGTGATATATGAAGAGAGACCTGAAGGAAGAGAGTGAGTAAGCCATGCAGATCTCGTGGGGAAGGGCAGTACTTCCAGGAGGATAGATCAAGCAACGTAAAGGCCGCAAGTGGCTTGAAAAGACCACTGTGGCTTGAAAAGAGTAAGCAAGAGGGGGAAATAGCAAGAGATGAGAGAAGGAAGAATGAGGATAGAGTGTTCAGATAATTTAGTGTTCAGATAATTTGGACCACCTCAAGGACTTGACTTCTACTTACAGTGAGATAAACATTGAAGGGCTCTGTGCAGAGGAATCACGCATAACAGGATCTGTCTACCAGGATGAAAGGAGGAAGGCCTGTTAAGAGATTCTGTAGTAATCTAAGTAAGACTGATAGTGGCTTACACTAGGCTTGTGGAGGAGGAGGTGAGAACTGGCCAGATTCTGGTCATACTTGGAAGTAGAACTGAAAGGGGTTGGCTCACTGATGGATTAAATTGGGGTGTGAAAGAGAAGAACCAAGAATGTCCCCAAGCCTTTTGGCTTAAACAACTGGAAGGATACTGTCATTTAATAAGATGGGGAATACTGCAGAGAAGCATAATTTTTGCAGTGGGATAAAGATTTTAGTTTTGGTTATGCTAAGTTAGAGATATTTATTAGATATTCAAGAGGATATCAAATACATGAGTCATGGCAAGGGTAGATATTTCAATTCACAAATTTTAAGTACAAAGACAATTTCCTTCCTTCCTTCCTTCCTTCCTTCCTTCCTTCCTTCCTTCCTTCCTTCCTTCCTTCCTTCCTTCCTTCCTCCCTTCCTCCCTTCCTCCCTTCCTCCTTTCCTCCCTTCCTCCCTTCCTCCCTTCCTCCCTTCTCTCTCTCTCTTTCTCACTCTGTCACCCAGGCTAAAGTGAAATGGTACAATAACAGCCTCACTGCAGTCTCAACCTCCAAAGCTCAACTGATCCTCCAGCCTCAGCTTCCTGAGTAGCTGGTACTACAGGCGTGAGCCACTACGCCTGGATACTTTTTTTATTTTTATGTTTTTGTAAAGACAGGATCCCACTAATGTTACCCAGGCTGGTCTTGAACTTCTGGGCTCAAGTGATCCTCCTGTCTTAGCCTTCCAAAGTGCTGGGATGACAAGCATGACCCACAGTGCCAGGCCAGGAATTTTAAGTACACAGACAATATTTAAGGTCATGAGAGTGCATGTTGATAAAGCAAAGGACTGGGACACTCCATTATTGAGAGATCAGTGAAATGAGAAAAGTCAGCAGGAAGAATGAGAAACAGCAGCCAGTAAGGCAAGAGGCAAACCAAGAGAAGTGCTGTCCTGAAGGCCAATGAATGAAGTACTTAAAGAAAAAATGAGTAACATAGGTGTAAAATCACCGAGCATGGCAAAATGGAGGTCACTGTTGACCTTGTCAGAGGCAATTTCAGTGTTGTGCTAGGAGAGAAAACCTGAGTGAAGCGGCTCAAAAGAATAGGAAGAAAGAATGTGCAGGGGGTAGTATCATTACTCTTTCATGTTTTATTTATTTACTATACTGAAGAGCAGAAAAAGTGGTTGGTTGTAAAGCGGGGATTGGGTCAAGGGTGTATTTTATGATGGATCTGAATGCATCATGTTCACTAATTGCCAGAAATGATTTGGTAAAGAGAACAAACATTCAAGGTGCAGAAGACAGAGGGGACAATTGCAGGACAATGCCCTTGAGTCAGTGATAGGACTTGAATTCAGTGCACAAAGGGAAGGTTTCACTTTAGCTAGGAGGGTGGAAAGGTCATCCATAATATCCTGAGGGAAATAGATGGGTAAGTGGTAGGATAGATTCAGCATGTGTCTGTTATCTGCTACTGTTATAAGAGAAGGTTGTCAGCTGAGAGCCAGGAAGTTTGGAGGGTTTGAGGAGAGAGGAGGAAGTTTGAAAGAGTGGACCGGGAAAGTGGCATAAAGGATTTTTAGGGAAATGTAATATTGCAAAGTAACTAAGGGCCTGCCTAAGGTGTGGTCATAATTTTAAGTGGGATTAAATTGTTCTGATTTTACTCAGCATTGGAGTTTACCAGTTGAATATAATTGAAGGAGAGAGGGCAAGGCCATTGGAAGTATATGCAAATGAATGAAAATAATGATGAAAGGAGAGGTCTAGAACGTGGCCTGCAGATGGAATATGCTTTTATTCTGGTCCATTCTGAATAGGGAATTAAAAGGCAAAGAAAAAGAAAAAGACCTTTGGCAAGGTCTTTCAGGACACCCTGAGCCCAGTGGATGCTTGACAGGGAAGGTCAAGCAGCATCATGATGGGTATTGAAGGAGCAAATCATCCTCTTTTGAGTTACTGACTTGAATTTTCATACCTATTCAGCTTATTTCTGTTGTAAGAATATTAAATGTCAACTATCTGCCAGGTATATCACACACATTATTTCTAATTCTAAGGACAACTCTGCAAGGCCTTAGATTCTTGTTATTCTCAATTTGCAGATGAGAAAACAGACTGATCCTAGTTGCTATGGCTAGTCAGAAATGGAGTGCAGATTCAAACCCGGGTCTATAGGTCTCAAATCTTATGCTTTCCTCCTTGTATCCTTTTGCCTCTTTTTTTGTTCATGCTTCTTTCACAATTCTCCTGTCTCTTAAATGAGGCACTTGTGTTCCATCTTATTTTCCCCTTTTCATCCTCCATTGATCTTTTTGCCATAATTAAAACCTGCTTATGCCCTAAACAACCCACATCTCTCACCACTGCCCAACAGAGACCCCACTAGGTCCCATCTTCAGAGGAGACAAGCAGATGTCAGCCTCTTGTTGTCCTCTTTTTCTCTAGTGCCATTCTCTAATCACCGATTGCCTGCCATCAGCTTTCATTCATTTAGTCCATGAGAACAATGAACTATCAACAACAACAACAACAACAAAAAATCAAGAAAACAATCTCACTTACAGTAGCTACAAAAAATACTTAGGAATAAATTTAACCAAGGAGGTAAAAGACCTATGCACTGAAAAGTATAAACCACTGATGAATGAAACTGCAGATGACACAAATAAGTGGAAAGATATTCCCTGTTCATAGATCAGAATAATTAATATTGGTAAAATGCTCATACTACCCAAAGCAATCTACAGATTCAATGGAATCTCTATCAAAATTCCAATGACAGTCTTCACAAATATAGGAAAATCAATCCTAAAATTTATATAGAACCACAGAAGACCCCAAATAGTCAAAGCTATCTTGAGCAAAAAGAAGAAATCTGGGAGACATCACACTGCCTGATTTCAATCTGTATTAAAAAGCTATAGTAAGTAAAACAGCATGGTACTGGCATAAGAACAGATGCATAGACCAATGGAACAGAATAGAGAGCCCAGAAATAAATCCAACATTTACAGTCATTTGATTTTCAACAAACATGCCAGAAACACACAATGGGGAAAGGACAGTCTCTTCAATAAATGGTGTTGGAAAAACTGCATGTCCACATGCAGATGAATGAAATTAGATAGTTATCTCGCTTACAAAAAGCAATCTCACACACAAAAATCAATTCCAAATGGATTAAAGACTTAAACATAAGACATGAAACTGCAAAACTACTAGAAGAAAATATAGGGGCTAGCTCATGTGATGCTGCCTACAAAGAGAAAAGAAAAGAAAAGAAAAGAAACAAATTATAAGGGAAAAGCTCCATGACATTCGTCTGGGCAATGATTGTGATCTCAAAAGCACTAGCAACAAAAGCAAAAAATAGACAAATGGGATTATATCAAACTAAAAAGCTTCTGCACAGCAGAGGAAATATTCAACAGAATGAAGAAACAATCATTTAAATGTGAGAAAATATTTGCAAACTATATATCTAAAAAGTGGTTAATATCCAAAATATAGAAGGAACTGATACAACTTAGAAAAAAAAACCCAAACAGAAAACAACCCGCAAATAACCCAATTAAATAATGGGCAAAAGACCCAAATAAACATTTCTGAAAAGAAGACTGAGAAATAGTCAACACGTATATGAAAAAATGCTCAATATCACTAATCATAGGGGAAATGCAAATTACAAACACAATGAGATATCATCTCATACCTGTTAGGATGGTTACTATAAAAAAGATGAAAGGTTACAAATGTCAGCAAAGGTGGGGAGAAAAGGGAAACTCTTGCACATCATTGGTGGGAATGTCAATTAGTACAGCCATTATGGAAAAGAGTATGGCAGTTCCTCAAAAAATTAAAAACAGGCTGGGTGTGGTGGCTCACACCTGTAATCTCAGCACTTTGGGAGGCCAAGGTGGGCAGATCACCCGAGATCAGGAGTTTGAGACCAGCCTGGCCAGCATGGCAAAACCCCATCTCTACTAAAAATACAAAAATTAGATGGCTGTGGTGGCAGGCACCTGTAATCCCAGGTACTCAGGAGGCTGAGGCAGGAGAATCACTTGAACCTGGGAGGTGGAGGTTGCAGTGAGCTGAGATCATGCCATTGAACTTCAGCCTGGGTGACAGAGCGAGACTGTGTCTCAAAATAAATAAATAAATAAATAAATAATAAAATAAAAAAAATATGATCCTACTTCTGGGTATATATCCAAAGGAAATGAAATCAGTATGTTAGAAAGAGATCTGGGCTGGGCGCTGTGGCTCACGCCTGTAATCCTAGCACTTTGGGAGGCCTAGGCGGGTGGATCAATTGATGTCAGGAGTTCGAGACCAGCCTGGCCAACATGGTGAAACCGTGTCTCTACCAAAAATATAAAAATTAGCCGGGCATGGTGGCACGTGCCTGTAATCCCAGCTACTCGGGAGGCTGAGGCAGAAGAATTGCTTGAACCTGGGAGGCAGAGGTTGCAGTGAACCGAGATTGCACCACTGTACTCCAGCCTGGATGACAGAGCGAGACTCACTCAAAAAAAAAAAAAAAAAAAAAAAGATCTGCACTCAGCTGTTCATTGCAACATTATTCACAAGAGCCAAGATATGGAATCAGCTTAAGAGTCTATCAATGGATGAATGGATAATGAACATGTGGTATATGTACACAGTGGAACACCCTTCCACCTTAGAAAAGAAGGAAATCCTGCCATTTGTAACAACACGAATGAACCTGGAGGACAGAGTGCTAGGTGAAAGAAGTCAGGTGCAGAAAGACAAATATAGCGTGATCTCATTTATATGTGGAAACCAAGAAAAAAAGACAAGCACACAGAGCAGTGAGTAGAATAGTGTTTACCAGGGGACTGGTCGGGTGACTGGGGAGAGATCAGTCAAAGGATACAAAATGTCAGTTAGACAGGAGGAATGAGTTCAAGAGATCTATTGTACAACATGGTGACTATAGTTAATAACAATGTATTGTGTAATTGAAAACTGCTGAGGGTAGATTTTAAGTGTTTTCACCATAAAAAAGATAGCTAAGTGAGGTAATTCATATGTTAATTAGCATGATCAAGCCATTCCACAATGTACACATATCTTAAAACGTGTTCTATACCATAAGTTTATACACGTTTATTTGTCAATTAAAAAAATCACAAGGCACTCAAGTCACCATTGCTGTTGTCTATTACTCCCAGACTTACACCTTCTTTCTTGGGCAATGCCAATACTTGGTGTGTGTATATACACAAAACGATATTCTTTGTGCTCTAACATCTTCTGACATGTAGTTTAGTCTCAAATTTCTCCAGTTGTTTCAATAGCAGTATTCTGCTGTTTGGTTTTTGTTTTCTATTTTAAATTCAGAATACTGTCACGGCTGTTTTGTCTCTGTAATCTTCCTTAGTTTAGAAAAAAAACCTTATCTGAGTTACCTTGTTCAGTTTTGTTATATCAGTATACTTTTCCTCTAGCATCAAGCTCTTGGAGTAAGGATCACATCTTACGCACTATTCTATCCAGCCCTTCTTCAAATGCCCAGCATGATCTTTTGCATAGGATGGAAATACCGAGTAATGGTTAAGGCCGTCAACTCTAAACGTAGAAAGCCATGTGTTCAAATTCTGGCTCCATGAACTTATCATCTAGGTGACTCTTCGCAGTCACTAAACTTTGTAGACTTAGCCTCCTCATCTATAAAATGGGGCAATAAAAGTAACTGCCTTATGCGGTTGCTGTGAGGATTAAATGAGACAATAGCATAGTGCCTAGCACAAAGAGGCAGTCAACAATGCTAGCTGCTAGCATTTATTCCAGTGGATACTAAATACACACCCATAGACATCACTTAGTCTACATCAGGAGTATTTCAGGGATAGAATGCTTTCATAGTAGACAGTGTGTCTGCCAGTGGGGGGAAGCAGAAGGATACATTGGAGAAGCGGCAGAGTGAGCTTTTAAAATGGGAAGCAGGTAAGTCAGTGAAAAGCAAATGGGCATGGAGTGCACATCTGGGATTTTAGTTCACTAACTCAATGTGTGACCTTGAGCAAATCACTTAATCTTTCTGGCATTTGGTGTTCTTCTGTACAGAGCTCTGCGGTTAAACTAGAACAACTCCAAGCTCCAACATGTTACAGTTCTGGATCCCAAGATGGAAGAGCACATCTTTTGGAGGCAAAGGGCAAATATCATAGTTCAGGTGGAAATTCTTTTGCAGATATGGAAATGAAGCTTAAAGAGGTCAGCCAACATGAGCAAGGTCATTCAGCAACTAAGCAGCAGGATCAGGAACCAAACCTAAGACCATGTGACTCTAAAACTTCTTTTCTTAACCACCATGTCACGCTGTAAAATGGGTGAGGGTTCTGAGGACCCCAGGCTCACAGGATATTCATTTAGAATTCTGGATGAACAGCTTTTTGTTTTCCGTCATTACTCCCATTTTTCATATGCCATGTTTGTTTTATTATGTACCCTGATCTCAAAACTCCACACATATTTTGGGAAGAAGGAGAAAAAAATTCCCCAAGTATGAAATAAGCTGCAAAATAATTTACTTAATGTCAGAAAGTTGGTGGCAAGGTGAGAATTGAAGCCAAAATATGCATTTTTCTATGAAATTTTCTCTCAAATGTTTTTGGGTCTGACATCATTGATTCTGAGAAATTAACAAGCATAATTAAGAAACCAATGAGTAATTAAAATTACATTGGTTGAGCTTGAATATAGATTTTGGATATGATATATTGCTTACAATTAGATGACCATATAATAATTTATCATCCAAAGTGAAGTACTTTTATTAAATAACAGGAGTTTTTGTTAATAATTACATCAAGAAAACAGGTATAGGCCGGGCGCGGTGGCTCAAGCCTGTAATCCCAGCACTTTGGGAGGCCGAGACGGGCGGATCACGAGGTCAGGAGATCGAGACCATCCTGGCTAATACGGTGAAACCCCGTCTCTACTAAAAAAAAATACAAAAAACTAGCCGGGCGTGGTGGCGGGCGCCTGTAGTCCCAGCTACTCGGGAGGCTGAGGCAGGAGAATGGCGTGAACCCGGGAGGCGGAGCTTGCAGTGAGCTGAGAGCTGGCCACTGCACTCCAGCCTGGGCGGCAGAGCAAGACTCCGTCTCAACAAAAAAAAAAAAAAAAAAAAAAAAAAAAAAAAAAAAAAAAAAAAAAAAAGAAAACAGGTATAAAACTCAGTTTTTGCTAGGAAAACTGAGGTGTCTGATTACCCTACCATAACACTGTACATGACGTTACTTTTAAACACCATATCACTCAAAAGATGCAATATTCAGTAAGAACGCTTTGTCATTCATCTATATATAAAGTGAAATATCTTAAGAAATGAAATTGTGAGTATAAAACTGCAAATGCTGTACTTTAAAGTTTAGCTTTTTACCTTTCATTAGCCTTAATACATTGATTCTGGAGTTCTTGCTGTGGTCTTCGTTCTCTTAAACTAGGGCTATGTTTCTTTGGTCCAGAACGACTGGGCAAAAATTCCTTATAATAGAAATCTTCCAAATCTAATAATTTTCCCTGACTGTAAATGAACACATAAACACACCATTGCATCAATCGAATTTTCTACTCAAACTTATAAGATACTTGTTTTTTTCTTTTATTTACTATAATTTAGGAGTAACATACATATGTCAGTAGAAATGCAAGGTCTGGAAATGTGGGAAAAACAGTATATCCCATAAGTAAAAAAAAAAAACTTTCATATCTTACCTGAATAGAACATTAGCTGTGGGAGCACATTTTCTGGTTCTATTGCACTGAACTTGGCACCAAACTAGTGGTTACTACAATAGCCAGTGATTGCAGTGTTTCGGTTTGGCCAGTCTAGATCAGCGGTCACTACTGTCCTTTAGGCCATTATCAGAAAAGCTCACCTTTGTGTACTAACACTCAGCATTTTCAAATTTTATCAGCCCTCAGTACATTGATACACATATGATCTTAACTTACCTCCTTCATGAGTAACATTCTGTCCTCTCTCTATTCTTTGTTCTTTAGTGGATTAATTTCTGTGCTAGATTTTAACACCCACACATGACATACACGTAAGTGTGCATCCTTGCCCGTGTTAATTCTTGGTTCTACTCAGGGCACAGTCTGGTTCCTATGGTGCTCAGTATCTGTAGTCTGATGGGACTTCCTAAGAGGTAAACAAGTAGGACTGGAAAACCTCCAGGTGCTACAGTGCTTCCAGGAAAACACACTTTTCAAGTTACAGATACTAATTGAAAAAGGACTTTCAGGATGTCACTGATTCAGAAATGAAGAACTGTGTTCACTCACGCTGAATAGAAACGCTCTTGTTTGTTCTTGGCACTCACTGTCTGGAAATTGGTTGATGTGAACACTGATTAAATCAGTGATATAGTATTAAAAGAGTAAAATATCAGTGGGAAATATAAGAAAAGGAGAATAATGTGAATTTAAGTGTGCTATACTTGCAGGTAACATGAACCTTATCTTCTTAACAAATCCATAAAATTTACAAGCAGCAAGATTTAGCATGTGTAGAAGGAGAAAAAGCAAAAAGGAGTTTGGGGAAAGAAAATTCATGAATACAGGCATGTTCAAATTGCCCAAGCAAAACCATTCCATGGAACAAGAAAAGCAAATTATTGGGAGGGTACAATTCTTTGAAAACATATTTAAGTTCTTAGTGCTATGCTGGCTCAACAGATTTCCAATAGGCAGGATCTTATATATAAATCACATATTTGTAACGTAAATGTATTGAGTGCACATTACTTTCCAAATCTATCCATATAAAATAGGTGATTTTTTTTTTTTTAATTTTTTTTTATTTTTTAGACGGAGTCTCCCTCAGTCGCCCGGGCTGGAGTGCAGTGGCACGATCTCGGCTCACTGCAAGCTCCGCCTCCCAGGTTCACGCCATTCTCCTGCCTCAGCCTCCAGAGTAGCTGGGACTACGGGTGCCCGCCACTACGTCTGGCAATTTTTTTTTTTTTTTTGTATTTTTAGTAGAGACGGGTTTCACTGTGTTGGCCAGGGTGGTCTCGATCTCCTGACCTCGTGATCCGCCCGTCTCGACCTCCCAAAGTGCTGGAATTACAGGCGTGAGCCACCTCGCCTGGCCTAAATTAGGTGATTTTAAATTATAATTTGGACACATGGATTTTTGTTTGAATAAGATGACTGACTGAAATCGAGAAATAATAATTACCTGTCTTTCCTTGGTCTTCGTTTGTCTTCTTGGATTGACTTCTAAAGGAAAGAAGAATTCAAAAGACCTATATAATAGTATGATCTTAATATAATTGATATATTACTATAATCTTAATATGTAAATACATTTACTTTTAAAAGATTAAGTTAGAAATAAGCAAGTAGATACAATATTTTAAAAATTTAAAGAAATATAATTACTCAAGTTTTATTAATTATATATTTCTGGTTATTTTTTACCACTCCTAAACTGAAAGGAATCTTTGCATTCCATATGAAAAATGTATTTCCCACACAGTGATCAATATAGACAAGGTTACATAAGATCTATTTACTACAAACGGGAGCAACTGTAAAATTTCTGGGAAGCCCATTTCTCTACTACAAATGCAGTTGCGATGGAAGCAGGTTAATTAAGCTGCTTTGAATGTCTTGCTTCTTTGTCTGCAGGTAAAACAGACGGGTGAATATGGAGGGCAGGTGCAACAGTCCGCAAAAAGAATGGAATTGTGACTTCATAAACCTATAGGACCCCATTTATGACATAAACGTAGCAGCATAGATGATATATGTTTTCATTTGTACAATGTTTTCATAGTTGAGAACTTTATGTATCAAGGTCAGAACAAATTAAGATATGCAAGTATGGAAATAATTAGATATATTTTAACTGATACTTCAATTTGAACATTAACAAAATGGTCCTTTGTATATAAGTTTCACGTTATATACAAACCAGTACTATCTTTTGCACTGTAGCATTAGTAATGCTTTTTTATGTGTGTGCTACTTCAATATATTTGAGCTCATATATTTACATGTTGCCACAGCATATTTGTCTTTTAGGCTGAGAAAGCAGACACCATACTCACCTTGAACAAACTGAAGATATTATAATTGTGGAAACCCTATAGCAGGTATCAAGTTGGCTGGTACCACAAAAGTGTTGTATAACAAAAATGGCAATTAATAATGGTTTATAAATACTGAGAGTTTCCTCCAGTATTTTTAGAGACATAGTAAGTCCTGTTTATTTTCAGGATTTATCATTTGTTGTACTCTAAAATAGTAGATGAGTGGAACAGTTCATGGTTTCGTCTATTATTGGTTGGCATTTTAACAGGTGGATGAGGTAGAAGTGAGTGCTTCCTTGCATCAAGTCTGGGAGGAGACCATTCAGGAAATAATGTAAGGGCAGGATATCAATTACATTCCTGTTCTCCCGTTTCCTATTACTTCACATTCTTGATCCAATGCCCTAGGCTAAGAGGTGCTTACAAATAATTACATTGCCCGCATAGGAACAGAGGCCACTAGCAGTTCAGTTAATGATCTCTGGGACTGGGGTGGTGTTTGTTGTGGTGGTTGTTGTTTTAACATGACTTCGGTAGTAGTTTCCTACAGAGGTCCTGCCTCCTTCATCCATTCCCTGAAAAAAAGCCCCTTTGTTCTAAGTAACAATTATCTATAGTTCAAAGTTTGTTTAAGTGATGGCAGTACGCTGAATGACAGGGATGCCCTTTATACAACCAAGAATCAAATAATGTTCTGCCCTTGAATTCTCAGGCTGGTGAGGATCCTATTTATACTAGATCAGCACTTCCCTCTGAGATATCGTGTATATAAGTTGGTTCTCAGTTACAGGAATTCCTAGAAGAGGACATATTGTCCAGACTTCTTTCACTCTTGCCTGTGTTAGAATATTCTTTTTTTTTTTTTTTTTTTTTTTGAGACAGGATCTCGCTCTGTGACCCAGGCTGGAGTGCAGCAGTGCAATCTCAGCTCACTGCAACTTCTGCCTCCTGGGCTTAAGTGATCCTCCCACCTTAACCATCCTTGTAGCTGGGACTATAGTCATGACCCATCACGCCCGGGTAATTTTTGTATTTTTTGTGGTGACAGGGTTTCACTATGTTCCCTAGGCTGGTCTCAAACTCCTAAGCTCAAATGATCCACCCACCTCGGCCTCTGCAAGTGCTGGGATTACAAGTGTGAGCCACTACATGTGGCCTTGTGTTAGAATATTCTCATGAAATGTGATTCAATAATATATTTTTCCAAAAATTATTTAAGATGGGTCATAATAGAATCGTTATACAATCAAAGTAATAAAGTAGAAATTGTAAATGAGAAGTAAAGGAGGCAAAGGAAGTAAGTGCGTTAAGATGGAGGCTTACATTTGTCTCTTAGTTTTTCTAACAGCTGGGGCTAAAAGGGGAGCGTGATGCATTAACCCGTACCTTTTGTCATGAAAAGGGAAGCATACCACTCCTCAAAGGTGAGGATTTTATAAGAAATTTATTACACGGACTTTATAGCAGGGACTTTTTTGCTCAGATGTACAGTGTTTTCAATTATAGTTTTGAAATTACAAATTAAAAACTTGAAATTTGAAATGAAAATAAAGAAGCAAATGTCCCATGGCAGTTTCTTATAGAACCAGTGTAGAGAAAAGAAAGAAAGAGGAGACAAACATGACTCACGTAGATTTTCTGGCTTGGGTGTTTCTTGAGGAGGCCTTTAAAAGAGTAGTGTCTTAGCTCTGAAGACTTTGAAGAACCTATTCCTTAATCAGGCACATTGCACTCCCCCTCCAGCCCCACCCGACATAAACATGTTTTATGACAAAAACGTTAAAATTCATATCCATTATATCATGGTGAGCACAATCTTACTTTCCTTTTGGTAATACACTACCAATTTCTTTATTAAGATGGATGAAGAAGGAGCTAAAACGTTGAAGTCAGGAAGAAAAAGACTTTGGAGTGGCCAAACTAGCTACTGCTGTAGTTCAGGGAAAGTACTGGAAAGAATAATAAAATTGGAAGGGATCTCTGATAAGATTGTGTTCGATTACTCGTTTTTTTGAGGAACCTTGGCCCTGAGTCATTTTTGCTGATGCTGCACAGCTTTGAGTGTTAGCCCAGGCAGTACAACAGCCCATGCACACTCTACTAATGCTCTCCACCACAGGCACACATCTGCGGCTTGGCTCACTCTTATTTTGGACACAGCAGCAGCATTTCCTGGACATAAGAGATAAAGAGCATCAAGTCATAGGGAAGAGGCAATACTGATGTTAAGGCCGCCAGAATCACCATTGTAAGAAGTGACATCCAAGGAGAAAAAAAACACAAAAAACTATAAAAATAGCCAAACAACTGAAAGCAGAGATGTTCGTGTTGGGCAAATGTAAAGGAAATAATTTTCTACAACTTAACAGCCCCTGAGAGTACTGTACTACAGGGGTCTATTATTTAACAGTCTTCTAGTTATGATGTTAGCTGCACAGTGTTCTCAGGACAATGGCTGTAACAGTGAGCAAAGGCCTCCATAGAGCTTCTAGTTTAGAGGGGGGTTACACAGGAGGTAAGTAGATAAATAAATATTTATAAATGCAATTAAGAGGCCTGGGTGTGGTGGCTCACGCCTGTAATTCCAGCACTTTGGGAGGCCGAGGCGGGCAGATCACCTGAGGTCAGGAGGTCGAGACCAGCCTGGCCAACATGGTGAAATCCCGGCTTTACTAAAAACACAAAAAACTTAGGGGGGCAAGGCAGTGGGTGCCTGTAATCCCAGCTACTTGGGAGGCTAAGGCAGGAGAATCGCTTGAACCCGGGAGGTGGAGGTTGCAGTGAGCTGAGATCAGGCTACTGCATTCCAGCCTGGGCAACAAAGTGAGACAACAACAAAAAAATGCAAAACTCACTGGAGAAAAATGAAGCAGGCCAGTGATAGATAGAGAGATTGGGTGCTGCCTTAGCCACGGCAGTCAGGGATCCTCTCTGGGAAGTATAGATCCAAATGAAACCAAACCAATAGCCCCATAGACTGTTCTTTTTGATAAACATAGAAACTAACCCTTCTGGTCTTAAAGCTGGAAACTTATTTGTTTCATCTGAGTTCCTTCCTCAGGAAATAACCTTTAGGCCCCTCAAAAAAAGAACTGAAACTCACCACAACAGTGCACTCCTTCACCATGATTGCTTCCTTGCCCCTCCCCAGTTCTTGTTTTCTTAAACGTTGTTACATTTCCTCTCTGCTATATAAATCCCTGGCGTTAGTCATTAAGGGAGATGGATTTGAGACAGAGCTCAGGGCTCTTGGGCTGCAGCACCTGATTAAGGCCTTCTTCTTTGGCAATACTCGGTTCAGTGGTTGGCTTTCTGTGCCGCGTGCAGCCGGACCTCAGCCAAACCCCTGGTGTTTCAGTAACATGAATCGAGTACAAACATTTTGAATAGTGCTACAATAAAAGTTCACAATAATGTATTGTATATTTCAAAATAACTAAAACAGTGGAATTGGGATGTTCCTAACACAAAGAAATAAATGCTTGAGATGATGGATACTCTAGTTACCCTGATTTGATCATTACACATTGTATGCTTGTATTGAAATACCACATGTATTCCATAAACATGTACAACTAGTATGTATCCATAAACATGAAAAATCAAACATTAAAAAAGTAAAAAAAATTTTCATTCACTGAAGTGACCCTGGGTCATCAAGAAAGGGTTTAAAATAGACAGTATATCTTAGAAAGACTTTCATGAAAACCATTTAAAGTTACAGAAAGTATTTGGTGGTTAAAGGGAGTGGGACCTCATTACAGCCACACTTTTCACTATGTGTAATGCCTCAAATCCTGGGAAGGGCCAGATAAATAGGAACACATGGTATCTTTTCACTTATAATAATATACTCCTTTTCTGTTTTATTTTTCATTGAAGCCATAGATTTCAAAGTCAGAGTTATAAAAAAGGATCCTATTCCCTAATAACTTAGGATGTACGGAAATACAGTTACTTAAAAATAACAGTGCGATGACAAAGTAAGCTTCTTGGGGATGGAACTCATTTATGAGGCTCAGAATTTGCTCCACAGTTCTCACTGGTTGTTAGTAATAAATGTTTCACTTCTGTTAAGGTCTTTTACAATTTCTCATACTGGGAACAGTATCTGCTGTTGAAGCCATCACAATCACTTGTCATTTCAGTTGCACTTAATAAAGACCACTGAGTATCATTTACTACATAAACTCAGGGTTAATAGGGAATGTTTGGTAATTTCTTTTTTTTTTTTTTTTTTTTGAGACAGAGTCTCGCTCTGTTGCCCAGGCTGGAGTGCAGTGGCGCAATCTCGGCTCACTGCAAGCTCCACCTCCCGGGTGCCTGCCATTCTCCTGCCTCAGCCTCCCGAGTAGCTGGGACTACAGGCGCCCGCCACCGCGCCCGGCTAATTTTTTGTATTTTTATTTAGTAGAGACGGGGTTTCACCGTGGTCTCGATCTCCTGACCTTGTGATCCGCCCGCCTTGGCCTCCCAAAGTGCTGGGATTATAGGCGTGAGCCACCGCGCCCGGCCATGTTTGGTAATTTCTAATCTTGTTTCTGCTGTTCTATTTAACTGCATAAACAAATGTCAGAGTATTTGCTGCTTTTTAAATTATTTGAGCAGCACAGAAAAAAATCAATTTCATTTCTTAATTGGTTTCCTATAAAGTGACTGTCAAAGGCAGGTATCTGGAATTTTAGATTTTTCTCAATTTACTCCTATTTGCTTTTCATTCCTTTATTTCATTGCTCTCATTTGTACAACACATATTTATTGCATGCCTGCTATGTGTCAGGTTGAATGCAATAGGCAAACTCCTTGACCTTGTGAAAGCCACACCAATCCCTCTTTAGCATGATAAAGTGTCATAAAAGGGAAGTATGGGCTTCTTAGGGAGGATATAGGAAGAGCTCTCTTGGGATTTGGGAGTGACAAGAAGGTTTCCTGAAGAAACAGACATCTAGGCTGAGGGTGTTTTGATCGTGAAAGATGAGAAGAGAAAGAGGATGTGTGTTTTAGGCTGAGAAAAGGGCATGTCCAAGGACAAATGTTTGTGGACAATTTGAAGAGGAAAGTGCAGGTTACTGGGGAGGAAGGGCTGAAGTGGAGAGTTTGGAGGGGTGAATGAATGAATATCAAGCACAGAGGCTGGACAGGGTGAGCAGGGCCCAGATTTTGACAGGCCTTCGTATCTTAGGACAGTGGGAAGTAACAGAGAAGTTCCATCAATGGGAGGATAGTATAATTAGATATTAATTTTAGAAATACAACTCTGGCTACAGTGTGGAAAATATATTAATTAGAAGGGGAAAAACGAGACCAAGGGAACAGTAAGAGGAGTGACTCAGAAATACTGACAAGACGTGCTGGCCTGGAAGAGGGTATTAGCACAGAGCATGGAGAGAAATAGAAACTCGAGATATTTGGATTTAGATTTTTGAATATGGAAGATAAGAACAAGGGAGAAGTCAAGGTAATAGTCAGATTACTGGCTTGTAAAATTAGTTGACTATTCATAAAAGACCACAGATTCTATTTATAGGAAATGTCCAGAATAGGCAAATCTACAGAAACAGAAAACTAGATTGGTGATTGCCTAGGGCTTAGGGCAGAGGGGTGGGTGCGGGAAGTGACTTCTAATGGGGCTCTTTTTAAGGTGATGAAAATGTTGTAAAATTGATTGTGATTAAATTATTGTACTAAAAACCATTTAATGTATATTAAGGTGGGTGAATTGTATGGCATGCGATTTATATCTCAACAAAGCTGTGAGTGTGTGTGCCCATGTATGGATGTGTATGTGTGTGTATATATCTCTATATATGTATACATGGATGCCTGTACGTCTCCATGTAGAATATGCAAAACAAACATTAGGTAGTTTGATATTTGAGGCTGGAGCTACAGAGAGATCTAAGCCAGTGATAAAGATTCAGAAATCAGCAGTCACTGAGGTCGTAGTAGCTAATGAGATTGTCTAAAGGAAATGAGAGGGGAAGAGAATGGGTTTCCACAGGCAACCCTCTGTGGAAACTGAAAATAAATCACTAGAGAGAAGGGAAAGAACTAGAGAAGACTGGCTAACTTGGAGGTCAAATGTGAGCTTCATTTTCTGTCTGCGAGGTGGGAGACTTATTTCCAACTGATTCTCTGGGTTTTGACACATCCTCTGGGTTCTCCAGGGCATAGGGGAGTGCTGCTTTCTCACTGTGGCAGTGGAGAGTGGAAGAGTGAATAAATATTGCAAATGGAGGGACCAGCCAGTGGGTGCAAAGGCCTCAGGAGCATGAGAGAATGCAGCTCACCAGCAGAGTTTCAAGCAGTTCACTGTGGCTCAAGGACAAGAAGAGGGCAAGAAAAGAGGCTGAAGAGCAGTCGTGGGTCCCAGGAAGAAGGCCTTGGAAGGAATTAGGACCTCATCCTGAAGGAGTTGCTGAGCCATTAAAGGAACAATTAAGGGAGGCGCATGCTCAGAGGTATGGTTTTGAGACATTTTCAGGTGCAGGCTGGAGAGGATGCAGTTAGACAGTTATGTGGCACCTGAAATACACCAGAGTGGGAAATGATGATAGTCTGAAATATGGAAATTGCTGTGAGGTTAGGGGGGAAATGAGTTGGAATAAGCTTTTGCAGGTAGAAGTCACAGTTTAGAGCCACTGATGGATCATAGGTATGAGAGAGAGGACAAAAGCCAGAATGACTCCCAGGTTCTTGGTTTAGGAGACCATATGGATGACAGTGGCATTCATGGAGAACAGGAACATGAGAAGAAGGTCAGGCTATCAGGGGCAATGCCAATGAGTCCTCATGCTGTTAGTGAGCAGGAGCTGTGGGGACCTCAATAAAATGAATGGCCTGGCAGCTAAGGCATGCTTATCTGTGTCTTGGAATCCTGATCTAAGAGATATGGATAATACATTCAGGGCTATTTCCAGGATTAGCTATCACAGTGGATGTGAACAAGCCTTATTCTAGGCCTGGAATTTGAAAGATGCTTCATAAATGCCTGTTTCTCCCCTTTTTGTCTTAATAAATGCCTGTTTCTCCCCTTCTTAATAAATGCCTGTTTCTCCCCTTCTTGTCACCCAGGCTGGAGTGCAGTGGTGCAGTCTCAGCTCATTGCAACCTCTGCCTCCCAGGTTCAAGCGATTCTCCTGCCTCAGCCTCGTTTTCTTCTAGTTTCACCATAACCCACCCATTTACACCAGGGCCCCTCTCTAGAGAGCTCCTGCTATGATGGGTTTCTCTTTCTGAGTTGATATTTTCATGTCAGTTCATGTTAATGGACTAGCAGAGAAAGTTTCAAGGAGGACGTGGTAGGTACTACTATGGGAGAGGCTTGAATGTGAGGAAGAAGGGCTGGAGGAGATCATAGTGCCCAGATCCCCAGCCAGGGAGGGGACTGAAGAGGAGACCAAGGCCTCTCTTTCCTGCCAGGCCTTCCTTTGTGCCTGGCCTCATCTAGCCACAGTTTTCACACTGGCCATTAGTAGATGTGATGGCTCCCATCTGATAGTAAGAGTGAGCCACTTACGTGTAGTAGATAATAGTATGTAGAGTCTTCAGGGTTATTTAATGTTTTGGGTTTCCGGGGTCGTCTTGGGGGTCTCAATATTTTTGGCTCCTCTCCTTTAGAGATACCTATAAGAAAGGTGATCATAAACAAGTATTCAATTACAAAGACTATTATCAAGTGATGTTTTCCTTTTGGGATAAATAAGAAATTATATACCTATGACTGGGGCTAAGGCTGGAGAAAAAGGAAATACTTTTGCTGCACAACCAACCCTTATCCTACTCCTTACCATGTGCTTTCCTCTAGTTGTCTGGTAGTCTAGGACTTTGAGAGCCCAGGGGAAGAAAACAAGAGGAAGAAAAAGAAAAACAATGCAGCCGGGTGCAGTGGCTCACGCCTGTATCCCAGCACTTGGGAGGCCGAGGCGGGCAGATCACTTGAGGTCAGGAGTTCAAGACCAACCTGGCCAACATGATGAAACCCCATCTCTACTAAAAATACAAAAAAATTAATCGGGCATGGTGGCGGGCACCTGTAATCCCAGCTACTTGGGAGGCTGAGGCAGGAGAATCACTTGAACCTGGGAGGCAGAGGTTGCAATGAGCTGAGACTGCACCACTGCACTCCAGCCTGGGTGACAAGAACAAAACTCTGTCAAAAAAAAAAAAAAAAAAGAGAGAGAGAGAGAAAGACGAAAGAAAGAAAGAGAAAGAAGAAAGAAAAGAAAAAGAAAGGAAGGAAAAGAATAGTTTGGTCATGTGGAATTGAGTAGAGCAGTTCAGAGGATGGATGACGTCAGGGGTCAAAGCTGCCAGAAAAACAATTTAGAAAGCAATGTTATGCTCACATCACAGAACCTCTTCTGTCCCTTCTCTCCCTCGTGTGTTAGCCTCGCGTGGTGACCCATCTACCTAAGCACTGCGTGATCTGCATTTTTAAGGACCGCCTCATATGTTATGGCTCCAAATGAAGAGACTGCTCATTTGCAAAGCTGACTCTTTCTCAAAAGCCTAATCTGTTCTTTTTCCAAAATTTAGAACCTCAAACCTGTAGCATTTTTAGATTTGACATTAAAAGAGTGACCAAGAAAGAATAAATTTTGTCATCTTTTCCTACTCTTTCTGTTAATATAGCCAAGATCTCAAACCTGGAACAACACTGTCAGAGCTTCTGGTGATCTGTACACTTGGATGTTCATGTTCATTACAAGTGGCTTTATATTTACAGAGCTAATAGACCTCACTAAATATTTCTATTTTTTTCATGATTCTTGACAACTCCATCCACAGGCTCTGTTTGTGCAAGAATGTCTGCTCGACAGATAGATCAGGATAGAAGTGTGAGTTGGGTATGGTACTTATTGGAAAGCTTCATTCAATACACCTGAGCATATATTTCTAGGTAGGACTTTAAAAGCAGTAATAGCTCATTCTTGCATACAGTAAAGGGGCAGTGATGATTCCTAATCCCCAGATGTTGAAATACACAGAGAAACAGAGCTGTCCCAAACTATACTAATCAAATAGAAGAATATTTATATTTATTATATGTAAACAACTGTGACTGGCAAGTATAAATCAGCTTCAACCAATGGTGAAAGACTCATAGATGTCTAACTTTCTAGTTCCCTGACCAGCCCACTAGGTGAAGATACTGATTACAGCAGCATTCATATTCTGACATTATCCAGCTCATTCATTCCAAAAGGTATGGGAAATTTCTGGGTGACAAAGGGGATCAGCTAATCGGGGGTGCTTCATAGAGGTGTAGTGCATGGAACAATGCTCTTCATTGAAACCTCAGCAATCACACATTGCTGTCCTTTTATGAATAAAACAAAAAGAGATATTTGTCAATGAGATCATGTTATTACCGATTAGTAATAGACAAAGCATTTGTCAGACCCATCCCTAGAGGTTCATCTCCCATTCTGTCTCTCCCTTCCTCAAGGAATAGATGGAGGAGGTAGAGGGAGTCCAAATATCTGAGTCATTTCTGGATCCATCTTAGACTGTCACAGGCACGAGGAAAGATGGTAAGGCCTGAATTCTTGCCACCACCATAAATAGTGGTCTTTTATTTTTTCCTTCTCATTATCCTCTCCCCCAGTGCTGATTATTAAATAGATTCTACTGGCTCTTGCAAAGTTTTATCATTTCAAAATGCGTTTGTCATATCCATTTATATTACTCATTTGAATCTGAATGACAAGATACATAAAAATATGGTATAAGTTATTAGATATTCTTAATATTTTTAGAAACATGAATGTGGTGTGTGACTAAAATTTAACTTGGCTTTAATATTATTTAAAATCTGAATTGAAATATCAGAACATTACTATCATAATACAAATTAATTAAAATGAAGATGGCCAAGAAGCTGAATAATTGCCAAGAGAGTGAAAACAAAAAAAAGGTTCTGGGAATAAAGGCATTATTGATCTTGTGTTCATTTTATCATCAAATGTTCCCCCATTCAATCTGATTTCTCTATTGAAAATGCTTTCTATTAGGTTGTTGCAAAGGGAATTGCGGTTTTTGCCATTAAAAGTAATGGCAAAGTAAAAGTAATGGCAAAAACCGCAATTCCCTTTGCAACAACCTAATAGATGGTGAAGGGTCCTTTTCACCAACAAATCCAAAGGTCCTTTATCTGTCCCTGTTGTCTCTGACCCTTCTTCATTAAGCATTATTAAACACCCCTCGTCTTCATGACTCAGGATAAAGTTTCTGAAGGCAGATGCCTTATCTTATTTTTCTTTGTATTCCCAGTACTTATAAAAAATACTTGACAAGTGCTTAATATAAGTTTGCTAGATGACTAAGTGATCTTCCCCTTGCCTCGTGGATTGAATCATCCTTTCCTCAGGTCCTGGCAATTTCCGGTGTTCCTAATGCACACCTCAGGTCTGGCCCTCCCATCCCACAGGAGCTCTTGCCCTAATTTCTTACTCCTTACTGAATACTTCTCTCTCAGACTCAAATGAACCTACAGTCATCATTCTTCTCCCTCTAAGATTCTATACACTACAACCTCAATGGCAGCATTATTCCTGCTTCCCAGGTTGAAAACACTGATAATCACCTTTGCCTTGTGTCTCTTCTTCATCTCCTACAGACAAGCAATCGTTAATTTCTGTCCATTGTTTTGACACATCCTTTGAAATATCTAATATTCATCCACCACTTAGTTTCATTTGCCATTGCAATCACTCTGGATGAAACGACTCATTTAATAACTGTGGTAGAGTCTTAATATGGTTTCTGTGCTTTATCTCATAAATGAAAACCATATTTTCCTTTCTTTTTCTTTTTTCTTTTTTTTTTGAGATGGAGTCTTGCTCTGTCTCCCAGGCTGGAGTGCAATGGTGCAATCTTGGCTCACTGCAACCTCTGCCTCCCTGGTTCAAGCGATTCTCCTGCCTCAGCCTCCCGAGGAGCTGGGATTACAGGTGCTTGCCACCGCGCCCAGCTAATTTTTGTATTTTTAATAGGGACAGGGTTTCGGCATGTTGGCCAGCCTGGTCTCGAACTCCTGACCTCAGATGATCTGCTCGCCTCGGCCTCCCAGTGTTGGGATTACAGGCGTGAGCCACCACACCTGGCCCAGATTTTCATTTCTTAAATACTACTTTAATTGTGAAATTTCAAGTTTCAAAAATTTATGATGATGCCTCTTTTTCCCTTCTTCATCAAGTTTAAACTTCTGACTCCAGGTTATTTACAATCTTAGCAATTTCAATTTTATCTCCCATTTCCCCCCAAATGAACTTTCTCCTCTTGTCAGTCCAGTTATCTCACTGAAACCCTGATAGACAATGTTTATAGCTGTAACTTTGCTTTTTCTCACCTTCTCATAGAAAAGCTTTTCATAGACTTACTGAAATCTTAAGCTTGTTCAATGTCCACCTTCAATCCTATCTCTTTAATGAAGTTTTCACTGACTCCCCAGTGATCTCTCTCTCATTGAGCATAAATGGTACTTGCTAGACGCACAAGCCATTTAAATCTGTTACAGGCTGAACTGTGTCACCTCAAAATTTACATGTTGAAATCTTAACCTCCAATACCTCAGAATGTGACTGTGTTTGGGGATAGGGTCTTTAGCAAGGTAAATAAGTTAAAATGATGTCATTAAAGTGGGTCCCAATCTAATGTGACTGCTGTCCTTAAAAGAACAGGAGATTAAGACAGACACACACAAATAGAAGACCATGAGAAGATGACCATCTAAAGGCAAGGAAAAAGGCCTCAGAGGAAAACAACCTTGTTGACACCTTTATCTTGAACTTCTAGCCTCCAGAACTGTGGGAAAGTAAGTTTCTGCTGTTTAAGTCACTCAGTCTATGATACTTTGTTATGGCAGCCCTGAAAAACTAATATAGAACCTAATCCCGTATGTCTTGCCGCTTACTATTTTTTGCTGTGATTTTTTTTTTTTTTAATAGTGGAACCAGAAGTCTCTAGATGGTGGGGATCATGACTTAGGTTTTGATGTCCTTGTGCCATTTCATTGGTGATCTACATGTGGTAGTGTTTGGAGACGCAAAGATTGTGATTTCATTTCAGCTTGGAGATGTAGTGCTAAGTGAATAGTAAATATTAATATACTTCTGTGAACTGGATCACCATTCTCATCACATATAAAAATAAATTTCTGATGCTTTAAAGATTAATATAAATAAAAGAAATAATAAAGCTCTTGGAAGAAAATCAGGAATAATTCATGAGCAATCTAGGGGCATGAATGTTTTAATCAAAATTCAGAAATCATAAAAATATAGACATATTTGCCTATTAAATATAGGCAAAAACTTTTATTTGGCAACAAAGTCAAAAGACACATGATAGACTTGGAAGGCTATATTTGCAACACAGATATAAAGGGTTCATATTTTTAATATGCAAAGAGTGCTAACAAATGGCTACCAAAAATATAGACCAACAGAAAAGTGAGCAAAATATTTAAGTAGAAAATTCAAGATGCGCAAATCCAAAAAGCAAATAAGCATGGGAAGGCACCTGAATTTACTAGCAGATAAGAGAATATAAATTAAAATTAGATACGATTTTACTCCAGACACATTAGCAAAGATTAAAAAGAAGGATATCACTGATGGACAGGAGGTCAGGACAAGTGTATGCTCCCAAATTGTTGAAGGACATGTCAATTTCTAGAGCCTTTTAGGAAAGCAATCTATTAAAACCAAAAACATCTTGCAACTCAATAACTTCATCACTGGGGATTTATCCCAGTGTACAGGTACATTTTCAAAGATATTTACTGCAACATTTTTCATCGTAGCAAAAAATGGAAACAAAGAGAATATCTAACAATAGGGAAAAGGTTATATAATTATTGTGATTCACAAATACAGGATTATGCAGCCATTAAAAAGAATAAATTACAGCTATACTAATTGATGTGCAGGGATTCCTGCAAAGGTATTGAGAAAAGCAAGTTGCTTAAGTGTTATATTATGATCATACTATGATCCTATTTATATAAAACAATGATGAAAATCTCTGTTATGTACATATACCTACATGTATGCACATCTGCAAAAAATATGAAAAAATGCATGTTCTATAATAAGAGTTCCCTTGGTTGGGGGTGAGTAATGTGGGTTGAGAAGGGGAACACAGGGGAGGAAACAGGAAAAAAAAAAGAGAAAAAGAAAACAAAACACTACATTAAATAATAATCCTGGAATGCGCTGCATGCAGTGGCTCACACCTGTAATCCCAGCACTCTGAGAGGCCAAGGCGGGTGGATTACCTGAGGTCAGGAGTTCGAGACCAGCCTGGCCAACATGGTGAAACTCCATCTCTACTAAAAATACAAAAATTACCGGGCATGGTGGCACACGCCTGTAATCCCAGCTACCAGGGAGGCTGAGGCAGGAGGATCACTTGAACCCAGGGGGCAGAGGTTGCAGTGAGCTGAGATTGTGCCACTGCACTCCAGTCTGGGCACCAGAGCAAGACTCCATCTCAAAAACAAACAAACAACAACAAAAAAGAATCCTGGAATGTATGGTATGGTAGCATTGATGTAAAATTATAAATATGCATGTTGGTGTGTGTATATTATGGAGATTTAAAAATCAAAATGCATCGAATTTTCAGAATTTCTGAAAATCTAATCTGCTTTAGTGTTAGCTTCTTGACATTTTTTTCTTCACCAGGATAATCTAAAGCCAGAGGGCTGACTAGTCTTAAGGGGTGTCTCACTTAAGATATTGCAATGCAAGGTGGCCAGCCAGTAAATGAAAATTATGATGAATGTATTATATTCAACAGACTATGATTGCTCCGCTTAAATTCCTTCAGACTTTTTTTAAAGAGCAAACTTCCATGAGCTTATCAGCATACAAATATTTCAGAGAGGCATACGTTTATTTGGCCTCTAATGGATCTGTGAATTTTTGTTCCTTTGGGATAATATAAACACTCTCTACTAACGTCATCCTAACCCCTTAATTACAAAAGTGACATAAACATTTATAATCACAAATTATCAGCAGCATATCAATATGGGCACTAGCATAATAAGGTTTGTGGCTATTTTGTGGGTTGTGCGTGGTAAATATCAGCTTGTAAAGGTTATTGCTGTATTAAATAGCCAGAAGGTAAGATACTTATTTATATTGCAGTTGTGGTAATAATGTCATTAAGTGTTTTGGTTTATCAGAAATGCACTTTTTTTTGGATAATGAATCACTTAACATCTCCACTTTTTTGCATTCAGAAGAAAGAAGATAGATTTAAAACTCATTGCCAGGGAAAATTGATTTAGAAAATTAAATTTCAGCATCATTCTCATTTTAATGATAATTACACTGTTTTACTTAAGTATACATGCAGAGTATAATTTGCAGAAGTATCACATATCTAAATCAAATATTAGCAGAATAGAAATGCACTTGTTACTGTAATTTTTTCTATAATAAATCAATTTTTCAGTTTTTGTAAATTTCCATTTCCTCCTAAGAGTCTATGACCTTCAAGCAATAGAGTGACCTATGGGAAATCTTAGGAGAGGAATTTTCGTTGCTGCATGTTAAAGGCAGACTCACTCTAGTCATGGTTGCAACCTACCTTCTGGAAGCTGCCGTTTCCACCAGTCACCTCATCTGCCCTTGGCCAGGCTGGCTGTTTTGGCAATGGTTCTAGACTGAAAGAGAGCTGCACACAGTTCTGAGCTTGTGGACAGGACAGTTCTAAAGGAATCCTCTCTGCCTTGCACTGCCTCCCTCCTTTAGCACCTACGGACATGTTCAATTCTCTCTCTCTCTCTTTTTATTAAGAGATGGGGTATTGTTATGTTGCCCAGGCTGGTCTCGAAATCCTGGGCTCTAACCCTCTCACCTCAGCCTCCTGAGTAGCTGGGATTACAGGCCTGAGTCATTGTACCCTTAATTCTCATGCTTGCCCTGGATTTGACCTCTTGCGTCTACTCTGGGATAGCTCTGTTCTCTTGAGTTTACTCGAGGTGAAAAGTTAAGGGTAGGTGCTTGTCCTGCTCTGAGTGCCCTTAGAACTTAGGGGATACGTTACTGTTTAGGGGATCTGACTCGCAGTCTTCTCTGACCTTCTCAAGAGGCAAATGCCAGCTCCCAGCCCCATTTTGAACTGCACAACTACTCCTGTCGCTCTTCTTTTCCTGCCAACTGAATGCCGATGCCCTAGGGCCAGCTTCCACCTCTACCTATCCTATAGGTCATGGGCGTATAGCTACTGGCCCCTCTCTGATTTGGGTACTTTGAACTAATACCCAGATCCTTGAAAGCGAAACTTAGTTTGCTAACAATACTGGTAGGTTCAGGTAAGGTGCTGCCCCAGCCTGCCCCATATGTCTCTCCTAGTTGTGGCAGGAGAAGCAGGAGGATATAGCAGCCTGTATGGGGGGTGAGACCCACAGATACACCCTCTGGATTGTCTCTTGTCTCTTGCACATTATCGCTACATCTCGGCGGTCTACTTCTGTCATTTTCCTTGGGCTGTCATCTCGCATGGATTACAGTCCTCAGAAGCCAGTTTGTTTTGTTCTAGTCCAAAGACTTAGATTACACACACATGCCCGGTCATCTCGCTTATATGTGAGCAGTCATCAAAACGGGGCGCCACAACAGAAGCACATGCAAATGCGGTGCCTTGAGAGTGAGGACTTTGTTGGGGAGAGTGAGCTGTTATGTGGAACACTGCGAGCATGTCTGACTGCCCACCAACTATGGATACAGCCAAACTACCAAAATACATGTTTATTTGCTTGGAGAATAAGGAAAACTCAGAGGTGGCATCTAATTACATTCTGGCTATTTTTCAAAATGATGTGGATATTCATTTATTTAAAATGTTTAGATATATAGCCTGAGGTGAAAACAGAATAATTTTTCCCAGAAGCCAAACTTTAAAAAATTATTTATTGACTGTTCATAGTTATTTTCTTAGATTGGCCTTTTAAAAACACAGAATTGAAGAACATTCTCTGACTTTAAACACACAACATTGGCTTTTTTCTTTCCCTCTGCTCATACTTTATAACACATAGATAAAAGGGTTTTTGGTTCCTATCAAGATGAGCTGAAACATACCAGTATTTTTTAAAAAAAAGCACTCATTCTTTATTAGAGCACATCTAATCACAAGCTGGCTGGAGGAGTATCAAACAAGCTTTCAGTGGCTTCAGACAGCATGGCAACAAAGGTGACAGATCTGGAGATGACACTTTAGTCTTACCACATGTGACTGTGGAAGTTCTCTACCAGGTTGCAGTAATATTATTCAGATTCTTAATTTTATATAGAAGTGAAGTTAGCGAGGGATGGAGAGTATCCGCTCTACCAGAGATGACCATCTTGTTCTCACTAACTAGACACTCAACTCTTCTAGAACCCTGGACTTAGGGGCTCTTGTTGTTAATGAACCACCTCACGTATGTGAAGATTAAGCTGACTTATTTACAGTATTACAATTCCAATTCTGCAATATTTTATTCAGTGGTTAGATTAGCTAGCAGTTAGCCAAGGCTATTCTTTGAAAAATGAATTTAAAGGGCTGTTAATATTCCATATGTGAATAGTGTTATTACTTATTAATCATTCTCCTATTGTTCAATTTTTTTTCTTACCATATACACAATTTTTTTTCAGCTCTGATTATTTACTTAGGCTATGTTCTCATAAGTGAGTTTACTGGGTCAATGATATAAACTAATTCAGTGGAGTTTTTTTTTTTTTTGACATATTGCCAAGTCACTTTTCAAAATGTTGACACTGCCAACTTACCGTATGCTTGGGAATAATTACATTAGCACTTTGTCATTACTGTTAAAATACTTTTTCATACTTGTAATTTTGATGAGTAAAGAATAGTAACTTGTTTTACTTTTTTTTTTTTTTTTTACTCCTAGAGTGGTCATATATATGCTTTTTTCCATCTGCATTTCTTCTTTTGCAAATAAATTGATGGCTTGTGCCATTTTTCCATTGAGAATGCTATTTTTTCTGAATGATTTATAAAGAGCTCTTTCTACATTAAACAGTTTAACTCTTTTTACATTTGTTCCAAATATTCTGTCTTCAGCTCTTTAACTTTTAATGATGCTTTGGAATCTCTAGAAAGTTTTAACATTCATGTAATCCAAATCTATCACAGTTTTTCTTTGTAATTCCTTTTATTACTTCTTATGTTTTGTCCTTTTCTAAGCAGAGATTGTGAAATGCTCAATTCATAGCATCCAGCTTCATTTGGTTTGTTTATTTCTTTCATTTAAATGATCAATGCATCTGGAAAATATCTGGGCATTCAGCAGAAGATAAGAATATTTTATTTCCTCATCCCAAATCAGAGACATTTTAAGGATTATCCATCTATTTCTTTTTTGTTCATATGTGTCTTTTTGTAAATGACAGGTTTTTATAAATACTCAGGCCAATTTTAGGGCTATTCTGTTTCATTAATCTGTGATTGATTTTTGTAAAGCAGACATATGATTTTAATTATTATAGCATTATTCATTTTACTATCTAATAAGTAAGTCCTCATTTATAGTTATTCTTTTTGTCCCTGAAATTTACAAATGATCCTTAGGGATATTTTCTTAAGTTCCAAAGAAAATCTGATAGAGATTTTGAATGCAATTTTTTTAAACCTAGAAAGTAATTTTACAACGGTCATGTTTACAGTATCTTATCTTCCAATTCAGAAACACAATGTATCATTCCATTATGCATCTTTTCTTTTTTGTCTCTTTGTGGTTTGGTTGCTAGCTTTATTTCAAGGTATTGATTTTTTTTGCTATTATTTCCAATGGGCTCTTTTTCTATTAGAAATTTTTATAGGAAAGAATATCTATCTATATAACTATACATCCTTACTGAATCCTATTGCTAGCATCAATCATTGCATTTTTAATGTTGTCTGGTAATATTCCTACAATCCCATCTTTTCCCTTTTGATAAGTTATGCTTTTTGAAAAAGCTTCTCTTTGTTGTCTTATTGCATTAACTGGAAATTTCCCAATAACATAAAAATGTGGTGTTACTAGTATCTTTATCTTCATCCTCCTTTTACCAAGCTTCTCAACGGAGACCAACACTGAAATAAATGTGAACTATGCATACATTTAAGAAAAATTAGGTCAGGTGCAGTGGCTCACACCTGTAATCCCAGCACTTTGGGAGGCAAAGGTGGGCAGATCACTTGACATCAGGAGTTTGAGATCAGCCTGGCCAACATGGTAAAACCCAGTCTCTACTAAAAAAAAATACAAAAATTAGCTGGGCATGGTGGTGGTTGCCTGTAATCCCAGCTGCTGGGAAGGCTGAGGCAGGAGAATTGCTTGAACCCGGGAGGCGGAGGTTGTGGAAGTTGTGGAGGTTGTGGTGAGCCAAGATCGTGCTATTGCATTCCAGCCTGGGAGACAGAGCAAGACTTTGTCTCAGGAAAAAAAAAAAAAAAAAAAAATAGAAAGAAAGAAAGATTAAGAAAAACAAGTGAGAAAGTGCGGGGGGCGGAGCAAGATGGCCGAATAGGAACAGCTCCAGTCTCCAACTCCCAGCGCGAGCGACACAGAAGACCGGTGATTTCTGCATTTTCAACTGAGGTACTGGGGTCATCTCACTAGGGAGTGCCGGACAATCGGTGCTGGTCAGCTGCTGCAGCCTGACCAGCGAGAGCTGAAGCAGGGCGAGGCATCGCCTCACCTGGAAGCTCAAGGGGGAAGGGGATCCGTTTTCCTAGCCAGGGGAACTGAGACACACAACACCTGGAAAATCGGGTAACTCCCACCCCAATACTGCGCTGTAAGCATACAGGCACACCAGGAGAATATATCCCAATCCTGGCCGGGAGGGTCCCACGCCCAGGAAGCCTCCCTCACTGCTAACACAGCAGTCTGCCGCGATCTATCCCCAAGGCAGCAGCGAGGCTGGGGGAGGGGCGCCCGCCATTGCTGAGGCTTAAGTAGGTAAACAAAGCCGCTGGGAAGCTTGAACTGGGTGGAGCTCACAGCAGCTCAAGGAAGCCTGCCTGTCTCTGTAGTCTCCACCTCTGGGGACAGCGCACAGCTGAAGACCAACAGGGGAAGTAGCGGGAGCCGGTGCAGACGCGAACGACTCTGTCTGACAGCTTTGGGGAGAGCCGTGGATCTCCCAACGTGGAGGTTGAGATCTGAGAACGGACAGACTGCCTGCTCAGGTGTGTCCCTGACCCCTGAGTAGCCTAGCTGGGAGAAATCCCCCACTAGGGGCAGTCTGACACCCCACACCTCACAGGGTGGAGTACACCCCTGAGAGGAAACTTCCAAAGGAAGAATCAGACAGGTACACTCGCTGTTCAGCAATATTCTATCTTCGGCAACCTCTGCTGCTGATACCCAGGCAAACAGGGTCTGGAGTGGACCTCAAGCAATCTCCAACAGACCAACAGACAGTCCTTCTGACTGTCAGAAGGAAAACTATCAAACAGGAAGGACACCTATACCAAAACCCCATCAGTACGTCACCACCATCAAAGACCAGAGACGGATAAAACCACAAAGATGGGGAAGAAGCAGGGCAGAAAAGCTGGAAATTCAAAAAATAAGAGCGCATCTCCCCCTGCAAAGGAGCGCAGCCCATCGCCAGCAACGGATCAAAGCTGGTCAGAGAATGACTTGGACGAGAGGAGAGAAGAAGGCTTCAGTCCATCAAACTTATCAGAGCTAAAGGAGGAATTACGTACCCAGCGCAAAGAAACTAAAAATCTTGAAAAAAGAGTGGAAGAATTGACAGCTAGACTCATTAATGCAGAGAAGATCATAAACGAAATGACAGAGATGAAAACCATGACACGAGAAATACGTGACAAATGCACAAGCTTCAGTAACCGACTCGATCAACTGGAAGAAAGAGTATCAGCGATTGAAGATCAAATGAATGAAATGAAGCGAGAAGAGAAACCAAAAGAAAAAAGAAGAAAAAGAAATGAGCAAAGCCTGCAAGAAGTATGGGATTACGTAAAAAGACCAAATCTACGTCTGATTGGGGTGCCTGAAAGTGAGAGGGAAAATGGAACCAAGTTGGAAAACACTCTTCAGGAAATCATCCAGGAGAACTTCCCCAACCTAGTAGGGCAGGCCAACATTCAAATTCAGGAAATACAGAGAACGCCACAAAGATACTCCTCGAGAAGAGCAACTCCAAGACACATAATTGCCAGATTCACCAAAGTTGAAATGAAGGAAAAAATCTTAAGGGCAGCCAGAGAGAAAGGTCGGGTTACCCACAAAGGGAAGCCCATCAGACTAACAGCAGATCTCTCGGCAGAAACTCTACAAGCCAGAAGAGAGTGGGGGCCAATATTCAACGTTCTTAAAGAAAAGAATTTTCAACCCAGAATTTCATATCCAGCCAAACTAAGTTTCATAAGTGAAGGAGAAATAAAATCCTTTACAGATAAGCAAATGCTTAGAGATTTTGTCACCACCAGGCCTGCCTTACAAGAGACCCTGAAGGAAGCCCTAAACATGGAAAGGAACAACCGGTACCAGCCATCGCAAAAACATGCCAAAATGTAAAGACCATCGAGGCTAGGAAGAAACTGCATCAACTAACGAGCAAAATAACCAGTTAATATCATAATGGCAGGATCAAGTTCACACATAACAATATTAACCTTAAATGTTAATGGACTAAATGCTCCAATTAAAAGACACAGACTGGCAAACTGGATAAAGAGTCAAGACCCATCAGTCTGCTGTATTCAGGAGACCCATCTCACATGCAGAGACATACATAGGCTCAAAATAAAGGGATGGAGGAAGATCTACCAAGCAAATGGAGAACAAAAAAAAGCAGGGGTTGCAATCCTTGTCTCTGATAAAACAGACTTTAAACCATCAAAGATCAAAAGAGACAAAGAAGGCCATTACATAATGATAAAGGGATCAATTCAACAGGAAGAACTAACTCTCCTAAATATATATGCACCCAATACAGGAGCACCCAGATTCATAAAGCAAGTCCTTAGAGACTTACAAAGAGACTTAGACTCCCATACAATAATAATGGGAGACTTCAACACTCCACTGTCAACATTAGACAGATCAACGAGACAGAAAGTTAACAAGGATATCCAGGAATTGAACTCATCTCTGCACCAAGCGGACCTAATAGACATCTATAGAACTCTCCACCCCAAATCAACAGAATATACATTCTTCTCAGCACCACATCGCACTTATTCCAAAATTGACCACATAATTGGAAGTAAAGCACTCCTCAGCAAATGTAAAAGAACAGAAATGATAACAAACTGTCTCTCAGACCACAGTGCAATCAAACTAGAACTCAGGACTAAGAAACTCAATCAAAACCGCTCAACTACATGGAAACTGAACAACCTGCTCCTGAATGACTACTGGGTACATAACGAAATGAAGGCAGAAATAAAGATGTTCTTTGAAACCAATGAGAACAAAGATACAACATACCAGAATCTCTGGGACACATTTAAAGCAGTGTGTAGAGGGAAATTTATAGCACTAAATGCCCACAAGAGAAAGCAGGAAAGATCTAAAATTGACACTCTAACATCACAATTAAAAGAACTAGAGAGGCAAGAGCAAACACATTCAAAAGCTAGCAGAAGGCAAGAAATAACTAAGATCAGAGCCGAACTGAAGGAGATAGAGACACAAAAAACCCTCCAAAAAATCAATGAATCCAGGAGTTGGTTTTTTGAAAAGATCAACAAAATTGACAGACCGCTAGCAAGGCTAATAAAGAAGAAAAGAGAGAGGAATCAAATAGATGCAATAAAAAATGATAAAGGGGATATCACCACTGACCCCACAGAAATACAAACTACCATCAGAGAATACTATAAACGCCTCTACGCAAATCAACTAGAAAATCTAGAAGAAATGGATAATTTCCTGGACACTTAACACTCTCCCAAGGCTAAACCAGGAAGAACGTGAATCCCTGAATAGACCAATAGCAGGCTCTGAAATTGAGGCAACAATTAATAGCTTACCCACCAAAAAAAGTCCAGGACCAGATGGATTCACAGCTGAATTCTACCAGAAGTACAAGGAGGAGCTGGTACCATTCCTTCTGAAACTATTCCAATCAATAGAAAAAGAGGGAATCCTCCCTAACTCATTTTATGAGGCCAACATCATCCTGATACCAAAGCCTGGCAGAGACACAACAAAAAAAGAGAATTTTAGACCAATATCCCTGATGAACATTGATGCAAAAATTCTCAATAAAATACTGGCAAACCGGATTCAGCAGCACATCAAAAAGCTTATCCACCATGATCAAGTGGGCTTCATCCCTGGGATGCAAGGCTGGTTCAACATTTGCAAATCAATAAACGTAATCCAGCATATAAACAGAACCAAAGACAAGAACCACAAGATTGTCTCAATAGATGCAGAAAAGGCTTTTGACAAAATTCAACAGCCCTTCATGCTAAAAACGCTCAATAAATTCGGTATTGATGGAACGTACCTCAAAATAATAAGAGCTATTTATGACAAACCCACAGCTAATATCATACTGAATGGGCAAAAACTGGAAAAATTCCCTTTGAAAACTGGCACAAGACAGGGATGCCCTCTCTCACCACTCCTATTCAACATAGTCTTGGAAGTTCTGGCTAGGGCAATCAGGCAAGAGAAAGAAATCAAGGGTATCCAGTTAGGAAAAGAAGAAGTCAAATTGTCCCTGTTTGCAGATGACATGATTGTATATTTAGAAAACCCCATCGTCTCAGCCCAAAATCTCCTTAAGCTGATAAGCAACTTCAGCAAAGTCTCAGGATACAAAATTAATGTGCAACAATCACAAGCATTCTTATACACCAGTAACAGACAAGCAGAGAGCCAAATCAGGAATGAACTTCCATTCACAATTGCTTCAAAGAGAATAAAATACCTAGGAATCCAACTTACAAGGGATGTAAAGGACCTCTTCAAGGAGAACTACAAACCACTGCTCAGTGAAATCAAAGAGGACACAAACAAATGGAAGAACATACCATGCTCATGGATAGGAAGAATCAATATCGTGAAAATGGCCATACTGCCCAAGGTTATTTATAGATTCAATGCCATCCCCATCAAGCTACCAATGAGTTTCTTCACAGAATTGGAAAAAACTGCTTTAAAGTTCATATGGAACCAAAAAAGAGCCCGCATTGCCAAGACAATCCTAAGTCAAAAGGACAAAGCTGGAGGCGTCACGCTACCTGACTTCAAACTATACTACAAGGCTACAGTAACCAAAACAGCATGGTACTGGTACCAAAACAGAGCTATAGACCAATGGAACAGAACAGAGTCCTCAGAAATAATACCGCACATCTACAGCCATCTGATCTTTGACAAACCTGAGAGAAACAAGAAATGGGGAAAGGATTCCCTATTTAATAAATGGTGCTGGGAAAATTGGCTAGCCATAAGTAGAAAGCTGAAACTGGATCCTTTCCTTACCCCTTATACGAAGATTAATTCAAGATGGATTAGAGACTTAAATGTTAGACCTAATACCATAAAAACCCTAGAAGAAAATCTAGGTAGTACCATTCAGGACATAGGCATGGGCAAGGACTTCATGTCTAAAACACCAAAAGCAACGGCAGCAAAAGCAAAAATTGACAAATGGGATCTAATTAAACTAAAGAGCTTTTGCACAGCAAAAGAAACTACCATCAGAGTGAACAGGCAACCTACAGAATGGGAGAAAATTTTTGCAACCTACTCATCTGACAAAGGGCTAATATCCAGAATCTACAAAGAACTCAAACAAATATACGAGAAAAAAACAAACAACCCCATCAAAAAGTGGGGAAAGGATATGAACAGACATTTCTCAAAAGATGATATTCATACAGCCAACAGACACATGAAAAAATGCTCATTGTCACTCGCCATCAGAGAAATGCAAATCAAAACCACAATGAGATACCATCTCACACCAGTTAGAATGGCAATCATTAAGAAGTCAGGAAACAACAGGTGTTGGAGAGGATGTGGAGAAATAGGAACACTTTTACACTGTTGGTGGGATTGTAAACTAGTTCAACCATTATGGAAAACAGTATGGCAATTCCTCAAGGATCTAGAACTAGATGTACCATATGACCCAGCCATCCCACTACTGGGTATATACCCAAAGGATTATAAATTATTCTACTACAGAGACACATGTACACGTATGTTTATTGCGGCACTATTCACAATAGCAAAGACTTGGAATCAACCCACATGTCCATCTGTGACAGACTGAATTAAGAAAATGTGGCACATATACACCATGGAATACTATGCAGCCATAAAAAAGGATGAGTTTGCGTCCTTTGTAGGGACATGGATGCAGCTGGAAACCATCATTCTTAGCAAACTATCACAAGAACAGAAAACCAAACACCGCATGTTCTCACTCATAGGTGGGAACTGAACAATGAGATCACTTGGACTCAGGAAGGGGAACATCACGCACTGGGGCCTATCATGGGGAGGGGGGAGGGGGGAGGAGGGAGGGATTGCATTGGGGAGTTATACATGACATAAATGATGAATTGATGGGTGCTGACGAGTTGATGGGTGCAGCACACCAACACGGCATAAGTATACATATGTAACAAACCTGCACGTTATGCACATGTACCCTAGAACTTAAAGTATAATTAAAAAAAAAAAAAAAAAAAAAAAAAGAAAATAGAAAAAAAAAAAAGAAAAAAAAAAAAAAAAAGAAAAACAAGTAAGAAAAAATTTTACCCAATTGTTCCAGTTCAGAGTCATGGATGGCTGGAGCCTCTACTGGAAATTCAGGGTGCAAGGCTGGATAAGATGCCCCTTTCCGTCTGTCTCTATTTTAATATTTAAATAAGATTTGAAGAATTCAGTAAGTAATTGTTAATGAATAGGAAATTTAATGAATGTTTTATGGTTCCCTTCTGACTTGTTCTGTCTGAATCCTTCTGCACATGATCCTCTAAGACCCTCTTCCCTTGGTTTCGTAGGGTCTAGGCTCCCTGGCTGCCCTCCCCATCTCTGGTCGCTCCTCTTTCCTGGTTCTTCTCTACCTGACCTGCACATGTCCAGACTCTTCCACTAGGCTGTCTTCTTTTCTCAGTGTAGGTAAATTTCCTGGAGTTTCCCTTCTCCTCCATGGCTTCAGTTACCCCATATGTGTCCAACTGCCTACTGAGAGGTGGTCCCAATTCATCAAAGGCTTCTCATACTTAACACAGCCCAAATTAAATGCATGCTCCTGCTCGTTATTAATCTTTCCCATCTCAGGTAATGACATACCACCATCCACCATGATACTAGCTGATCATGTTAGAGACCCCGGCATGCCCCTTTTCCTGTGCAACCAATTACCAAATCCTTTGTAATCTACAAACTAACCATTGCTTTAAACTGCCTTCGTGGCCACTACCTCATCCTAGCTACTACCATCATCTCTTGCTGGCCTTCCCCTTTTCTCTTCATGGCTTTCAAGTTCAATTCCTACAGTGCAATCAGATTTTTAAAACATTTTTTACAACGTACAATTCAGATATACAAAAAAATTAACACACTTAAAACTTTAATTTATCATGGTGCTCATTTCTACTTTCTAGCATTAAATTATTTTTAACAAATTCTAGCTAAATTCTAAATTCTTAATGTCTTCTGAGTAGATTTCGACACTTTAGATTAGGGTCAGAAACCTAAAATGACTAGACACTAAGAGCATTGATGGCTTACATTCAGCCTTCCCTTTTCCTCTCTGTCCTGCCACATGTAAGTCGGGGATTGGTGTAGGGCGCTTTGGCAGCTTCATGGCATTAGTGGGTAGGGGCCATCTGTTCTGCAGCCACTCTTGGCTGGTCATTGGCATCTGCTGAATAACTTGCCCTGTCTGGTCTCTGGTAGCTGAACTGCATCTCCCACTGTCCCCCTTACTCTTGGGTTCTGGGTTGTCAGATTCACACAGATACCCCTGGGTCATTAGGCCACATCAGGCCCTCTCTCAGGCACTTTCTCTGCTACTCTCTAGGACATGGGACAATTCAGATGTTTGCCAATTTAGCCTTAAACAAGTGTAGTATAATACGAAACTTCTCCGTATGTGCAGAGAACAAAAAGAGATTCTCCCTCTAAACCCGAAGGGCTAAAGAAATATTTCTGAGCTACAATCCTCTCCACGTAAGCTAAGAATTGATTTCTAATATTCTTCTTAAGTCCACAAAAAAAATGAAAGAGTCAAGAATAAGGTAAACTCGGCCAGGCGCGATGACTCACGCCTGTAATCCCAGTATTTTGGGAGGCAGAGGCGGGCGGATCACCTGAGGTCAGAGATTGAGACCAGCCTGCCTAACATGGCGAAACCTCATCTCTACTAAAAATACAGAAAAATTAGCCAGGCGTGGTGCCCTGTGCCTGTATTCCCAGCTACTCAGGATGTTGAGGCAGGAGAATCGCTTGACTCCAGGAGGCGGAGGTTGCAGTGAGATGAGATTGCGCCACTGCACTCCAGCCTGGACGACAGAGCTAGGCTCTGTCTCAACGAAAACAAACAAACAAACAAAAAAGAATAAGGTGAACTAATTTGACTTTCTCATAAAATTCTGCTGCTTTTCACGCTTGTTTAAAGTCCCTGAGATGTTCAAAAGTGAAAATCTTGGTTGCGACCTCTACTTCCTCCCAGGACACTGCCTCCCATTTGTACCT